>NC_092343.1:142764642-143989285 GCF_046630445.1 Rutidosis leptorrhynchoides
CCAATTTAAATTATATTCTGTATAATCATTCCATTCAGGTTCCATGGGTGCATAATTTTCCATAGGAACATAATAATAACATTCCCATGTTGAGTGATAATCTCCACAGATTTCATAACCAGTTATTGTTTCATCGTTCGTGATCCAAGATTGACTGAACGAATTATCATCAACACCCGTTTGAGAGTATTGATTAAATTGATTTCGGATGTCATAAAGAGTTTCCAAGATATTTTCGAGGTTTTCCATACTACACTTATTACCAAATTTTAATTATCCTATTAGTTATAAATATAAAAATTATATAAGTTATTAAATTAATAGACTTTTCTGATTTTGCCCACGTTTCAAATAGCCAATAGATGCAGCAGGTAGCCAGGACCCTTTAAATCGAAAGCCCACAACTCGCCACTAACAAATCCAACTATTACTACGAACCAGAAAATTTGGATGTCTATCAATTTAACCGCTTAAAATATGTTTTCGTTTGAAATTTTAGAGAAGAAATAGAAAATCTATGTCCTAAAAACTAGCGTGTCAAGAAATAAGAAAGAAAAAGACTACGCGTCGAAAAACGTCGAAAAATAAAAATAAGAAAGAAAAATGTCGAAACTTAAAAATCTAAAATCTATATCTAAAAAGTTGCGCCTAAAGGTATTAAAGCTAAAAGGAATTCTATATCCAAAACGGCAATAACTTAATTAGGCACTAAAATCTAAAAACTGCGTCGCAAAATTCTAAAGCGCCTAAATTTTAATCTAAAGAAAAAGCACTTGAGAGATTTTACGGCAAATCCTAAAAATCTAGAAGTATAAAACTAATTACGAACGATAAATATACAAATGTTTAAAATATACAATTTATAAAAAGAGATAAAAATGATAAAATTACTTATTTTTATAAAAATATTTTTTTTATATTATTATTTATTAAAAGTATTAATTTATATATTAATAAAACTACTTAAAACTTAAAAATGCTAAATTAATTTAAACTAAACTAAATATTAATTTCATTAAACCCTAATTAGGTTTAATAATAATAATAATTAATAAATAAAACCCTAATTTCGTAATAAATGCAGGCTAGGTTCAGCCTGTCAGATACTCCGCGAGTGCGGATTCTTTCTGCCCAAGATGCTTCACGAGTGCGGAGGTATGCAGATTCAGAATATGTTGCAGGTTCAAAATGGTTCCGTTTTTTTTTATATTGTTTTTCTAAAAATATATTTATACAAATATATATATAAAAAAAATATAGCGTTTCGCCGATTCCCCGGCAGCGGCGCCAAAAATACTTGATGTGCGCAGAGGTGTATATGAAATAGCTTATATTTTTGCAGGAAAAATTATTAAATACGATACAATTTTACACAAAATATGACAAGTTTTAATTATTTATTTACAAAGGGGATATACCAAAACCTTGCTACAATACTATAGGCAGTGTACCTAATCATAGAATAGTGTAGTTTTTAGTAAGTCCGGTTCATTCCACAGGGAATCTTTTAAACAAGCTTAACGTTATATTTGTTTTAATTTATAAAAATACATATATATATAAGTAATATTATTATTATAAAAGGGGGTTTTTACCGTTTAATGACCGGTTTGTCGATTTTTAAAACTTTAGTCGCAGTTAAAACCTAATGCAAAATATTAAAAATAAATATAACTTAATTTAAAAGCATAAAGTAAATAACGATAATGAAATTGAGATAAATAAAAGTACAATGAAATAAAATTGCGATAATTAAAAAGTACGATAATTAAAAGTGCAATTAAATACAATGACAATAAATAAAAGTGCGATAATTAGAAGTGCAATTAAATATGAAAATAAAGGAATTATGCTTATTTAAACTTCCGTAATCATGATGTTTGACGTGTTGATTTTTAGTTTTATGCCCATGGGTTAATTGTCCTTTGTCCTAGATTATTCAATATGTCCGTCTGGTTTTTGTCCATAACAGTCCATCAGTCATAAATATAAAGTGCGAGTGTCCTCGTCAAATTATCCTTATATCCGAAGTCAAATATTCCAACTAATTGGGGACTTAAACTGTAACAAGGTCTTAATACTTTGTTTAATAATTACACCAGGATATCTGCTGCGTGTAACCCAAGGTTTTAATACTTTGTTAAAAATTACGCCAAGTGTCCTTGTACATAATTTCACCCCTGTTTTAATAATTCCATACACTATTAATCCATTCCCATGTCCGGTTAATTGAACGATTATTCGTACATATAAATACCCCGCCCATCGTGTCCGATCGAGTGTATATGGTTATTTATAGGTACGTCTAATTGTAAATCTTTATATTAAAATTAACGAACTATCATTTAGTTAAACAAATATAAAGCCCATTAACAGCCCATAGTCTAATTTCCACAAGTGTCGTTCTTTTTTAAGGTATTTCGTATGCCCGAGAGACATTTTAAATTAACGTGGCTAATATGTTTTGATCCAAGTCGGGTCATACCCAATAACAAGCTTACCGACACCTTATGCGTATTTAATCTTAGCGATTGGATCATTGATTAATACGCGACACTTGAACTTTAAGAAAAATGGTTTTCTGAAATATTACTTGATGTGTACACATATAAATTATGGAATAATTTATATAATATGGATTTAATTATTTATAGGTTAAATAATTAATTAATTTATATTACATTTTATATAAATTGGTTTTATATAATAAAATGTATATATATAAAATGGAATGGAAGTTTTATAAAAGAGTTTTATAAAATTTAATTCTTTTATAAAACTTATTTTATAAAACAAATGGAAGTGGCATAGGGAATGAGACACACATGCTCTTAGATTCCTCCTTGATCAAAGACAATCCCCATTCCATATACATGCACTTGACTAGTTCTCTTGGGGACTTAACACACTTGCAAATACATCAAGTTTGAAGAAAAATTCTGCTCAATATTGAGCTAAAAACCGTGGGGTTTTAGGGAGCAAAAGGGGGTTCTAAACTTGATCTTTTAAGCTCATTTCAAGTGTAAACAAATCCTAACCAAAGTACAAGGTGTTGGTGATAAGCTTGGGGTATAACTACTTGAGGTTTCATCCATTTGAGGCTGCATTCATCATCATCATCTTCATCACTCACTACATAGCTTGGAGAAGGTATAAACTCCTTTCTTACTTCTAGTTTGTAAGTATGTTTCACAACTTGATCCTATTTGGGATTTAATTTTAATTGGTTAAAGATTTACAAGTTTTAAAATGGTGATTTATACGCTTCCGCTTTCTTAATTCTTAAAATGGTTTAAGTATATTATGAACTTGTTAAATCCCAACAATGGTATCTAGAGCCGAAGTTGTTGAAATATGCTTCGAGATGGTTATTAAACCCACTATAATTTTGCATTCTATGAACATGCATGAAGTAGAATGTAAAATTTTCGGTTTTGGGTGGTTTGTCATTTTGGCTAAAATCACTTGTGATTCTGCATTCTGTACTACCAATCACTTGTGATTCTGTACTGCCAATCACTTGTGATTCTGTACTGCCAATCACTTGTGATTCTGTGTTGCCGATCACTTGTGATTCTGTGTTGCAGATCACTTGTGATTCTGTGTTTCCAATCACTTGTGATTCTGTATTGCCTATCACTTATGTTGATGATGTTCACAATCTAAGCCTTGACCTTGTGTTTGGTTGCATGCATGGTTGATTGATATTTATTCAATTGGTTTGTAATAATATTTATTCATTTGGCATGTAATAATTCATTTGGTTATGTAATTTATTTTATATTTGGTATGTAAAATAGATTAGGTTGTAATTTCATTTTTTAGACAAAATGTATTAGGATAAATTTTGTAAAATGATGAAGAATGATGAAGACTTGAAGAACACATGAAGAAGCATTTGGATGCAAGGTTAAGTGGGAGATTTGAAATCTCCTACTTTGTGTTATAACCCCTTATCCGGTGGCATTTATTTTCGGCTAAACAAATGTCTACCAAAATGGCTTGATTGTGAACATATTTGTTTTGCATGCATGGTTGTTTATTGTATGATTGTGGATTGTATGGTTGTATGCTACAAGTTAATCACACAAGTTAACAACAAGCAAAACGACAATTTAATTGGTTTAATTAAAAATGGCTAAAAGGACATTAATAAACGGTTATTAAGAACATGATTAGGATCATATATATAAAATGGTTTATAGACATGAAAATGGATTTCAAATGAACCATACACTAAATGCATGTTGGTGTATGGCATAAAAGTTTTCTCAAACTAGAATTAATGAAAACTTAAAATCCCTTATTAACGAGGCAAACAAGTTAAACGCCATCCTTTTGTGCAACGCTTAAAAATATTAGGGAACTCACAATGGGATAAAGGTCACCTAACCGTTATGAGCAAACTAATATGATTAAGGTAAATTTCGCACACTTGTGGGATAAAGGTCACCTAACCACTTGTATGTTAAGTTTACATGTCTAAACAAGTAGGACGACTTGATTTGGAAATCATGAACTTAGGGTCACCGAAGCATGATGAATAAATAGGCGTTGATGGGATAATATGTCATGCAAAAGGATTGCATGATCCCATAACTTAGAAGTTGCAAAAGGATTGCAATTGTCATATAATGACTACCTAGCTAAATCAAATGACGGGATAAAGGTCACCTAACCGAAATTTGGTTTACCGTTGGATTCTAAAATTTAATATATATATATCAATTGGATTTAAAGGGTATTGATTGTTAACTTTAAAATCGATACTTAAATGAACTTTGTTAAATTTTGTAGATGGCCGCCAATAACAACAACATGCAAAACGCACCTATTAACTTGAACAACCTATCATTAATTTCTCTCCTCGAGAAAGACAAACTCAACCATACGAACTTTATGGATTGGTTCCGCAATCTTAGGATTGTCCTCAAACTTGAGGATAAGGCGTATGTGTTGGAAGACCCCATTCCCGATCAACCCGACGAGGATGATACAGAAGGCATGGCTTATTGGGATAAGTATTGCGCCGATTCGGTGCAAGTTGCTTGCCTAATGCTTGGGACTATGATACCCGAACTCCAAAAGGATTTCGAGCATCATACTGCATACGACATGATCACGCAATTGAAGGAGATGTTCCTTCAACAAGCTCGTGTCGAGCGCTTTGAAACGGTCCGAGCGCTTCATGCATGTCGTATGGACGACTCCCAATCCGTTTCATCTTATGTCCTTAAGATGAAAAGCCTTATTGATCGCGCAAACCGTCTTAATCTCAACATATCTAATGAGCTATCCACGGATCTTATCCCAAACTCCTTGTCAAAGAGGTTTGACCAATTTGTAATTAATTACAATATGAATGGGATGGATAAGACCATTGGCGAACTTCATGGCATATTTAGGATGGCAGAAACTAGCATGGGTAAGAGGGCATCACCCATGCTAATGATCAATGATGGTGGGTCCAAAGGTAATAACACCTCTAAGCCAAAGGCGGCTAAGAGAAAAGGACCCGCCCATCAAGGCAAGGGAAAGGGGAGGATGGTTACCCCAACCAAAAACAAGAACAAGAAGCAAAAGGTTGTCGGACAAGCAAACCCCAAGGAAGACCCGTGCTTCGATTGCGGTGAAATGGGTCACTGGAAACGAAACTGCCCGGTCTACCTTAAGGAGTTGAAGGAAAAGAGGGATGCGGGGCAAACCTCAGGTAATATATATATGGTATATATAGAGCTTAGTATTACTTCTTCTAATACATGGGTATTAGACACTGGATGTGGAACTCACATTTGCAATTCTTTGCAGGGGTTCAAAAGAAGTAGCAAGCAAACGGGAACATCAAGTCTCTTTATGGGTAATGGAGCCAAAGTGCAAGTGAAGGCTCAAGGATACTTTGTATTAAAGCTTCCAAGTGGTTTGGAACTTATTTTGAACAATGTTTTGTATGCACCGGATTTATGTCGAAACATTATTTCAGTTTCCCGTTTAAAACAATGTGGGTTTTATCTTAATTTTGTTAATGATGTTATCCACGTTTATTTAGATAATGTATTCTATTTTAAGGCTTCGCCTTCAAATGGAATTTATGAATTGGTTCATGATGACACATCATCTAGTAGCTCAATATACCATACTAGCACCAAGAAACTCAAAAGGGATTTGAGTGATTCCTACTTATGGCATTGTCGCCTTGGTCACATAAACAAAAATCAAATGCATACACTTCAAAATAATGGCCTTTTGAAATCAAATGAACTAGACTCGTTTGATGTATGTGAATCTTGTTTACAAGGCAAAATGACTAAAGCACCTTTCAAAGGGACCTATGAAAGGGCTAAGGACTTATTGGGATTAATACATTCGGATGTATGTGGACCCTTTAAGCCCATAACTAGGAATGGTGAAAGATACTTCGTTACTTTCATTGATGACTTCAGTCGTTTCGGATATGTCTACTTGTTAAGACATAAGGACGAAACTTTTGAAGCATTCAAAGAGTATCAAAGCGAAGTACAAAATCAACTCAATAAGACAATCAAGGTACTTCGTATCGATAGAGGAGGTGAATACCTAAGCGATGCTTTCCAAGATCATCTTAGAAGTTGTGGGATTATCTCGCAACTCACTCCTCCTGGAACACCCCAACTGAATGGAGTTTCCGAAAGGAGGAACCGAACCCTAATGGATATGGTTCGATCTATGATGGCTAGAAGCTCGTTACCTCTATCATTTTGGGGTTATTGTCTATGCTCTGCGGCTCGTATTTTAAATATGGCCCCAACCAAGAAAGTGGAACGAACACCTCATGAGATGTGGTTTGGAAAACCTCCATCTCTATCATACTTAAAGGTATGGGGATGTGAAGCTTATCCTAAGCGTTACGTCCCTAATAAGTTGAATGCTCGATCCACGAAGTGTATCTTCATAGGATATCCCAAGGATAATATGGGATATTATTTCTATGATCCATCCGAGTAGAATGTATTTGTTGCTCGGAAGGCGGAATTTCTTGAAACTAAGTTCCTAATGAAAGGAAGTAGTGAAAGGAAGATAGATCTTGAAGAGGTTCAAGATCAAGTAGATGATACACAATTGGTTGACACTAGCACTCAACATGAAAATGTTGAGAGTGATCAAATGGATGATCAAAATACACAAGACGTTCGCAGATCTGGTAGGATTAGTAATCCTCCTGAGAGATATGGGTTTCTCATGGATGGTTGCTATGTGGTTGATTTGGATGAACCAATAAACTACCAAGATGCTTTATCAAGGATTGATAAAGATAAATGGTAGGAAGCCATGAACGCTGAGATACAATCCATGTATGACAACCAAGTTTGGGAACTTGTTACACAACCTGCTAGCTCAACGCTAGTTGATTGTAAATGGCTTTTCAAAATGAAAACCGACATACATGGAAACTTGGATACATATAAAGCTAGACTTGTAGCAAAAGGTTTCACTCAAACTCAAGGGGTTGACTATGATGAAACTTTTTCGCCTGTGGCAATGCTAAAGTCTATTAGGATATTACTTGCCATTGCTGCTCATTATGATTATGAAATATGGCAAATGGATGTCAAGACCGCTTTCTTAAATAGATATCTTGTGGAAGATGTCTATATGGTTCAGCCTGAAGGTTTTGTTGATCCGAAATATCCTAAAAAGGTATGCAAGTTAAAGAAGTCAATCTACGGATTGAAACAAGCATCTAGAATGTCGAATCATCGTTTTAATGAAGAAACCGTGAAATTTGGCTTCATTAAAAATGGTGACGAAGCTTATGTATATAAGAAAGCTAGTGGGAGCACTATCATGTTCCTTGTACTATATGTGGATGATATATTGTTATTTGGAAATGATACTCCGGCAATGCAAAGTGTTAAAACTTGGCTAAGTAAATGCTTCTCCATTAAGGATCTTGGAGAAGCACAATACGTTTTGGGGATTGGGATCTACAGGGATAGATCCAAGAAACTGATAGGTTTGAATCAAAGTGCATACATTGAAAAGATCTTGAAAAGGTTCAAGATGGAGAACTCTAAGAAAGGTTTGGTACCTATTCAAAGAGGAACACTCCTTAGTTCATCTCAGTGCCCCACCACGAAAGATGAACAAGAGAGAATGAAGAAAGTCCCATGTGCGTCTGCCATTGGGTCAATCATGTATGCAATGATATGCACTAGACCGGATGTGTCATGCGCTCTTAGCCTGACAAGCAGATACCAGAATAACCCAGGAAACAGTTATTGGATTGCTGTTAAAAGTATATTAAAATACCTTAGGAGGACTAAGGATATGTTTCTAATATATGGGTCTGGTGAGGAGGAACTCGCTGTAAAAGTTAACGTGGACGCAAGTTTCCAAAATGATCGAGATGATTCTCGATCATAATCCGGTTATGTATTCACGTTAAATGGAGGTGCGGTCTCTTGGAAGAGTTCAAAACAGGATGTTGTTGCATTATCCACTACAGAGTCGGAGTACATTGCCGCCTCATTGGCAGCGCAGGAAGCTGCATGGATGAAGAAATTCATCGACGACTTAGGAGTAGTCCCTTCCATTCAGGACCCTCTTGAGATCTTTTGTGACAACGAGGGTGCGATTGCTCAAATCAAGGAACCTCGTGCTCACCAAAAGACCCGTCACATTGAGCAGAGATTCAACTACATAAGGGATGAAGTTGAAAATGGAAAGATATGTATTCGCAAAGTTCACACAGATCTTAATATAGCGGATCCACTCACGAAACTCTTACATGGTGCAAAACATCAAGGGCATGTTAGTGCATTAGGGCTTCGATATTCTAGTGATTGGTCATGATCTGTTTTAAGTATTTTAACGGAACGAAATTGTTCAAACTCATTAATATAATTATGGTATAAATTTATTTTGAGTTATGTTCCTATTTTTCATATTTTATCCATGAATAAGTAATTATTCTAAATTCCGTAGTCGATCACATTTGTGGGAACAAGTGTGAGGTTTAGACTATTATGAACTTGGATTGGTATACATTCACGGGATGAATGTGGGGCAAGTTTGCAACCAAGGTTCATAGATATTTGTGGGATACAAATATTGGAAGACCCGCCCTCAAGATTTACTAAATGGAGCCTTTGTGGTTGATCACATGTAATCTTGAGTAAAGGCAAATATCATTGTATCCTCTGACCTGAGATACATATTGGGTTCGGATATTCACTAAGTATTGTGCCTTGATTCTTTCCTTCGCTATTCTGAAATATGGTAGTTCATAAGGAAGAGCTCAGGTGTGATACAAAGTATATATCTAGGACGTATGTAGTCAAGATGGAATTTCTCCCTCTTATTCGTTGAGAGTCAGATGTCTAAGGCCTGATAAAGTTAAATCTAGAAGAGAGTGATCACTCTGTGTCTCTTGGATTTAACATGACATCTAGGACGAAAGGATAGAATGAAAGATTCACCTATTCATATTCGAGATGGGAACTCGAAAGGGATGATGTTATTGAATGGCACTAAGTCATAACATATTGGGGGTGATGGACGGTCGTTAGGTGGTATCCATCACTTGCATTAATTTCTTATGTTTCTCGTGCAAGTGGGAGATTGAAGGTATTTCGTATGCCCGAGAGACATATTAAATTAACGTGGCTAATATGTTTTGATCCAAGTCGGGTCATACCCAATAACAAGCTTACCGACACCTTATGCGTATTTAATCTTAACGATTGGATCATTGATTAATACGCGACACTTGAACTTTAAGAAAAATGGTTTTCTAAAATATTACTTGATGTGTACATATATAAATTATGGAATAATTTATATAATATGGATTTAATTATTTATAGGTTAAATAATTAATTAATTTATATTACATTTTATATAAATTAGTTTTATATAATAAAATGTATATATATAAAATGGAATGGAAGTTTTATAAAAGAGTTTTATAAAATTTAATTCTTTTATAAAACTTATTTTATAAAACAAATGGAAGTGGCATAGGGAATGAGACACACATGCTCTTAGATTCCTCCTTGATCAAAGACAATCCCCATTCCATATACATGCACTTGACTAGTTCTCTTGGGGACTTAACACACTTGCAAATACATCAAGTTTGAAGAAAAATTCTGCTCAATATTGAGCTGAAAACCGTGGGGTTTTAGGGAGCAAAAGGGGGTTCTAAACTTGATCTTTTAAGCTCATTTCAAGTGTAAACAAATCCTAACCAAAGTACAAGGTGTTGGTGATAAGCTTGGGGTATAACTACTTGAGGTTTCATCTATTTGAGGCTCCATTCATCGTCATCATCTTCATCACTCACTACATAGCTTGGAGAAGGTATAAACTCCTTTCTTACTTCTAGTTTGTAAGTATGTTTCACAACTTGATCCTATTTGGGATTTAACTTTAATTGGTTAAAGATTTACAAGTTTTAAAATGGTGATTTATACGCTTCCGCTTTCTTAATTCTTAAAATGGTTTAAGTATATTATGAACTTGTTAAATCCCAACACTTTTGTCCATACCCTAATTATGGTACAAAGCCCAATTACCCCGTCTTTAATATTTAGCCCAACATCACGATTACTTCGATTTAAATAAGCATAATAATAACTTAGCTACGAGACATTAATTTAAAAAGGAGAACATAACTTACATTGATTATTTATCGCGTAGTGTTACACGGACAGAATTTTGACTTCAAAACCCGTAAAATAACCTTTACATAACCCAAACTAATCTAATATAAAACTAAACTAATATTATATATATATATCTTACAGAGGGAGTAATATATTTTTTTTTTGTGTAAAAAACTCGGCAGAAGCTCGTTGTATTTATAGGACATTTCTGATTTTGGTTGCTCTGCGAGTGCGGAGGTTTAAGCCTTCACAGCTTCGCGAGTGCGGAGTTACTGAATCCAGCTCACCAAATTTTGGATCCTAGCTTTGTTGACATATTTATTATATATATATAATATATAAATAATTTATATAATTATTTAAATATTATATTATATTCTTGTGCATAGTTGACTTGTAATTTTAGGCCCGTTGCGTCGCGCGTTGATAGTTGGCTCAGGTCCCGGTTCCGGATTTTCGAACGTCCTTTCGTACAATTTAAAATCTTGTACTTTGCATTTTGCAACTTGTACTCTTGTAATTTTGAGACGTTTCTTATCAATAAATTGAACCACTTGGATTGTATCTTGTACATTTGAGCTTTTTGGACGTTTGCGTCTTCAAATCTTCGTTTTCGCCTTTTGTCTTCGCACTTATTTATTTAAACGAATATTACATAAAAATAGAACACTTGTAACTAAAAGCTTTACATATTGGAAGGATATTGATACTAAATATATGTTCATTTGGAGCACTATCAATACGCAACAACATCATACATATCTTCATCGTACAAACAAAGCTTTATACGATCTTAAAGACTTCCAAGTATGACTCGAACTGTAAAACCTTCATGTCTTTGGGCCACTCAACCCCGTATGCTGGGTTATTGGTGGTCTCTCAAATCGGCCACCATGTCGGAATCAAAACGATACCGATGTGGGTTATCCACGACTAAGCGTCGGAGGTCCGAATGTTGTTAGTCCTTAAACCCTATTATGCACTAAAGCTAGATTCACCTTGACCTCGTGAAAATATGCTTGATCAATGCTATTTTAGTCTCATACAACGAGTAGTGTAACATCGCGCACTGCTACACCATAGTGAATCGTAACGGAATACATTAACCATCAACACACGCTCTTTTGGCCTCGATCACAACGAGTAGTGTAACATCGCGCACTGCTACACCATAGTGAATCCTAACGGATTACACTAACCATCCAGCCCAAACAAATATCCATTAGTGTACTTAACACCGCGTAACACTAACCCCCAGGTGGTGTCTTAACACCGCGACTAACCCACCCAAGTAAATCCATCATATACATACACGCATCATACATACGCGTACACAACACCAACACAATCGAGCAAGAACCACCCATATCGCACATAGGCACAAAATAATTATCCTCTAGAAGAGAATCTAACACGCACATCCCTTAACCGAGGGATCTCACCTTGCTCGTCAAATACATCCATTATCTCTTAATGAGATTCACTGCATTACCACCTCGGTGATAATTTAAATCCAAACCATAAGTACAATTTATTCCAACCCTTACTCTTACCATAATTGACAAACATAGGTCTCAACGCTAGCTCCGAATCCATACGAGCATCGTTCGATATCAACACACTATAACATCTTCGTGCGAGAGTACAAACTCCCCCACTTAGAACTCCGTTCCGTAACCACATCATAATGCGTTTCTCCAATCTTGAGCACCCGAAAGATTTTAACCTATCCTTAAACACTTCGAACGAAGAGTTTACCACAAATTACACAAACTTTAATCTTGCAATCCTCCGATTGCTCTAGCTTGTCAAATTTCCATCTAGTACTCATGTACCTAAGGGTTTCTCTCCGGTACCCTAAGAACAATGTAACCGCAACACCATCGGAGTCGAATACCACGCTAGTAGGTATGAAAGAGGCACCTAACATCGCATCACATAGATTCCATTACCAACATACATCGAGATCAAACACTCGATCTTTAGGGTTTTATCCACCCGTCGAATCTCATGGTTCATCAACTTCAACACGAAAGCAAACACGCGCTTAACGACTGAACACCAAAGCCCATTGATGTTAAAGCGAAGGGGTATAAAATACTATTAATTTTTACAAGGAAATACTATTAAATACTGATGTGTTAAGATGTAACCTTTAAAATCTAGACAATATGCTTAATAATCAACACATAATACATGCAACTAAAACCCGATCATGTAGTAACTAGCAAGTAAATTGACCAGTTTGATCCACAGGGAGAAGTTTGTTTTAAGGACTTCAAAAACAGTTAATTATTCTAAGAAAAAGGGGAGTTTTAATTGTAGAATTGTTAAGTAACAAACGGGAAATAAAATGAGATAAATAACAAGGATGAGAAGGCGGTGTTTACTTCAATGCTTGATAAATGATAGGGATTGTTCTTTTATACTTAAACCCGTTATTTTGTAGTTACAAGTAAATGGTTCATATCAATCTCACAATATCTATAAACCGAGAACTATAAACTTAGTAAATTCACATAAACCTTGTCATTAGTTCTTCTTTACCTATGTTTAATCAATAAGACTCTTCCTTGGTTGAATTCACATAAAACCTAGTTTATTAAGATCACTCTAAATAAACTACACTATTGTAAAATCTTGTTACTATTCAATTACCATCATACACTCACATGTAGATGTCTAAATCACTAGGTGTTGAAGTGCTAGCCATGAATATTGATAAACTCACATAAACCAATTCATAACTTGTATAATTGAACTAGAGTAAATGGATACTTACAACAATGGATCTATGGAAGAACATAATTGATTTAGATTGATTAGATTAATTAGACCCAACCCGATTAAACTCACATAAAACCTAAATTACAACAATCACTTGAGGTAAATTCATGACTATGTAGTTCTAGTACTTATTCAATTACCGATCTAAACATATAGCAAAGTCGTCAATTAAGTATATGTTTATCCATCTAGATTACTAAAAGTATTGAAGCATAGATTGTGTTCCTAGTGTCATATGTAGTTAATAATCTATGTAATTGAAGGAAAGTACCAAACTAGCATAACTATGGTTCTTTTGGTTGGACATGGTAATTTAATCAATCAAACATCATAGTAACTTAAATAACATTAAAAGATAAAATAATCCCAAACCATAAATCTTACATTAAAGTAAACACACAAGGCTTTAGCCAATCATAATAATGAAGGTTACAACGATACAATCGAAATAATAGGAATTCATAATCTCATCACTAAAATAAATGAAATCGAGAGTACCTATCGTAGCGTATGATCCCTTCTTCAATCTTGATGCTCAAAATGGTGAAGAACCCTTTAGAATGGCTGGGGAAACCCCCCTTCTCAGACTACTACTGATCTATATTGTGGTGTATGTTTAAAATGAGTTTAGACCCTTTAAATAGCAAGAAAAATAGGTATTTCAGCCTCCGATGCGCCGCATCTCTTTGTGATGCGCCGCATCTCTTTGTGATGCACCGTATCACCTTCTCACCTACCACCCAGCTCACGTACAGGTCATTTCCAACTCATTTTTGACGTTTTATGCCCAGATGCGCCGCATCTAAAAGAGATGCGCCGCATCGGACCTTACTGATGCGCCGTATGCCTCTGAAACGCCGCATTTAATACTTTCAGGACTTTTTTGGCCTCAGATGCGCCGCATCTAAAGCAGATGCGCCTGAGCTGGTACTGTTTATAGGTAATTTTCCAATATGATGTTGTAGAGCTCTGAGTTACGGATGTCTGGGCTCCGGATTCACCTTTTTTCGAGTCCGTATGACCAAGTTATGGCCAAAACGGTGCAGGTGCGCAGAATCTTCTAAAATCAGCAATGTTTTCGATAAATCTTCGCTTCAACACTCGTAACGGATTATACACACATTTTAACTTATTACAATACATAAGTACAACAATTACATAAAACTAAAATATATTACAATGAACACACACATTTCTGAAAACACATACGAATCACACTCACACTTTTATTTATTTCACAATGTAATACACACACTTTGAGTACACACACGAAATGAAATCACACCAAAGTCGAAAGGTGGGTTTTAAAGTCCACATTTCTTAAAAATTTGGATCCTTAGGGAAATTGGGACCTTTGTGAAAAACCTTTTATATTTTGAAAATTAGACATGTTAGTTTTTACACTAACAAGTTTTCCGGTTTTAACCTCAAAGTCCGGTTGAGGGTAACTGAAAACCGAAGCCTCAGTCGGTGCTTAGCAAGCTACTCGCCCCCATGATTGAAGTATCATGGAACTTGAAACCGGATGTCCTAAAAATGGTTTTACACAATATAGTTCATAAAATAGCATAAGTTTTAGAAGAAACTATATCGTGTCCAAATATCATCGGTGAACCATGAGTTTTCATACCTCAATTTGTTATGGCATATGTATGTTGGCCGCAGTCAACACAGATGTGGTTGATCTTTATGGAGATCATCCATCTGGGGATTAGATTCATTAGTCTTAAAAGCTAATTTGCAATGTGCCCCCCCATTCTATGAGACAGATCCATCTCATGGTTAGGATAAGTCTGACCACCAAAAACCCTGTTTGATGCTGAGGTGAGGTGGATTTCCAGCCGATGATAGAGATGACTTTTCAAGATTTTTCATCAACCTACAGCTGTTCTGGACTACGACTTCTAACATAAGTTAGCAAGTGTCTCATATTGGAAGATTTGACTTCATTCACAATCATTACATAGATGAGCATTAGATTAGATTGTTAACACAACAAATTACTTGATGATTTTCATTTCATCCAGAATGTGGTATAGCATGATGATTATATCTTTTATATGACTACTAGTTTTATGATTTTTAACAAAAAAAACTTAATCATTTGGTTGTTTCTTAATTTGTTTTGTGATAATAATTTCGGTGTATACACCTAGTTTTAAAATCTACAAATTTTAAACAAAATTTGAATTTATGAAGATAAAAGTTTAAAAATTTTCACCATTTTAAGTCTTTTTAAACAAAATCAAAAAACCCGAAAGAATTTATAACTTCCTCCCCACACTTGAGTTCATGTATCGCCCTCGTTACATGAAATCAGAAAAATTTAAATTCAAGAGGGTTAAAGAGTGTAAGAGAGTTTATTACTTTCAAGGTTTAAAACCGAAGTTCACGGGATGATGGCGCTGAACTGAATGCCAGTATAAGAACATCATCCGCTTCTTGCAACCACAAAAGAATCACCAATCAAGAATGTGCTGAACTTACTGCCAGTCTTTGTAAAAATGCAGCATATAGCACAATGCTCACCTGTAGCAATTCAAACAAAGGAACCATACGATTCACACAAATAAGTGGGGGTGTACTCCATGTACTAAAAACCCCACTTTTAATTATCTAAATTATTCAAATTACAATTATCCAAAATATTATCTAGTTATTACACACCAAACTTGAAAAGAAATTATTTTTGAAACAAACGAACATCAACCAAACCTATCACACATCAGGAAAAATTACGTCAACTTCAAAAA
Organism: Rutidosis leptorrhynchoides; assembly: GCF_046630445.1. Classification (NCBI taxonomy): domain Eukaryota; kingdom Viridiplantae; phylum Streptophyta; class Magnoliopsida; order Asterales; family Asteraceae; genus Rutidosis; species Rutidosis leptorrhynchoides. The sequence continues at coordinate 142,780,826 of NC_092343.1, forward strand.
AATCCCCAAAATGAGTTACTTGGGCCAGCTCCACCTTCGCTTTGATTTCCCGCGTCGTCGTCCTGAAATATTGAGGGGTTGTACCCCTGATAAGTTCCTTGAGCAGGGAAAACCGCAGTGTCTTCAGTAGGCGGGTTAGGAGGAGGAGGATATGGCGCAGGATATGGATCACCCATTCAAACCCAAGGTTCGTATGCAGGCCAAGGAGAGGGGGTATATGAAATGTCCCGTTCTTATTGATTAAAAACGTTCCATATTAATTGATTTCGTTGCGAGGTTTTGACCTCTACATGAGACGTTTTTCAAAGACTGCATTCATTTTAAAACAAACCATAACCTTTATTTCATCAATAAAGGTTTAAAAAGCTTTACGTAGATTATCAAATAATGATAATCTAAAATATCCTGTTTACACACGACCAGTACATAATGGTTTACAATACAAATATGTTACAACAAAATAAGTTTCTTGAATGCAGTTTTTATACAATATCATACAAGCATGGACTCCAAATCTCGTCCTTATTTAAGTATGCGATAGCGGAAGCTCTTAATAATCACCTGAGAATAAACATGCTTAAAACGTCAACAAAAATGTTGGTGAGTTATTGGTTTAACCTATATATATCAAATCATAATAATAGACCACAAGATTTCATATTTCAATACACATCCCATACATAGAGATAAAATTCATTCATATGGTGAACACCTGGTAACTGACATTAACAAGATGCATATATAAGAATATCCCCATCATTTCGGGACACCCTTCGGATATGATATAAATTTCGAAGTACTAAAGCATCCGGTACTTTGGATGGGGTTTGTTAGGCCCAATAGATCTATCTTTAGGATTCGCGTCAATTAGGGTGTCTGTTCCCTAATTCTTAGATTACCAGACTTAATAAAAAGGGGCATATTCGATTTCGATAATTCACCCATAGAATGTAGTTTCACGTACTTGTGTCTATTTTGTAAATCATTTATAAAACCTGCATGTATTCTCTTCCCAAAAATATTAGATTTTAAAAGTGGGACTATAACTCACTTTCACAGATTTTTACTTCGTCGGGAAGTAAGACTTGGCCACTGATTGATTCACGAACCTATAACAATATATACATATATATCAAAGTATGTTCAAAATATATTTACAACACTTTTAATATATTTTGATGTTTTAAGTTTATTAAGTCAGCTGTCCTCGTTAGTAACCTACAACTGGTTGTCCACAGTTAGATGTACAGAAATAAATCGATAAATATTATCTTGAATCAATCCACGACCCAGTGTATACGTATCTCAGTATTGATAACAACTCAAACTATATATATTTTGGAATCAACCTTAACCCTGTATAGCTAACTCCAACATTCACATATAGAGTGTCTATGGTTGTTCCGAAATATATATAGATGTGTCGACATGATAGGTTGAAACATCGTATACATGTCTATGGTATCTCAAGATTACATAATATACAATACAAGTTGATTAAGTTATGGTTGGAATAGATTTGTTACCAATTTTCACGTAGCTAAAATGAGAAAAATTATCCAATCTTGTTTTACCCATAACTTCTTCATTTTAAATCCGTTTTGAGTGAATCAAATTGCTATGGTTTCATATTGAACTCTATTTTATGAATCTAAACAGAAAAAGTATAGGTTTATAGTCAGAAAAATAAGTTACAAGTCATTTTTGTAAAAGTAGTCATTTCAGTCGAAAGAACTACGTCTAGATGACCATTTTAGAAAACATACTTACACTTTGAGTTTAACCATAATTTTTGGATATAGTTTCATGTTCATAATAAAAATCATTTTCTCAGAATAACATCTTTTAAATCAGAGTTTATCATAGTTTTTAATTAACTAACCCAAAACAGCCCGCGGTGTTACTACGACGGCGTAAATCCGGTTTTACGGTGTTTTTCGTGTTTCCAGGTTTTAAATCATTAAGTTAGCATATCATATAGATATAGAACATGTGTTTAGTTGATTTTAAAAGTCAAGTTAGGAGGATTAACTTTTATTTGCGAACAAGTTTAGAATTAACTAAACTATGTTCTAGTGATTACAAGTTTAAACATTCGAATAAGATAGCTTTATATGTATGAATCGAATGATGTTATGAACATCATTACTACCTTAAGTTCCTTGGATAAACCTACTGGAAAAGAGAAAAATGGATCTAGCTTCAACGGATCCTTGGATGGCTCGAAGTTCTTGAAGCAGAATCATGACACGAAAACAAGTTCAAGTAAGATCATCACTTGAAATAAGATTGTTATAGTTATAGAAATTGAACCAAAGTTTGAATATGATTATTACCTTGTATTAGAATGATAACCTACTGTAAAAAACAAAGATTTCTTGAGGTTGGATGATCACCTTACAAGATTGGAAGTGAGCTAGCAAACTTGAAAGTATTCTTGATTTTATGTAACTAGAACTTGTAGAATTTATGAAGAACACTTAGAACTTGAAGATAGAACTTGAGAGAGAGCAATTAGATGAAGAAAATTGAAGAATGAAAGTGTTTGTAGGTGTTTTTGGTCGTTGGTTTATGGATTAGATATAAAGGATATGTACTTTTGTTTTCATGTAAATAAGTCATGAATGATTACTCATATTTTTGTAATTTTATGAGATATTTCATGCTAGTTGCCAAATGATAGTTCCCACATGTGTTAGGTGACTCACATGGGCTACTAAGAGCTGATCATTGGAGTGTATATACCAATAGTACATACATCTAAAAGCTGTGTATTGTACGAGTACGAATACGGGTGCATACGAGTAGAATTGTTGATGAAACTGAACGAGTATGTAATTGTAAGCATTTTTATTAAGTAGAAGTATTTTGATAAGTGTATTGAAGTCTTTTAAAAGTGTATAAATACATATTAAAACACTACATGTATATATATTTTAACTGAGTCGTTAAGTCATCGTTAGTCGTTACATGTAAATGTTGTTTTGAAACCTTTAGGTTAACGATCTTGTTGAATGTTGTTAACCCATTGTTTATTATAACAAATGAGATGTTAAATTGTTATATTATCATGATATTATGATATATAATATATCTTAGTATGATGTATATACAGTTAAATGTCGTTACAACGATAATCGTTACATATATGTCTCGTTTCGAAATCATTAAGTTAGTAGTCTTAGTTTTACATATGTATTTCATTGTTAATACACTTAATAATATATTTAATTATCATTTAACATAATTAACCAAGTGTATCAATATCTTAATATGATTCATATGTACCTAGTAAGACGTTGTTATAACGATAATCGTTATATATATCGTTTTCGAGTTTCTTAAATTAATAGTCTCATTTTTATGTATATAACTCATTGTTAAAATACCTAATGAGATACATACTTATAATAAAATCATGTTAACTATATATATAACCATATATATGTCATCGTATAGTTTTTACAAGTTTTAACGTTCGTGAATCACCGGTCAACTTGGGTGGTCAATTGTCTATATGAAACCTATTTCAATTAATCAAGTCTTAACAAGTTTGATTGCTTAACATGTTGGAAACATTTAATCATGTAAATATCAATCTCAATTAATATATATAAACATGGAAAAGTTCGGGTCACTACAGTACCTACCCGTTAAATAAATTTCGTCCCGAAATTTTAAGCTGTTGAAGGTGTTGACGAATCTTCTGGAAATAGATGCGGGTATTTCTTCTTCATCTGATCTTCACGCTCCCAGGTGAAATCGGGTCCTCTACGAGCATTCCATCGAACCTTAACAATTGGTATCTTGTTTTGCTTAAGTCTTTTAACCTCACGATCCATTAATTCGACGGGTTCTTCGATGAATTGAAGTTTTTCGTTGATTTGGATTTCATCTAACGGAATAGTGAGATCTTCTTTAGCAAAACATTTCTTCAAATTAGAGACGTGGAAAGTGTTATGTACAGCCGCGAGTTGTTAAGGTAACTCAAGTCGGTAAGCTACTGGTCCGACACGATCAATAATCTTGAATGGTCCAATATACCTTGGATTTAATTTCCCTCGTTTACCAAATCGAACAATGCCTTTCCAAGGTGCAACTTTAAGTATGACCATCTCTCCAATTTCAAATTCTATATCTTTTCTTTTAATGTCAGCGTAGCTCTTTTGTCGACTTTGGGCGGTTTTCAACCGTTGTTGAATTTGGATGATCTTCTCGGTAGTTTCTTGTATAATCTCCGGACTCGTAATCTGTCTATCCCCCACTTCACTCCAACAAATCGGAGACCTGCACTTTCTACCATAAAGTGCTTCAAACGGTGCCATCTCAATGCTTGAATGGTAGCTGTTGTTGTAGGAAAATTCTGCTAACGGTAGATGTCGATCCCAACTGTTTCCGAAAACAATAACACATGCTCGTAGCATGTCTTCAAGCGTTTGTATCGTCCTTTCACTCTGCCCATCAGTTTGTGGATGATAGGCAGTACTCATGTCTAGACGAGTTCCTAATGCTTGCTGTAATGTCTGCCAGAATCTTGAAATAAATCTGCCATCCCTATCAGAGATAATAGAGATTGGTATTCCATGTCTGGAGACGACTTCCTTCAAATACAGTCATGCTAACTTCTCCATCTTGTCATCTTCTCTTATTGGCAGGAAGTGTGCTGATTTGGTGAGACGATCAACTATTACCCAAATAGTATCAAAACCACTTGCAGTCCTTGGCAATTTAGTGATGAAATCCATGGTAATATTTTCCCATTTCCATTCCGGGATTTCGGGTTGTTGAAGTAGACCTGATGGTTTCTGATGCTCAGCTTTGACCTTAGAACACGTCAAACATTCTCCTACGTATTTAGCAACATCGGCTTTCATACCCGACCACCAAAAATGTTTCTTGAGATCCTTGTACATCTTCCCCGTTCCAGGATGTATTGAGTATCTGGTTTTATGAGCTTCTCTAAGTACCATTTCTCTCATATCTCCAAATTTTGGTACCCAAATCCTTTCAGCCCTATACCGGGTTCCGTCTTCCCGAATATTAAGATGCTTCTCCGATCCTTTGGATATTTCATCCTTTAAATTTCCCTCTTTTAAAACTCCTTGTTGCGCCTCCTTTATTTGAGTAGTAAGGTTATTATGAATCATTATATTCATAGATTTTACTCGAATGGGTTCTCTGTCCTTCCTGCTCAAGGCATCGGCTACCACATTTGCCTTCCCCGGGTGGTAACGAATCTCAAAGTCGTAATCATTCAATAATTCAATCCACCTACGCTGCCTCATATTCAGTTGTTTCTGATTAAATATGTGTTGAAGACTTTTGTGGTCGGTATATATAATACTTTTGACCCCATATAAGTAGTGCCTCCAAGTCTTTAATGCAAAAACAACCGCGCCTAATTCCAAATCATGCGTCGTATAATTTTGTTCGTGAATCTTCAATTGTCTAGACGCATAAGAAATCACCTTCGTTCGTTGCATTAATACACAACCGAGACCTTGCTTTGATGCATCACAATAAATCACAAAATCATCATTCCCTTCAGGCAATGACAATATAGGTGCCGTAGTTAGCTTTTTCTTCAATAACTGAAACGCTTTCTCTTGTTCATCATTCCATTCAAATTTCTTCCCTTTATGCGTTAATGCAGTCAAGGGTTTTGCAATTCTGGAAAAGTCTTGGATGAACCTTCTGTAGTAACCAGCAAGTCCTAAAAACTGGCGTATGTGTTTCGGAGTTTTCGGGGTTTCCCACTTTTTAACAGTTTCTATCTTTGTCGGATCCACCTTAATACCTTCTTTGTTCACTATGTAACCGAGGAATTGAACTTCTTCCAACCAAAATGCACACTTTGAAAACTTAGCGTACAATTCTTCCTTCCTCAATACTTCTAACACCTTTCTCAAATGTTCACCGTGTTCTTGGTCATTCTTTGAGTAAATAAGTATGTCATCAATGAAAACAATGACAAACTTGTCAAGGTATGGTCCACACACTCGGTTCATAAGGTCCATGAACACAGCTGGTGCATTAGTTAAACCAAACGGCATGACCATAAACTCGTAATGACCGTAACGTGTTTTGAAGCAGTCTTTGGAATATCATCTTCTTTCAACCGCATTTGATGATACCCGGAACGTAAGTCAATCTTTGAATAAACAGACGAGCCTTGTAGTTGATTAAATAAGTCATCGATTCTCGGTAGTGGGTAGCGATTCTTGATGGTAAGTTTGTTCAACCGATAATGCTAAAAACGAACATATATTTCATAGCATTATTCCTCAAGAAAGACAAGCTTTTAGTTGCAATTGTTCTATTTACAAGTGATATTCGTTTAAATAATAAAAGGTGAAGACAAAAGACAGATTCGACGAATTGAAGACGCAAACGACCAAAAAGTTCAAAAGTACAAAAAACAATCAAAGAGGTTCCAATTATTGATAAGAAACGTCTCAAAATTACAAGAGTACAAGATTCAAAACGCAAAGTACAGAATATAAAATTGTACGCAAGGACGTTCGAAAATCCGGAACCAGGACATGAGTCAACTCTCAACGCTCGACGCAACGGACTAAAAATTACAAGTTAACTATGTATATAAATATAATATAATATATAATTAATTATATTAATTATATATTTATTATATTTATAAATAAATCGTCGGCAAGAAAGACTCCAAAAGGATGTGAGCTGTATTTCCAATCTCCGCGACTCGCGGAGTTTGAAGGCCAAAAGGGCCGCGAGTCGCGGAGCCCCAAGTTTTGAAAATCCCTATAAAAGCAAACGAATTCTGATCGCAAAAATTACAATATATCCATCCATCTCTCTATCTATATCGTAAAATATATATATATATTTATAATTTTAATTTTAATTTTAATTTTAATTTTAATTTTAATTCTAATAATAAGGGTATGTTAGCGAATGTTGTAAGGGTGTAAGTCGAAATTCTGTCCGTGTAACGCTACGCTATTTTTAATCATTGTAAGTTATGTTCAACCTTTTTACATTAATGTCTGGTAGCTAAGTTATTATTATGATTATTTAATCCGAAGTAATCATGATGTTGGGCTAATTACTAAAATTTGGGTAATTGGGCTTTGTACCATAATTGGGGTTTGGATAAAAGAACGACACTTGTGGAAATTAGACTATGGGCTATTAATGGGTTTTATATTAACTAAACAATACCTTGTTAATTTAATATACAAACTTATAATTCGACGTATTTATATATAACCACATACGCTTGACTGGGTACGGTGGGCGGGATATCTAAAAATACCAATAATTATTCATTTTACCGGATACGGAACTGGATTAATAGTTAATAGACTTGTTGAAACAGGGGTGAATTACATTCAAGGGTAATTGGTGTAATTGTTAACAAAGTAGTAAAACCTTGGTTTACACGCAGTCGATAACCTGGTGTATTCATTAAACAAAGTATTAAAACCTTGTTACAATTCGAATCCCCAATTAGTTGGAATATTTGACTTCGGGAATAAGAATAATTTGACGAAGGCTTTCGCTTTTTATATTTATGACTGATGGACTATTATAGACAAAATCCGTATGGACATATTAAATAATCCAGGACAAAGGACAATTAACCCATGGGCATAAAACTAAAATCAACACGTCAAACATCATGATTACGGAAGTTTAAATAAGCATAATTCTTTTATTTCATATTTAATTTCCTTTATTTTATATTTAATTGCACTTCTAATTATCGCATTTTTATTGTATTTAATTGCACTTTTAATTATCGTACTTTTTAATTATCGCAAGTTTATTTTATCGCACTTTTATTATTCGCAATTTTTATCGTTATTTACTTTACGCTTTAAATTAAGTCTTGTATTTATTATTTTACATTTGGTTTTAACTGCGACTAAAGTTTTAAAATCGACAAACCGGTCATTAAACGGTAAAAACCCCCTTTTATAATAATAATATTACTTATATATATATTTGTATTTTTATAAAAGTAAACTAATATAGCGTTAAGCTTTGTTTAAAAAGATTCCCTGTGGAACGAACCGGACTTACTAAAAACTACACTACTGTACGATTAGGTACACTGCCTATAAGTGTTGTAGCAAGGTTTAAGTATATCCATTCTCTAAATAAATAAATATCTTGTGTAAAATTGTATCGTATTTAATAGTGTTTCTTGTAAAATTTAATAATATTTTATACCCCTTAGCTTTAACATCAAGTTATTTTTGTCGCCGCTGCCGGGGAATACTCTTAAAAGCCGGAAGCGTAACGCTAATATAAAAAAAAAGATTTTTAGTTTACTTTTATTAAAATTCGTTTTTATAAAAATACGTTTTAAATATTCGAAAATATAAAAAGAAAAACAAAAATATAAATATTTTTAAGATTTTGTCAAATATTTAAGTTTTATAAAGTTTCTTTATTTTTAAATAAGTTTTATTTAAGTATTTTGTTTTTATTTAAAACATAAAAAAAATAATTATATATAAATCTATTTTTTTAGATTGTTATTTATAAAATTATAAAGTATTTTATTTTTATCTTAGTTTTTAAGAAAAGTCTTATTTAACTTATATAAATATATTAATTAAATTAAAAACAGAACATAAAAAAAAAAAACGCGTCGAATTTTTAACCTGTCAGTTGAATTCTGGATCCCCGCGACTCGCGGGGTTTGCAGCTTCGAATACCGCAACTCGCGGAGTTTCCCTGACACGCGGACAGAACCCTAATTCAGCATTAATTACGGGTAATTATTAATTATTATTATTATTTAACCCTAATTATTATTATTATTATAATTAGTTTTATTTTAACTTTTACTTTTTATTTAATTTATGTATTTAGTATTAATTAGTTTAATTAATTTATAAAATTAGTAGTTTTAATAAATAAATAATATAAAAATAATATTTTTATAAAAATTGTACTTTTTACAACTTTTAGTATATTTTTATATTTTGTCCCTTTTTAATCGTTTTAGCGTAATATTTTTCGCTCATATTTAGTTTTAAACTTAGATTTTGCCATAGTTATTTTTACCTCTAGATTTTTAGGCTTTGCCGTAGAATTCCTTAAGTGCTTTTTCTTTAGACTAAGATTTAGGTGCTTTAGAATTTTGCGACGCCTTTTTAAGTTTTAGTTTCTTTTTAAGTTATTTTCATTTGGGATTTAGTTTTTCCTGTAAGCTTTAATATTTTTAGACGACTTTTACCTATGTATCAATTATCATTTCAATTAGTAATCTCAATTTGCGATTATAATTTTAAGTTAGTTGTAGTAATAAGGTTAGGTTAGTCAAGTATTTTTAAGTTTTATAAGTTTCTTTTATTTTTCTGTCACCTTTTATTTTTCAACCATTTTTCTTTTTCGACCTTTTTCCGACGAACTCTTTTTCTTTCTTATTTCTCGCTTTTCTAGTTTTAGGACATAGATTTTTATTCTACTTCTTATCTAATTTTCTTAAAATTACGAAAATTTATTTTAAGTGGTTAAATTGATAGACATCAAAATTTTCTGGTTCGTAGTAATAGTTGGATTTGTACGTGGACCGGGTTATTGGAGCCAAACAGTCCTCAATTATATTGAGACCAAATGAATCCTGCCCCTCTGCTGCATCTTTTGGCTATTCGAAACGTGGGCAAAATCAGAAAAGTCTATTGATTGGATAACTTATTATAATTTTTCTTTCCTTTTAAAAACTAATAGGATATTCAGTGAATGCACCGAGCAAGACGTTCACCACCTTTTGTACGTTCACCACCTGTAACTAGATCAAGACATTTAGCAAATATTACTGCCGTTGATTTTTCTTTAGAATCGTCATCCAGTCGACCAAGTACTTCAGTTCAAATTTCTGATAATCCATTTTTTGAACCCGACCTCACAATTGAGAATCCGGAGAATATTCAGGAACGATTCGTAGATCCTGAACCACTAAACTTTCCTCCGGAACCACCAATCATTCAAACAGAGATTGTTGAGGAACGAACCATTAAATCAGAATCCTCTAGTGATTCCGATTCAAAAAATTCAATTATGGAGAATCTGGAACCTTTAAGTATGGAAGACCGAATGAGAGCTAAACGCACTGGCCAAGGTCACGCAATTACTCATCCAGACATTAATGCGCCAGATTATGAAATCAAAGGACAAATTCTACACATGGGGACTAATCAATGCCAATTTAGTGGTGCGCCGAAGGAAGATCTAAATGAACATTTACGTACCTTTAATAGGATCTGCACACTATTTAAAATCCGAGAAGTGGAGGATGAACAGATATATCTCATGTTATTTCCCTGGACTTTAAAGGGAGAAGCCAAAGATTGGTTGGAATCGTTACCTGAAGGGGCGATTGATACATGGGATGTTTTAGTTGACAAATTTCTTAAACAATTCTTTCCTGCATCTAAAGCCGTAAGACTTCAAGCAGAAATTGTTACGTTCACACAGAAGCCAAATGAAACTCTATATGAGGCATGGACAAGATATGGAAAGTTGTTAAGAGGATGTCCACAACATGGTTTAGACACCTGTCAAATAGTATAAATATTCTACCAAGGATGCGACATCACTACAAGGAAAGACATAGATATAGCAGCTGGTGGTTCTATTATGAAGAAAACCGAAACTGATGCTTACAAAATTATTGATAACACTGCTTCCCACTCACATGAGTGGCACCAAGAAAAAGATATCGTTAGATCATCTAAAGCAGCTAGAGCCGATTCTAGCCATGACTTAGATTCCATTTCCGCAAAGATAGATGCTGTCGAGAGACGAATGGAAAAGATGACTAAAGATATTCACTCAATACGAATTAGTTGTGAGCAGTGTGGAGGACCACATTTGACAAAAGATTGTCTCAGTATTGAATTAACAATGGAACAAAGAGAGAATATTTCATACATAAACCAAAGGCCTGGAAATAATTATCAGAATAATTATCAACCGCCAAGACCTATTTACAATCAAAACCAGAACTATAACCGAAATATTCCATACAACAACCAACAAGGTCCTAGCAATCAACAAGTATCCAATAATACTTATAATCAGCAAAGACCTAATTTTCAAAACAAACCACCACAACAAACCGATGATAAAAAGCCGAATTTAGAAGATATGATGACGAAGCTAGTTGAAACTCAAACGCAGTTTTTCACATCTCAAAAACAAACCAATGAACAAAATGCTCAAGCATTTAGAAATCAACAAGCTTCTATTCAAAATCTGGAACAAGAAGTAAGTAACCTAGCAAGGTTAATAGGTGAAAGAAAACCGGGAAGTCTACCTAGTGATACAAATGCTAACCCCCGGAATTAAACAGCTAAAGCCATTACCACAAGAAGTGGTACAACGCTTAAACCACCGGAAATACCTGTAACTTCTAATGAAGCTATTCCTACTCCACAAGAACCACAACCTGATCAAGATAAGGAAAAAGAACCGGTAGATGAAAAGGTTAATGAAGATAACACAGTTAAGGCTAAACCTTATGTTAAACCATACCAACCACCACTTCCTTATCCGAGTAAAATGAAGAAAGAGAAACTTGAAGCCGAGCAATCCAAATTCTTGGATATGTTTAAATAGATAAATGTAAATCTTCCTTTCATTGATGTGATTTCAGGAATGCCTAGATATGCTAAATTCTTGAAAGATCTAATTTCAAATAGAAAGAAAATGGAAGAACTCTCGGCTGTTACTATGAATGCTAATTGTTCAGCAGTGCTGTTGAATAAGATACCAGAAAAACTATCTGATCCAGGAAGTTTCACAATTCCATGTTTTCTGGGTAGTCTTAGTTCAATAGAAGCATTGGCAGACTTAGGTGCTAGTATAAATCTAATGCCGTATTCATTATACGCTAAACTAGACCTTAGAGAATTGAAACCAACCAGAATAAGCATACAACTAGCCGATAGATCAATAAAATATCCTAGAGGGATAATGAAGAACATGCTAGTTAAAGTTGGTATTTAGTATTTCCAGTAGATTTTGTTGTTCTGGACATGGAAGAAGATTCTCAAGTTCCTCTCATATTAGGAAGACCATTCTTAAACACGGCTAAAGCAATGATAGACGTGTTCGGTAAGAAATTGACCCTAAGTATAGAGGATGAGAGTGTTACCTTTTCAGTTGATAGAGCAATGCAACAACCACAATCTGCAGATGATACATGTTATTATATTCAAACTATAGATGCACATGCAGAATTATTAGAAGAATTTCCAGAATTACAAGGAACAGGAGAATGTTCTTTAGGAGAAGGTAATGAACCAATTGATGAAGCTGAAATGTTAGCTACACTTATAGCTAATGGATATGAACCAACAATAGAAGAAATTCAAATGCTAAAAGAAGAAGACAGATATCGATACAAATCATCGATAGAAGAACCTCCGAAATTAGAGTTAAAGCCACTTCCAAACCATTTGGAATACGCTTATTTACATGGTGAATCTGAATTACCTGTAATAATATCGTCTTCTCTTACTGAAAATGAGAAATCACAACTCATTTCTGTGTTGAAAGCTCATAAACCAGCCATTGCATGGAAGATTCATGATATTAAAGGAATAAGTCCTTCGTATTGCACACATAAAATCCTTATGGAAGAAGGTCATAAAACGTATGTGCAACGCCAACGAAGACTAAATACTAATATGCAAGATGTAGTTAAGAAAGAGATTATTAAACTGCTAGATGCAGGTCTAATTTATCCAATTTCTGATAGTCCATGGGTAAGCCCAGTTCAATGCGTGCCTAAGAAGGGTGGCATGACTGTCATTACAAATGAGAAAAATGAGCTTATTCCTACTAGGACTGTAACAGGATGGCGTGTGTGTATTGATTATAGAAAATTAAATGACGCCACCAGAAAAGATCACTTTCCATTACCTTTCATTGATCAAATGTTGGAAAGATTAGCCGGAAATAGTTACTATTGTTTTCTAGATGGATTTTCCGGATATTTTCAAATTCCAATAGCACCCAAAGATCAAGAGAAAACCACATTCACGTGCCCTTATGGTACTTTTGCTTACAAACGCATGCCATTTGGACTTTGTAACGCCCCTGCAACCTTTCAAAGGTGTATGATGGCAATTTTTCACGACATGATAGAAGAATGCATGGAAGTTTTCATGGATGACTTTTCAGTCTTCGGTGATACATTTGAATCATGTCTAGTTAATCTTGAACGAATGCTTATTAGATACGAACAATCAAATCTAGTTCTTAATTAGGAGAAATGCCATTTCATGGTTAAAGAAGGCATCGTTCTTGGTCATAAAATTTCAAAAGAAGGAATTGAAGTGGATAGAGCTAAAGTAGATGTAATTGCTAAACTTCCACATCCCACCAATGTTAGAGGAGTTAGGAGTTTTCTTGGGCATGCCGGTTTTTACCGACGTTTCATAAAAGATTTTTCAAAAATTGCCACTCCTATGAATAAACTCCTAGAAAAGGATGCTCCATTCATCTTTTCAGATGAGTGTATCAAATCTTTTAATATTCTTAAAGAGAAACTCACTAATGCGCCGATCATGATAACACCAAATTGGAATCTACCATTTGAACTAATGTGCGATGCAAGTGATTTTGCAATGGGAGCCGTTTTAGGACAAAGGATTGAAAAACGATTTCAACCTATATATTATGCTAGTAAGACGTTACAAGGAGCACAAATGAACTATACAACTACTGAAAAAGAACTCCTTGCTATTGTCTTTGCTTTTGATAAATTTCGATCATATCTCGTTCTAGCAAAAACGGTGGTCTATACCGACCATTCTGCTCTTAGATACCTATTTTCAAAACAAGATGCTAAACCAAGATTAATCCGTTGGATCTTACTCTTACAAGAGTTTGATATTGAAATCCGAGATAAAAGAGGAGCAGAAAATCTCGCCGCTGATCATCTTTCTCGTCTTGAAAATCCCGAATTAGAAGTTCTAAATGAATCGGCCATACAAGACAACTTTCCTGATGAATATCTATTGAAGATAGATTATAATGAAATCCCATGGTTTGCAGACTATGCAAACTACTTAGTTTGTGGATTCCTTGAAAAAGGATTACCGTACCAAAAACGAAAGAAATTCTTCAGTGATATAAAACACTATTTTTGGGAAGATCCACATCTGTTTAAAAGTTGTCCCGATGGAATAATACGCCGATGTGTATTTGGAGATGAAGCTAGTAAAATATTAAACCATTGTCACACATGACCAACAGGAGGGCATTATGGGCCTCAACTAACAGCAAGAAAAGTTTATGATGCTGGATTCTATTGGCCTACAATTTACAAAGACGCACACCTTCTTTGCAAATCCTGTGATGCTTGTCAAAGGGCCGGAAAAATAAGTCAACGTGATGAAATGCCACAAAATGTCATCCAAGTATGTGAAGTATTTGACATTTGGGGTATTGACTTTATGGGTCCATTTCCAAAATCTCAAAATAATCTATATATACTCGTTGCCATTGATTATGTATCTAAATGGGCGGAAGCACAAGCTCTCCCAACTAACGATGCACGAGTTGTAGTCAACTTTTTAAAACATCTTTTTGCAAGGTTTGGAATAGGGTACTCATTTCTGTAATAATCAACTTGAGAAAGTTCTTAAAAGATATGGAGTAACTCATAAAATCTCCACCGCATATCATCCACAAACAAGTGGACAAGTTGAAAATACCAACCGAGCTTTAAAACGTATTCTAGAGAAAACCGTAGGATCAAATCCGAAGGAATGGTCCATTAAATTAGAGGATGCACTCTGGGCTTTTAGAACAGCCTACAAAACTCCAATTGGAACCACACCTTTTAGACTTGTTTATGGAAAAGCATGTCATCTTCCAGTAGAAATTGAACACAAAGCATTTTGGGCTTTGAAAACATGTAATCTTGATTTACATGAAGCCGGACGTCTACGATTAAGTCAACTAAATGAATTAGAAGAATTAAGACATGAAGCATATGATAATTCGTTAATCTATAAGGAAAGAACGAAGAAATGGCATGATAAAAGAATCAGAAGTTCAAAAGAATTTAAGGAAGGAGACAGAGTTCTTCTTTTCAATTCACGATTCAAGCTATTTCCTGGAAAATTGAAATCAAGATGGTCTGGACCATTCATAGTCAAAAGAGTTTTCCCATACGGAACGATAGAATTAATAAATCCAAATGGGATTGAATTTAAAGTTAATGGTCATAGAGTTAAACATTACATACATGGTCCGATGGAAGTTGACAATGAAGTTAATCATAATTTCACCACCCATGAAAACCTTCAAAATGAAAACATAAATATGTTATCAACAACATATGAAAAATCAAAACTGGAATATAGGGAGGATTCAAATTTGAGTGATGAAGAAGAATTCCTATACAAACCTCCCATTCCAAGAAACGAAGAAAAATGTGAACAAGAAATTCAAATAGAAATGAAAGAACCAAGGAAAGAACACCCGAAAAAGGTTTACAAACCAACTCGACTTACTAAAGCAGGAGACCCGGGTGAATTTATCATTTCTTGCTTACTTAATGATGGTGCTGTATATAATGGACTCGCAGATTTAGGAGCAAGTGCAAATATTATGCCTCTTTCCTTATACAAAAGATTAGGCATGGGTAAATTAAAACCAACCAAAATAGGTGTTCAATCATTTGACCAAACCATTAAACACCCGGTTGGAATAGCAGATAATTTACTTGTTAACGTGGGAAGTTTGACCTTTGTTGCAAACTTCATAGTGATTAATATGGAGGAAAACCTTGATATTCCTCTAATTCTAGGTCGCCCATTTTTAGCAACCACCGAGGCATTCATTGATGTAAGAGAAGGTAGAATGACACTTAGGGATGGTGATACATCGATCACCTTTGTGAACCGAAAGTTTAGATCTCCACAAACCAAAACTGTTAGACCAATAAAAATGCATAAGTGTGGGGAAGATGAAGAAACACTTAATGATGATCCAATCACAAAGAATGCCGTTGATGATACGAAATTAGATGAATCCATTTTTAACAGTTCAACGAAGAAACTTTATAAACGGATTCACGATGCTAAGATTAAAGGAAACTTTAAGTTATATAACCAATTAATATCCAATTTATCGTCAAAAGAAAAGGCAATGTTAGTTAAATTTGTGAAAGTTACGGAGGAAATCAACAAATGGATTGAAGTAAAAGTCAAAGATATACAAGTTGTTGATGATTCAATTGAAAATAATGTTAATCACAATTTCAACTAAGTATAGGGGGTTTATGTATTTCTGTTAGAGTTAGATTGTCTGTTTTCGTGTAATTCTCGAAAATGAAACCCGAATGGTCTTTCCCTAGCAGACCCTAAAGAACTAGTCTTCTCCCCCCATTCTGAATTTTCATTTTTTTTAGGTTTTTACAAAATGAAGACTGCCTGTGAACTAAACCATGGTCTAATGCTACACGCTTTGATCACTAAACGTAATAATGACATACTTCCGAGTGAATTAGTATCAGTAATCAGAGAAAGAATGGACGGAGTTAGAAAAGAATCCAGATGCGAAGATAATAAGTTACAATTTGGTAAAGGAAAATCAAAATCCGCAGCAAAAAGAAGAGCACGACACCTAGAAAGATGTCACAAATGCGGAAAATGGTCACATGGAGGTAAATGTTCAAATAATCAAACCTATTCAAACACCGAATTTGTTACTTTATGCAGAGACGGACCATTCATATGTTTAGAAGAAAAGACACTGAATGCTCGAGGTTACGCCTATGTAGCCATGGAAAACCAATTAAACCGACTATCTTATGAATGGGATAGATCATATAACTAAGAATACTATCTCACAGGTAAGTCTGTACAGTTTTTATTTTATTTTTTTTTATTTTTTTAACCTTTTGATAATAAACGCTAATTTGTTCGCTATAAAGTATTAAATTGGTATTGAATAAAATTAGGTTTGGCGACCGAAATTATTGATATCATTCAAAAATTTATTACATCACTGCGAAATTTAACGTTTATTCTTAAGGTATAAATATCTTTAATCAATCAACCCAAAATATTTCAAAAATTCGTCATGAGTTAAATTAGATCTTGGAACCGAAATTACTTTACCGAAAATAGGGGCGCATATTTTTGATAATATTTGATTGATTAAAGTGGGATAAAAAGCCAAAAAGATTTTTAATTTTATTTTTACCATGTTTTTAAAATTAATATATAAATCTTAAATTAATATTGTAAACTTTGTAAAAACAATATATTTAAAATTGTAAATATTTGAAAAATTAATATAAGTTTGGTGTGAATTTATAATATGAATTTTTAAATTAAGTTTGGTGTGAATTTTTAATTATTAAAATATGAATTTTTAATTTTATGCATTTTAAATTTTAAGTTTGGTGTGAATTTTTAATATTAATTTTGAATTTCATATTTAAGTTGTGTGAATTTAAAAACAAAAATTTACTTTATCTCATTAAGTTAAAAATATGATTTTTAAAATTCGTCGTAAGTTGAAGACTAGGTCTTTGAACCGAAATTGCTTTACCAGAGGGAGGGACGAGAACTTTTATTATCATTATTTTTAATCTTATTGAATTAAAGTATGCCAAAAAAAACAAACCCAAAAATCTTAGCTTTTAAAACAATCGCTACAAAAAGACAAATTTTAAAATTTTGTCGAAGGACGGACTAGGACATCGATCCGAAACGACCTCGTCCTAAATAACAAGGGAAACAAAATTTTAAAATTAATTACTTAATTGTTTTAATTAATATAAGATAAAAAAAAAAAAAAAAGCAAACTCCGCGACTCGCGGAGTTTGAAGGGGAAATCTCCGCGACTCGCGGAGGGATCGAAATATAGAAAAAAATAAAATCGAGCTAAACAGCTCAGTCCACACACCATAAGTAAAACACAGCAAGGAACAGCCGAAAAAACTGCCGAAAAAAATCCCCAAAAACACCCCCAAAATCACAATTTTTAACCGTTAATCATCAACTATTTTACTAAAATCATGTTGAGAAGGATGCTATCAAGGAATTACTCAAGAAAAACGGTAAATTTCTACACCTAAACACCATTTAATCCGAAAATTAGTGTTCTTGAGCAATTTTTTCCCCAATTTGATTTTGATGCTTTTTAGTGTAATTAGGCTTAAATTGTTTATGTATTATGCTTGTATAACCTAGATTGATGCTATTTAACATGATTAGAAGCCTTAAACTTCAAATTTTGAGTAATCTAGGGTTTGTGTTCTTGAGCAAATTTGGGGCTTTTTGATATAAACAGGTTATGGCCGATTTTTGTCATGAATTGTTGCTAAATTAAGTAGTGTAACATGTCTAGGTAGTTAAATGATCCAAACTTTGAGCCTAAACATGATTTTGAGAATTAAAGTGGACTTTTTCAAGTCTAAAATTCATGAACTTGATTTTTGAGAGATAATGCCATTTGAAACTTGTTTAATTGCTAGTAATGATTATTTTGACATGTTATTTGAGTTGAATGCTTATGAACTTGGCGAACATTTTCGTATATGCTTATTTGAAAAAGTGTAGATTTGATAAAAATGTGAAAATAAGCTTAAGTTTGATATAAATTGATCATGTCATTGTAATTATTTTGATTAATGATTTTGCTGACACTAATGCATATTTGGATGCACAAAAATTGTGTTTGATGTGTTTTGCAGACTGAAAGGGGTGAATCTTCATCCCAAGCTCGCAATGCTCCTGCTGAGAATGTGAAACAACAAGAGGTGGATAACTACTACAAGCAGGATATACCTCATCCAGTCATGACATTTTCTGATATGCACTTGGAAGATTTGCATCCGAACCTGAGATTTGACAGACTTTGGATAGATTATCCAAAGTATCAAAGGGGGTTGCATACGCTTCATTCTAAAGTTGTTGAGGTACCTAGGGTCATAGAATGGGGACCCTTAGAAGCTGTAGAATTGGCCGGGCCAATTAGAGAATTACTTGTACAGAGGTATGGTAATTCTACTTTTAATGACTGGGTACGTTTATTCACCATGCGTAGACCTGTATATAAAGTATGGTGTGAAGAATTGTTGTGTAGTATAGAATTAAACGACCGGGTAGCTAGTTTAACCGATCGATCTTTTATTAGATTTTTGTTAGGAGGTTCGATGCGCCACATGTCTTTACTAGACATGGCTCAGGTTTTACGTATATATACGCCTGAGGAGTTAGCATCTGCCGATTATAGAGGGTTGATACTAAATGGTAGAAAGATAGATGAAAATTTTGATACACACGGTGTATGGAGTCAAATGACAAGCCATCACCGATTCAAAGGGGGAAATTACTCTTATTTGGATATAGATAGAGCCGAATTAAGAGTGATTCATAGGTTTTTAGCTAATTCGATTACACAAAGAGGTAAGAACAAGGAAAAGGTAAATGAACAGGATTTGTTTTACCATATGTGTATTCGAGACCCACAAAGCGCTGTAAGTATACCTTATTGTGTGGGTTATTATTTATCAGCTATGGTTAGGGGGATGAGACCGCATAGCA
The DNA here is from genome assembly GCF_046630445.1 of Rutidosis leptorrhynchoides. Classification (NCBI taxonomy): domain Eukaryota; kingdom Viridiplantae; phylum Streptophyta; class Magnoliopsida; order Asterales; family Asteraceae; genus Rutidosis; species Rutidosis leptorrhynchoides. The sequence goes on from NC_092343.1 coordinate 142,800,394, forward strand.
TAATAGGAGGTGGTATTTTTATTACTTTGATTGCTGAATATCTCGGTGTGGATATAAGACGGGGGGGATTATTAGTAGAAGAACCAGAACCCCGCGATACTATAGGTTTAAATGTATACCATGGTGCGAAAGTTTTGAAGAGGCGAAATAACGCCGCAGTACAATACCATGGTAGACATCCACAGGTTGAGAGAAACCAACAGCAAGGTAATGTAGGAGGGGGAAATGAAATGCAAGAAATGCAAAGGTTTATAGCTTCACAGGAGTACGAAAATGCTAGACAGAGAGCATTTGAAGATTGGCAAGTTCATCAGAACCAAATCATAGCTCATTGCCAACATATAGGTAGAAACTATATTCCTACACCGAAACCCATATTCCCTCCCTGGTCTATAGAGATGCAACCACCGTATCCTACGTATAACCCTGTCGAAGCATTCTATAGCACCTATGGTTATGCTTGGAACCCCTATTGGTACCAGTATCATCCCTAGTCTACTTAGTTTTATTTATTTTGTAATTTGTAATATTGATACGTTTAATACTTATGTTAATATTGTAATAGTTTTTATAATTTTCTAACTTTTATTCTTAGATTTTAATAATTTTTGAATGTGGGGTAATATACCAAACTTCAAAAATATGTATATATGTTTGCAGTTTATCTTATGTACACAACAGGGTAAAACAACGCATTTTCAAAGACTGGCATTAAGTTCAGCAAAAGCAACTAATTTTGACGACAAGATGCAAAATATATGTGAAATAACAACAAGACGGAATGAACAAATGATGTGCACCATTTATCATTCAGCAAATAAACGCCAATATGTTTGGAAACTTTGGTAAAATTTAATCATTTTCACACAAATCACCCTCAATAATTTAAATCGTTACTGATTTCTTGCAAGTGTGGGAAGGGGTTAAATTCTTTCGGATTTTAAAACTTTTTTTACTTTATACACTTGGTTACCATTAAAAATACTAGTAAAGTAGTAGTTGTATTAGAATCTAGTGCTCTCTGATAATAAAGAACAGCCCTAGTCTTATATACTGACTACCCAATTCTAGTAAAATTTTTCAAAATTTTCAATTAAATGAACTCAAAATCATGTTTATACATATTTATGAACGATAAAACTAGGTTTTAACACCGAAATTTCTGTTACCTCGGAAAGGACATAAATTGAGAAACAAACCAAAATGTTAAAATTTATTTAAAATGGAATAGAGGACGATAAAAAGGAAAATAAAAGCCAAGTGTGGGAAAATTTACCAAGTTATCTTAAACATTTATCACATATTTTTGTACAAATAACTGAAAATGCTTTTGCTTTAGACTAAACTAAAAAGTTTTACCTGATTTACTGTAAGAAAGATGGATCTACACGATGAATCAATTCCATCATCAAAAGGAAGTAAAGTCTTCCGAAAAAGACACGCGCTTCTTGATTTAGGTCATGAAGTTGTCGTCCAGACCAGCTGTAGGTTGACGAAAAATCTAGAAAAGTCATCACTAAAATCAGCAGGAAATCCACGGACCTCAGCATTAAACAGGGTCGCCAAGTGGTCAGATTTATCCTAACCATGAGAAGGATTTATCTCGTACAATGGGGGGGCACCATGCAAATTAGCTGGATAAGACTAATGAATCAGATCCCCAGAAAGGATAATCTCCTTAAAAGATCAAAAATCAGCTTTTAAGACTGATATTACTCAATCCTAGAGATTGACCTTAAAGATTGAGAATTCAAACTCATGGAATTCAATGATATCTAAACTCGAGCTTGAACGAGAAAATATTTTGATCAAAATTATAAACCGATTTGTTTTCTGAAAACCCTATTTTCAATGCGTTCATTACCTTTGAACGTAAAATCCTAGGAATTCACCTGGAATTCATTAGGTCACCTGAACTAAATCGGGTGTCAACCGTAAGAACGGTGGTTGCATAGCATGGTCAAAGACAGGACCTTGTGCCAGACCGAAAAATTATAAGGGTGAGCCTTACTATTGCTCCTACCATGGATAGTAATTGCGTCCGACACGTTATAGACCATAATTAAAAGCATGTCAGGGGACATTGCCTTAACAGTTGCTTGTTCAACACTTTCCTTTACAACCGGATGGTAGTTTACCGAAAGGTAATATACGGGACAAGTAAACTGGACGTGTTGCTTTCCAAATACAAGGTTAGCAAGTGGGTGACACAAAACCATAAGTTTTGAGCTAAAATTTTCAAATCTGAAACCCACCAAACCCACAAAAATATTTTGCAAACACCGGTAAAGGGTTATTCCGGAAAACTTATCTAGGGTAAAAACTAGATTTAATTTTCAAAAGATCAAATATTTTCATAAAGATCCAATTTCCTTAATGGATCTAAATTTTTATAGTCATGTGGGACTGTAAACCATATCGTTACTACCATTGTTTATACCACCGTATAGAAATCACTGATGTACAAAGTGTGAAGAATAAAGAAGTGATTCTAGTATTTCAAGACGATATTGCTTGAGGACAAGCAACGCTTAAGTGTGGGAGTATTTGATAATGCTAAAAATGAACATATATTTCATAGCATTATTCCTCAAGAAAGACAAGCTTTTAGTTGCAATTGTTCTATTTACAAGTGATATTCGTTTAAATAATAAAAGGTGAAGACAAAAGACAAATTCGACGAATTGAAGACGCAAACGACCAAAAAGTTCAAAAGTACAAAAGACAATCAAAGAGGTTCCAATTATTGATAAGAAACGTCTCGAAATTACAAGAGTACAAGATTCAAAACGCAAAGTACAAAATATAAAATTGTACGCAAGGACGTTCGAAAATCCGGAACCAGGACATGAGTCAACTCTCAACGTTCGACGCAACGGACTAAAAATTACAAGTTAACTATGTATATAAATATAATATAATATATAATTAATTATATTAATTATATATATATTATATTTATAAATAAATCATCGGCAAGAAAGACTCCAAAAGGATGTGAGCTGTATTTCCAATCTCCGCGACTCGCGGAGTTTGAAGGCCAAAAGGGCCGCGAGTCACGGAGCCCCAAGTTTTGAAAATCCCTATAAAAGCAAACGAATTCTGATCGCAAAAATTACAATATATCCATCCATCTCTCTATCTATATCGTAAAATATATATATATATATATTTATAATTTATATTTTAATTTTAATTTTAATTCTAATAATAAGGGTATGTTAGCGAATGTTGTAAGGGTGTAAGTCGAAATTCTGTCCGTGTAACGCTACGCTATTTTTAATCATTGTAAGTTATGTTCAACCTTTTTACATTAATGTCTCGTAGCTAAGTTATTATTATGCTTATTTAATCCGAAGTAATCATGATGTTGGGCTAATTACTAAAATTTGGGTAATTGGGCTTTGTACCATAATTGGGGTTTGGATAAAAGAACGACACTTGTGGAAATTAGACTATGGGCTATTAATGGGTTTTATATTAACTAAACAATACCTTGTTAATTTAATATACAAACTTATAATTCGACGTATTTATATATAACCACGTACGCTTGACTGGGTACGGTGGGCGGGATATCTATAAATACCAATAATTATTCATTTTACCGGATACGGAACTGGATTAATAGTTAATAGACTTGAAGAAACAGGGGTGAATTACATTCAAGGGTAATTGGTGTAATTGTTAACAAAGTAGTAAAACCTTGGTTTACACGCAGTCGATAACCTGGTGTATTCATTAAAGAAAGTATTAAAACCTTGTTACAATTCGAATCCCCAATTAGTTGGAATATTTGACTTCGGGAATAAGAATAATTTGACGAAGGCTTTCGCTTTTTATATTTATGACTGATGGACTATTAAGGACAAAATCCGTATGGATATATTAAATAATCCAGGACAAAGGACAATTAACCCATGGGCATAAAACTAAAATCAACACGTCAAACATCATGATTACGGAAGTTTAAATAAGCATAATTCTTTTATTTCATATTTAATTTCCTTTATTTTATATTTAATTGCACTTCTAATTATCGCATTTTTATTGTATTTAATTGCACTTTTAATTATCGTACTTTTTAATTATCGCAAGTTTATTTTATCGCACTTTTATTATTCACAATTTTTATCGTTATTTACTTTACGCTTTAAATTAAGTCTTGTATCTATTATTTTACATTTGGTTTTAACTGCGACTAAAGTTTTAAAATCGACAAACCGGTCATTAAACGGTAAAAACCCCCTTTTATAATAATAATATTACTTATATATATATTTGTATTTTTATAAAAGTAAACTAATATAGCGTTAAGCTTTGTTTAAAAAGATTCCCTGTGGAACGAACCGGACTTACTAAAAACTACACTACTGTACGATTAGGTACACTGCCTATAAGTGTTGTAGCAAGGTTTAAGTATATCCATTCTCTAAATAAATAAATATCTTGTGTAAAATTGTATCGTATTTAATAGTGTTTCTTGTAAAATTTAATAATATTTTATACCCCTTAGCTTTAACATCATCAACTCTCGGTAGTCGATACACAACCTGAATGTACCATCTTTCTTCTTAACAAACAAAACAGGAGCTCCCCACGGTGATGTGCTTGGTCGAATGAAACCACGCTCTAAAAGTTCTTGTAATTGGCTTTGCAGTTCTTTCATCTCACTGGGTGCGATTCTGTAAGGAGCACGAGCTATTGGTGCAGCTCCTGGTACAAGATCTATTTGAAATTCAACGGATCGATGTGGGGGTAATCCCGGTAATTCTTTCGAAAATACATCGGGAAATTCTTTGGCGACGGGAACATCATTGATGCCCTTTTCTTCAGTTTGTACTTTCTCGACGTGTGCTAGAACAGCATAGCAACCTTTTCTTATTAGTTTTTGTGCCTTCAAATTACTAATAAGATGTAGCTTCGTGTTGCCCTTTTCTCCGTACACCATTAAGGGTTTTCCTTTTTCTCGTATAATGCGAATTGCATTTTTGTAACAAACGATCTCTGCTTTCACTTCTTTCAACCAGTCCATACCGATTATCACATCAAAACTCCCTAACTCTACTGGTATCAAGTCAATCTTAAATGTTTCGCTAACCAGTTTAATTTCTCGATTCCGACATATATTATCTGCTGAAATTAATTTACCATTTGCTAATTCGAGTAAAAATTTACTATCCAAAGGCGTCAATGGACAACTTAATTTAGCACAAAAATCTCTACTCATATAGCTTCTATCCGCACCCGAATCAAATAAAACGTAAGCAGATTTATTGTCAATAAGAAACGTACCCGTAACAAGCTCCGGGTCTTCCTGTGCCTCTGCCGCATTAATATTGAAAACTCTTTCGCGGCCTTGTCCATTCGTGTTCTCCTGGTTCGGGCAATTTCTAATAATGTGGCCCGGTTTTCCACATTTATAACAAACTACATTGGCATAACTTGCTCCGACACTACTTGCTCCGCCATTACTCGTTCCGACACCATTTGTTCCTTTCGTTCTATTAACCCCTGGTCCGTAGACCTCACATTTCGTCGCGCTATGACCATTTCTTTTACACTTGTTGCAAAATTTGGTACAGAACCCCGAGTGATACTTTTCACACCTTTGGCATAGCTGTTTCTGATTGTTGTTGTTGTTGCGGTTATTATTGTTGTTGGGATGATTGTTGTAGTTGCTGTTGTTGTTGTTGTTGTTGTTGGGCCGTTTGTTGTAGTTGCGATTGATGTTGCGATTGTTGGGATAATTGTTGCGATTATTGTTGTAATTGCTGTTGTTGTTGTATTGGTGATTCTTATCACCGTTTTCCTCCCACTTTCTTTTGACTTGCTTCACATTGGCCTCTTCAGCAGTCTGTTCTTTAATTCTTTCTTCAATATGGTTCACTAGTTTGTGAGCCATTCTACATGCCTGTTGTATGGAGGCGGGCTCGTGTGAACTTATATCTTCTTGGATTCTTTCCGGTAATCCTTTCACAAACGCGTCGATCTTCTCTTCCTCATCTTCGAATGCTCCCGGACACAATAGGCACAATTCTGTGAATCGTCTTTCATACGTGGTAATATCAAATCCTTGGGTTCGTAACCCTCTAAGTTCTGTCTTGAGCTTATTGACCTCGGTTCTGGGACGGTACTTCTCGTTCATCAAGTGCTTGAATGCTGACCACGGTAGTGCGTACGCATCGTCTTGTCCCACTTGCTCTAGATAGGTATTCCACCATGTTAACGCAAAACCTGTGAAGTTATGCGTAGCGTACTTCACTTTGTCCTCTTCAGTACACTTACTTATGGCAAACACCGATTCGACCTTCTCGGTCCACCGTTTCAATCCGATCGGTCCTTCGGTTCCATCAAATTCCAAAGGTTTGCAGGCAGTGAATTCTTTGTAGGTGCATCCTACACGATTTCCTGTACTGCTAGATCCGAGGTTATTGTTGGTATGTAGCATAGCCTGTACTGCGGCTATGTTTGAAGCTAGAAAAGTACGGAATTCCTCTTCATTCATATTCACGGTGTGTCGAGTAGTCGGTGCCATTTCCTTCAAAATAGTCAAATGGAACAAGTTAATCATACAGAATATTAAGAGTAGTTAATAGTATTTCGTAGCATAATATGAACTCATTTATAAAAGCTTTTTCTTCATATTAGCGTTTTATAAGTTTAAATTCGGGTAGTACCTACCCGTTAAGTTCATACTTAGTAGCTAATATACAATTCAACTACTACAATTCTATATGAAAAACTGATTATAATAATATTTCGCGTTCAAACTTTTATACAATATTTTACAAACTTACAATACCGCTTATTTTACATAAAGCATGAAATATAGCACACAATAACTTTGATACAAGATAGTTGTGAAGATAATTCTAGCTAGTACACAAGTCGTTCAGCAAAGGCAATAAAGACACGTAATTCATACGTCCAGAAACAAGTCATGCATTCTGGTTTTACTAGGACTACTTCCCATCCTTGGTCTTGTGGAACATAACCGTTATGGCCATTGATAAGATAGCGTGTTGTAACATCGTCAAAGGGACGAGGGTTACGTAATGTCCAACAGTCCCGTAATAATCTAAAAACCTCATTTCTTACCCCAATTACCGACTCTGTCACTTGTGGGAACGTTTTGTTTAATAGTTGTAGCCCGATGTTCTTATTCTCACTTTGGTGAGAAGCGAACATTACTAATCCGTAAGCATAACATGCTTCTTTATGTTGCATGTTAGCCGCTTTTTCTAAATCACGAAGTCCAATATTCGAATATATTGAGTCAAAATAATTTCTTAACCCATTGCGTAAAATAACATTTGGGTTCCCCGCAATATATGCGTCAAAGTAAACACATCGTAACTTATGGATTTCCTAATGTGATATCCCCCATCTTTCGAACGAAAGCCTTTTATAAACCAAGGCATTCTTGGAACATTCTTCGAATGTCTTACAAACTGATCTCGCCTTAAATAGTTGTGCCGAAGAATTCTGACCGACTCTAGACAAGATTTCATCAATAATGTCTCCGGGTAGGTCTCTTAAAATATTGGGTTGTCTATCCATTTTGTGTTTTTATACTATAAAATAGACAAGAGTTAGATTCATAAAAAAAATACTTATTAATACAAGCAATTTTTACATATATCATAAAGCATAAGCACACTATATTACATATATTACACCACACGAATACAACTATCTTATTCTGACTCGCTTGTTTCTTCTTCTTCTTCGGTTTTGGTTCGTTTTGCCAAGTTTCTAGGGATATATGATGTTCCCCTAATACGAGCCGTCATTTTCCACATTGGTTTAGAAAAACCTGGTGGTTTAGAGGTTCCCGGGTCATTGTTACAACTTAAGGACTTCGGGGGTTGGCGATACATATAAAGTTCATCGGGGTTGGAATTAGATTTCTCTATTTTTATGCCCTTTCCCTTATTATTTTCTTTTGCCTTTTTAAATTCAGTTGGGGTAATTTCTATAACATCATCGGAATTCTCGTCGAAATCCGATTCATCAGAGAATTGGTAATCCTCCCAATATTTTGCTTCCTTGGCGGAAACACCATTGACCATAATTAACCTTGGTCGGTTGGTTGAGGATTTTCTTTTACTTAACTGTTTTATTATTTCCCCCACCGGTTCTATTTCTTCATCCGGTTCTGATTCTTCTTCCGGTTCCGATTCTTCTTCCGGTTCCGACTCTTCTTCCGGTTTCGACTCTTCTTCCGGTTCCTCTTCGGGAACTTGTGAATCAGTCCACGAATCATTCCAATTTACATTTGACTCTTCATTATTATTAGGTGAGTCAATGGGACTTGTTCTAGAGGTAGACATCTATCACATAATATCAAACGCGTTAAGAGATTAATATATCACATAATATTCACATGTTAAAAATATATAGTTTCCAACAAAATTTGTTAAGCAATCATTTTTCAAGTAAACACGGTCGAATTCCAGACTCACTAATGCATCCTAACAAACTCGATAAGACACACTAATACAAAATTATGGTTCTCTAAGACCAACGCTCGGATACCAACTGAAATGACCCGTTCTTATTGATTAAAAACGTTCCATATTAATTGATTTCATTTCGAGGTTTTGACCTCTACATGAGACGTTTTTCAAAGACTGCATTCATTTTAAAACAAACCATAACCTTTATTTCATCAATAAAGGTTTAAAAATCTTTACGTAGATTATCAAATAATGATAATCTAAAATATCCTGTTTACACACGACCATTACATAATGGTTTACAATACAAATATGTTACAACAAAATAAGTTTCTTGAATGCAGTTTTTATACAATATCATACAAGCATGGACTCCAAATCTCGTCCTTATTTAAGTATACGACAGCGGAAGCTCTTAATAATCACCTGAGAATAAACATGCTTAAAACGTCAACAAAAATGTTGGTGAGTTATAGGTTTAACCTATACATATCAAATCATAATAATAAACCACAAGATTTCATATTTCAATACACATCCCATACATAGAGATAAAAATCATTCATATGGTGAACACCTGGTAACCGACATTAACAAGATGCATATATAAGAATATCCCCATCATTCCGGGACACCCTTCGGATATGATATAAATTTCGAAGTACTAAAGCATCCGGTACTTTGGATGGGGTTTGTTAGGCCCAATAGATTTATCTTTAGGATTCGCGTCAATTAGGGTGTCTGTTCCCTAATTCTTAGATTACCAGACTTAATAAAAAGGGGCATATTCGATTTTGATAATTCAACCATAGAATGTAGTTTCACGTACTTGTGTCTATTTTGTAAATCATTTATAAAACCTGCATGTATTCTCATCCCAAAAATATTAGATTTTAAAAGTGGGACTATAACTCACTTTCACAGATTTTTACTTCGTCGGGAAGTAAGACTTGGCCACTGGTTGATTCACGAACCTATAACAATATATACATATATATCAAAGTATGTTCAAAATATATTTACAACACTTTTAATATATTTTGATGTTTTAAGTTTATTAAGTCAGATGTCCTCATTAGTAACCTACAACTAGTTATCCACAGTTAGATGTACAGAAATAAATCAATAAATATTATCTTGAATCAATCCACGACCCAGTGTATATGTATCTCAGTATTGATCACAACTCAAACTATATATATTTTGGAATCAACCTCAACCCTGTATAGCTAACTCCAACATTCACATATAGAGTGTCTATGGTTGTTCCGAAATATATATAGATGTGTCGACATGATAGGTCGAAACATCGTATACGTGTCTATAGTATCTCAAGATTACATAATATACAATACAAGTTGATTAAGTTATGGTTGGAATAGATTTGTTACCAATTTTCACGTAGCTAAAATGAGAAAAATTATCCAATCTTGTTTTACCCATAACTTCTTCATTTTAAATCCGTTTTGAGTGAATCAAATTGCTATGGTTTCATATTGAACTCTATTTTATGAATCTAAACAGAAAAAGTATAGGTTTATAGTCAGAAAAATAAGTTACAAGTCATTTTTGTAAAAGTAGTCATTTCAGTCGAAAGAACGACGTCTAGATGACCATTTTAGAAAACATACTTCCACTTTGAGTTTAACCATAATTTTTGGATATAGTTTCATGTTCATAATAAAAATCATTTTTCTCAGAATAACATCTTTTAAATCAAAGTTTATCATAGTTTTTAATTAACTAACCCAAAACAGCCCGCGGTGTTACTACGACGGCGTAAATCCGGTTTTACGGTGTTTTTCGTGTTTCCAGGTTTTAAATCATTAAGTTAGCATATCATATAGATATAGAACATGTGCTTAGTTGATTTTAAAAGTCAAGTTAGAAGGATTAACTTTTATTTGTGAACAAGTTTAGAATTAACTAAACTATGTTCTAGTGATTACAAGTTTAAAACTTCGAATAAGATAGCTTTATATGTATGAATCGAATGATGTTATGAACATCATTACTACCTTAAGTTCCTTGGATAAACCTACTGGAAAAGAGAAAAATGGATCTAGCTTCAACGGATCCTTGGATGGCTCGAAGTTCTTGAAGCAGAATCATGACACAAAAACAAGTTCAAGTAAGATCATCACTTGAAATAAGATTGTTATAGTTATAGAAATTGAACCAAAGTTTGAATATGATTATTACCTTGTATTAGAATGATAACCTACTGTAAGAAACAAAGATTTCTTGAGGTTGGATGATCACCTTACAAGATTGGAAGTGAGCTAGCAAACTTGAAAGTATTCTTGATTTTATGTAACTAGAACTTGTAGAATTTATGAAGAACACGTAGAACTTGAAGATAGAACTTGAGAGAGATCAATTAGATGAAGAAAATTGAAGAATGAAAGTGTTTGTAGGTGTTTTTGGTCGTTGGTGTATGGATTAGATATAAAGGATATGTAATTTTGTTTTCATGTAAATAAGTCATGAATGATTACTCATATTTTTGTAATTTTATGAGATATTTCATGCTAGTTGCCAAATGATGGTTCCCACATGTGTTAGGTGACTCACATGGTCTGCTAAGATCTGATCATTGGAGTGTATATACCAATAGTACATACATCTAAAAGCTGTGTATTGTACGAGTACGAATACGGGTGCATACGAGTAGAATTGTTGATGAAACTGAACGAGGATGTAATTGTAAGCATTTTTGTTAAGTAGAAGTATTTTGATAAGTGTATTGAAGTCTTTCAAAAGTGTATAAATACATATTAAAACACTACATGTATATATATTTTAACTGAGTCGTTAAGTCATCGTTAGTCGTTACATGTAAATGTTGTTTTGAAACCTTTAGGTTAACGATCTTGTTGAATGTTGTTAACTCATTATTTATTATAACAAATGAGATGTTAAATTGTTATATTATCATGATATTATGATATATAATATATCTTAGTATGATGTATATACAGTTAAATGTCGTTACAACGATAATCGTTACATATATGTCTCGTTTCGAAATCATTAAGTTAGTAGTCTTATTTTTACATATGTATTTCATTGTTAATACACTTAATAATATATTTACTTATCATTTAACATAATTAACCAAGTGTATCAATATCTTAATATGATTCATATGTACCTAGTAAGACGTTGTTATAACGATAATCGTTATATATATCGTTTTCGAGTTTCTTAAATTAATAGTCTCATTTTTATGTATATAACTCATTGTTAAAATACCTAATGATATACATACTTATAATAAAATCATGTTAACTATATATATAACCATATATATGTCATCGTATAGTTTTTACAATTTTTAACGTTCGTGAATCACCGGTCAACTTGGGTGGTCAATTGTCTATATGAAACCTATTTCAATTAATCAAGTCTTAACAAGTTTGATTGCTTAACATGTTGGAAACATTTAATCATGTAAATATCAATCTCAATTAATATATATAAACATGGAAAAGTTCGGGTCACTACAGTATAGTTAGCGGGATCTGCAGCGTATGACACTGTCTGTTCATGTATCCAATTAAGCTGATTTTGCTGCCACGCTTGAGTATACCATGTTCGATCATTCCCTACATCAATCTAATGTTGCATCACCCTGTTACCTGCATCGTAGTGATCAATTACCTTTTGGGTGTTTCGATCACTATGGAGTCGCATATCTGAAAACTGGCGCGCCATGTAACCCTCCCAATCATTTCCCGGACCCGAACTACTTCCAACATTCGGCTGTGGATCTAGTTGTTGTTGGGGTTGTTCTAGTTGCATGTTCACGGGATCCTCATACCTAGTTAGAAGGCCGTTCGGCCCCCTAGTCAAAATGTTAGCCCTTGTATAGCTTACTCTATCAAATGCAATCATATGTTTCTCCTCTAACCCACTTGTATTGATACAAAAATGTTCGGCAATCCTGGTTACAAAATGGCCGCCCATGATTGGTGTAATATTTTTCCTTTCTTCGAGAAGGAAAGTGAGAATCATTCGTGGAATATGAACATGGGAGTGATCCATTATCGCGTGAATATACCAGATATCCAAGTTGGTAACTTTTTCGCTACTGTCTTTTCAACAGTTTATGGTACTTGAAATGAATCTTTGGATGCATCGATGCTCGTAGGAATGTAGCTTGCTACAAGTATGCTTGCTTGCACTATATGCGATATTGCTCATGTCCACCCATGCTTCTGAATGATTAAAAGAAGAAACATAGTATATACATTGATTAAAGTAATTTTGCATCAGTTGATGTGGCAACCCTTCATAAATATCCAACGCCTTCACAAATTGTAGCAGTGTTAATGTTCGGTCTTGTCCTCCAAGACGAAATCTCATAAAGGTACCGGATGTTGGTGACGTGTAATCAACCCTAAGTGAACCAACGAATTCTTTGACTAAAAGTGGGTAAACTCTTTCTTGCATTCTGAAAAGGTTTTCCCATGCATATATTCGATGGTCTTGATACGTTACTCGGAAAAGGTTGCGAAAATTTTGATATTCGCCGGCTTCTTCTAATGGTGTCCAATCGATATATTTCCCCGGATATACGTCTTTGTGTAGAAGTGCCTTCATCCGTTCATGGTATTCTGGATGCCTCAAAACTGCATTGATCCATGGATCCGGAGTGGTTAATCCATGGACATTCAACTGCCGATTGTCAATATCCATTTCTTCCTCTTCAGCAGCATGTTCTTCTTCACTTGTATCCTCATCTACAATTACCGAGGCTTTTTGCTTCTTTGATTTTGGATTTGATGATGATGCTCTAGTCCTTAAGAACCTCCGCGAGTGGCATGTTAATGCTGATTTGCTTGATCATATCTGCAAATTTCTAATATTGGCTCGCGAGTCTGTCTTTCTTCAATGCTTTTGGGTATGGAATAGGTGCCTTGTACACCTTTACTGGTGGTTCTTCACTTTTCTTCGATATGATCTCTGGTGGATCATCTTTCTCTTGTTCTTTTTCATCATGCTCATCTACATCAACAGGTACCTGCAAAATAGAAGGAGACAAAGGAACTTCCGGGGACTTAAGGGTCTCCGGGTTAGTGGTTAAACCACTTCTAGTAGTTATAGCATTTACATGCTCATTTCTTGTTTGATTGTTACTAGGATTCACTTGAGTATTTGAGGGAAGAGCATCAGGTGGTCTCTCAGCTAGTAATTGTGAGATCCTTCCAACATCCCTTTCTAAGTTTTGAATCATAGCTTGTTGATTGCGAATTTGCTGAGTTTGAATTTCTGCATTTTGTTCGTGTTTAACCATAAAATCTCTCAACAGATCTTCTAAACCGGATTTCTTCTCAGGTTGTGGTTGTATAAGTGCTTGTGGTTGTGGTTGTGGTTGATTGTGTTGGAAATTATTTTGGTAATTTCGTGGGGGTTGATTACGATTGTTTAGATGATTGTAACCCGGTGGTGCATTTCTTTGATTTTGATTCTGGAAATTCCGGTTATTTTGGTAACCTACATTTCCTTCGTGGTAGTTGTTGTTTGAACTTGAAGGTCCTCCTATTTGATAACTGTTGACAGGAGGATATTTCCGGTTCATTGCTTCAACCGCCGGAAAATTGTCAAAATTCATCTCACCTTTTCGCATGTAACCTAGGAAATTTGCTTGCTCTTTCATCGTCGTTTGGTCGCAATCTCGCGTGAGATGGGGACCTTGGCACAACTCGCACCCTACCCTGATAGCGTGCATTTCTTTGGTTACCTTCTCGATTTGCCTTGCTTGATTTGCCAATTGAACTTTTAATGCAGCGATTTCATCGTTGCTTTCGACATTAGTAACTGTTGACGATCTAGAGAATTCCATCTCCTGATGCCAATTATGAGAATGGGCTGCTATATCGGCAATTATCGTGTGAGCGTCTTCGGGCGTTTTTTTCATGATTGATCCTCCTGTTGCAACATCTATATCCTTCCGGGTAGCCACATTGACTCCTTTGTAGAAAATTTGGACTTTTTGGAATGTATTCAACCCGTGTTGAGGACATACCCTAAGCATTTTATTAAATCGGGTCCAAGCTTCATAAAGAGTCTCGTTAGACTTTTGCTTGAAGTTATTTATGTCACTTTGCAATTTTGCTGCTTTCGAAGCAGGGAAGAATTCTGACAAAAATTTGTCCATCATATCATTCAAGTTTTCAATATAACCTTCCGGTAATGAGTCTAGCCAATCTCTTGCATCATCCTTTAGGGACCAAGGAAAGATTTTTAGACATGCAACTTCATCAGAGACATTTTTGATTTTGAAAAGCTTGCAAATGCTTACAAACTTACGAAGATGCTCGTTAGCATCTTCATTTGGGGCCCCACCGAATTGGCATGTATTAGTCACCATGTGGAGAAATTGCCCCTTTATTTCAAAACCATCAGTCATCGTAGTTTGAACAATTGCGTGGCCTTGTCCAGTCCTTGTTGCCTTCATCAAAGCATCCATCGTTTGATTTGTAGCAGTCATCTCTTCCTCTTCTTTAATGACTGGCTCGATGATTGGTTGAACAATTGGTTCAGACTTAGAATCTAATGAAAGTGATTCTAAACCTTGAGCAAGAGATTCTACTTCTTGAGCTCTTAAGCGTTCGTGAAGTTCTCTTTCAAGTTCAGGATATGAAGGAATTAAATTAGAGTTGGAAGAACGTAGATTCATGCACTAATACCTATCCTGTAATCACAACACCACAAACAAACCAATTGCAAAAACACAAGCTTACAATAAAAAGTAACTTTTCTAGGAATTGAATTCCTACAAAAGGATCGAATAATTCAAAGTTTATTAAAATCTTTTAACAAAACCGCTCTCCGGCAGCGGCGCCAAAAAGTTGATGTGTTAAGACGTAACCTTTAAAATGTAGACAATATGCTTAATAATTAACACATAATACAGGCAACTAAAACCCGATCATGTAGTAACTAGCAAGTAAATTGACCAGTTCGATCCACAGGGAGAAGTTTGTTTTAAGGACTTCAAAAACAGTTAATTATTCTAAGAAAAAAGGGAGTTTTAATTGTAGAATTGTTAAGTAACAAATGGGAAATAAAATGAGATAAATAACAAGGATGAGAAGGCGGTGTTTACTTCAATGCTTGATAAATGATAGGGATTGTTCTTTTATACTTAAACCCGTTATTTTGTAGTTACAAGTAAATGGTTCATATCAATCTCACAATATCTATAAACCGAGAACTATAAACTTAGTAAATTCACATAAACCTTGTCATTAGTTCTTCTTTACCTATGTTTAATCAATAAGACTCTTCCTTGGTTGAATTCACATAAAACCTAGTTTATTAAGATCACTCTAAATAAACTACACTATTGTAAAATCTAGTTACCATTTAATTACCATCATACACTCACATGTAGATGTCTAAATCACTAGGTGTTGAAGTACTAGCCATGAACATTGATAAACTCACATAAACCAATTCATAACTTGTATAATTGAACTAGAGTAAATGGATACTTACAACAATGGATCTATGGAAGAACATAATTGATTTAGATTGATTAGATTAATTAGACCCAGCCCGATTAAACTCACATAAAACCTAAATTACAACAATCACTTGAGGTAAATTCATGACTATGTAGTTCTAGTACTTATTCAATTACTGATCTAAACATATAGCAAAGTCGTCAATTAAGTATATGTTTATCCGTCTAGATTACTAAAAGTATTGAAGCATAGATTGTGTTCCTAGTGTTACATGTAGTTAACAATCTATGTAATTGAAGGAAAGTACCAAACTAGCAAAACTATGGTTCTTTTGGTTGGACATGGTAATTTAATCAATCAAACATCATAGTAACTTAAATAACATTAAAAGATAAAACAATCCCAAACCATAAGTCTTACATTAAAGTAAACACACAAGGCTTTAGCCAATCATAATAATGAAGGTTACAACGATACAATCGAAATAATAGGAATTCATAATCTTATCACTAAAATAAATGAAACCGAGAGTACCTATCGTAGCGTATGATCCCTTCTTCAATCTTGATGCTCAAAAGGGTGAAGAACCCTTTAGAATGGCTGGGGAAACCCCCCTTCTTGGACTACTACTGATCTATATTGTGGTGTATGTTTAAAATGAGTTTAGACCCTTTAAATAGCAAGAAAAGTAGGTATTTCAGCCTCCAATGCGCCGCATCTCTTTGTGATGCGCTGCATCACCTTCTCACCTACCACCCAGCTCACGTACAGGTCATTTCCAGCTCATTTTTGACATTTTATACCCAGATTCGCCGCATCGGACCTTACTGATGCGCCGTATGCCTCTGAAACGCCGCATTTAATACTTTCGGGACTTTTTTGGCCTCAAATGCGCCACATCTGGTACTGTTTATAGGTAATTTTCCAATATGATGTTGTAGAGCTCTGAGTTACGGACGTCTAGGCTCCGGATTCACCTTTTTTTGAGTCCGTATGACCAAGTTATGGCCAAAACGGTGCAGGTGCGCAGAATCTTCTAAAATCAGCAATGTTTTCGATAAATCTTCGCTTCAACACTCGTAACGGATTATACACACATTTTAACTTATTACAATACATAAGTACAACAATTACATACAAAATGATACCAAATCGGATTGAAATAACGACAACAAATATGTATAATTCTGGCGTTATCAAATCCCCACACTTAAACCTTGCTTGTCCTCAAGCAAGACTTACAAAAACTAAAATATATTACAATGAACACACACATTTCTGAAAACACATACGGATCACACTCACACTTTTATTTATTTCACAATGTAATACACATACTTTGAGTACACACACGAAATGAAATCAGGCCAAAGTCGAAAGGTGGGTTTTAAAGTCCACATTTCTTAAAAATTTGGATCCTTAGGGAAATTGGGACCTTTGTGAAAAACCTTTTATGTTTTGAAAATTAGACATGTTATTTTTTACACTAACAAGTTTTCCGGTTTTAACCTCAAAGTCCAGTTGAGGGTAACTGAAAACCGAAGCCTCAGTCGGCGCTTAGCAAGCTACTCGCTCCCATGATTGAAGTATCATGGAACTTGAAACCGGATGTCCTAAAAATGGTTTTACACAATATAGTTCATAAAATAGCATAAGTTTTAGAAGAAACTATATCGTGTCCAAATATCATCGGTGAACCATGAGTTTGCATACCTCAATTTATTATGGCATATGTATGTTGGCCGCAGTTAACACGGATGCGGTTGATCTTTATGGAGATCATCCATCTGGGGATTAGATTCATTAGTCTTAAAAGCTAATTTGCAATGTGACCCCCCCATTGTACGAGATAGATCCATCTCATGGTTAGGATAAGTCTGACCACCAAAAACCCTGTTTGATGCTGAGGTGAGGTGGATTTCCAACCGATGATAGAGATGACTTTTCAAGATTTTTCATCAACCTACAGCTGTTCTGGACTACGACTTCTAACATAAGTTAGCAAGTGTGTCATATTGGAAGACTTGACTTCCTTCACAATCATTACATAGATGAGCATTGGATTAGATTATTAGAACAACAAATTACTTGATGATTTTCATTTTATCCAGAATGTGGTATAGCATGATGATTATATCTTTTATATGACTACTAGTTTTATGATTTTTAACAAAATAAACTTAATCATTTGGTTATTTCTTAATTTGTTTTGTGATAATAATTTCGGTGTATACACCTAGTTTTAAAATCTACAAATTTTAAACAAAATTTGAATTTATGAAGATAAAAGTTTAACAATTTTCACCATTTTAAGTCTTTTTAAACAAAATCAAAAACCCGAAAGAATTTATAACTTCCTCCCCACACTTGAGTTCATGTATCGCCCTCATTACATGAAATCAGAAAAATTTAAATTCAAGAGGGTTAAAGAGTGTAAGAGAGTTTATTACTTTCAAGGTTTAAAACCGAAGTTCACGGGATGATGGCGCTGAACTGAATGCCAGCATAAGAACATCATCCGCTTCTTGCAACCACAAAACAATCACCAATCAAGAATGTGCTGAACTTACTGCCAGCCTTTGTAAAAATGCAGCATATAGCACAATGCTCACATGTAGCAATTCAAATAAAGGAACCATACGATTCACACAAATAAGTGGGGGTGTACTCCATGTACTAAAAACCCCACTTTTAATTATCTAAATTATTCAAATTACAATTATCCAAAATATTATCTAGTTATTACACACCAAACTTGAAAAGAAATTGTTTTTGAAACAAACCAACATCAACCAAACCTGTCGCACATCAGGAAAAATTACGTCATCTTCAGAAAAATCCCCAAAATGAGTTACTTAGGCCAGCTCCCCCTTATCGGACTACTACTGATCTATATTGTGGTGTATGTTTAAAATGAGTTTAGACCCTTTAAATAGCAAGAAAAGTAGGTATTTCAGCCTCCGATGCGCCGCATCTCTTTATGATGCGCCGCATCACCTTCTCACCTACCACCTAGCTCACGTACAGGTCATTTCTAGCTCATTTTTGACATTTTATGCCTAGATGCGCCGCATCTAAAAGAGATGCGCCGCATCGGACCTTACTGATGCGCCGTATGCCTCTGAAACGCCGCATTTAATACTTTCGGGACTTTTTTGGCCTCAGATGCGCCGCATCTAAAGCAGATGCACCGCATCTGGTACTGTTTATAGGTAATTTTCCAAAATTATGTTGTAGTGCTCTGATTTACGGACGTCTGGGCTCCGGATTCACCTTTTTTCGAGTCCGTATGACCAAGTTATGGCCAAAACGTTGCAGGTGCGCAGAATCTTCTAAAATCAGCAATGTTTTCGATAATTCTTAGCTTCAACACTCGTAACGGATTATACACATATTTTAACTTATTACAATACATAAGTACAACAATTACATACAAAATGATACCAAATCGGATCGAAATAACGACAACAAATATGTATAATTTTGGCGTTATCGAATACGATACAATTTTACACAAGTTATTTATTTATTTATAGAGTGGATATACCTAAACCTTGCTACAACACTTATAGGTAGTGTACCTAATCGTACAGTAGTGTAGTTTTCAGTAAGTCCAGTTCGTTCTACAGGGATCTTTAGCCAAGTTTAACGCTATATTTTTAAAAACTATATTTGTAAAAATACAAAAATATATATATAAGTAATATAATTATTATAAAAGGGAATTTTACCGTTTAATGATCGGTTTGTCGATTTTAAAACTTTAGTCGCAGTTAAAACCTAATGTAAAATATTAAAAATAAATATAACTTAAATTAAAGCGTAAAGTAAATAACGATAATGAAATTGCGATAAATAAAATTGCGATAAATAAAAATAAAAGTGCGATAATTAAAAGTGCAATTAAATATGAAATAAAGGAAATTAAATATGAAATAAAAGAATTATGCTTATTTAAACTTCCGTAATCATGATGTTTGACGTGTTGATTTTAGTTTATTCCCATGGGTTAATTGTCCTTTGTCCTGGATTATTTGAAATGTCCATACGGATTTGTCCATAATAGTCCATCAGTCATAATCATAAAATGCGGAAGTCTTCGTCAAATTATTCTTATTCCCGAAGTCAAATATTCCAACTAATTGGGGATTCGAATTGTAACAAGGTCTTAATACTTTGTTTAATGAATAAACCAGGTTATCGACTGCGTGTAGTCCAAGGTTTTACTACTTTGTTAACAATTACACTAATTACCCTTGAATGTAATCCACCCTTGTTTCAACAAGTCTATTAACTATTAATCCAATCCCATGTCTGATAAAATGAACAATTATTGGTATTTATATACATCCCGCCCACTGTGCCCAGTCAAGCGTATGTGGTTATATATAAATACGTCAAATTATAAGTCTATATATTAAATCAACGAGGTATCATTTAGTTAATATAAAACCCATTAATAACCCATAGTCTAATTTCCACAAGTGTCGTTCTTTTATCCAAACCCCAATTATGGTCCAAAGCCCAATTACCCAATTTTAGTATTTAGCCCAACATCATGATTACTTTGGCATTAAATAAGCATAATAATAACTTAGCTACGAGACATTAAATTAAAAAGGTTGAACATAACTTATAATGATTAATAATAGCGTAGCGTTACACGGACAGAATTTTGACTTACACCCTTACAACATTCGCTAACATACCCTTATTATTAGAATTATAATTATAATTATAATTATAATATATATATATATATATATATATATATATATATATATATATATATATATATATATATATATATATATATATATATATATATATATATATCGTTGAGTGATGGAAGAGAAAAAGATATGTAAAGTTCGATCAAAACCGTGAAATTTATAGGCATGTGGCCACAAAAAGTGGCCCATGCGATCGCATGGAGAATAAGCCTACAGGCCATGCGATCGCATGGAGGTAGGTACCAGCTCACATATTTTTGTTTCAAGCTTGTCGAGGTTTTAATAAATAAATATAATATATAAATAATTTTAAGAATTATTTAAATATTATATTATATTTATGTGCATAGTTGACTTGTAATTTTTAGTCCGTTGCGTTGAGCGTTGAGAGTTGACTCTGGTCCCGATTCCGGATTTTTGAACGTCCTTGCGTACAATTTAATATCTTGTATTTTGCGTTTTGCGACTTGTACTCTTGTAATTTTGAGACGTTTCTCATCAATAATTTGAACCACTTTGATTGTACTTTATACTTTTGAGCTTTTTGGTCATTTGCATCTTCAATTCGTCGAATCTGTCTTTTGTCTTCACCTTTTATTATTTAAACGAATATCACTTGTAAATAGAACAATTGCAACTAAAAGCTTGTCTTTCTTGAGGGATAATGCTATGAAATATATGTTCATTTTTAGCATTATCAAATATTCCCACACTTGAGCATTGATTGTCCTCAAGTAATATAGTCTTGAAATAAAAATACTAGAATCACTTCTTTATTCTTCACAATTTGTACATCAGTGATTTCTATACGGCGGTATGAACAATGGTAGTAACGATGTGGTTTACAGTCCCACATGACTATAAAAATTTAGATCCTTAAGGAAATTGGATCTTTATGAAAACATTTGATCTTTTGAAAATACGATCTAGCTTTTACCCTATATAAGTTTTTCGGAATAACCCTTCACCGGTGTTTGCAAATTATTTTTGTGGGTTTTGTGGGTTTCAGATTTTAAAATTTTAGCTCAAAACTTGAAGTTTTGTGTCACCCACTTGCTAACCTTGTATTAGGAAAGCAACATGTCCAGTATACTTTCTTCGTATATTACCTTTAGGTAAACTACCGTCCGGTTGTAAAGGAAAGCATTGAACAAGCAACTGTTAAGGCAATGTCCCCTGACATGCTTTTAATTACGGTCTATAACGTGTCGGATGCAATTACTATCCTTTGTAGGATCAATAGTAAAGCTCAACCTTATAATTTTTCGGTCTGGCACAAGGTCCGGTCTTCGACCATGCTATGCAACCACCGTTCTTACGGTTGACACCCGATTTGGTTCAGGTGACCTAATGAATTCCAGGTGAATTCCTAGGTTTTTACGTTCAATGGTAATGAACGCATTAAAAATGGGTTTTTCAGAAAACAAATCGGTTTGTAATTTTATCAAAATATTTTCTCGTTCAAGCTCAAGTTTAGATATCATCGAATTTCATGAGTTTGTAATTCTCAATCTTTAAGGTCAATCTCTAGGATTGAGTAATATCAGGCTTAAAAGCTGATTTTTAATCTTTAAGGAGATTATCCTTTTCTGGGGGTCTGATTCATTAGTCTTATCAAGCTAATTTGCACGGCGCCCTCCCCATTTTACGAGACAGATCCTCTCATGGTTAGGATAAGTCTGACCACTTGGATACCCTGTTTGATGCTGAGGTCCGTGGTTTTCCAGCTGATTTTCGAGAAAACTTTTCAAGGTTTTTCGTAGACTCTACAACTGGTCTGGACGACAACTTCCTGACCTAAATCAAGAAGCACGTGTCTTTTTTGGAAGACTTTACTTCCTTTTAATGATGGAATTGATTCATCGTGTAGATCCATCTTTCTTTCAAATATATTACAATTTTCCCGGGTAAAACAGTTAATTTTGTTCAAAACAAAAGTATCTTCAATTATTTGTACAAAAATATGTGATATATGTTCAAAATAACTTGGTAAATTTTTCCCACACTTGGCTTTTATTTTCCTTTTTATTGTCCTCTATTCCATTTTAAATGAATTCTAACATTTTGGTTTGTTTCTCAATTTATGTCCTTTCCGAGGTAACAATAATTTCGGTATTAACACCTAGTTTTATCATTCATAAATATGTATAAACATGATTTTGAATTCATTTAATTGAAAATTTTGAAAATTTTACTAGAATTGGGTAGTCAGTATATAAGACTAGGGCTGTTCTTTATTATCAGAGAGCACAAGATTCTAATACAACTACTGCATTACTAGTATTTCTAATGGTAACCAAGTGTTTAAGATAATAATTTTAAAAATCCAAAAGAATTTAACCCCTTCCCACACTTAAGATCTTGCAATGCCCTCATTTGCAAGAAATCAGTAACAATTTAAATTATTGAGGGTGATTAGCGTAGAAAAATGATTAAATTTTACCAAAGTTTTCAAACATATTGGCGTTTGTTTGTTGAATGATAAATGGTGCACATCATTTGTTCATTCCGTCTTGTTGTTAAATCACATTTGTTTTTCATTTTGTCGTCAAAATTAGTAGCTTTTGCTGAACTTAATGCCAGTCTTTGAAAATGCGCTGTTTTACCCTGTTGTGTACAATTGACAATATACATACATACAAATATAAACATGCATGGTAATTTGAAATGGGACTTAAAATCCCACTTTCAAATCAAATATGAAATATCAGTACCAAATAATAAAAATATTAAACAATACATTAATGTATCACAATATCATATGTTTAAACATAAATAAATAAAAATAATAAAAAGATAAAAATCATAGAAATCACCAACAGGAACTATATCAATCTGGATAGGGGTTCCAGTTCATGTCGTCGTCCGGGTTCCATGGTTGGTGATAGGTGTACTGGTAGGCCTAGTTAGGGTTGTAGAGAGTATATGGTGGTCTCATCTCGGGCTGGTGTGGAGGATAGTAAGCGGGTCGGGTCGGAACGTAGTGATCCTGAGGTGACAGCCGGCTCATAATCTGACGCTGATGATAGTCCCATCTATCATGCTGTCGTTGCCTGGAATGCTCGTAATCATTCCGGGCTTGCCACTGCTCCATCTGACGAAATCTCTCCGCGTTTGTCATATCTACCTCATCTACACGCTGGTAGACGTCAGTCATAGCTTCCCTAATGACATCCCTAATGTCATCCGCTTCCTCCATTTCCTCATCTGAAACTCTCTCTACCTGAGGATGACTACCTTCATAGGGTACTGGCTGGTTGCGTCTGCTCTTTAATACCTTAGCACCCTGATAGACCTTCAATCCTAAAGGCTCAACCTGTTCCCTACATTCTAAAAGTGGACCCCCTTGGTCCCTATCTACACCTAAATACTCTCCAATGAGTGTAACAAAAATACCTCCTCCTATTATCCCCCCTTCCTGTATTCCTTCCACCATCTTATACAAATAAAAACCAACATAGTAAGGGATATTAACAAAGCTTCTTGGGTCTCGAATACACTTTAGGTAAAATAAATCATGTAAGGTCATTTTCTCCTTGTTGTGACCTCTCTTTGTAATCGAGTTAGCCAAAAATCTATGAATTATACGAAGCTCGGCTTTGTTAATATGTAAGTAGGAGTGTTTTCTTCCCAGCGTAAAAACATTATAGTTTGACATACGCCTCCAAACGGCGTTCGCGTCAAAATTCCTATCTACCCTTTCACCACGATAAATCAAATTCATACAATCGGGTAGTAGTAATTCACCAGGAGTATATATCTGTAAAGCCCTGGCCATGTCCAGCATGGACATCCTGTACATCCTACGGCCAAGTATAAATCTAAGAAAACTTCTATCATCTAATCTATCTACATATACAGTTAATGCTATAGTACTCATGAGCTCAACACACCATTCCTTATATACAGGCCTACGAATGGTGAATAGACGTTCCCAATCGGTAAAAGAAGAACTGCCATACCTTTGGATCAGATGCTCCCTAACTGAGTTAGCTAGTTGGACCATTTCCAAAGGATCCCAATCGATTACCCTTGGCACTTCTACATTTTTCGGTATCAGTTTGAATTTGTTACTTTGATATGCCGGGTAATCCCTCCAGCTTCTATCAAATCTCATATTAGGATGCAATGTGTGTTCAAGAATCGTTGGGTATTCTACTGGTGGATGTATCGGAAATACTATGAAGACATCAACAAATTGTAGCGGATCATAATAAGGTACGTGTTGATCAGGCTGATGTTGTTGTTCCTGTTGTGGTTCTTGTTCGGGCTCGTATTGCGGCTCATATTCTGGTTCAGGTTCTGGTTGTGGTTGTCTAGATGATGATGATGAACCTCCAGTTTCAGTATTAGTAAATCTCTGCAAAACACATTAAACACAAAATTTGTGCATCCAAAATATGCATTAGTGTTAGCAAAATAACAAATTAACACAATTACAATAACATGTTAAATCAAAATTAAACTTATACACATTTTCATAATTTTATCAATTCTACACTTTTTCAAATAAGCATATATGAAAATGTATACAAAGTTCATAAGCATTTAACTCAAATAACATGTCAAACTAGTCATTACTAGCAATTAAACAAGTCTCAAATGGCATTTATATCAATTTAATCAAGTTCATGAATTTTAGACTTAAAAAGTCCACTTTAATTCTCAAAAAACCATGTTTAGGATTAAAGTTTGGATCATTTAGCTACCTAAACATGTTACACTACTTAATTTAGCAATAATTCATGACAAAAATCGGCCATAACCTGTTTATATCAAAAAGCCCCAAATTGCTCAAGAACACAAACCCTAAATTTCTAAAAATTTTGAAGTTTTTGGCTTCAAATCATGTTAAATAGCATCAATCTAGGTTATACATGCATAATATACTAACAATTTAACTCTAATTACACTAGAAATTAACAAAATCAAATTAGGTAAAATATTGGTAATTTTCACAAAAACTAGAAAATTTAAGAGTTTAGAGGTGTAATTTTTTACCTTTTTGTTGAAGAATCCGAACCTAGGCATGATTAGAGCAAGAAATTTGACGAATTACGGTGAAAATTTGCGAATTTTAGAGATGACTTGGGAGTATTTTCGGGTATTTGTGTGTGTGGTGGTGTGAAGAACACAGCTCGCTGAGCTTTTTGTTTCTGGCCAGATTTCCAGTTCCATGCGATCGCATGGCTTCATAGGCCAAACTCCATGCGATCGCATGGAGTCCGGGTACAGTACTTTTAGCCTTTTTTTTTATAAAAACCTTATAGTAATAAAACATATAATTAATTAAAAATTTAAAATTTTGTTTCTTTTTAGGATGAGGGCGTTTCGGAACGATGTCCTAGTCCGTCCCTCGACAAAATTTAAAATTTTTCATTTTTTTTAAGCGCGGTTTTAAAAGTAAAGATTTTTGGGTTTTTTAAATGTTTTTGGCATACTTTAATTCAATAAGATTAAAAATAATGATAATAAAATTCTCGTCCCTCCCTAGGGTAGAGCAATTTCGGTTCAACGACCTAGTTTTCAACTCAAGACGAATTTTTTAAAAATCACATTTTTTAACTCAACGAAATAAAGTAAATTTTTGTTTTTAAATTCACACCAAACTTAAATTTAAAATGCATAAAATTAAAAATTCATATTATTAAAATTTTAAAAATTCACACCAAACTTAATATTATATTTTTGATTTTATACATACAAACTTATATTAAAAATATTAATTTTTCAAATATTTACAAGCTTAAATATATTGATTTAAAAAGTTTACAATAATAATTTAATATTAATATATTAATTTAAAAACAAAGTAAAAATAAAAATTAAAAATCTTTTTGGTCTTTTATCCCACTTTAATCAATCAAATATTATCAAAAATATACGCCCCTCTTTTCGGTAAAGTAATTTCGGCTATATTACCTAGTTTTACTCCTGACGAATTTTTGAAATATTTTGGGTTGATTGATTAAAGATATTTATACCTTAAGAATAAACGGTAAATTTCGCAGTGATGTAATAAATTTTTGTATGATATCAATAATTTCGATCGCAAAACCTAATTTTATTGAATATCCATTTAATACTTTATAGCGAACAATTTAGCGTTTATTATCAAAAGGTTAAAAGCAATAAGATAAAAATAAAAACTGTTCATACTTACCTGTGAAATAGAATTCTCAGTGACCTGCTTTAGCCCACTCATAAGATAGTCGGACTAATTGGTTTTCCATAGCTACATAGGCATAACCTCGAGCATTCAACAATTTTTCTTCGAAACATATGAACGGCCCTTTTCTGCATAAAGTAACGAACTCGGTATTGGAATATGTCTGATTCGTCGAGCATTTTCCTTCGTGTGACCATTTTCCGCATTTGTAACATCTTTCAAGGTTTCGTGCTCTTCTTTTCGCTGCGAATTTTGATTTTCCTTTACCAAAATGTAACTTATTATGATCGTTTCTGAGTTCTTTTCTTACTCCATCCAATTTGGCTCTTATTACTGATACCAGGTCACTCGGGAGTGTGTCATTATTACGTTTAGTGATCAAAGCGTGTAGCATTAGACCATGGTTCAAATCAAAGGAATTCTTCATCTCGTAAAACCTAAAAAAATAAAAATTCAGAATGGGGGGAGAAGACTAGTTCTTTAGGGTCTGCTAGGGAAAGACCATTCGGATTCCATTCTCGAGAACTACACGAAAACAGAATATCTAACTCTAACATAAATACATATTACCCTAAAAAGATTCGAACCTCCCCACACTTAGTTAGATATGGTGTTGAAATTGTGAATAACTTCGTTGTCAACTTCCATCGGACTATCTATATAATATTTAACTCTGTGACCATTAACTTTAAATTCAATCCCATTTGAATTTATTAATTCTATTATTCCGTACGGGAAAACTCTTTTGACTATGAATGGTCCAGACCATCTTGATTTCAATTTTCCAGGAAATAGCTTGAATCGTGAATTGAAAAGAAGAACTCTGTCCCCTTCTTTAAATTCTTTTAAACTTCTGATTCTTTTATCATGCCATTTCTTCGTTCTTTCCTTATAGATTAACGAATTTTCATATGCTTCATGTATTAATTCTTCTAATTCGTTTAGTTGACTTAATCGTAGACGTCCGGCTTCATGTAAATCAAGATTACATGTCTTTAAAGCGCAAATTGCGTTGTGTTCAATTTCTACTGGAAGATGACATGCTTTTCCGTAAACGAGTCTAAAAGGTGTGGTTCCAATTGGAGTTTTGTAGGCTGTTCTAAAAGACCAGAGGGCATCCTCCAATTTCATGGACCATTCCTTCGAATTTGATCCTACGGTTTTCTCTAGAATACGTTTTAATGCTTGGTTGGTATTTTCAACTTGTCCACTTGTTTGTGGATGATAAGCGGTTGAGATTTTATGAGTTACTCCATATCTTTTGAGAACTTTCTCAAGTTGATTGTTACAGAAATGAGTACCCCGATCACTTATTAAAGCTTTCGGTGTTCGGAACCTTGCAAAAAGACGTTTTAAAAAATTGACTACAACTCATGCATCGTTAGTTGGGAGAGCTTGTGCTTCCGCCCATTTAGATACATAATCAATGGCAACAAGAATGTAGAGATTATTATGAGATTTTGGAAATGGACCCATAAAGTCAATACCCCAAATGTCAAATACTTCACATACTTGAATGACATTTTATGGCATTTCATCACGTTGACTTATTTTTCCGGCCCTTTGACAAGCATCACAGGATTGGCAAAGAAGGTGTGCGTCTTTGAAAATTGTAGGCCAATAGAATCCAGCATCATAAACTTTTCTTGCTGTGAGTTGAGGCCCATAATGCCCTCCTGTTGGTCCTGTGTGACAATGGTTTAAGATTTGACTAGCTTCCTCTCCGAATACACATCGTCGTATTATTCCATTAGGACAACTTTTAAACAAATGTGGATCTTCCCAGAAATAGTGTTTTATATCACTAAAGAATTTCTTTCGTTTTTGGTACGATAATCCTTTTTCAAGGAATCCACATACTAAATAGTTTGCATAGTCTGCAAACCATGAAATTTCATTATAATCTATCTTCAATAGATATTCATCAGGAAAGTTGTCTTGTATGGCCGATTCATTTAGAACTTCTAATTCGGGATTTTCAAGACCAGAAAGATGATCGGCGGCGAGATTTTCTGCTCCCTTTTTATCTCGGATTTCAATATCGAACTCTTGTAAGAGTAAGATCCAACGGATTAATCGTGGTTTGGAATCTTGTTTCGAAAATAGGTATCTAAGAGCAGAATGGTCGGTATAAACCACTGTTTTTGCTAGAACGAGATATTAACGAAATTTGTCAAAAGCAAAGGCAATAGTAAGGAGTTCTTTTTCAGTAGTTGTATAATTTTTTGTGCTCCTTGTAACGTCTTACTAGCATAATATATAGATTGAAACCGTTTTTCAATCCTTTGTCCTAAAACGGCTCCCATTGCAAAATCACTTGCATCGCACATTAGTTCAAAAAGTAGATTCCAATTTGGAATTATCATGATCGGCGCATTAGTGAGTTTCTCTAAGAATATTAAAAGATTTGATGCATTCATCTGAAAAGATGAATGGAGCATCCTTTTCTAGGAGTTTATACATAGGAGTGGCAATTTTAGAAAAATCTTTTATAAAACGTCGGTAAAAACCGGCATGCCCTAGAAAACTCCTAACTCCTTTAACATTGGTGGGATGTGGAAGTTTAGCAATTACATCTACTTTAGATCTATTGTGACGACCCCGTCAAAACACTTAACGGATTCGTCAGTTGGTCTCACAGCTTGATCGGACTTAAATGAATTAAATAAACAAAGTTGCATTCTTTTATCTCAAAAGTTTCCCAAAAAGGAAACAAACCAAAATATGTAGTTTTAAACAACCAACCATAGTAATAAACCAAAAGTTGACACAAAACCTTGCCAACAAACCCACAAGTTTAAATTATCCATAAATAGAATGCAAGCTTAAGTTTCATAAAATGTTTCAATAAAATCTGCCCAAATGCATGCAGACTCTTCTAAAGACAGCGAAAGCATCATATAACTCAAGTACCTGTGAAAACATGCAAGTAAACTGTCAACACAAAGGTTGAGTGAATTATAGGTTTAAATAAATAAGTAAACTTTAGACCACAAGATTTAAAAAATGTTAGAAAATATTAAACATTATTCCATTATCAATGAACCACCTGGTAACCACTTAACCCTTTATTTACCCTTGTAAAACACAATAAAAATATACACTTGGACAGTGTATCTACAACAAATTACGAAGTACTAAACATTCTGATTATAAATTGCTAGCGCGACTAGCTCGAAATGGGGTTGTCAAACCCGATAGATCTATCCATAGGATTCGCGTTCACCAGTAGAAACCAATGATTACAGTTACCAGACTAGGGAATATTTTTGTCCAACTCACAATGAATAATTAAATTTAACTGTTACTTGTGTCTAAACGTAAATGAAAATGCATGTAATCACATCCCAAAAATATACTTTGAAAAGTATGTAAAAATGGGACTATAACTCACCTTAAAAGCAACTGAAGAAACCACACAAATAAGCGAACAGCAAATAGAATAAAGTGATCAGGAATGATCACAACGTCGACCTATAAATAAAGCAGGTCGATATAAATAACTAACTTAGGTCAACTCTTAGTATGATAGCTATTGTACATGTTGCAAGTAGACATAGAACAATACTCGGCAAGCATCGGTTTGACTGAAACAGTGTACGGACACATACTTTCTATTTTTAGAAAGTTTCTATTTTTAGCAGGTTTCTATTTTTGGAAAGTTTCTATTTTAGGAAAGTTTCTATTTTTGGAAAGTTTCTATTTTTGGAAAGTTTCTATTTTTGGAAAGTTTTCAAATTTAGAAAGTTCTATTTTTAGAAATTTTTTAAGTTAGGAAAGTTTCCTTATTTAGAAAGTCAACAAAAGTCAACTGAAAGTCAAAGTCAACCGAAAGTCAACTCAAAAGTCAACCTTGGTCAAACATAGTCAACACTAATTTGAAAAGTGTAAGTTATAATAATAACATAAGTTATAATGTTTATTAAAGTTAAAAGTGTATAATTATGTCATAACATAAGTTTAATTAAATAAAATGAATTATTAAAGTTAATATAAGTTGAAATGATATAATTAATATAACATAAGTAGTTAATTAATTAATTAAATATTAGTCATAATATAAATATTATTAATTAATAATAAATTTTAAATCATATCATAAGTATTATTAATTAATAATGAATTATTAATCATATCATAAGTTTCTAAATATAATTATTAAATCATAAGTATTAATAATTAAATCATAATTAAATAATAATTAAGTCTTATAATAATTAAATAATTATTTAATCTTCATTATAAGTCTTATAATAATATTCTTATAAAATAAATTTAATACTTATCATAAGTATTTTCCATTAATAATAAAAGTGTCATTAATCATAAGTTAAATTAAAAGGTTAATTAAATCATAAATAATAATTAAATGATATAATAAATATTTATATCATAAGTCTTAAATAATAATAATTACTTCTTTTACCATAAGAAATTTATTAATAATGAGTTTCATTATTTTTATCCTAAGTTTTAGAATTAAACATAAGTTTTAATTCAAAAGTTCATCGGGTTGTATCTTGAGCCCCGGGTGTCGATTTATGGCGAGCCTTATATGCATCTCCGCCTATTCAAACCACCCGACACAAAGGTGCACTCGAGAACTGAAATGTCCCGTTCTTATTGATTAAAAACGTTCCATATTAATTGATTTCGTTGCGAGGTTTTGACCTCTATATGAGACGTTTTTCAAAGACTGCATTCATTTTTAAAACAAACCATAACCTTTATTTCATAAATAAAGGTTTAAAAAGCTTTACGTAGATTATCAAATAATGATAATCTAAAATATCCTGTTTACACACGACCATTACATAATGGTTTACAATACAAATATGTTACATCGAAATCAGTTTCTTGAATGCAGTTTTTACACAATATCATACAAACATGGACTCCAAATCTTGTCCTTATTTTAGTATGCAACAGCGGAAGCTCTTAATATTCACCTGAGAATAAACATGCTTTAAACGTCAACAAAAATGTTGGTGAGTTATAGGTTTAACCTATATATATCAAATCGTAACAATAGACCACAAGATTTCATATTTCAATACACATCCCATACATAGAGATAAAAATCATTCATATGGTGAACACCTGGTAACCGACAATAACAAGATGCATATATAAGAATATCCCCATCATTCCGGGACACCCTTCGGATATGATATAAATTTCGAAGTACTAAAGCATCCGGTACTTTGGATGGGGTTTGTTAGGCCCAATAGATCTATCTTTAGGATTCGCGTCAATTAGGGTGTCTGTTCCCTAATTCTTAGATTACCAGACTTAATAAAAAGGGGCATATTCGATTTCGATAATTCAAACATAGAATGTAGTTTCACGTACTTGTGTCTATTTTGTAAATCATTTATAAAACCTGCATGTATTCTCATCCCAAAAATATTAGATTTTAAAAGTGGGACTATAACTCACTTTCACAGATTTTTACTTCGTCGGGAAGTAAGACTTGGCCACTGTTGATTCACGAACCTATAACAATATATACATATATATTAAAGTATGTTCAAAATATATTTACAACACTTTTAATATATTTTGATGTTTTAAGTTTATTAAGTCAGCTGTCCTCGTTAGTAACCTATAACTAGTTGTCCACAGTTAGATGTACAGAAATAAATCGATAAATATTATCTTGAATCAATCCACGACCCAGTGTATACGTATCTCAGTATTGATCACAACTCAAACTATATATATTTTGGAATCAACCTCAACCCTGTATAGCTAACTCCAACATTCACATATAGAGTGTCTATGGTTGTTCCGAAATATATATAGATGTGTCGACATGATAGGTCAAAACATTGTATACGTGTCTATGGTATCTCAAGATTACATAATATACAATACAAGTTGATTAAGTTATGGTTGGAATAGATTTGTTACCAATTTTCACGTAGCTAAAATGAGAAAAATTATCCAATCTTGTTTTACCCATAACTTCTTCATTTTAAATCCGTTTTGAGTGAATCAAATTGCTATGGTTTCATATTGAACTCTATTTTATGAATCTAAACAGAAAAAGTATAGGTTTATAGTCAGAAAAATAAGTTACAAGTCGTTTTTGTAAAGGTAGTCATTTCAGTCGAAAGAACGACGTCTAGATACCATTTTAGAAAACATACTTCCACTTTGAGTTTAACCATAATTTTTGGATATAGTTTCATGTTCATAATAAAAATCATTTTCTCAGAATAACAACTTTTAAATCAAAGTTTATCATAGTTTTTAATTAACTAACCCAAAACAGCCCGCGGTGTTACTACGACGGCGTAAATCCGGTTTTACGGTGTTTTTCGTGTTTCCAGGTTTTAAGTCATTAAGTTAGCATATCATATAGATATAGAACATGTGTTTAGTTGATTTTAAAAGTCAAGTTAGAAGGATTAACTTTTGTTTGCGAACAAGTTTAGAATTAACTAAACTATGTTCTAGTGATTACAAGTTTAAACCTTCGAATAAGATAGCTTTATATGTATGAATCGAATGATGTTATGAACATCATTACTACCTTAATTTCCTTGGATAAACCTACTGGAAAAGAGAAAAATGGATCTAGCTTCAATGGATCCTTGGATGGCTCGAAGTTCTTGAAGCAGAATCATGACACGAAAACAAGTTCAAGTAAGATCATCACTTGAAATAAGATTGTTATAGTTATAGAAATTGAACCAAAGTTTGAATATGATTATTACCTTGTATTAGAATGATAACCTACTGTAAGAAACAAAGATTTCTTGAGGTTGGATGATCACCTTACAAGATTGGAAGTGAGCTAGCAAACTTGAAAGTATTCTTGATTTTATGAAACTAGAACTTTTGGAATTTATGAAGAACACTTAGAACTTGAAGATAGAACTTGAGAGAGATCAATTAGATGAAGAAAATTGAAGAATGAAAGTGTTTGTAGGTGTTTTTGGTCGTTGGTGTATGGATTAGATATAAAGGATATGTAATTTTGTTTTCATGTAAATAAGTCATGAATGATTACTCATATTTTTGTAATTTTATGAGATATTTCATGCTAGTTGCCAAATGATGGTTCCCACATGTGTTAGGTGACTCACATGGGCTGCTAAGAGCTGATCATTGGAGTGTATATACCAATAGTACATACATCTAAAAGCTGTGTATTGTACGAGTACGAATACGGGTGCATACGAGTAGAATTGTTGATGAAACTGAACGAGGATGTAATTGTAAGCATTTTTGTTAAGTAGAAGTATTTTGATAAGTGTATTGAAGTCTTTCAAAAGTGTATAAATACATATTAAAACACTACATGTATATACATTTTAACTGAGTCGTTAAGTCATCGTTAGTCGTTACATGTAAGTGTTGTTTTGAAACCTTTAGGTTAACGATCTTGTTAAATGTTGTTAACCCAATGTTTATAATATCAAATGAGATTTTAAATTATTATATTATCATGATATTATCATGTATGAATATCTCTTAATATGATATATATACATTAAATGTCTTTACAACGATAATCGTTACATATATGTCTCGTTTAAAAATCATTAAGTTAGTAGTCTTGTTTTTACATATGTAGTTCATTGTTAATATACTTTATGATATGTTTTCTTATCATAGTATCATGTTAACTATATATATATATATATATATCCATATATATGTCATCATATAGTTTTTACAAGTTTTAACGTTCGTGAATCACCGATCAACTTGGGTGGTCAATTGTCTATATGAAACATATTTCAATTAATCAAGTCTTAACAAGTTTGATTGCTTAACATGTTGGAAACATTTAATCATGTAAATATAAATCTCAATTAATATATATAAACATGGAAAAGTTCGGGTCACTACAAGAACACACCAAGAACAGTCCACAAGTCATGGTAATCAGCCATGACACCACTTGGACCTTCAATTTACACAAAACCGTGGTTTAGTCGAAACGGGTGAACCGTGGCTCGGATTTAGGTGACCCGAACATGAAAGTTCATCCCACCATCAGTCCTAACACACTAACACACCCTAAATACACCAAGGAAGGTCACAAAGTCGGACCAAACCTGTTTCATGTCAATCCACATTTCAATTTTAACAAAATAGTAATTTGATCATAACTAGGGCTCCGGGAATCGAAACAACATGAATCCGGAGTCTAAAATTAATGTCTTGATGAGAGGAACTCATTTACATACTTTATTTTAACATTTATCTCAGTCAAAAACCCAGAATACACGAAAAAGCTGCTGTCCAGAATTTAACAAACCGAGAACATGTGATTATGAGTACATCTATGCATACAAACACCATTACAATAATCCACAAACATCATACTACTAAATAATCATCAAAATACAGTAAATAAATGAAAAATTGAAAATTCTAGGGTTAGGGTTTATACCCTAATCGAGAAACGATCTATGTAATCGCGTAGAGAAGAACGAGAGGAACGCGTTGGTACTAATTACTCCTTGATCCAAGCTATATGTTGAAGCAAGATGATGATGATGATGGGTGTGGTGGGTTACGGCCAAGAAAAGAGGGGAGGGAGGAGAGCACCAAAATTAGAATTAGGTTTGATGTATTTTGTGAAAAATAAAAATGAATTGCAAAAGTGAGAAACAAGGGAGTATTACCCCCTCCCTTGGTGGACTTCGGCCGAATGGGGGTCATGGGGTGGGCCCCATGGCCCAAATTTGTTAAATGTTTAAAGTCTTATGGCCCAAAAGCCCGAACGAAACCCGAAACGTGAAAACGCACTTACGTGATTAAAAATTCAGAAAGATAACAAACGCGCGACGAAAAATAAATATAAATACACTATATAATAATATGATCTTAAAATATCATATTTAAAATATTTAGGATTTAAATGTCCCAAAAACTCGACCGTTGGTTTGAAAACCAAAAAGATTCGCCGGATTGAAATCCGCGAGACGTAGAAACGTATAAATTAAAATATGAATACAAATATTCACATAACACATAATAATTAATATATATATATATATATATATATATATATATATATATATATATATATATATATATATATATATATATATATATTATAAAAATAATAATATAGGTCATAATCAAAACCAAAAGCAAGTCTTCTAAAGCAAACTACGCAACTCCACTAGTCCTCACGCTTACCCGACCCACCGCCTCCATGCAATCTATAAAAATGTAAACAATGAGAGGGTAAGCTAACGCTTAGTGAGTGAAAGTATACTACATACATATATATGTATAAAATGGACATGCCACACAATAATAATCAAATAGCACATACCGGAGTCCATGCATAAAGGCAAGCTAATCTAAGCATACCGTACGATCGCTATACAACAAGCTAAAATATCAACAAAGTAAGTTCACCAACGACGATGTGAACAACGCCATCAAGCTACACCCGGAGGGTTAGCTACACCACAATAATACGATAATATATATATATATATATATATATATATATATATATATATATATATATATATATATTTATATATATATGTATCTATATATATGTATGTATGTATATGTATGTATATATATGTATATATGTATGTATGTATGTATGTATATATATATATATGTATATATATATATGTATATATATATATATATATATATATATATATATATATAATAATACATAAACGCCTAAGGTTAACCCCTTAACCCAATACCGAATGAAGATTGGTCGAACTACACGAGCCTTAGTAAATCCGCATCTACACGAGACTACTATCTTTGATAACACAACGCCATCGAGGTTGGCCGAACTACACGAGCCTTAGTAAATACGTATCCACACGAGACTACTACCTCAATAAGATGACCGAAACTACACGCGTCATCGTGAATCCGCATCCACATGTGATCCACTTTCCAATCAAAACCCACGGTCCCGAGATTATAAAAATCCACATCTTCGGGGTTATCCAAATCACAACTCAATATCAACCCTTCGCCATTGGGGTTATATAATCCACATCACAAGCACATGTGATAACGTACTGATATGTTAAGACGTAACCTTTAAAATGTAGACAATATGCTTAATAATTAACACATAATACAGGCAACTAAAACCCGATCATGTAGTAACTAGCAAGTAAATTGACCAGTTCGATCCACAGGGAGAAGTTTGTTTTAAGGACTTCAAAAACAGTTAATTATTCTAAGAAAAAGGGGAGTTTGTGTTTGAAGTTGTATTTTTGTTTAACGAAATAGTAAATAAATATAGTAATTAACAAGAATGAGAATGCGGTGTTTACTTCTTTGCTTGATAAATGACAGGGATTGTTCTTTTATAATTAAAACCGTTATGTTATAGTTACAATAGAGCAGTTTATATCAATTTCACAATTTCTATAAACTCTTTAGCTATGTTTAATCAACAGGATTCTTTCGTGGTTGAATTCACATAAAACCTAGTTTA
Source organism: Rutidosis leptorrhynchoides (assembly GCF_046630445.1). Classification (NCBI taxonomy): domain Eukaryota; kingdom Viridiplantae; phylum Streptophyta; class Magnoliopsida; order Asterales; family Asteraceae; genus Rutidosis; species Rutidosis leptorrhynchoides. The sequence goes on from NC_092343.1 coordinate 142,837,689, forward strand.
CTAAGATCACTCTAAGTAAATTACATAATTGTATATCCTAAATATCGTTCAATTAACATCTTATACTCACATATAGGTGGCTAGATCACTAGGTGTTGAAGTATAAGCTATAGTCCTTGATAAATTCACATAAATCAAATCATAACTTACATAATTGAACTAGGATACAAGGATGATTACAACTATGGATCTTTTGAAAGAACATGGTGATTTAGATTGATTAACTAACTAGATTCAACCCGGTTAAACTCACGTGAAACCTAAATTACAACAATCACTTGAGGTAACTTCATAACTATGTTGCTTTGGAACTTATTCAATTACCGAAATAAACACATAACAAAATCACTTAAGTGTATGTATCTAATCGTTTAGATTACTAGGTGTATTGAAGTATAGATTGTTTTCCTAGTTAACTCACATTAATAGGTTTGCAATCTATATAATTGAAGTAATGATCTAAACAAGCATAACAATGGTTCTTACGGTTGAACTAGATAATTAAATCAATCAAACATATGTATAACTAGCATAACATCAAAGTATGGAACAATTCCAAGCCATAAATCTTACATTGAAGCAAACACACAAGGCTTTTAGCCTAACATAATCATAGTAGAACTAATGAAACAGTAAATATAAGTTGAATTCATGTTAAAAAGATATAGAACAATAGTACCAATTGCGATAAACGATCCTAGCTTAATCTTGATGTTGAAAGAGTGGAGATTGACTTGCAGCCTTCCTTGGACCTTGAAAATTGTCTTAGAACTGAGGGAGAACGTAGTAGTCAAGGTCCCTCAAGTAAGTAACCAAAGGCTTCATTAAATAGCCTCAAAAGTTAGGTATTTTGGCCAGAAAGTGACCAGATGCGCCGCATCTCTTTACGTTTAGTAGATTCCAGCTCGATTCTGCACTCAGGACTGTCGGCAGGGGGTCAGATGCGCCGCATCTGGGACAGATGCACCACATCTGGCTTGGATGCGCTGCATCCATCTCAGATGCGCCGCATCCGTTGCTATTTTGGCTCAGAAGTCTTCATGCTCCGCATCTGAAACTGTCGGGAGTTATTTGGTGCATAGATGCGCCGCATCTAAGAGAGATGCGCCGCATTTGGACCTGTTTCAGTGGTTTCGGGCTGTTTTACGCATTCGATCTTCGTTTTAACTCTGTTTTCGCTATTGGTCTTCATTTATTCATTCACAATGGACTTTTTACAAATATACATGAATTACAATACATACGTACAACAATTACATACAAATGGAAAAACATTGGATTGAAATAACGACAATAAACATGTATAATTTTGGCGTTATCAAAATCCCCACACTTAAACCTTGCTTTTCCTCAAGCAAGACTTATAAGAAATCGAAATTTACTACAGTAAATACACTTATTTAATTGAGAACATAAAAATGGGAATCACTCACTTGATAAAGTACACAAGATACACAAGTTATTTAGTAACACAATAACTCATGCTATATGGAAATCACACTTGGGTCACAATATATACACACTCACACTTTTATTTATTTCACAATGTAATACACACACTTTGAGTACACACACGATTATTTATTTCACAATGTAATACACACACTTTGAGTACACACACGAAATGAAATCACGCCAAAGTCGAAAGGTGGTTTTTAAAGTCCACATTTCTTAAAAATTTGGATCCTTAGGGAAATTGGGACCTTTGTGAAAAACCTTTTATATTTTGAAAATTAGACATGTTAGTTTTTACACTAACAAGTTTTTCGGTTTTAACCTCAAAGTCCGGTTGAGGGTAACTGAAAACCGAAGCCTCAGTCGGCGCTTAGCAAGTTACTCGCCCCCATGATTGAAGTATCATGGAACTTGAAACCGGATGTCCTAAAAAATGGTTTTACACAATATAGTTCATAAAATATCATAAGTTTTAGAAGAAACTATATCGTGTCCAAATATCATCGGTGAACCATGAGTTTGCACACCTCAATTTGTTATGGCATATGTATGTTGACCGCAGTCAACATAGATGCGGTTGATCCTTACGGAGATCATCCATCTGGGGATTAGATTCATTAGTCTTAAAAGCTAATTTACAATGTGCCCCCCCATTGTACGAGACAGATCCATCTCATGGTTAGGATAAGTCTGACCACCAAAAATCCTGTTTGATGCTGAGGTGAGGTGGATTTCCAACCGATGATAGAGATGAATTTTCAAGATTTTTCATCAACCTACAGCGGTTCTGGACTACGACTTCTAACATAAGTTAGCAAGTGTGTCATATTGGAAGACTTGACTTCCTTCACAATCATTACATAAATGAGCATTGGATTAGATTGTTAGAACAACAAATTACTTGATGATTTTCATTTCATCCAGAATGTGGTATAGCATGATGATTATATCTTTTATATGACTACTAGTTTTATGATTTTTTTTTTTAAAAAAAAATAAACTCAATCATTTGGTTGTTTCTTAATTTGTTTTGTGATAATAATTTCGGTGTATACACCTAGTTTTAAAATCTACAAATTTTAAACAAAATTTGAATTTATGAAGATAAAAGTTTAAAAATTTTCACCATTTTAAGCCTTTTTAACCAAAAATCAAAAACCCGAAAGAATTTGTAACTTCCTCCCCACACTTGAGTTCATGTATCGCCCTCGTTACATGAAATCAGAAAAATTTAAATTCAAGAGGGTTAAAGAGTGTAAGAGAGTTTATTACTTTCAAGGTTTAAAACCGAAGTTCACGGGATGATGGCGCTGAACTGAATGCCAGCATAAGAACATCATTCGCTTCTTGCAACCACAAAACAATCACCAATCAAGAATGTGCTGAACTTACTGCCAGTCTTTGTAAAAATGCAGCTTATAGCACAATGCTCACCTGTAGCAATTTAAACAAAGGAACCATACGATTCACACAAATAAATGGGGGTGTACTCCATGTACTAAAAACCCCACTTTTAATTATCTAAATTATTCAAATTACAATTATCCAAAATATTATCTAGTTATTACACACCAAACTTGAAAATAAATTGTTTTTGAAACAAACCAACATCAACCAAACCTGTCACACACATCAGGAAAAATCACGTCATCTTCAGAAAAATCCCCAAAATGAGTTACTTGGGCCAGCTCCACCTTCGCTTTGGTTTCCCGCGTCGTCGTCCTGAAATATTGAGGGGTTGTACCCCTGATAAGTTCCTTGAGCAAGGACGACAGCAGTGTCTTCAGTAGGCCGGTTTGGAGGAGGAGGATAAGGCGCAGGATATGGATCACCCATTCGAACCCAAGGTTCGTATGCAGGCCAAGGAGAGGGGGTATAGTTAGCGGGATCTGCAGCGTATGACACTGTCTGTTCATGTATCCAATTAAGCTGATTTTGCTGCCCTGCTTGAGTGTACCATGTTCGATCATTCCCAACATCAATGTAATGTTGCATCTCCCTGTTACCTGCATCGTAGTGATCAATTACCTTTTGGGTGTTTCGATCACTATGGAGTCGCATATCTGAAAACTGGCGTGCCATGTAAGCCTCCCAATCATTTCCCGAACCTGAACTACTTCCAACATTCGGCTGTGGATCTGGTTGCTGTTGGGGTTGTTCTGGTTGCCTGTTCATAGGATCCTCATACCTAGTTAGAAGGCCGTTCGGCCCCCTAGTCAAAATGTTAGCCCTTGTATAGCTTACTCTATCAAATGCAATCATATGTTTCTCCTCTAACCCGCTTGTATTGATACGAAAATGTTCGGCAATCCTGGTTACAAAATGGCCGCCCATGATTGGTGTAATCTTTTTCCTTTCTTCGAGAAGGAAAGTGAGAATCATTCGTGGAATATGAACATGGGAGTGATCCATTATCGCGTGAATATACCAGATATCCAAGTTGGTAACTTTTTCGCTACTGTCTTTTCGACAGTTTATGGTACTTGAAATGAATCTTTGGACGCATCGATGCTCGTAGGTACGTAGCTTGCTACAAGTGTGCTTGCTTGCACTATATGCGCTATTGCTCATGTCCACCCATGCTACTGAATGATTAAAAGAAGAAACATAGTATATACATTGATTAAAGTAATTTTGCATCAGTTGATGTGGCAACCCTTCATAAATATCCAACGCCTTCACAAATTGTAGCAGTGTTAATGTTCGGTCTTGTCCTCCAAGACGAAATCTCATAAAGGTACCGGATGTTGGTGACGTGTAATCAACCCTAAGTGAGCCAACGAATTCTTTGACTAAAAGTGGGTAAACTCTTTCTTGCATTCTGAACAGGTTTCCCATGCATATATTCGATGGTCGTGATACGTTACTCGGAAAAGGTTGCGAAAATTTTGATATTCGCCGGCTTCTTCTAATGGTGTCCAATCGATATATTTCCCCGGATATACATCTTTGTGTAGAAGTGCCTTCATCCATTCATGGTATTCCGGATGCCTCAAAACTGCATTGATCCATGGATCTGGAGTGGTTAATCCACAGACATTTAACTGCCAGTTGTCAATATCCATTTCTTCCTCTTCAGCAGCATGTTCTTCTTCACTTGTATCCTCATCTACAATTGCTGGGGCTTTTTGCTTCTTTAATTTTGGGTTTGATGATGATGCTCTAGTCTACAAAAACACAACAAAACCAAACAAACAAAATAACAAACCAAGTTGATTAGCGTTAAAGAAATTCAAAACATCTTTCAAATTGCACTTAGCGAAAACCTTGTAGGTATGTTAAGTTCCAATTAAATCTCAATGTTTATATTAACCAATATTTTAACATGGTATGAACTATTTTCACTCTAAACAAACATGTACTAGTATGCCAATTGATTCAAATCACTTTAAAAGTATAATCATACATAGCATGCTTCATTTCACCAAACACTTGCAATGTCATAACATATGGAACCATAGGCATTCATCAAAAAGCATGTTAAACAATATGCAATCAATGGTTGTCATACATTTAGAACATTAAATTCATCTCAAGTCAACAACTTCATCAAAATGCTTAAGCATATAATCCTTAACTTATATAATAATTACTTTCAAATCGAAATAACACCAAGTTAAGGTTCACATGTGTTTAGCATAAGTAATGATTTGCATAACTTCAACTTAGAACATTTACTAGTTAACAACAGTCAAAATCCCTAATTCAAGAACCCTAAAATTCAATAATTTGTGTAATCGTGTAATTCAATAAAGGTTCATGCGATTTTGTTAATGTATACTAGTAATCAAACTTCAAAATATCTCAATTGAATAAATTAATGGCCAAAATTCCGAAACCCCTAAATTCATGAAGAACCCTAATTTCCAAAGTAAAGATTGAAGCAAATAATCATGAAATTAGAGCATGAATAAGGATTAGTAGCAACAATTTAAGCATATAATGACCAAAACATGAACATTCAAACATCCTCACACTAAGAACAAGCTAAATCCGATTTTTAGATTGAAGAACACAAGAATCATGAAGTGTTTAGGATTAATCTTACCTTTCTCATGTTGATATTCGGATTTGATGCTCAAAGATGGGATTAATCGGTTCAATTAGTGAGTAGAGATTGAAATTTTGAGAGAGAATGAGATGGGATTCGGAGTAGTTGGTGAAAAAATGAGAAAAAATGATAAACTCCCGTATTTGTGCCAAAAAATTGGGCAGAATCCAACATACAGACACAGATGCGGCGCATCTGGCTCAGATGCGGCGCATCTAAAGCAGATGCGGTGCATCAGATTGTCCAAACGCGGCGCATGACCCATTCTCGGCACATTCAAAACTCTCAGGATTTTTCTTGTCTGCAGATGCGGCGCATCCATCATAGATGCGGCGCATCTGCCCTGTTGCACCAGCTTTTGACGTTTTTTCGCGTTTTAAACATTTCGGAAGGTCCCTAAACAACTTGGTTCGTATAATAACTTAGAAATTACTCAAAAACACTCAAATTAATTTAAAATAAGTACACGAGTGGGACTATATACATGTTGTGAAGTTTTAATGAGTCTTTCACGCGACATTGTCCCAAGCTAATTAGCCTTGAGGAATAGGGTGATGTCATCTCGAACCGTGGTGTTCACTCCATCGAAATAGAGTTTCAAGCGATGACCATTCACCTTAAAGGTATTTCCATTTCCAAACAACTCAACGTACCCCGAAGGGAATGCTTGTTTCACTACATAAGGTCCCGTCCATCGGGACTTCAACTTTTCGGGAGAAAATTTATACCGTGAGTTAAAAACCAAAACTTTATCACCGGTTTTAAACTCTTTTACTTCCTTCAATCGAGCATCATGCCATCTTTTCGTTTTCTCCTTATACGAGCTCGAATTCTCGTATGCTTCTTGAAATGTCCCGTTCTTATTGATTAAAAACGTTCCATATTAATTGATTTCGTTGCGAGGTTTTGACCTCTATATGAGACGTTTTTTTCAAAAACTGCATTCATTTTTAAAACAAACCATAACCTTTATTTCATAAATAAAGGTTTAAAAAGCTTTACGTAGATTATCAAATAATGATAATCTAAAATATCATATTTACACACGACCATTACATAATGGTTTACAATACAAATATGCTACATCGAAATCAGTTTCTTGAATGCAGTTTTTACACAATATCATACAAACATGGACTCCAAATCTTGTCCTTATTTTAGTATGCAACAGCGGAAGCTCTTAGTATTCACCTGAGAATAAACATGCTTTAAACGTCAACAAAAAATGTTGGTGAGTTACAGGTTTAACCTATATATATTAAATCGTAACAATAGACCACAAGATTTCATATTTCAATACACATCCCATACATAGAGATAAAAATCATTCATATGGTGAACACCTGATAACCGACATTAACAAGTTGCATATATAAGAATATCCCCATCATTCCGGGACACCCTTCGGATATGATATAAATTTCGAAGTACTAAACCATCCGGTACTTTGGATGGGGTTTGTTAGGCCCAATAGATCTATCTTTAGGATTCGCATCAATTAGGGTGTCTGTTCCCTAATTCTTAGATTACCAGACTTAATAAAAAGGGGCATATTCGATTTCGATAATTCAACCATAGAATGTAGTTTCACGTACTAGTGTCTATTTTGTAAATCATTTATAAAACCTGCATGTATTCTCATCCCAAAAATATTAGATTTTAAAAGTGGGACTATAACTCACTTTCATAGATTTTTTACTTCGTCGGGAAGTAAGACTTGGCCACTGGTCGATTCACGAACCTATAACAATATATACATATATATCAAAGTATGTTCAAAATATATTTACAACACTCTTAATATATTTTGATGTTTTAAGTTTATTAAGTCAGCTGTCCTCGTTAGTAACCTACAACTAGTTGTCCACAGTTAGATGTACAGAAATAAATCGATAAATATTATCTTGAATCAATCCACGACCCAGTGTATACGTATCTCAGTATTGATCACAATTCAAACTATATATGTTTTGGAATCAACCTCAACCCTGTATAGCTAACTCCAACATTCACATATAGAGTGTCTATGGTTGTTTCGAAATATATATAGATGTGTCGACATGATAGGTCGAAACATTGTATACGTGTCTATGGTATCTCAAGATTACATAATATACAATACAAGTTGATTAAGTTATGGTTGGAATAGATTTGTTACCAATTTTCACGTAGCTAAAATGAGAAAAATTATCCAATCTTGTTTTACCCATAACTTCTTCATTTTAAATCCGTTTTGAGTGAATCAAATTGCTATGGTTTCATATTGAACTCTATTTTATGAATCTAAATAGAAAAAATAAGTTACAAGTCGTTTTTGTAAAGGTAGTCATTTCAGTCGAAAGAACGACGTCTAGATAACCATTTTAGAAAACATACTTCCACTTTGAGTTTAACCATAATTTTTGGATATAGTTTCATGTTCATGATAAAAATCATTTTCCCAGAATAACAACTTTTAAATCAAAGTTTATCATAGTTTTTAATTAACTAACCCAAAACAGCCCGCGGTGTTACTACGACAGCGTAAATCCGGTTTTACGGTGTTTTTCGTGTTTCCAGGTTTTAAATCATTAAGTTATCATATCATATAGATATAGAACATGTGTTTAGTTGATTTTAAAAGTCAAGTTAGAAGGATTAACTTTTATTTGCGAACAAGTTTAGAATTAACTAAACTATGTTCTAGTGATTACAAGTTTAAACCTTCGAATAAGATAGCTTTATATGTATGAATCGAATGATGTTATGAACATCATTACTACCTCAAGTTCCTTGGATAAACCTACTAGAAAGGAGAAAAATGGATCTAGCTTCAAAGGATCCTTGGATGGCTTGAAAGTTCTTGAAGCAGAATCATGACACGAAAACAATTTCAAGTAAGATTTCCACTCGAAATAAGATTGTTATAGTTATAGAAATTGAATTAAAGTTTGAATATGATTATTACTTTGTATTAGAAAGATAACCTACTGTAAGTAACAAAGGTTTCTTGATCTTGGATGATTACTTGGAATGGATTTAGAAAACTTGGAAGTAAACTTGCAATCTTGGAAGTACTCTTGATTTTATGAAACTAGAACTTTTGGAATTTATGAAGAACACTTAGAACTTGAAGATAGAACTTGAGAGAGATCAATTAGATGAAGAAAATTGAAGAATGAAAGTGTTTGTAGGTGTTTTTGGTCGTTGGTGTATGGATTAGATATAAAGGATATGTAATTTTGTTTTCATGTAAATAAGTCATGAATGATTACTCATATTTTTGTAATTTTATGAGATATTTCATGCTAGTTGCCAAATGATGGTTCCCACATATGTTAGGTGACTCACATGGGCTACTAAGAGCTGATCATTGGAGTGTATATACCAATAGTACATACATCTAAAAGTTGTATATTGTACGAGTACGAATACGGGTGCATACGAGTAGAATTGTTGATGAAACTGAACGAGGATGTAATTGTAAGCATTTTTGTTAAGTAGAAGTATTTTGATAAGTGTCTTAAAGTCTTTCAAAAGTGTATGAATACATATTAAAACACTACATGTATATACATTTTAACTGAGTCGTTAAGTCATCGTTAGTCGTTACATGTAAATGTTGTTTTGAAACCTTTAGGTTAACGATCTTGTTGAATGTTGTTAACCCATTGTTTATTATAACAAATAAGATATTAAATTGTTATATTATCATGATATTATGATATATAATATATCTTAGTATGATATATATACAGTTAAATGTCGTTACAACGATAATCGTTACATATATGTCTCGTTTCGAAATCATTAAGTTAGTAGTCTTATTTTTACATATGTATTTCATTGTTAATACAATTAATAATATATTTACTTATCATTTAACATAATTAACCAAGTGTATCAATATCTTAATATGATTCATATGTACCTAGTAAGACGTTGTTATAATGATAATCGTTATATATATCGTTTTCGAGTTTCTTAAATTAATAGTCTCATTTTTATGTATATAACTCATTGCTAAAATACCTAATGAGATACATACTTATAATAAAATCATGTTAACTATATATATAACCATATATATGTCATCGTATAGTTTTTACAAGTTTTAACGTTCGTGAATCACCGGTCAACTTGGGTGGTCAATTGTCTATATGAAACCTATTTCAATTAATCAAGTCTTAACAAGTTTGATTGCTTAACATGTTGGAAACACTTAATCATGCAAATAACAATTTCATTTAATATATATATATATATATATATAAACATGGAAAAGTTCGGGTCACTACAGTACCTACCCATTAAATAAATTTCGTCCCGAAATTTTAAGCAGTTGGAGGTGTTGACGTATCTTCTGGAAATAAATGCGGGTATTTCTTCTTCATCTGATCTTCACGCTCCCAGGTGAACTCGGGTCCTCTACGAGCATTCCATCGAACCTTAACAATCGGTATCTTTTTTTGTTTAAGTCTCTTAACCTCACGATCCATTATTTCGACAGGTTCTTCAATGAATTGAAGTTTTTCATTGATTTGGATTTCGTCCAACGGAATAGTGAGATCTTCTTTAGCAAAACATTTCTTCAAATTTGAGACGTGGAAAGTGTTATGTACAGCTGCGAGTTGTTGAGGTAGCTCCAGTTGGTAAGCTACTGGTCCGACACGATCTATAATCTTAAATGGTCCAATGTACCTTGGATTTAGTTTCCCCCGTTTACCAAATCGAACAACGCCTTTCCAAGGTGAAACCTTAAGCATGACCATTTATATCTTTTCTTTTACTGTCCGCGTAGCTCTTTTGTCGACTCTGGGCGGTTTTCAATCTTTGTTGAATTTGGATGATTTTCTCGGTAGTTTCTTGTATTAACTCCGGACCCGTAATCTGTCTATCCCCCACTTCATTCCAACAAATCGGAGACCTGCACTTTCTACCATAAAGTGCCTCAAACGGCACCATCTCAATACTAGAATGATAACTGTTGTTGTAGGAAAATTCTGCTAACGGTAGGTGTCGATCCCAACTGTTTCCGAAATCAATAACACATGCTCGTAGCATGTCTTCAAGCGTTTGTATCGTCCTTTCGCTCTGCCCATCAGTTTGTGGATGATAGGCAGTACTCATGTCTAGACGAGTTCCTAATGCTTGCTGTAATGTCTGCCAGAATCTTGAAATAAATCTACCATCCCTATCAGAGATAATTGAGATTGGTATTCCATGTCTGGAGACGACTTCCTTCAAATACAGTCGTGCTAACTTATCCATCTTGTCATCTTCTCTTATTGACAGGAAGTGTGCTAATTTGGTGAGACGATCAACTATTACCTAAATAGTATCAAAACCACTTGCAGTCCTTGGCAATTGAAAGGACCCGTCCTAATCCATCTGGACAAAGTCACCAACAACTGGTTCCATTACGATGATCAACTCCAAAAACTGTCTTTAAAATGAGCAAATGCACAGCGGAATGTTTCTTTCATACCTGAGAATAAACATGCTTTAAAGTGTCAACCTAAAAGGTTGGTGAGTTCATTAGTTTAACGTAAATAATCATTTCATAATTTTAATAGACCACAAGATTTTCATATTTCCATTTCTCATAAACATATGTCCCTTGCATAGAGACAAAAATATCATTCATATGGATTGAACACCTGGTAACCGACATTCACAATTTGTATATAAGAATATCCCCATCATTCCGGGATCCTCCTTCGGACATGATATAAATTTCGAAGTACTAAAGCATCCGGTACTTTGGATGGGGCTTGTTGGGCCCGATAGATCTATCTTTAGAGTTCGCGTCAATTAGGGTGTCTGTTCCCTATTTCTTAGATTACCAGACTTAATAAAAAGGGGCATATTCGATTTCGATCATTCAACCATATAATGTAATTTTGATTACTTGTGTCTATTTCGTAAAACAGTTATAAAAGTTGCGCATGTATTCTCAGCCCAAACTATAAAGGGTAAAAAGGTAAATGAAAACTCACCGTACTGTATTTCGTAGTAAAAATACATATAACATCATTGAACAAGTGTAAGGTTGGCCTCGGATTCACGAACCTATATCATTTGGATATTTATTAATACACATAATCGTAACCAAATAGATTTATATATATTTACTTTATTAATTATATCATTTTTATCTTAATATATATATATATATATACATATATTTTTCATATACTCATTTTGTATATAAAACTAGAAATTTTGTTATGTTATGTGTATTAAATATATTTTTATATATGTTATTTATCATTTGTTTGTTAAAAAAAATAATTTTAATAATACTAAAATTTTATTAATATTGATAAAATGATAATAATTATAATACTCAATATTACTAAATAAGGTATTATTGTTAATAATTGTATTAATGATAATAATCATGTTATTTATAATAATAACTGTAAAATATTAATTTTTCGGTTAATGATACTTATAATAATGATTTTAGTAATTACATATTATCAATACTTTTTATAATATAAATAATCGTACTTATAATAATAATAATGATGATGATAATAATAATAATAATTATAACTTGATACTAATACAATATTAGGGGTAATAGTACTAGTGATAATAATAATAATAATACTAATTACAATAATACTTACATAATAATAATCATGATATGATAAATAAATAAATAAACTACCTTTAAAGCTTTTTCTAAAAACAATGCCTCAGACTAGACTCGAACCCCCAACCTCTCGCTCAATCATTAACACTCTTAACCATTGAACAAATTTCGTTCTTCTGATTTAATCCGATACCGTATATATTTATCCCGTAATATTTATCTTGTCCTTGTTTCAGCCCAACCAAAAAATGTAATCTGAATCTCGGCCCAACAGGCCCATTCCGAATTTTTTAATCAGTCCAACAGCAATTTAGAAACCCATGTACTAGTCCACTTTTAAAAGAGTAATGCAAAAACCCATTTAATCCTAACTGATTCATTAATCAATTATCTGTAATTTTACTCGATGGATCCTCCTGAGTAATAACCTAATATCGTAGCCGCAACTAATAATTAAATTACTCGGTTTATTATCATCATCTTCACTCGTCGTCTTCCACCATTGTTATTGTTACTGTAGCAGGAAGTGGAAACGGGAAAAAGTAGTAGAAAATAATGGTATTCGATTGGTGATATTCGATCATGGTTTAAGGGTGATCAATGGTTGTTTTGTGGTGGGTTTATAGCAGTAGCAGCAAGCATGGAACATCATCCGTAAATTGTATGGTGGTTCTTTCTATGTTTGTAATGGTAAAAAGAAAACAAAACTTACTGCAGTAGCACATCATAGTTGCAACAATTATTACGGTTGTGGTGTTTGTTTGATATTAAAATAGAAAACTATATGCAGTAGTGTACAATGAGTTGTGATGGTATTGTCATTCGATTGAAAACAAACAGAACCTCACCGTAGCAGTGATTAACGATCGAGGATGGGTGGTCTTGAAGTGGGATTTGGAAGACAGAAGCAAGAGGAAGAAGAAGGTTGAAGTGCTGATTGTTGTAGGTTTGGTTGTGTGATGATGGAGGTAAGATTTTTCACAATGAAGGAAACCAAAAGAAAAGATAGAGATAGAGGAGAGAGATGGGTGGTGGTCGACTGTAACTTGTGATGACCGAGGATGGGGGTGTCGTGATTGTAGGTGGTGATGGTGGTTGTTGCAGCGATTGGTAGTTTCCACCGGAACCCATGGTTGCTAATGGGTTAAGGGTGATGGTGGGTGATTGTGCTGCAATCATAGGAGACGAGTAATAGTAAAATCAATAAATGGGTTTTTGATTTGGTCATGATATTCAACCGGACCACAAAACAGAAATGTATGGTGTGTTTCGATGGTCATCAAGAGGAAATCGATGTAGAACAGTAAGGCAAATGAAATCAAAGTTTTTCCATGATGGTTATGGTTTTCATATATCTATGTGGTGTATTATGTGTATGTAAATATATTTCTTTACATGTTTTTGTAAGTGGGTTATTGGTTTTAATTGAAAGGGAAACAGAATTTGATAAATTGTGATGGTATGTTGGTGGGTGTTGTTTGATTGTATGCAGGTGTATATTTGAAGGTATTTCATATGCCCGAGAGACATAATTAATTAATGTGGTCAATATGTTATGATCCAAGTCGGGTCATACCCAATAACAAACTATCAACACTTTTATGTATTTGTTTTAACGATAGGATCTTTAAAACTAATACTAAATACTTAGACTTTGAAATTGGTTTTCTAAAGTGAAATGCTAGAAATAATTATATGGATAATTATTTATATAAGTTTAATTATTTTATTAAACTAACACTTGTGACATATTATTTTATAATGTGCTTATAAAATTATATGCACATGTATAAAAATGGATGGAAGTAATATGCATGTTTAATTAATTAATAATAAAAAAAAAAAAGAGGGCCAAAAGTGGCGGCCTCTTTTGGGGTTTCCTAGGAGCCATTTTGCCTTGTTTTTCTCCTTATACTTATTAGTTTTTGCATGCATTTTTCTTCTTCCAACACATACATTCAATCTAGCATTTGAACTTGCAAAATACTCTCTCTTCTTCCTTTTCTTTTGGCCGAAAATTGGGAGGTTCCACAAGGGGTTTTGGTTGATTTTGCAAGTGTTCTAAGTATACTAAATCCTAACCAAGAAGAAGGGTGTTGATTCTAAAGTTTGTGGGTATTATCTCTTGAGGTTTCAAGTTAGAAACTAGCTTCACTTCATCATCATCTTCTTGCTACTTCAACCTCCTTTTAGGAGAAGGTATAAACCTCTTACTAGCTCTATTTACATTTTAGTGTATTTTCAAGACTAGATCTATGAAATGGAATACATTTTAATTGGTTAAAATACACATGCAAAACTTAAAAATTGCTTCCGCTTGCTATATACATATACACGAATTCATATACATACAAATATGGTTTTGTGACTTTGTTTACATGTGGTATTCCATCAATATTTTATATATCTCTTATTATATTCTACTGTCATTATCTATATATAAGACTATTGTAACAATAATAGTATGATATTATAAACCGAAGGAACATGGTAAATGATTACACAGTTAAGCAGCCTGAATTTTGTATGCACTCTACCGATGGTTTCCACGGACTGTGCTATATCGTGACCATTGCTAAACAGTTAGAATATAAAAGTGTTCCTAAAAATCCCAAATTTTTAGATTAGATAAATTTAATTATTTCACTCATTAACTGTTTGAAACCTGATCAAAAAGGTTCAATAATTATTTATTTTCTGTTCCGATTTATATGTACGGAGTGCTAATATTTAATAATAAAAAGGTAAAAATATTTTTTACAAATCTAAAATCTTCGTAATCAATTTACAGTCCAACTTTTATTTCAATCCTTCATAAACATTGTATAATATCTATATTAAAACTAACAAAACATCAACCGAATGTTACTAACATTTACTAATTAAGCTCGAAGTCAATCATTTTCCATTTACTCTTACTCTAAATATAATCAGTTTTAAATAACAAGTTTTATCACATAAATATATATTATATATTTTTAAACAAATAGATTTAATATTATTTTATATATTTACAAGTAGTATTTATATACATATTTATATATATCTATATATTCTTAAATATATTTCCGTTAATCGCATTTTATTTTATTTATTTTACAATATAAATCCTAATAATCATATTATATAATATTCTAAATTATATTTCAAATTATAAATACCTATTTAAATATATATTTTATCTATTTACAAATAGTTGTTCGTGAATCGTCGAGAACAGTCGAAGGGTAATTGATTACATGACACAGTTCAAAGTTTTTGAGATTTCAACATTACAGACTTTGCTTATCGTGTCAGAAACATATAAAGATTAGGTTTAAATTTGGTCGGAAATTCTCGGGTCGTCACAGTACCTACCCGTTAAAGAAATTTCGTCCCGAAATTTGAGTGGGAAGGTCATGGCTGACAATAAGTATGTTTTCATGACACATATGAATTGATAAATAGAATTTTATCATCGTTAAGTAGTATGGATAAGACAATTCGATTACTCGAATCGTATGAGTGAAGCTATCACAAAAGATCGAGATGAAGAAGTGGAGATTTTTCCATAACTTTTGACGTAGTTGCGATTGAATTCCGGAATTCAAGGGATTTAAAGAAAACCTTCAAAATCTAAAAGATTTGATTCTTCGGCGAGTAAGGAAATTAAGATCTCTATAATTAAATACGGTGATCTGTCTCGATTTCTCTATCTGGTATTTCCACTATAAATGAACTTCTTCCTTTCCATTATTTTCACCATTCCAATACTTTCTTTCTTAGTTCGTACATCTAAAGGATTGTGAATATGCCTAATCCAGTTCTAATCCTTGTTATTTCCTAATTATCATTTCTGTCATCCTTCTTTTCAATCTTCCACCAGAAGAATCTGTTTACTTCTACTATTACCTTGGGATGATACTATTCTTAATTCTACCGTGTCTTTATATTGCTATTCGTATATCCACGGTTTGTAGCCTCCGTGTTGTTATTGGGCTTTATATTTTTTCTTATATTTTGGAGTTCTTTGCCTTTTTATTATCTTTTCGATCTCTAGTAAAGCAAGTGACGGTCTAGAATTCATAAGTATGGAACTTCGAATGAACTTAATGTTCTAACAAGAAAGAACGTAATAGCACGATTTGATTTTCAAATTTATCAACATCACGGAAGATAGAACCATCAAGAATACATTTTCTTGATATGTTCAGAAGTTATGTAGAATGAAAGAGTTATGTAACATGGCGCATGATGATGGTATGATCTACTGTGAATCATCACGTCCCATTAGAAACTCAGCATGACTTACTGTAATATAATCACGTTGATCAAGTGTCATTATATTATACTAACTCATGCATCAGTTCCCAACATTACTTCAATAACATTCATATTTTAAGCTCAAAAGTTTACAGAATATAGAAACTAACAGTTTCTATATGATGTAACACTGATAGCACGAAGAGATTAATGATTTCAGATAAGATTAATTATGAAAATATATTCAGAAATATCGAGGATATTTATAATGAAAGATACGATAATATCTCGAAATATCTAAGATCAGAGGATGATAGAAACTATTGTCCGCAAGGGTTTAGAGTAAGGAGCAAGATATTCACTAAAGACTTTAGCAGACATTGAATCATTTGGATTCTTTGAAGTCAAACTTATTCTTTGTGATTTGTCCACGGCTTTCTTTATAGTTTCGCATAACCTGCTGTTCGGTACTAAATTTTATATTGAATGTTTCCAATATAATGATACACAGGAAGCACGAAGAGGTATATAATTTTGGACGAGAATATTTATGAAAATATTCTCAGAAATATCGAAGATATTGATGATGATATTTTGGAATTTCTAAGTTCGATGGTTGATGAGGAAGATTTTCCGCAAGATTTTAACATGAGTACGGAGCAAGATATTCGTTGAAGGTTTCATTGGATCCAGAATTACCTGGATTCTTTGAATATATGGTATGGTCCTTGTATTTGTCCTTGGTCTCCTTCGTAGTTAGCTCAATCCGTTTTTCAGTTCCAACTTTTCTGAGCTTTTCCAACATACTATTCTTTATCATCAAACTTTCGATGATTAAGGTCGTTTACGGTTGTCTATGGTTTCTGCTGCTTCATTCAGCTTTTTCAACATTCAGAGTATTGATTTGTAGACTGGGTGCTTTTTAGAATTTCAGAATGAAAGATCATAATTCTAAGAGATAAATGTTATATGGATACATATAACTGTTGATGTGGATATGCTGTGAGTTTTCAAAGTACAGATAGCTGATTCCCGGTAATTGGTATGGCAGTTCTCGTTACAAGATGCGGATGAGTATATGATAGGGTTTCAATGAAGAAATATAATGATTTATCGGAGAGATTTAAACCAAGAAGCAACGAGGTTGCTGGTACGTCTGCTAGTAAATATGGTAAAATATGGAAGGTTCCCCAGTAACAATAAGAGAACATACATAATAATCAAGGTGATAATAAGGTTGTTTCGAACGAAAAGTCGAAGATGATTTGCTGAAGCTGTGACAAAATTTTCTACTTTGAAAAGAGATCGCAAAGTTATTTTTGCTAATAAATGCCAAAGGATCTGACGCGGCTACGCATTAAACTTTTACTCAGCGGCCGAGAGTTTCCAGGTGCATAACTAAATGCATAAATCTTTCCCTCCGTAGATGAAGTGCAGTTGGTTCATCCTCTCGATTGAGGTGTTTTCAAGAATCGTGAAAGGTTTGAACGCAGATTGTAATTGTCAAGATACAATGAGGTTTAAGATGAAATCAAGTGGCAAACTTGAAGAATTATTTAATTTCATATGTTATAATCAATATTTTAATTCATTTTTAATTGTCCAATCTTATTAGTCCACAGTCGATAGTCCACAGTTGACAGTTCAATAATTCATATATAGTTTAATATATCATATTTGAATTAATTAATACGTGTCGTGACCCGTATACGCCTCAGACTCGATCACAACTCAAAGTATATATATTATTATAGAATCAACCTCAACCCTGTATAGAGAACTCGATCATTACTGCATATAGAGTGTCTATGGTGATTCCAAATAATATATATAGATGCGTCGATATGATATGTCAAAACCTTGTATACGTGTCCCGATATTTAAAGTGCGTAAAATAAATAACAAAAATTAAATGACGATAAATAAAGTGCGTAAAGTAAATAACAGAAATTAAATGACGATAAATAAAATTGCGATAATTAAATTGCGATAAATAAACTGTGATAAATAAAATGTAATCAGTTAGCTAGGAACAGTTAGCTAGGATTTTGTCAGCGTGAATTCTTAACAGAATTTCTCATAGTTAATTTGTTTGTTTCTAACAAATTTTATTTTGTCCAATGTTTTCTTCATTATGCCACTTGTTGGATTCTGATAGGTCAAAATTCAAATATGAAATTGAAGGAAAATGGTTATTTTGCTGTAAACGGATACGTATATCCGTGGATGTAAATAGGATAGTAAATGACTTGAATCAGATTCGAAGAATGTACAGTGTAACTTATTAATGTGAAATCTAAATATTCCTCGGGTATTACCTACCCGTTAAAATATTTTCACCATTAACAGTTTGTACGAAAGAATTTTTAATTACAATCTTTATGAAAATATATACATATATATTTTCTTCATATGTAATCATGGATTTAATGAATCAATATGATATTAAACTCATTTGATTTACCGTTTGACCAAGAATATATAATCTCTAAAACATTAGAGTTTACATAATTATCATGTCGAATGAAGATAGATGATGTAGAACGTCATGCAGAACGATGATTATACTCGAGGTACAGAATGAGATGTTGAAGCTGGTGATGTGGATGTTGTTGTTGGTGGTACTAGTACTATTGGTGCTGAGGCTGGTGATGTTACTGGTGTTAGTGATATTGCTGATGCTTGCAAATTGTGTACCGTACTCTCTAAAGTTAACACTCGATCTCGGAGTTCTTTAACTTCTTCTACTAACCCTGGTTGGTTATCAGTGTGAGGTAGAGGTCGGATATCTCCTCTATTTCCGTTAATGATAGCCTCAAGACGAAAAATTCTTGCAAAAAGGGTATAAACGGTGTTGCGAACAGGTTCGCCGGTGAGCGGGTCGAGTACTCCAAGGTTAGGTGGTAGATTCGATTCATGATATGGAGTACCTTCTTCCCTTCTCCATAGGGTGAGTATGTCGCGAACCCACCCCCATTTTCTCCAGTAATCACGATAGTTGATTGATTGGTGTGCTCCTGTCATGCTGTCTTCGGAGTCAGAGGAACTTGGTCAATTCGTAGAGGACATCTTAAACGATCTCAGGAAAGATTTTTGATATGAAAAGTTTAGTGACAGTAATTGATAGTTGGATGGTGTTCTCAATGCATAATTTACATAGATATATATAGTACCAGGATGAAATGTCCCGTTCTTATTGATTAAAAACGTTCCATATTAATTGATTTCGTTGCGAGGTTTTGACCTCTATATGAGACGTTTTTCAAAGACTGCATTCATTTTTTAAACAAACCATAACCTTTATTTCATCAATAAAGGTTTAAAAAGCTTTACGTAGATTATCAAATAATGATAATCTAAAATATCCTGTTTACACACGACCATTACATAATGGTTTACAATACAAATATGTTACAACAAAATAAGTTTCTTGAATGCAGTTTTTACACAATATCATACAAGCATGGACTCCAAATCTTGTCCTTATTTAAGTATGCGACAGCAGAAGCTCTTAATAATCACCTGAGAATAAACATGCTTAAAACGTCAACAAAAATGTTGGTGAGTTATAGGTTTAACCTATATATATCAAATCGTAACAATAGACCACAAGATTTCATATTTCAATACACATCCCATACATAGAGATAAAAATCATTCATATGGTGAACACCTGGTAACCGACATTAACAAGATGCATATATATAAGAATATCCCCATCATTCCGGGACACCCTTCGGATATGATATAAATTTCGAAGTACTAAAGCATCCGGTACTTTGGATGGGGTTTGTTAGGCCCAATAGATCTATCTTTAGGATTCGCGTCAATTAGGGTGTCTGTTCCCTAATTCTTAGATTACCAGACTTAATAAAAAGGGGCATATTCGATTTCGATAATTCAACCATAGAATGTAGTTTCACGTACTTGTGTCTATTTTGTAAATCATTTATAAAACCTGCATGTATTCTCATCCCAAAAATATTAGATTTTAAAAGTGGGACTATAACTCACTTTCACAGATTTTTACTTCGTCGGGAAGTAAGACTTGGCCACTGGTTGATTCACGAACCTATAACAATATATACATATATATCAAAGTAACCTATAACTAGTTGTCCACAGTTAGATATACAGAAATAAATCGATAAATATTATCTTGAATCAATCCACGACCCAGTGTATACGTATCTCAGTATTGATCACAACTCAAACTATACATATTTTGGAATCAACCTCAACCCTGTATAGCTAACTCCAACATTCACATATAGAGTGTCTATGGTTGTTCCGAAATATATATAGATGTGTCGACATGATAGGTCGAAACATTGTATACGTGTCTATGGTATCTCAAGATTACATAATATACAATACAAGTTGATTAAGTTATGGTTGGAATAGATTTGTTACCAATTTTCACGTAGCTAAAATGAGAAAAATTATCCAATCTTGTTTTACCCATAACTTCTTCATTTTAAATCCGTTTTGAGTGAATCAAATTGCTATGGTTTCATATTGAACTCTATTTTATGAATCTAAACAGAAAAAGTATAGGTTTATAGTCGGAAAAATAAGTTACAAGTCGTTTTTGTAAAGGTAGTCATTTCAGTCGAAAGAACGACGTCTAGATGACCATTTTAGAAAACATACTTCCACTTTGAGTTTAACCATAATTTTTGGATATAGTTTCATGTTCATAATAAAAATCATTTTCTCAGAATAACAACTTTTAAATCAAAGTTTATCATAGTTTTTAATTAACTAACCCAAAACAGCCCGCGGTGTTACTACGACGGCGTAAATCCGGTTTTACGGTGTTTTTCGTGTTTCCAGGTTTTAAATCATTAAGTTAGCATATCATATAGATATAGAACATGTGTTTAGTTGATTTTAAAAGTCAAGTTAGAAGGATTAACTTTTGTTTGCGAACAAGTTTAGAATTAACTAAACTATGTTCTAGTGATTACAAGTTTAAACCTTCGAATAAGATAGCTTTATATGTATGAATCGAATGATGTTATGAACATCATTACTACCTTAAGTTCCTTGGATGAACCTACTGGAAAAGAGAAAAATGGATCTAGCTTCAATGGATCCTTGGATGGCTCAAAGTTCTTGAAGCAAAATCATGACACGAAAACAAGTTCAAGTAAGATCATCACTTGAAATAAGATTGTTATAGTTATAGAAATTGAACCAAAGTTTGAATATGATTATTACCTTGTATTAGAATGATAACCTACTGTAAGAAACAAAGATTTCTTGAGGTTGGATGATCACCTTACAAGATTGGAAGTGAGCTAGCAATCTTGAAAGTATTCTTGATTTTATGAAACTAGAACTTTTGGAATTTATGAAGAACACTTAGAACTTGAAGATAGAACTTGAGAGAGATCAATTAGATGAAGAAAATTGAAGAATGAAAGTGTTTGTAGGTGTTTTTGGTCGTTGGTGTATGGATTAGATATAAAGGATATGTTATTTTGTTTTCATGTAAATAAGTCATGAATGATTACTCATATTTTTGTAATTTTATGAGATATTTCATGCTAGTTGCCAAATGATGGTTCCCACATGTGTTAGGTGACTCACATGGGCTGCTAAGAGCTGATCATTGGAGTGTATATACCAATAGTACATACATCTAAAAGCTGTGTATTGTACGAGTACGAATACGGGTGCATACGAGTAGAATTATTGATGAAACTGAACGAGGATGTAATTGTAAGCATTTTTGTTAAGTAGAAGTATTTTGATAAGTGTATTGAAGTCTTTCAAAAGTGTATAAATACATATTAAAACACTACATGTATATACATTTTAACTGAGTCGTTAAGTCATCGTTAGTCGTTACATGTAAGTGTTGTTTTGAAACTTTTAGGTTAACGATCTTGTTAAATGTTGTTAACCCAATGTTTATAATATCAAATGAGATTTTAAATTATTATATTATCATGATATTATCATGTATGAATATCTCTTAATATGATATATATACATTAAATGTCTTTACAACGATAATCGTTACATATATGTCTCGTTTAAAAATCATTAAGTTAGTAGTCTTGTTTTTACATATGTAGTTCATTGTTAATATACTTAATGATATGTTTACTTATCATAGTATCATGTTAACTATATATATATCCATATATATGTCATCATATAGTTTTTACAAGTTTTAACGTTCGTGAATCACCGGTCAACTTCGGTGGTCAATTGTCTATATGAAACATATTTCAATTAATCAAGTCTTAACAAGTTTGATTGCTTAACATGTTGGAAACATTTAAACATGTAAATATCAATCTCAATTAATATATATAAACATGGAAAAGTTCGGGTCACTACAGTACCTACCTGTTAAATAAATTTCGTCCCGAAATTTTAAGCTGTTGAAGGTGTTGATGAATCTTCTGGAAATAGATGCGGGTATTTCTTCTTCATCTGATCTTCATGCTCCCAGGTGAACTCGGGTCCTCTACGAGCATTCCATCGAACCTTAACAATTGGTATCTTGTTTTGCTTAAGTCTTTTAACCTCACGATCCATTATTTCGACGGGTTCTTCGATGAATTGAAGTTTTTTGTTGATTTGGATTTCATCTAACGGAATAGTGAGATCTTCTTTAGCAAAACATTTCTTCAAATTCGAGACGTGGAAAGTGTTATGTACAGCCGCGAGTTGTTGAGGTAACTCAAGTCGGTAAGCTACTGGTCCGACACGATCAATAATCTTGAATGGTCCAATATACCTTGGATTTAATTTCCCTCGTTTACCAAATCGAACAACGCCTTTCCAAGATGCAACTTTAAGCATGACCATCTCTCCAATTTCAAATTCTATATCTTTTCTTTTAATGTCAGCGTAGCTCTTTTGTCGACTTTGGGCAGTTTTCAACCGTTGTTGAATTTGGATGATCTTCTCGGTAGTTTCTTGTATA
This sequence comes from Rutidosis leptorrhynchoides, assembly GCF_046630445.1. NCBI lineage: Eukaryota > Viridiplantae > Streptophyta > Magnoliopsida > Asterales > Asteraceae > Rutidosis > Rutidosis leptorrhynchoides. The sequence goes on from NC_092343.1 coordinate 142,860,966, forward strand.
ATCTCCGGACCCGTAATCTGTCTATCCCCCACCTCACTCCAACAAATCGGAGACCTGCACTTTCTACCATAAAGTGCTTCAAACGGCGCCATCTCAATGCTTGAATGGTAGCTGTTGTTGTAGGAAAATTCTGCTAACGGTAGATGTCGATCCCAACTGTTTCCGAAATCAATAACACATGCTCGTAGCATGTCTTCAAGCGTTTGTATCGTCCTTTCGCTCTGCCCATCAGTTTGTGGATGATAGGCAGTACTCATGTCTAGACGAGTTCCTAATGCTTGCTGTAATGTCTGCCAGAATCTTGAAATAAATCTGCCATCCCTATCAGAGATAATAGAGATTGGTATTCCATGTCTGGAGATGACTTCCTTCAAATACAGTCATGCTAACTTCTCCATCTTGTCATCTTCTCTTATTGGTAGGAAGTGTGCGGATTTGGTGAGACGATCAACTATTACCCAAATAGTATCAAAACCACTTGCAGTCCTTGGCAATTTAGTGATGAAATCCATGGTAATGTTTTCCCATTTCCATTCCGGGATTTCGGGTTGTTGAAGTAGACCTGATGGTTTCTGATGCTCAGCTTTGACCTTAGAACACGTCAAACATTCTCCTACGTATTTAGCAACATCGGCTTTCATACCCGGCCACCAAAAATGTTTCTTGAGATCCTTGTACATCTTCCCCGTTCCAGGATGTATTGAGTATCTGGTTTTATGAGCTTCTCTAAGTACCATTTCTCTCATATCTCCAAATTTTGGTACCCAAATCCTTTCAGTCCTATACCGGGTTCCGTCTTTCCGAATATTAAGATGCTTCTCCGATCCTTTGGGTATTTCATCCTTTAAATTTCTCTCTTTTAAAACTCCTTGTTGCGCCTCCTTTATTTGAGTAGTAAGGTTATTATGAATCATTATATTCATAGATTTTACTCGAATGGGTTCTCTGTCCTTCCTGCTCAAGGCATCGGCTACCACATTTGCCTTCCCCGGGTGGTAACGAATCTCAAAGTCGTAATCATTTAATAATTCAATCCACCTACGCTGCCTCATATTCAGTTGTTTCTGATTAAATATGTGTTGAAGACTTTTGTGGTCGGTATATATAATACTTTTGACCCCATATAAGTAGTGCCTCCAAGTCTTTAATGCAAAAACAACCGCGCCTAATTCCAAATCATGCGTCGTATAATTTTGTTCGTGAATCTTCAATTGTCTAGACGCATAAGCAATCACCTTCGTTCGTTGCATTAATACACAACCGAGACCTTGCTTTGATGCATCACAATAAATCACAAAATCATCATTCCCTTCAGGCAATGACAATATAGGTGCCGTAGTTAGCTTTTTCTTCAATAACTTAAACGCTTTCTCTTGTCCATCATTCCATTCAAATTTCTTCCCTTTATGCGTTAATGCAATCAAGGGTTTTGCTATTCTGGAAAAGTCTTGGATGAACCTTCTGTAGTAACCAGCTAGTCCTAAAAACTGGCGTATGTGTTTCGGAGTTTTCGGGGTTTCCCACTTTTCAACAGTTTCTATCTTTGCCGGATCCACCTTAATACCTTCTTTGTTCACTATGTGACCGAGGAATTGAACTTCTTCCAACCAAAATGCACACTTTGAAAACTTAGCGTACAATTCTTCCTTTCTCAATACTTCTAACACCTTTCTCAAATGTTCACCGTGTTCTTGGTCATTCTTTGAGTAAATAAATATGTCATCAATGAAAACAATGACAAACTTGTCAAGGTATGGTCCACACACTCGATTCATAAGGTCCATGAACACAGCTGGTGCATTAGTTAAACCAAACGGCATGACCATAAACTCGTAATGACCATAACGTGTTCTGAAAGCAGTCTTTGGAATATCATCTTCTTTCACCCGCATTTGATGATACCCGGAACGTAAGTCAATCTTTGAATAAACAGACGAGCCTTGTAGTTGATCAAATAAGTCGTCGATTCTCGGTAGTGGGTAGCGGTTCTTGATGGTAAGTTTGTTCAACTCTCGGTAGTCGATACACAACCTGAATGTACCATCTTTCTTCTTGACAAACAAAACAGGAGCTCCCCACGGTGATGTGCTTGGTCGAATGAAACCACGCTCTAAAAGTTCTTGTAATTGGCTTTGCAGTTCTTTCATCTCGCTGGGTGCGAGTCTGTAAGGAGCACGAGCTATTGGTGCAGTTCCTGGTACAAGATCTATTTGAAATTCAACGGATCGATGTGGGGGTAATCCCGGTAATTCTTTCGAAAATACATCGGGAAATTCTTTTGCAATGGGAACATCATTGATGCTCTTTTCTTCAGTTTGTACTTTCTCGACGTGTGCTAGAACAGCATAGCAACCTTTTCTTATTAGTTTTTGTGCCTTCAAATTACTAATAAGATGTAGCTTCGTGTTGCCCTTTTCTCCGTACACCATTAAGGGTTTTCCTTTTTCTCGTATAATGCGAATTGCATTTTTGTAACAAACGATCTCTGCTTTCACTTCTTTCAACCAGTCCATACCGATTATCACATCAAAACTCCCTAACTCTACTGGTATTAAATCAATCTTAAATGTTTCGCTAACCAGTTTAATTTCTCGATTCCGACATATATTATCTGCTGAAATTAATTTACCATTTGCTAATTCGAGTAAAAATTTACTATCCAAAGGCGTCAATGGGTAACTTAATTTAGCACAAAAATCTCTACTCATATAGCTTCTATCCGCACCCGAATCAAATAAAACGTAAGCAGATTTATTGTCAATAAGAAACGTACCCGTAACAAGCTCCGGGTCTTCCTGTGCCTCTGCCGCATTAATATTGAAAACTCTTCCGCGGCCTTGTCCATTCGTGTTCTCCTGGTTCGGGCAATTTCTAATAATGTGGCCCGGTTTTCCACATTTATAACAAACTACATTGGCATAGCTTGCTCCGACACTACTTGCTCCGCCATTACTCGTTCCGACACCATTTGTTCCTTTCGTTCTATTAACCCCTGGTCCGTAGACCTCACACTTCACCGCGCTATGACCATTTCTTTTACACTTGTTGCAAAATTTGGTGCAGAACCCCGAGTGATACTTTTCACACCTTTGGCATAGCTGCTTCTGATTGTTGTTGTTGTTGCGGTTATTATTGTTGTTGGGATGATTGTTGTAGTTGCTGTTGTTGTTGTTGTTGTTGTTGTTGTTGGGCCATTTGTTGTAGTTGCGATTGATGTTGCGATTGTTGGGATAATTGTTGCGATTGCTGTTGTTGTTGTATTGGTGATTCTTATCACCATTTTCCTCCCACTTTCTTTTGACTTGCTTCACATTGGCCTCTTCAGCAGTCTGTTCTTTAATTCTTTCTTCAATCTGGTTCACTAGTTTGTGAGCCATTCTACATGCCTGTTGTATGGAGGTTGGCTCGTGTGAACTTATATCTTCTTGGATTCTTTCCGGTAATCCTTTCACAAACGCGTCGATCTTCTCTTCCTCATCTTCGAATGCTCCCGGACACAATAGGCACAATTCTGTGAATCGTCTTTCATACGTGGTAATATCAAATCCTTGGGTTCGTAACCCTCTTAGTTCTGTCTTGAGCTTATTGACCTCGGTTCTGGGACGGTACTTCTCGTTCATCAAGTGCTTGAATGCTGACCACGGTAGTGCGTACGCATCGTCTTGTCCCACTTGCTCTAGATAGGTATTCCACCATGTTAACGCAGAACCTGTGAAGGTATGCGTAGCGTACTTCACTTTGCCCTCTTCAGTACACTTACTTATGGCAAACACCGATTCGACCTTCTCGGTCCACCGTTTCAATCCGATCGGTCCTTCGGTTCCATCAAATTCCAAAGGTTTGCAGGCAGTGAATTCTTTGTAGGTGCATCCTACACGATTTCCTATACTGCTAGATCCAAGGTTATTGTTGGTATGTAGCGCAGCCTGTACTGCGGCTATGTTTGAAGCTAGAAAAGTACGGAATTCCTCTTCATTCATATTCACTGTGTGTCGAGTAGTCGGTGCCATTTCCTTCAAAATAGTCAAATGGAACAAGTTAATCATACAGAATATTAAGAGTAGTTAATAGTATTTCGTAGCATAATATGAACTCATTTATAAAAGCTTTTTCTTCATATTAGCGTTTTATAAGTTTAAATTCGGGTAGTACTTACCCGTTAAGTTCATACTTAGTAGCTAATATACAATTCAACTACTACAATTCTATATGAAAAACTGATTATAATAATATTTCGCGTTCAAACTTTTATACAATATTTTACAAACTTACAATACCGCTTATTTTACATAAAGCATGAAATATAGCACACAATAACTTTGATACAAGATAGTTGTGAAGATAATTCTAGCTAGTACACAAGTCGTTCAGCAAAGGCAATAAAGACACGTAATTCATACGTCCAGAAACAAGTCATGCATTCTGGTTTTACTAGGACTATTTCCCATCCTTGGTCTTGTGCAACATAACCTTTATGGCCGTTGATAAGACAGCGTGTTGTAACGTCGTCAAAGGGACGAGGGTTACGTAATGTCCAACAGTCCCGTAACAATCTAAAAACCTCATTTCTTACCGCAATTACCGACTCCGTCACTTGTGGGAACGTTTTGTTTAATAGCTGTAGCCCGATGTTCTTTTTCTCACTTTGGTGAGAAGCGAACATTACTAACCCATAAGCATAGCATGCTTCTTTATGTTGCATGTTAGCCGCTTTTTCTAAATCATGAAGTCCTATATTCGGATACATTGAGTCAAAATAATTTCTTAACCCGTTGCGTAAAATAGCATTTGAGTTCCCCGCAATATATGCATCAAAGTAAACACATCGTAACTTATGGGTTTCCCAATGTGATATCCCCCATCTTTCAAACGAAAGTCTCTTATAAACCAAGACATTCTTGGAACGTTCTTCGAATGTCTTACAAACTGATCTCGCCTTAAATAGTTGTGCCGAGGAATTCTGACCGACTCTAGACAAGATTTCATCAATCATGTCTCCGGGTAGGTCTCTTAAAATATTGGGTTGTCTATCCATTTTGTGTTTTTATACTGTAAAATAGACAAGAGTTAGATTCATAAAAAAAATACTTATTAATACAAGCAATTTTTACATATATCATAAAGCATAAGCACACTATATTACATATATTACACCACATGAATACAACTATCTTATTCTGACTCGCTTGTTACTTCTTCTTCGGTTTTGGTTCGTTTTGCCAAGTTTCTAGGGATATATGATTTTCTCCTAATACGAGCCGTCGTTATCCACATTGGTTTAGAAAAACCTGGTGGTTTAGAGGTTCCCGGGTCATTGTTACAACTTAAGGACTTCGGGGGTTGACGATACATATAAAGTTCATCGGGGTTGGAATTAGATTTCTCTATTTTTATGCCCTTTCCCTTATTATTTTCTTTTACCTTTTTAAATTCAGTTGGGGTAATTTCTATAACATCATCGGAATTCTCGTCGGAATCCGATTCATCGGAGAATTGGTAATCCTCCCAATATTTTGCTTCCTTGGCGGAAACACCATTGACCATAATTAACCTTGGTCGGTTGGTTGAGGATTTTCTTTTACTTAACCGTTTTATTATTTCCCCCACCGGTTCTATTTCTTCATCCGGTTCCGATTCTTCTTCCGGTTCCGATTCTTCTTCCGGTTCCGACTCTTCTTCCGGTTCCTCTTCGGGAACTTGTGAATCAGTCCACGAATCATTCCAATTTACATTTGACTCTTCATTATTATTAGGTGAGTCAATGGGACTTGTTCTAGAGGTAGACATCTATCACATAATATCAAACGCGTTAAGAGATTAATATATCACATAATATTCACATGTTAAAAATATATAGTTTCCAACAAAATTTGTTAAGCAATCATTTTTCAAGTAAACACGGTCGAAGTCCAGACTCACTAATGCATCCTAACAAACTCGATAAGACACACTAATGCAAAATTCTGGTTCTCTAAGACCAACGCTCTGATACCAACTGAAATGTCCCGTTCTTATTGATTAAAAACGTTCCATATTAATTGATTTCGTTGCGAGGTTTTGACCTCTATATGAGACGTTTTTCAAAGACTGCATTCATTTTTTAAACAAACCATAACCTTTATTTCATCAATAAAGGTTTAAAAAGCTTTACGTAGATTATCAAATAATGATAATCTAAAATATCCTGTTTACACACGACCATTACATAATGGTTTACAATACAAATATGTTACAACAAAATAAGTTTCTTGAATGCAGTTTTTACACAATATCATACAAGCATGGACTCCAAATCTTGTCCTTATTTAAGTATGCGACAGCAGAAGCTCTTAATAATCACCTGAGAATAAACATGCTTAAAACGTTAACAAAAATGTTGGTGAGTTATAGGTTTAACCTATATATATCAAATCGTAACAATAGACCACAAGATTTCATATTTCAATACACATCCCATACATAGAGATAAAAATCATTCATATGGTGAACACCTGGTAACCGACATTAACAAGATGCATATATATAAGAATATCCCCATCATTCCGGGACACCCTTCGGATATGATATAAATTTCGAAGTACTAAAGCATCCGGTACTTTGGATGGGGTTTGTTAGGCCCAATAGATCTATCTTTAGGATTCGCGTCAATTAGGGTGTCTGTTCCCTAATTCTTAGATTACCAGACTTAATAAAAAGGGGCATATTCGATTTCGATAATTCAACCATAGAATGTAGTTTCACGTACTTGTGTCTATTTTGTAAATCATTTATAAAACCTGCATGTATTCTCATCCCAAAAATATTAGATTTTAAAAGTGGGACTATAACTCACTTTCACAGATTTTTACTTCGTCGGGAAGTAAGACTTGGCAAATGGTTGATTCACGAACCTATAACAATATATACATATATATCAAAGTATGTTCAAAATATATTTACAACACTTTTAATATATTTTGATGTTTTAAGTTTATTAAGTCAGCTGTCCTCGTTAGTAACCTATAACTAGTTGTCCACAGTTAGATATACAGAAATAAATCGATAAATATTATCTTGAATCAATCCACGACCCAGTGTATACGTATCTCAGTATTGATCACAACTCTACCTATACATATTTTGGAATCAACCTCAACCCTGTATAGCTAACTCCAACATTCATATATAGAGTGTCTATGGTTGTTCCGAAATATATATAGATGTGTCGAAATGATAGGTCGAAACATTGTATACGTGTCTATGGTATCTCAAGATTACATAATATACAATACAAGTTGATTAAGTTATGGTTGGAATAGATTTGTTACCAATTTTCACGTAGCTAAAATGAGAAAAATTATCCAATCTTGTTTTACCCATAACTTCTTCATTTTAAATCCGTTTTGAGTGAATCAAATTGCTATGGTTTCATATTGAACTCTATTTTATGAATCTAAACAGAAAAAGTATAGGTTTATAGTCGTAAAAATAAGTTACAAGTCGTTTTTGTAAAGGTAGTCATTTCAGTCGAAAGAACGACGTCTAGATGACCATTTTAGAAAACATACTTCCACTTTGAGTTTAACCATAATTTTTGGATATAGTTTCATGTTCATAATAAAAATTATTTTCTCAGAATAACAACTTTTAAATCAAAGTTTATCATAGTTTTTAATTAACTAACCCAAAACAGCCCGCGGTGTTACTACGACGGCGTAAATCCGGTTTTACGGTGTTTTTCGTGTTTCCAGGTTTTAAATCATTAAGTTAGCATATCATATAGATATAGAACATGTGTTTAATTGATTTTAAAAGTCAAGTTAGAAGGATTAACTTTTGTTTGCGAACAAGTTTAGAATTAACTAAACTATGTTCTAGTGATTACAAGTTTAAACCTTCGAATAAGATAGCTTTATATGTATGAATCGAATGATGTTATGAACATCATTACTACCTTAAGTTCCTTGGATGAACCTACTGGAAAGTAGAAAAATGGATCTAGCTTCAATGGATCCTTGGATGGCTCAAAGTTCTTGAAGCAAAATCATGACACGAAAACAAGTTCAAGTAAGATCATCACTTGAAATAAGATTGTTATAGTTATAGAAATTGAACCAAAGTTTGAATATGATTATTACCTTGTATTAGAATGATAACCTACTGTAAGAAACAAAGATTTCTTGAGGTTGTATGATCACCTTACAAGATTGGAAGTGAGCTAGCAATCTTGAAAGTATTCTTGATTTTATGAAACTAGAACTTTTGGAATTTATGAAGAACACTTAGAACTTAACTTGAGAGAGATCAATTAGATGAAGAAAATTGAAGAATGAAAGTGTTTGTAGGTGTTTTTGTTCGTTGGTGTATGGATTAGATATAAAGGATATGTTATTTTGTTTTCATGTAAATAAGTCATGAATGATTACTCATATTTTTGTAATTTTATGAGATATTTCATGCTAGTTGCCAAATGATGGTTCCCACATGTGTTAGGTGACTCACATGGGCTGCTAAGAGCCGATCATTGGAGTGTATATACCAATAGTACATACATCTAAAAGCTGTGTATTGTACGAGTACGAATACGGGTGCATACGAGTAGAATTGTTGATGAAACTAAACGAGGATGTAATTGTAAGCATTTTTGTTAAGTAGAAGTATTTTGATAAGTGTATTGAAGTCTTTCAAAAGTGTATAAATACATATTAAAACACTACATGTATATACATTTTAACTGAGTCGTTAAGTCATCGTTAGTCGTTACATGTAAGTGTTGTTTTGAAACTTTTAGGTTAACGATCTTGTTAAATGTTGTTAACCCAATGTTTATAATATCAAATGAGATTTTAAATTATTATATTATCATGATATTATCATGTATGAATATCTCTTAATATGATATATATACATTAAATGTCTTTACAACGATAATCGTTACATATATGTCTCGTTTAAAAATCATTAAGTTAGTAGTGTTGTTTTTACATATGTAGTTCATTGTTAATATACTTAATGATATGTTTACTTATCATAGTATCATGTTAACTATATATATATATCCATATATATGTCATCATATAGTTTTTACAAGTTTTAACGTTCGTGAATCACCGGTCAACTTGGGTGGTCAATTGTCTATATGAAACATATTTCAATTAATCAAGTCTTAACAAGTTTGATTGCTTAACATGTTGGAAACATTTAATCATGTAAATATCAATCTCAATTAATATATATAAACATGGAAAAGTTCGGGTCACTACACAAGATCCCTTAAATTAAGGAGAAATTTACGAGAGATATCAGGCAAGATCTACAGTAACAGATATGCTAAGATATGAATTGTCAGATACGCTAAGATATGAATTGTCAGATACGCTAAGATAAGAATTTTGTCTATACACTATTCATGCAGTCAATGGAGTGAAAAGTGTCTAGACTAAGAATAATGAGCATGTAATTTCCTAAGGATGATAAGCAGATGATTTTCGACAAAAAAAAACTGATAAGCAAAACTTTTGACATGCAGACACGGTCGAAGTCCAGACTCACTAATGCATCCTAACGACTATCAGTTAGACACACTAATGCAAGACTTGGTTCGCTAAGACCACCGCTCTGATACCAACTGAAAGGACCCGTCCTAATCCATCTGGACAAAGTCACCAACAACTGGTTCCATTACGATGATCAACTCCAAAAACTGTCTTTAAAATGAGCAAATGCACAACGGAATGTTTCTTTCATACCTGAGAATAAACATGCTTTAAATTGTCAACCTAAAAGGTTGGTGAGTTCATTAGTTTAACGTAAATAATCATTTCATAATTTTAATAGACCACAAGATTTTCATATTTTCATTTCTCATAAACATATGTCCCTTGCATAGAGACAAAAATATCATTCATATGGATTGAACACCTGGTTACCGACATTCACAATTTGTATATAAGAATATCCCCATCATTCCGGGATCCTCCTTCGGACATGATATAAATTTCGAAGTACTAAAGCATCCGGTACTTTGGATGGGGCTTGTTGGGCCCGATAAATCTATCTTTAGAGTTCGCGTCAATTAGGGTGCTTGTTCCCTAATTCTTAGATTACCAGACTTAATAAAAAGGGGCATATTCAATTTCGATCATTCAACCATATAATGTAATTTTGATTACTTGTGTCTATTTCGTAAAACAGTTATAAAAGTTGCGCATGTATTCTCAGCCCAAAATATAAAGGGTAAAAAGGTAAATGAAAACTCACCGTACTGTATTTCGTAGTAAAAATACATATAACATCATTGAACAAGTGTAAGGTTGGCCTCGGATTCACGAACCTATATCATTTGGATATTTATTAATACACATAATCGTAATCGAATAGATTTATATATATTTACTTTATTAATTATATCATTTTTATCTTAATATATATATATATATATATATACATATATTTTTCATATACTCATTTTGTATATAAAACTAGAAATTTTGTTATGTTATGTGTATTAAATATATTTTTATATATGTTATTTATCATTTGTTTGTTAAAAAAAATAATTTTAATAATACTAAAATTTTATTAATATTGATAAAATGATAATAATTATAATACTCAATATTACTAAATAAGGTATTATTGTTAATAATTGTATTAATGATAATAATCATGTTATTTATAATAATAACTGTAAAATATTAATTTTTCGGTTAATGATACTTATAATAATGATTTTAGTAATTACATATTATCAATACTTTTTATAATATAAATAATCGTACTTATAATAATAATAATGATGATAATAATAATAATAATTATTATTATAACTTGATACTAATACAATATTAGGGGTAATAGTACTAGTGATAATAATAATAATAATACTAATTACAATAATACTTACATAATAATAATCATGATATGATAAATAAATAAATAAAGTACCTTTAAAGCTTTTTCTAAAAAGAATGCCTCAGACTAGACTCGAACCCCCAACCTCTCGCTCAATCATTAACACTCTTAACCATTGAACAAATTTCGTTCTTCTGATTTAATCCGATACCATATATATTTATCCCGTAATATTTATCTTGTCCTTGTTTCAGCCCAACCAAAAAATGTAATCTGAATCTCGGCCCAACAGGCCCATTCCGAATTTTTTAATCAGTCCAACAGCAATTTAGAAACCCATGTACTAGTCCACTTTTAAAAGAGTAATGCAAAAACCTATTTAATCCTAACTGATTCATTAATCAATTATCTGTAATTTTACTCGATGGATCCTCCTGAGTAATAACCTAATATCGTAGCCGCAACTAATAATTAAATTACTCGGTTTATTATCATCATCTTCACTCGTCGTCTTCCACCATTGTTATTGTTACTGTAGCAGGAAGTGGAAACGGGAAAAAGTAGTAGAAAATAATGGTATTCGATTGGTGATATTCGATCATGGTTTAAGGGTGATCAATTGTTGTTTTGTGGTGGGTTTATAGCAGTAGCAGCAAGCATGGAACATCATCCGTAAATTGTATGGTGGTTCTTTCTATGGTTGTAATGGTAAAAAGAAAACAAAACTTACTGCAGTAGCACATCATAGTTGCAACAATTATTACGGTTGTGGTGTTTGTTTGATATTAAAATAGAAAACTATATGCAGTAGTGTACAATGAGTTGTGATGGTATTGTCATTCGATTGAAAACAAACAGAACCTCACCGTAGCAGTGATTAACGATCGAGGATGGGTGGTCTTGAAGTGGGATTTGGAAGACAGAAGCAAGAGGAAGAAGAAGGTTGAAGTGCTGATTGTTGTAGGTTTGGTTGTGTGATGATGGAGGTAAGATTTTTCACAACGAAGGAAACCAAAAGAAAAGAGAGAGATAGAGGAGAGAGATGGGTGGTGGTCGACTGTAACTTGTGATGACCGAGGATGGGGGTGTCGTGATTGTAGGTGGTGATGGTTGTTGTTGTAGCGATTGGTAGTTTCCACCGGAACCCATGGTTGCTAATGGGTTAAGGGTGATGGTGGGTGATTGTGCTACAATCATAGGAGACGAGTAATAGTAAAATCAACAAATGGGTTTTTGATTTGGTCATGATATTCAACCGGACCACAAAACAGAAATGTATGGTGTGTTTCGATGGTCATCAAGAGGAAATCGATGTAGAACAGTAAGGCAAATGAAATCAAAGTTTTTCCATGATGGTTATGGTTTTCATATATCTATGTGGTGTATTATGTGTATGTATATATATTTCTTTACATGTTTCAGTAAGTGGGTTATTGTTTTTAATTAAAAGGGAAACAGAATTTGATAAATTGTGATGGTATGTTGGTGGGTGTTGTTTGATTGTATGCAGGTGTATATTTTATATATCTCTTATTATATTCTACTGTCATTATCTATATATAAGACTATTGTAACAATAATAGTATGATATTATAAATCGAAGGAACGTGGTAAATGATTACACAGTTAAGCAGCCTGAATTTTGTATGCACTCTACCGACGGTTTCCACGGACTGTGCTATATCGTGACCATTGCTAAACAGTTAGAATATAAAAGTGTTCCTAAAAATCCCAAATTTTTAGATTAGATAAATTTAATTATTTCACTCATTAACTGTTTGAAACCTGATCAAAAAGGTTCAATAATTATTTATTTTCTGTTCCGATTTATATGTACGGAGTGCTAATATTTAATAATAAAAAGGTAAAAATATTTTTTACAAATCTAAAATCTTCGTAATCAATTTACAGTCCAACTTTTATTTCAATCCTTCATAAACATTGTATAATATCTATATTAAAACTAACAAAACATCAACCGAATGTTACTGACATTTACTAATTAAGCTCGAAGTCAATCATTTTCCATTTACTCTTACTCTAAATATAATCAGTTTTAAATAACAAGTTTTATCACATAAATATATATTATATATTTTTAAACAAATAGATTTAATATTATTTTATATATTTACAAGTAGTATTTATATACATATTTATATATATCTATATATTCTTAAATATATTTCCATTAATCGCATTTTATTTTATTTATTTTACAATATAAATCCTAATAATCATATTATATAATATTCTAAATTATATTTCAAATTATAAATACCTATTTAAATATATATGTTATCTATTTACAAATAGTTGTTCATGAATCGTCGAGAACAGTCGAAGGGTAATTGATTACATGACACAGTTCAAAGTTTTTGAGATTTCAACATTACAGACTTTGCTTATCGTGTCGGAAACATATAAAGATTAGGTTTAAATTTGGTCGGAAATTTCCGGGTCGTCACAGCAATTTAGTGATGAAATCCATGGTAATGTTTTCCCATTTCCATTCCGGGATTTCGGGTTGTTGAAGTAGATCTGATGGTTTCTGATGCTCAGCTTTGACCTTAGAACACGTCAAACATTCTCCTACGTATTTAGCAACATCGGCTTTCATACCCGGCCACCAAAAATGTTTCTTGAGATCCTTGTACATCTTCCCCGTTCCAGGATGTATTGAGTATCTGGTTTTATGAGCTTCTCTAAGTACCATTTCTCTCATATCTCCAAATTTTGGTACCCAAATCCTTTCAGCCCTATACCGGGTTCCGTCTTCTCGAATATTAAGATGCTTCTCCGATCCTTTGGGTATTTCATCCTTTAAATTTCCCTCTTTTAAAACTCCTTGTTGCGCCTCCTTTATTTGAGTAGTAAGGTTAGTGTGAATCATTATATTCATAGATTTTACTCGAATGGGTTCTCTGTCCTTCCTGGTCAAGGCATCGGCTACCACATTTGCCTTCCCCGGGTGGTAACGAATCTCAAAGTCGTAATCATTCAACAATTCAATCCACCTACGCTGCCTCATATTCAGTTGTTTCTGATTAAATATGTGTTGAAGACTTTTGTGGTCGGTATATATAATACTTTTGACCCCATATAAGTAGTGCCTCCAAGTCTTTAATGCAAAAACAACCGCACCTAATTCCAAATCATGCGTCGTATAATTTTGTTCGTGAATCTTCAATTGTCTAGACGCATAAGCAATCACCTTCGTTCGTTGCATTAATACACAACCGAGACCTTGCTTTGATGCGTCACAATAAATCACAAAATCATCATTCCCTTCAGGCAATGACAATATAGGTGCCGTAGTTAGTTTTTTCTTCAATAATTGAAACGCCTTCTCTTGTTCATCCTTCTATTCAAATTTCTTCCCTTTATGCGTTAATGCAGTCAAGGGTTTTGCTATTTTGGAGAAATCTTGGATGAATCTTCTGTAGTAACCAGCCAATCCTAAAAATTGACGTATATGCTTCGGAGTTTTTGGGGTTTCCCACTTTTCAACGGTTTCGATCTTTGCCGGGTCCACCTGGATACCTTCTTTGTTCACTATGTGACCGAGGAATTGAACTTCTTCCAACCAAAATGCACACTTTGAAAACTTAGCGTACAGTTTTTCTTTCCTCAATACTTCTAGCACTTTTCTCAAATGTTCTTCGTGCTCTTGATCATTCTTTGAGTAAATAAGTATGTCATCGATGAAAACAATGACAAACTTGTCAAGATATGGCCCACACACTCGGTTCATAAGGTCCATGAACACAGCTGGTGCGTTAGTCAAACCAAACGGCATAACCATAAACTCGTAATGACCATAACGCGTCCTAAAAGTAGTTTTTGGAATATCATCCTCCTTTACTCGCATTTGATGATATCCAGAACGTAAATCAATCTTCGAATAAACTGACGAGCCTTGTAGTTGATCAAATAAGTCGTCAATTCTCGGCAGTGGATAACGGTTTTTGATGGTAAGTTTGTTCAACTCTCTGTAGTCAATACACAACCTAAATGTACCATCCTTCTTCTTGACAAATAAAACAGGAGCTCCCCATGGTGATGTGCTTGGTCGAATGAAACCACGTTCTAATAGTTCTTGCAGTTGGCTTTGCAGTTCTTTCATCTCGGTGGGTGCGAGTCTATAAGGAGCATGAGCTATTGGTGCAGCTCCTGATACAAGATCTATTTGAAATTCAACAGATCGATGTGGAGGTAGTCCCGGTAATTCTTTCGGAAATACATCGGGAAATTCTTTTGCGACGGGAACATCATTGATGCTCTTTTCTTCAGTTTGTACTTTCTCGACGTGTGCTAGAACAGCATAGCAACCTTTTCTTATTAGTTTTTGTGCCTTCAAATTACTAATAAGATGTAGCTTCATGTTGCCCTTTTCTCCGTACACCATTAAGGGTTCTCCTTCTTCTCGTACAATGCGAATTGCATTTTTATAACATACGATCTCTGCTTTCACCTTCTTCAGCCAGTCCATGCCAACTATTACATCAAAACTCCCTAACTCTACTGGTATCAAATCAATCTTAAATATTTCGCTACCCAGTTTAATTTCTCGATTCCGGCATATATTATCTGCTGAAATTAATTTATCGTTTGCTAATTCGAGTAAAAATTTACTATCCAACGGCGTCAATGGACAACTTAATTTAGCACAAAAATCTCTACTCATATAGCTTATATCCGCACCCGAATCAAATAAAACGTAAGCAGATTTATTGTCAATAAGAAACGTACCTGTAACAATCTCCGGGTCTTCCTGTGCCTCTACCGTATTAATATTGAAAACTCTTCCGCGGCCTTGTCCATTCGTGTTCTCCTGGTTCGGGCAATTTCTAATAATGTGGCCCGATTTTCCACATTTATAACAAACTACATTGGCATAACTTGCTCCGACACTACTTGCTCCACCATTACTCGTTTCGACACCATTTGTTCCTTTCGTTCTGTTAACCCTGGTCCGTAGACCTCACACTTCGCCGCGCTATGACCATTTCTTTTACACTTGTTGCAAAATTTGGTGCAGAACCCCGAGTGATACTTTTCACACCTTTGGCATAGCTGCTTCTGATTATTGTTGTTGTTGCGGTTGTTATTGTTGTTGGGATGATTGTTGTAGTTGCTGTTGTTGTTGTTGTTGTTGTTGTTGGGCCGTTTGTTGTAGTTGCGATTGATGTTGCGATTGTTGGGATAGTTGTTGCGATTATTGTTGTAATTGCTGTTGTTGTTGTATTGGTGATTCTCATCACCGTTTTCCTCCCACTTTCTTTTGACTTGCTTCACATTGGCCTCTTCAGCCGCCGGTTCTTTAATTCTTTCTTCAATCTGGTTCACTAGTTTGTGAGCCATTCTACATGCATGTTGTATGGAGGTGGGCTCGTGTGAACTTATATCTTCTTGGATTCTTTCCGATAATCCTTTCACAAACGCGTCGATCTTCTCTTCCTCATCTTCGAACGCTCCCGGACACAATAGGCATAATTCTGTAAATCGTCTTTCGTACGTGGTAATATCAAATCCTTGGGTTCGTAACCCTCTAAGTTCTGTCTTGAGCTTATTGACCTCAGTTCTGGGACGGTACTTCGTGTTCATCAAGTTCTTGAATGCTGACCACGGTAGTGCGTACGCATCATCTTGTCCCACTTGCTCTAGATAGGTATTCCACCATGTTAACGCAGAACCTGTGAAGGTATGCGTAGCGTACTTCACTTTGTCCTCTTCAGTACACTTACTTATGGCAAACACCGATTCGACCTTCTCGGTCCACCGTTTCAATCTGATCGGTCCTTCGGTTCCATCAAATTCCAAAGGTTTGCAGGCAGTGAATTCTTTGTAGGTGCATCCTACACGATTTCATGTACTGCTAGATCCAAGGTTATTGTTGGTATGTAGCGCAGCCTGTACTGCAGCTATGTTTGAAGCTAGAAAAGTACGGAATTCCTCTTCATTCATATTCACGGTGTGTCGAGTAGTCAGTGCCATTTCCTTCAAAATAGTCAAATGGAACAAGTTAATGATACAGAATATTAAGAGTAGTTAATAGTATTTCGTAGCATAATATGAACTCATTTATAAAAGCTTTTTCTTCATATTAGCGTTTTATAAGTTTAAATTCGGGTAGCACCTACCCGTTAAGTTCATACTTAGTAGCTAATATACAATTCAACTACTACAATTCTATATGAAAAACTGATTGTAATAATATTTCGCGTTCAAACTTTTATACAATATTTTACAAACTTACAATACCGCTTATTTTACATAAAGCATGAAATATAGCACACAATAACTTTGATACAAGATAGTTGTGAAGATAATTCTAACTAGTACACAAGTCGTTCAGCAAAGGCAATAAAGACACGTAATTCATACATCCAGAAACAAGTCATGCATTCTGGTTTTACTAGGACTACTTCCCATCCTTGGTCTTGTGGAACATAACCGTTATGGCCGTTGATAAGACAGCGTGTTGTAACGTCGTAAAAGGGACGAGGGTTACGTAATGACCAACAGTCTCGTAATAACCTAAAAACCTCATTTCTTACCCCAATTACCGACTCCGTCACTTGTGGGAACGTTTTGTTTAATAGTTGTAGCCCGATGTTCTTTTTCTCACTTTGGTGAGAAGCGAACATTACTAACCCGTAAGCATAGCATGCTTCTTTATGTTGCATGTTAGCCGCTTTTTCTAAATCATGAAGTCCAATATTCAGATACATTGAGTCAAAATAATTTCTTAACCCGTTGCGTAAAATAGCATTTGGGTTCCCCGCAATATATGCGTCAAAGTAAACACATCATAACTTATCGGTTTCCCAATGTGATATCCCCCATCTTTCAAACGAAAGTCTCTTATAAACCAAGACATTCTTGGAACATTCTTCGAATGTCTTACAAACTGATTTCGCCGTAAATAGTTGTGCCGAAGAATTCTGACCGACTCTAGACAAGATTTCATCAATCATGTCTCCGGGTAGGTCTCTTAAAATATTGGGTTGTCTATCCATTTTATGTTTTTATACTGTAAAATAGACAAGAGTTAGATTCATAAAAAAAATACTAATTAATACAAGCAATTTTTACATATATCATAAAGCATAAGCACACTATATTACATATATTACACCACACGAATACAACTATCTTATTCCGACTCGCTCGTTTCTTCTTCTTCGGTTTTGGTTCTTTTTGCCAAGTTTCTAGGGATATATGATGTTCCCCTAATACGAGCTGTCGTTTTCCACAACAGTTTAGAAAAACCTGGTGGTTTAGAGGTTCCCGGGTCATTGTTACAACTTAAGAAATACGGGTGTTGACGATACATATAAAGTTCATCGGCTTTGGAATCAAATTTCTCTATTTTTATGCCCTTTCCCTTATTGTTCTCTTTTGCCTTATTAAATTGTGTTGGGGTAATTTCTATAACATCATCGGAATCCTTGTAGGGATCCGATTCATCGGAGAATTGGTAATCCTCCCAATACTTTGCTTCCTTGGCGGAAAAACCATTGACCATAATTAACTTTGGTAGGTTGGTTGAGGATTTTCTTCTACTTAACCGTTTCATTATTTACCCCACTGGTTCTATTTCTTCTTCCGGTTCCGATTCTTCTTCCGGTTCCGTTTCTTCTTCCGGTTCCGACTCTTCTTCCGGTTCCTCTTCGGGAACTTGTGAATCAGTCCACGAATCATTCCAATTTACATTTGACTTTTCATTATTATTAGGTGAGTCAATGGGACTTGTTCTAGAGGTAGACATCTATCACATAATATCAAACGCGTTAAGAGATTAATATATCACATAATATTCACATGTTAAAAATATATAGTTTCCAACAAAATTTGTTAAGCAATCATTTTTCAAGTAAATACGGTCGAAGTCCAGACTCACTAATGCATCCTAACAAACTCGATAAGACACACTAATGCAAAATTCTGGTTCTCTAAGACTAATGCTCGGATACCAACTGAAATGTCCCGTTCTTATTGATTAAAAACGTTCCATATTAATTGATTTCGTTGCGAGGTTTTGACCTCTATATGAGACGTTTTTTTCAAAAACTGCATTCATTTTTAAAACAAACCATAACCTTTATTTCATAAATAAAGGTTTAAAAAGCTTTACGTAGATTATCAAATAATGATAATCTAAAATATCCTGTTTACACACGACCATTACATAATGGTTTACAATACAAATATGTTACATCAAAATCAGTTTCTTGAATGCAGTTTTTACACAATATCATACAAACATGGACTCTAAATCTTGTCCTTATTTTAGTATGCAACAACGGAAGCTCTTAGTATTCACCTGAGAATAAACATGCTTTAAACGTCAACAAAAAATGTTGGTGAGTTATAGGTTTAACCTATATATATCAAATCGTAACAATAGACCACAAGATTTCATATTTCAATACACATCCCATACATAGAGATAAAAATCATTCATATGGTGAACACCTGGTAACCGACATTAACAAGATGCATATATAAGAATATCCCCATCATTCCGGGACACCCTTCGGATATGATATAAATTTTGAACTACTAAAACATCCGGTACTTTGGATGGGGTTTGTTAGGCCCAATAGATCTATCTTTAGGATTCGCGTCAATTAGGGTGTCTGTTCCCTAATTCTTAGATTACCAGACTTAATAAAAAGGGGCATATTCGATTTCGATAATTCAACCATAGAATGTAGTTTCACGTACTTGTGTCTATTTTGTAAATCATTTATAAAACCTGCATGTATTCTCATCCCAAAAATATTAGATTTTAAAAGTGGGACTATAACTCACTTTCACAGATTTTTTACTTCATCGGGAAGTAAGACTTGGCCACTGGTCGATTCACGAACCTATAACAATATATACATATATATCAAAGTATGTTCAAAATATATTTACAACACTTTTAATATATTTTGATGTTTTAAGTTTATTAAGTCAGCTATCCTCGTTAGTAACCTACAACTAGTTGTCCACAGTTAGATGTACAGAAATAAATCGATAAATATTATCTTGAATCAATCCACGACCCAGTGTATACGTATCTCAGTATTGATCACAACACAAACTATATATGTTTTGGAATCAACCTCAACCCTGTATAGCTAACTCCAACATTCACATATAGAGTGTCTATGGTTGTTCCGAAATATATATAGATGTGTCGACATGATAGGTCAAAACATTGTATACGTGTCTATGGTATCTCAAGATTACATAATATACAATACAAGTTGATTAAGTTATGGTTGGAATAGATTTGTTACCAATTTTCACGTAGCTAAAATGAGAAAAATTATCCAATCTTGTTTTACCCATAACTTCTTCATTTTAAATCTGTTTTGAGTGAATCAAATTGCTATGGTTTCATATTGAACTCTATTTTATGAATATAAACAGAAAAAGTATAGGTTTATAGTCGGAAAAATAAGTTACAAGTTGTTTTTGTAAAGGTAGTCATTTCAGTCGAAAGAACGACGTCTAGATGACCATTTTAGAAAACATACTTCCACTTTGAGTTTAACCATAATTTTTGGATATAGTTTCATGTTCATAATAAAAATCATTTTTCCAGAATAACAACTTTGAAATCAAAGTTTATCATACTTTTTAATTAACTAACCCAAAACAGCCCGCGGTGTTACTACGACGGCGTAAATCCGGTTTTACGGTGTTTTTCGTGTTTCCAGGTTTTAAATCATTAAGTTAGCATATCATATAGATATAGAACATGTGTTTAGTTGATTTTAAAAGTCAAGTTAGAAGGATTAACTTTTATTTGCGAACAAGTTTAGAATTAACTAAACTATGTTCTAGTGATTACAAGTTTAAACCTTCGAATAAGATAGCTTTATATGTATGAATCGAATGATGTTATGAACATCATTACTACCTCAAGTTCCTTGGATAAACCTACTGGAAATGAGAAAAATGGATCCAGCTTCAAAGGATCCTTGGATGGCTTGAAAGTTCTTGAAGCAGAATCATGACATGAAAACAATTTCAAGTAAGATTTTCACTCGAAATAAGATTGTTATAGTTATAGAAATTGAATTAAAGTTTGAATATGATTATTACTTTGTATTAGAAAGATAACATATTGTAAGTAACAAAGGTTTCTTGATCTTGGATGATTACTTGGAATGGATTTAGAAAACTTGGAAGTAAACTTGCAATCTTGGAAGTATTCTTGATTTTATGAAACTAGAACTTTTGGAATTTATAAAGAACACTTAGAACTTGAAGATAGAACTTGAGAGAGATCAATTAGATGAAGAAAATTAAAGAATGAAAGTGTTTGTAGGTGTTTTTGGTCGTTGGTGTATGGATTAGATATAAAGGATATGTAATTTTGTTTTCATGTAAATAAGTCATGAATGATTACTCATATTTTTGTAATTTTATGAGATATTTCATGCTAGTTGCCAAATGATGGTTCCCACATGTGTTAGGTGACTCACATGGGCTGATAAGAGCTGATCATTGGAGTGTATATACCAGTAGTACATACATCTAAAAGCTGTGTATTGTACGAGTACGAATACGGGTGCATACGAGTAGAATTGTTGATGAAATTGAATGAGGATGTAATTGTAAGCATTTTTGTTAACTAGAAGTATTTTGATAAGTGTCTTGAAGTCTTTCAAAAGTTTATGAATACATATTAAAACACTACATGTATATACATTTTAACTGAGTCGTTAAGTCATCGTTAGTCGTTACATGTAAGTGTTGTTTTGAAACCTTTAGGTTAACGATCTTGTTGAATGTTGTTAACCCATTGTTTATTATAACAAATGAGATGTTAAATTGTTATATTATCATGATATTATGATATATAATATATCTTAGTATGATATATATACAGTTAAATGTCGTTACAACGATAATCGTTACATATATGTCTCGTTTCGAAATCATTAAGTTAGTAGTCTTATTTTTACATATGTATTTCATTGTTAATACACTTAATAATATATTTACTTATCATTTAACATAATTAACCAAGTGTATCAATATCTTAATATGATTCATATGTACCTAGTAAGACGTTGTTATAATGATAATCGTTATATATATTGTTTTCGAGTTTCTTAAATTAATAGTCTCATTTTTATGTATATAACTCATTGTTAAAATGCCTAATGAGATATATACTTATAATAAAATCATGTTAACTATATATATAACCATATATATGTCATCGTATAGTTTTTACAAGTTTTAACGTTCGTGAATCACCGGTCAACTTGGGTGGTCAATTGTCTATATGAAACCTATTTCAATTAATCAAGTCTTAACAAGTTTGATTGCTTAACATGTTGGAAACACTTAATCATGTAAATAACAATTTCATTTAATATATATATAAACATGGAAAAGTTCGGGTCACTACACTTCTAACCTTAACTCTTCCAATTCATGCATTTGCATGAATCGGTTTTCACCGGCCTTTTCCATGTCTAAATTACAAAGCTTCAATGCCCAGTACGCTCTATGTTCCACTTCAACCGGAAGAAGGCATGCTTTACCGTATACAAGTCTAAATGGTGTGGTACCGATTGGTGTTTTAAAATCAGTCCTAAAGGCCCACAACGCATCATCTAACTTGCGTTGCCAAATCTTAGGGTTGTTATCAACCGTCTTCTCAAGTATGCGTTTCAAAGCACAATTTGTGTTCTCCACTTGACCACTCATTTGCGGGTGGTACGGAGTAGAGAAACGATGAGTTGCGCCATACTTCTTCAACACCTTTTCAAGAATGTTGTTGGCAAAATGAGTTCCTCGATCGGATATGAGTGCCTTTGGGATTCCAAAGCGCGAGAAGAGATTTTTCAAGAAGTTCACCACCACCCTAGCATCATTCGTAGGTAAATCTTTCATTTCAGCCCACTTGGATACATAGTCAACGGCTACTAGGATGTATTTGCACTTATGGGAACTTGGAAATGGTCCCATGAAATCGATTCCCCAAATATCAAAGATTTCACAAACTTGGATGCCGGTTTGAGGTATCTCATCCTTTTTCGTAATGTTACCCGTTCGTTAGCATGCATTATAAGTCCTAACGAAATTATGGGCATCTTTAAAGATCGTGAGCCAATAAAAGCCTGAGTCAAGGATTTTTCTTGCGGTGTGGTTTGGCCCGAAATGACCGCCGGTGGGCCCTTGATGGCAATGCTCAAGAATTTGTTGAGCCTCTTTTTCGTACACACAACGGCGAATCATTTGATCCGCACCAACACGAAATAGGTCGGGATGTTCCCAGAAATAGGATTTCAAATCCGCAAAGAATTTATTCTTTTGTTGATAAGAAAGTTCTTTTTGAAGAATGCCTGAAGTAAGATAGTTTGCAAAATGGGCAAACCATGGGATTTCAGATTCCTTGTCAACCCTCGTTAGAGATTCATCAGGAAATGTGTCCTTGATGATTGTATCATCAAGTTTTTCTAATTCGGGGTTTTCAAGTCGGGATAAATGGTCGGCGGCTAGATTCTCGGCTCCTTTCTTATCACGTATCTCAATGTCAAACTCTTGAAGTAGAAGAACCCAATGTTTGAGACGATGCTTTGCATCTAGTTTCGAGAATAAGTACCTAAGGGCTGAATGGTCCGTGTAAACAATGGTCTTGGACAACACCAAATATGACCGAAATTTATCAAACGCATAAACAACCGCTAGGAGCTCCTTTTCCGTGGTGGTGTAATTAATTTGAGCTCCCGTTAGCGTTTTTCTCGCATAATAAATTGGACGAAAATGATTATCGGGTCATTGTCCTAAGACAGCACCTAAGGCATAGTCGCTCGCGTCACACATTAACTCAAAAGGCATACTCCAATCCGGAGACACGATAATGGGAGCTTGTGTGAGTTTTGACTTTAGAATGGAGAATGCATTCTCACAATTGGAATCGAATTCAAATGGAGCATCCTTTTCAAGAAGTTTGGTCATTGGACGGGCAATTTTAGAGAAATCTTTGATAAATCGCCTATAAAATCCCGCGTAACCAAGAAAGCTTCTAATTGCCTTAACATTCGTCGGTATAGGTAGCTTAGAGATAACTTCAATTTTAGCTTTATCTACCTCTATTCCCGCACGAGATATTTTGTGACCAAGTACAATGCCCACCTTCACCATGAAGTGGCATTTTTCCCAATTCAGGACCAAATTTGCTTTCTCACATCGGATAAGCATACGTTCAAGGTTAAAAAGACACGATTCAAAGGAGTCTCCAAACACGGAAAAGTCATCCATGAAGACTTCCATACAATCCTCTACCATATCATCAAAAATTGCCATCATGCACCTTTGAAAGGTTCCGGGTGCATTGCATAAACCAAATGGCATGCGGCGATAGGCAAAGGTCCCAAAAGGACAAGTGAATGTGGTCTTTTCTTGGTCGTTGGGATCAATTGGAATTTGGAAGTAACTGGAGAAACCATCTAGAAAGCAATAGTATTCTTTCCCCGCTAATCGTTCAATCATTTGATCAATAAAAGGCAACGGGAAATGATCTTTTCTAGTGGCATCATTGAGACGCCCGTAATCAATACAGACTCTCCAGCCGGTAACCGTTCTAGTTGGAACGAGTTCGTCTTTTTCATTTACAATAACGGTTGTACCCCCCTTTTTGGGTACTACTTGTACTGGACTAACCCAAGGACTATCGGAGATGGGGTAGATTAACCCGGCGTCAAGAAGTTTGACTACCTCCTTTTTAACAACCTCTTTCATGTTGGGATTTAGCCTGCGTTGTCTTTGTACTACTGGTTTGAAGTCATTCTCAAGGAGAATTTTATGTGTACAATAAGACGTGTTTATCCCTGGAATGTCGGTCGTTTTCCAGGCTATAGCCTTTTTATGCGTTTTCAAAACAGATATTAACCTTTCCTTCTCGTTACTGGAAAGATGTGAAGCAATAATTACCGGTAATTGAGATGTACCTTCGAGGTAAGCATACTCCAAGTGTTTGGATAGCTCCTTAAGCTCTAGTATGGGTGGTTCTTCCAAGGAATTCTTTATTCGGAATCTATCTTTATTTCCGATATCTTCAAATGATTCTTCTTCCTTAGGAATTTCTTCTTTCATGGTCTCATCATCCGTGACCACTTTCATCAACTCATCAAAATCCTCATCAATATTGAAATATTCACTTTCACTCACCGGGGCAAACCCCGAGGTGTCAATTTCAAGTAGCTCATGTAATTCATTCTCAAGACAAAAGTTTATAACATCAATTTGAAAACAAGAGTCATCGGTGGAAGTGGGTCTTTTCATGGCTTTGTCAATATTACAAATTATTCTCTCATTTCCCACACCTAGAATTAATTGTTCTTTTTGGACATTAATGATAGCATCTGCAGTGTTAAGGAAAGGACGTCCTAAAATGATAGGAACTTTTGTGTCCTCTTGCATTTCTAGAATAACAAAGTCGACTGGAAAGACAAGTGAGCCAACTTTTACAAGAATATCCTCGGCTATACCTATGGGAGTATCAAATGATTGGTTTTCTAATCGAATACCCACCCGGGTTGGTTTCAAATCTCCTAAGTCAAGTTTCAAATATAACGAGTAAGGCATTAGGTTAACACTTGCACCTAGGTCAGCTAGTGCATCATACACTACCGAATCACCCATCATACATGGTATGATAAAACTACCCGGATCTCCCAATTTTGGAGGTACATTTTGCTTTTTCAAGATGGCCGAACACTCCTCATGGAGGAATGTGGCAGACACTTCTTGGTATTTTCCTTTCGAGGATATGAGATCTTTCAAAAACTTCCCGTAATGGGGCATACCCTTAAGAACCTCCGCGAGTGGCATGTTAATGCTGATTTGCTTGATCATATCTGCAAATTTCTGATATTGGATCGCGAGTCTGTCTTTCTTCAATGCTTTTGGGTATGGAATAGGTGCCTTGTACACCTTCACTGGTGGTTCTTCACTTTTCTTTGATATAACCTCCGGTGGATCATCTTTCTCTTGTTCTTTTTCAACATGCTCATCTTCATCAACAGGTACCTACAAAACAGAAGGGGAAAAAGGAACTTCCGGGGACTTAAGGGTCTCCGGGTTAGTGGTTAAACCACTTCTAGTAGTTATAGCATTTACATGCTCATTCCTTGTTTGATTGTTACTAGGATTCACTTGAGTATTTGAGGGAAGAGCACCAGGTGGTCTCTCGGCTAGTAATTGTGAGATCCTTCCAACATCCCTTTCTAAGTTTTGAATCGTAGCTTGTTGATTGCGAATTTGCTGAGTTTGAATTTCTGCATTTTGTTCGTGTTTAACCATAAAATCTCTCAACAGATCTTCTAAACCGGATTTCTTCTCAGGTTGTGGTTGTATAAGTGCTTGTGGTTGTGGTTGTGGTTGATTGTGTTGGAAATTATTTTGGTAATTTCGTGGGGGTTGATTACGATTATTTAGATGATTGTAACCCGGTGGTGCATTTCTTTGATTTTGATTCTGGAAATTCCGGTTATTTTGGTAACCTGCATTTCCTCCGTGGTAGTTGTTGTTTGAACTTGAAGGTCCTCCTATTTGATAACTGTTGACAGGAGGATATTTCCGGTTATTTGCTTCAACCGCCGGAAAGTCGTCAAAATTCATCTCACCTTTTTGCATGTAACCTAGGAAATTTGCTTGCTCTTCCATCGTCGTTTGGTCGCAATCTCGCGTGAGATGGGAACCTTGGCATAACTCGCACCCTACCCTGATAGCGTGCATTTTTTTGGTTACCTTCTCGATTTGCCTTGCTTGATTTGCCAATTGAACTTTTAATGCAGCGATTTCATCGTTGCTTTCGACATTAGCAACTGTTGACGATCTAGAGAATTCCATCTCCTGATGCCAATTATGAGAATGGGCTGCTATATCGGCAATTATCGTGTGAGCGTCTTCGGGCGTTTTTTTCATGATTGATCCTCCTGCTGCAACATCTATATCCTTTCGGGTAGCCACATTGACTCCTTTGTAGAAAATTTGGACTTTTTGGAATGTATTCAACCCGTGTTGAGGACATACCCTAAGCATTTTATTTAATCGGGTCCAAGCTTCATAAAGAGTCTCGTTAGACTTTTGCTTGAAGTGATTTATGTCACTTTGCAATTTTGTTGCTTTCGAAGCAGGGAAGAATTCTGACAAAAATTTGTCCATCATATCATTCCACTTTTCAATATAACCTTCCAGTAATGAGTCTAGCCAATCTCTTGCATCATCCTTTAGGGACCATGGAAAGATTTTTAGACATGCAACTTCATCGGAGACATCTTTGATTTTGAAAAGCTTGCAAATGCTTACAAACTTACGAAGATGCTCGTTAGCATCTTCATTTGGGGCCCCACCGAATTGGCATGTATTAGTCACCATGTGGAGAAATTGCCCCTTTATTTCAAAACCATCAGTCATCGTAGGTTGAACAATTGCGTGGCCTTGTCCTGTCCTTGTTGCCTTCATCAAAGCATCCATCGTTTGATTTGTAGCAGTCATCTCTTCCTCTTCTTTAATGACTGGCTCGATGATTGGTTGAACAATTGGTTCAGAGTTAGAATCTAACGAAAGTGATTCTGAACCTTGAGCAAGAGATTCTACTTCTTGAGCTCTTAAGCGTTCGTGAAGTTCTCTTTCAAGTTCAGGATATGAAGGAATTAAATTAGAGTTTGAAGAACGTAGATTCATGCACTAATACCTATCCTGCAATCACAACACCACAAACAAACCAATTGCAAAAACACAAGCTTACAATAAAAAGTAACTTTTCTAGGAATTGAATTCCTACAAAAGGATCGAATAATTCAAAGTTTATTAAAATCTTTTAACAAAACCGCTCCCCGGCAGCGGCGCCAAAAAGTTGATGTGTTAAGACGTAACCTTTAAAATGTAGACAATATGCTTAATAATTAACACATAATACAGGCAACTAAAACCCGATCATGTAGTAAGTAGCAAGTAAATTGACCAGTTCGATCCACAGGGAGAAGTTTGTTTTAAGGACTTCAAAAACAGTTAATTATTCTAAGAAAAAGGGGAGTTTGTGTTTGAAGTTGTATTTTTGTTTAACAAAATAGTAAATAAATATAGTAATTAACAAGAATGAGAATGCGGTGTTTACTTCTTTGCTTGATAAATGACAGGGATTGTTCTTTTATAATTAAAACCGTTATGTTATAGTTACAATAGAGCAGTTTATATCAATTTCACAATTTCTATAAACTCTTTAGCTATGTTTAATCAACAGGATTCTTTCGTGGTTGAATTCACATAAAACCTAGTTTACTAAGATCACTCTAAGTAAACTACATAATTGTATATCCTAAATATCGTTCAATTAACATCCTATACTCACATATAGGTGGCTAGATCACTAGGTGTTGAAGTATAAGCTATAGTCCTTGATAAATTCACATAAATCAAATCATAACTTACATAATTGAACTAGGATACAAGGATGATTACAACTATGGATCTTTTGAAAGAGCGTGGTGATTTAGATTGATTAACTAACTAGATTCAACCCGGTTAAACTCACGTGAAACCTAAATTACAACAATCACTTGAGGTAACTTCATAACTATGTTGCTTTGGAACTTATTCAATTACCGAAATAAACACATAACAAAATCACTTAAGTGTATGTATCTAATCGTCTAGATTACTAGGTGTATTGAAGTATAGATTGTTTTCCTAGTTAACTCACATTAATAGGTTTGCAATCTATATAATTGAAGTAATGATCTAAACAAGCATAACAATGGTTCTTACGGTTGAACTAGATAATTAAATCAATCAAACATATGTATAACTAGCATAACATCAAAGTATGGAACAATCTCAAGCCATAAATCTTACATTGAAGCAAGCACACAAGGCTTTTAGCCTAACATAATCATAGTAGAACTAATAAAACAGTAAATACAAGTTGAATTTATGTTAAAAAGATATAGAACAATAGTACCAATTGCGATAAACGATCCTAGTTTAATCTTGATGTTGAAAGAGTGGATATTGACTTGCAGCCTTCCTTGGACCTTGAAAATTGTCTTAGAGCTGAGGGAGAACGTAGTTGTCAAGGTCCCTCAAGTAAGTAACCAAAGGCTTCATTAAATAGCCTCAAAAGTTAGGTATTTTGGCCAGAAAGTGACCAGATGCGCCGCATCTCTTTGGGATGCGCCGCATCTCTTTACGTTTAGTAGATTCCAGCTCGATTCTGCACTCAGGACTATCGGCAGGGGGTCAGATGCGCCGCATCTGGGACAGATGCGCCGCATCTGGCTTAGATGCGCCGCATCCATCACAGATGCACCTCATCTGTTGCTATTTTGGCTCAGAAGTCTTCATGCTCTGCATCTGAAACTGTCGGGAGTTATTTGGTGCATAGATGCGCCGCATATAAGAGAGATGCGCCGCATTTAGACCTGTTTCAGTGTTTTCGGGCTGTTTTACGCATTCGATCTTCGTTTTAACTCTGTTTTCGCTGTTGGTCTTCATTTATTCATTCACAATGGACTTTTTACAAATATACATGAATTACAATACATACGTACAACAATTACATACAAATGGAAAAACATTGGATTGAAATAACGACAATAAACATGTATAATTTTGGCGTTATCACGTACACACAAAGTGTGTACCTCACCAAAGATGGTCAACTAAAATGCACAACCGTGCCAATTGGACCTATACATAAGTCCATCAAATCCACCTATATGTGAAGTGAGCTCTATAACCGAGAACCACTTCAAACGACCCGCACCCATCCTACACATACATATGCACATAGGATATTAACACTCACTTTGTCGTCTTGAAGAATGCAACTGCACAAATCCGCAACACTTCAATGGAAAGTACCTATTCCATTATCACAATACAAACAACACAATTAGGGTGGACTTACAAACCAACCTAAATTGACAGTTAGTGCCATCTCGACCCAATTGCACTTCCAAGCACAAACCGCGCCAAAACTAACCAATAATCATTAAACAAGTGAAAATGGTCCTAATACACCAATTTAAACCAAACGCAAGTGTTAAACACTCATCTTACTCAAATTGACACCAAACCCTAATTTTGACCCATTTCAAATTTAGTCAACCAAATACCCCCAAATGGGTTCCAACACTTCCATAATCACTAAACCTAGTGATTAAACCCAATATCAAAGCCAAATCATGGTCAAAATGTCAACTAACCCAAAACCCGCCAAGTGACAAGAATAACTAGTCACCCTAGACCCACTTCATCATCAAAAAGGGTTTCACAACTAATCAAGCTCAAACCCTAACTTGAATATTGAAAGGACCCATCCTAATCCACCTGGACGAAGTCATCAACATTTGGTCCCATTGCGATGATCGGCTCCAAGTAATGTCCTTATATTGAGCAAATGCACAGCGGAAGACTTAATTCGTACCTGAGAATAAACATGCTTTAAAGTGTCAACCAAAAGGTTGGTGAGTTCATAGGTTTATCATAACAATCATTTCAATATGTTAATAGACCACAAGATTTCATAATCATAAACATAATACACTCGCAAGTGTATGTAAAGCATTCTAAGTGGTTGAGCACTTGGTAACCATACTTAACATTTAATCATCGTCGCATATTCCCTTTATTATGAAATCTCACTACACCGTACCAAGTGTAATCACTAAAACGAAGTACTGTGCAACCGTTGAATACTGGTCGTCCAGTCCAGTTGGGGTTGTCAGGCCCGATAGATCTATCAACAGGATTCGCGTTTACAATACCCATGTAAATAGTAGTTACCAAGCTACAGGGAAATATGCCAGTGGTACAACTCAACGTAGAATATATTTTTAAGTACTTGTGTCTATTTTGTAAACATTTATAAAAGCAGCGCATGTATTCTCAGCCCAAAAATATATATTGCAAAAGCAATTAAAAAGGGAGCAAATGAAACTCACTTTTGCCTTGAAGGTATTTAATTCGACTTGGTCTCCGATAGATATCACGAACCTAACCATATATATAATATATCAACATATTTTCTTTTTAAGTACTCGTTACATATATATATACTTTTAATACTTTTAATATTTTCTTAGTCCGTAGTTAGCAGTCCGATGTTAGTGGTCCACAATTAGTTTGTGACGACCCAAAAATTTCTGACCAAATTTAAACCTAACCTTTATATGTTTCCGACACGATAAGCAGAATTTGTAATGTTGAATCTCAAAAAGTTTGGAAATACATTCATGTAATCAATTACCCTTTGACCGTGTTCGACGATTCACGAACAATTATGTGTATATAGATATGTATATATAATATATAATAACTGAAAACATTAACAAAGTATTTGATGTATATGATACTTTACATGAACGTATTTGTTTCGATATATTTATCGACAGAATTAAGAGATAATATCAAATGATTGAATTATCAGATACATTATGATATGATTACGGGCCAATGTTATGAGGTCCACTGTGATTTAAGAAATCTATTCTTTTTGACAATATTCGGAAAATGGTAAAGTGATCTATAAGTAAGAACGTGGAGTGTAAATAACTTAGATGTTGGATATCGACAAGTTAAGTAACTCGACATTTTTCATTAAGATGATTTCATACGTTTATTAAACCTTTGGACTTTATCTCATGCTTCACCAACAGACTGTAATTTAAAAACTTGAAACCTATTATGAATATATATAATTCTACTTTTCTAAAATGTTTTATGATATAACGATTTAAATTAATATTAAATATATTTATACGCATATTATACGTACATAGTTTTATACTTTTACTATACTTTAACTTTACCTTTACTTTACTTTTACTTTACTTTTACTTTACTTTACTTTAACTTTAATAATTCACTTTAATAATTCACTTTAATAATTTATACTTTAATAATTCACTTTAATAATTCATGCTTTAATAATTCACTTTAATAATTCATACTTTAATAATTCACTTTAATAATTCATACTTTAATAATTCACTTTAATAATTCAAAAATCTATTATAAATAGAATTCAATAGGTTTCATTATTTCATAGAAACTTGAAAATATATTTCTCTAAACTCTCTCAATCGAATTACATATATATATTTACTTAGTATTATTTCAAGATATTATTAGTATACATAAAATACTACGACGGAGTTATATTCAGACGATTTCAAAATAAGTTTTCAAACGGAATAGAGC
Source organism: Rutidosis leptorrhynchoides (assembly GCF_046630445.1). Classification (NCBI taxonomy): domain Eukaryota; kingdom Viridiplantae; phylum Streptophyta; class Magnoliopsida; order Asterales; family Asteraceae; genus Rutidosis; species Rutidosis leptorrhynchoides. The sequence goes on from NC_092343.1 coordinate 142,893,030, forward strand.
TAAGGAAATTATGGGTTATAGCTATGGAGGTTATGGGTATTGTTCGAGGGTATTGCTCGTGAGGTCAACCTAACGTTTATCATTTTCATTGAGTCTACGTACTTTCCTGCAATATTGAATCACAATATTGATAAGTGAGCATTCATATCTTATCTTTTATATATTAATAGTGTATCCCTGACTAGTGCTCGAGTATATATGATTATGCATGTTTGTATGCTTAGTTTCGTCGTTAAATAGTTTATGATAAATCACGAATTTGATACATATGCTACTGAGATAAGGTATATGATATGCATGTCGTTGAAAAGCTAAAGAAAAATTAATAACTTTTCATTTAGAAATCGTGTGGGTTCGATGAACGGATTAAAAGATATGGTCAACTGAATTATTATTAAATTTAATATTATTATTAAAACGATTATTATAATTGTTATCAGTTGATGTTATTACTAAAATTATCTTTATTACTCAAAATTAATATTTTTATTGAAACTATCATTTTATTATTTTTATCATTATTATTATTATCAATATTATTTAATCAAATAAATATGCGTACAAAGATATTTTTACCACACGTAATATAATTACATTAATAATATATACCACTATATTTTTATGATATTAAGTGAATTTTATAAATTTTATTACTTGAGATATATAAAAGTATATTTTTATCATATATGAATTTAAATATAAATTTTTATTTATTGATAAATGACTTGTATTATTTAGTATAATAAGATCTGATAAATATATTTAAATATATAAAATGACTATATATAAGTTATATAATAAACATGTATAGATTTTGGAAGTCATTTTGGGTCAAGTTGACTTTTGTTGACTTTTGCATGTCGGTCTCGAGCATTAGGATTGTGATACACTACGACTTGACCTAAATTGTTAGACAGATATTGACCAACATATAAATATATATACTTAATATAGGTTCGTGAATCCGAGACAAACCCTGCACTTGTTTAGTGCCGTCATATACATAATTGCTACGAAATACAGTATTGTGAGTTTCATTTGCTCCCTTTTTAATTGCTTTTGCAATATATATTTTTGGGCTGAGAATACATGCGCTGTTTTATAAATGTTTTACGAAATAGACACAAGTACTAAAACTAATTCTACGTGGGTTTAAACCAGAAATATACCCTTAGCTTGGTAACATTAAACTACTTGTCTATGTACGGTAGGCGCGAATCCTAAAGATAGATCTATTGGGCCTGACAAACCCCATCCTGACTTTGGGATGCTTTAGTACTTCGAGGTTATATTAAACACACCTGATCTGGTGTACTTCAGAGGGTAAAACATGAACGTTAAGGCTTGTTACCGGGTGCCTACAATTTATAGAATACTTTTATACACTTGCGAGTGTACATATATTGATAAACAGAAATCTTGTGGTCTATTACTATTACGTAAATGATTGATTATGATAAAATAATGAACTCACCAACCTTTTGGTTGACACTTTAAAGCATGTTTATTCTCAGGTATTAAAGAAATCTTCCGCTGTGCATTAGCTCATTTTAAGGATATTACTTGGAGTCATTCATGACATACTTTGAAAGACGTTGCATTCGAGTCGTTGAGTTCATCAAGATTAATATTAAGTCAATTATAGTTGGATGTAATATGAAATGGTATGCATGCCGTCAATTTTAGATGTAAAGAAAGTTTGTCTTTTAAAAATGAATGCAATGTTTGTAAAACGTATCATATAGAGGTCAAATACCTCGCGATGTAATCAACTATTGTGAATCGTTTATAATGTATATGACCGGGTCATTTCAGTTGGTATCAGAGCGGTGGTCTTAGTGAACCAGGTCTTGCATTAGTGTGTCTAACTGATAGTTGTTAAGACGCATTAGTGAGTCTGGACTTCGACCGTGTCTGCATGTCAAAAGTTTTGCTTATCATTTTTAGTCGAAAATCATCTACTTACCATCCTTAGGAAATTACATGCTTATCATTCTTAAGTCTAGACGCGTTTTCCTACATTTATTGCATAATAATGTATAGACGAATTCTTATCTTAGCATATCTGTTACTGTGAACTTTGATTGACATCTTTCAAAGATTTCTCCGTAATTTATGGGATTTTGGTATTATATATACATATGTAAATTATGTATTGAAGAATACCAAATCTAAATTCTACAATCTATTTCATACCAAAAATTCTTTCCCTGATCATACAAGATGGATCCCTCAACCAGTTCGAGTTCCTCGGATTTCGATAGCCATGCCGATATGGATTTCCACATGAGCTCCGAAAGCAGCGTGACCGGAATGGATCAACCAATTAGCCTTCATCTATTTTGGATGAATTGGGGATGGGTTCGTAATCTACTTAACCATTGGAGACAAGAAGAAGGTGATCCCTTTCATCCACCACATTGCCCTCTTGGCAATGAACCTGAAGCACTTACCGGCGAACCTGTCCGAAACACCATTTTCTCTCTCATTTCCAGAGTATCTCGTCATGATTATATACTACACCAAATTCTAGATCTTATCTATCCGTTTGTCCGAACCGACAATCACCCCGGTGTAATAGAAGAAGTCAACGAGCTTCGCGCTCGGGTAGTGGCTTTGGAGAATATGGTGCAAAGGTTACAAACACCAGCAGCAGCACCAGCAGCATAACCAGTACCACCATCAACAACATCAACAGTACCATTACCACCACCAACAACAACCGTATCGCAAACCTCAACTTCACAATCTGTCCTACGAGCATCGACGTCATACGCCATGTAGATACCAAGGAATACCACAACAATGAAGTATTGATTCATAACTTCATTGGGGAAACATTCTATGACGATTATGTAATTTCTAAAGTTTAGAAATTATCTATCATAGCCTTAACCATAAATCAAATGAGTTTAATTTAATATTAACTCATTAAATCTATATTACATCTGAAGAAATATACACATATATATTTCCATAAAGACTGTAATAAAATACTTTTGTACAAAATATTAATCGTGAAATTTTTTTTTAACGGGTAGGTAATACCCGAGAGATATATAAATTCACAATTAATATGTTACATTCTTCGAATCTGATTCAGCAAATCATCCATTATACTCCCTACTTTCACAACAATATACATTCTTTTATAGAAATCAAAACAACCATACTCATTCAAAATCTAATTACATATTCTGATTTTGAAATCTCAGAATTCGATTCAAGATATAACCGAAATCATCACTCTTAGATTTCTACATCTTTCAAAACTATACTTTGACTTCAAAACTGTCCTAGAACCTCATTTCTATTCATGGAACTCACAAAAATATTTGTATCATTCAAAATCTTAGAACATCATATGTATATTAACAATTACAATATGTGTTCAAACACTTCGAAATTCTTAAAGACATGCGAGATGATGATCCAACCACACATTACCCACTGTCATACACCTGAAAAGCTCTCGAAACCAAAGTTATAGTTTAACACGTATTCGTGTCAGATCCTTTGATATTTATTACCAAATATAATTTTTCAATCTCTTTTCAAAATAGACAGTTTTGTCATAGCTTCAATAAATCACCTTCATTTGTTTATACGAATAAACCTTATTATAACAATTACCCCTTCATCATTGTTACCGGGGAACCTTTCATATCTCGCCACATTAGCAGTAAACTTATCAACAACTTCATTAACCTTCGACTTAAGCCTCTCCGAAAAGCCACTATACTTATTCATTAAAACCCCATCATGTACTCACCTACATCCTGTAACAATAATTGTCACACCAACTACTGGGAATTAGCAATCAGTATTTTGAATTTCGCGACAATTTTACGTTAAAAGTTATATGTATACATATAACGTCTATCTCCTAGACTTACATACTTCGAATGTGAATTTTCTGAAAAACATCTCAAACTATGAACTAGTTCTCCGAAATTGGAAAAATGCTGATGAAGCAGCAAAAACTATAAACGAATTTAACAGTAAAAAGTTTGATGATAAAGAATAGTATGGTGGTAAAGCTGAGAAAAAGAGAAGGTTTGAAACTGAAAAACGGATTGAGCAGACCATGAAGGAGGCTGTGGACAAATCACAAAGACTAAACCTGCCTTCAAAGGATCCAAATGATTCAGTGTCTACTGAAATCATTAGCAAACACCTTACTTCTTATTCTAAACCTTCACAGACAAATCTTCTTCATCATCCATCTATGTTAAGAATTCTAAGATATCATCGTATCTTTTATTATAAATATCTTCGATATTCCTGAAGATATTTTCAAAACTATTCTTATCCGAAATCTTCTATCTATTCGCAATATCTGCGTTACAACATAAAAAGAAACTGTGTTAGTTTCTAAATTCTGAAGAAAAAAAAATTCGAATTTAAAATAGGAATGTTTTTGAAGTAGTGTTGGGAACTGAAGCATGAGTTAGTATAATATAATGACACTTGATCAATGTGATTATATTACAGTAAGTCATACTGAGTTTCTAATGGAACGTGATGATTCACAGAACATACCGTCATCATGTACTATTTACACGACTCTTACATTCTACCCAATTTTCAAACATATTAAGAACATATCATCTTGATAGCTCTATATTTTCGGATATTCTGGTAATTTGTCAAATCAAGATCATGCCATTACGATTTTCTTCTTGGAACATTAACTATGTTCATCCAAAAATTCATATCTACAAATTCTGGACCATTATCCGCTTGACTTAAGGTCGGGAAGAGAAAACGAAAGCATGAAGCTCCGAAATATAATGGAGAATATAAAGCCCGATAACGACCCCGAAATTACAAACCTTATATATCAATGTGTATAGCAATATAAAGACACGGGAGAATGAAAAAACACAATAACCCTAAGGTAATGGTAGAAGAAAATAACTTCCTCCGGTGATAGATGAAAAAGAAGAATGACAGATATGAAAGTTAAGAGTATATCAAGAATCAATACTGGATGAAGCATATTAACGAATGCTTTAAAGTATGAATTGGGGAGAAAGACTAGAAGGTGTGAGCTATGGAAATAAAGAAACGAAGGGGGCGGATTTATAGTAAAATATCAGACAGAGAAATCGAGACAGATTATCGCATTTAATCAAGTAAGATCCTGATTTCCTTAATCGCCGAAGAACCAAATCTTATTACAAAGATTTTCTTTAAATTCCATGAATTCCGGAAATCAATCATAACTACGTCATCGGTTAAAACGAATATACGTTTACTCATTTCACTCTCTTGCGATAGCTTCACTTATACTCTTCGCGTAATCAAATTGTTTTATCTATATTACTCAATGATGATAAAACTCTATTTATCAACTCATAGCCGTCATGAAAACATTTTTAAAGTTAGCCATGACGACCTCGATCAAATTTCGGGACGAAATTTCTTTAACGGGTAGGTACTGTGACGACCCGAAAATTTCTGACCAAATTTAAACCTAACCTTTATATGTTTCCGACACGATAAGCAGAATTTGTAATGTTGAATCTCAAAAAGTTTGGAAATACATTCATGTAATCAATTACCCTTTGACCGTGTTCGACGATTCACGAACAATTATGTGTATATAGATATGTATATATAATATATAATAACTGAAAACATTAACAAAGTATTTGATATATATGATACTTTACATGAACGTATTTGTTTCGATATATTTATCGACAGAATTAAGAGATAATATCAAATGATTGAATTATCAGATACATTATGATATGATTACGGGCCAATGTTATGAGGTCCACTGTGATTTAAGAAATCTATTCTTTTTGACAATATTCGGAAAATGGTAAAGTGATCTATAAGTAAGAACGTGGAGTGTAAATAACTTAGATGTTGGATATCGACAAGTTAAGTAACTCGACATTTTTCATTAAGATGATTTCATACGTTTATTAAACCTTTGGACTTTATCTCATGCTTCACCAACAGACTGTAATTTAAAAACTTGAAACCTATTATGAATATATATAATTCTACTTTTCTAAAATGTTTTATGATATAACGATTTAAATTAATATTAAATATATTTATACGCATATTATACGTACATAGTTTTATACTTTTACTATACTTTAACTTTACCTTTACTTTACTTTTACTTTACTTTTACTTTACTTTACTTTAACTTTAATAATTCACTTTAATAATTCACTTTAATAATTCACTTTAATAATTTATACTTTAATAATTCACTTTAATAATTCATGCTTTAATAATTCACTTTAATAATTCATACTTTAATAATTCACTTTAATAATTCATACTTTAATAATTCAAAAATCTATTATAAATAGAATTCAATAGGTTTCATTATTTCATAGAAACTTGAAAATATATTTCTCTAAACTCTCTCAATCGAATTACATATATATATTTACTTAGTATTATTTCAAGATATTATTAGTATACATAAAATACTACGACGGAGTTATATTCAGACGATTTCAAAATAAGTTTTCAAACGGAATAGAGCTAAGGAAATTATGGGTTATAGCTATGGAGGTTATGGGTATTGTTCGAGGGTATTGCTCGTGAGGTCAACCTAACGTTTATCATTTTCATTGAGTCTACGTACTTTCCTGCAATATTGAATCACAATATTGATACGTGAGCATTCATATCTTATCTTTTATATATTAATAGTGTATCCCTGACTAGTGCTCGAGTATATATGATTATGCATGTTTGTATGCTTAGTTTCGTCGTTAAATAGTTTATGATAAATCACGAATTTGATACATATGCTACTGAGATAAGGTATATGATATGCATGTCGTTGAAAAGCTAAAGAAAAATTAATAACTTTTCATTTAGAAATCGTGTGGGTTCGATGAACGGATTAAAAGATATGGTCAACTGAATTATTATTAAATTTAATATTATTATTAAAACGATTATTATAATTGTTATCAGTTGATGTTATTACTAAAATTATCTTTATTACTAAAAATTAATATTTTTATTGAAACTATCATTTTATTATTTTTATCATTATTATTATTATCAATATTATTTAATCAAATAAATATACGTACAAAGATATTTTTACCACACGTAATATAATTACATTAATAATACATACCACTATATTTTTATGATATTAAGTGAATTTTATAAATTTTATTACTTGAGATATATAAAAGTATATTTTTATCATATATGAATTTAAATATAAATTTTTATTTATTGATAAATGACTTGTATTATTTAGTATAATAAGATCTGATAAATATATTTAAATATATAAAACGACTATATATAAGTTATATAATAAACATGTATAGATTTTGGAAGTCATTTTGGGTCAAGTTGACTTTTGTTGACTTTTGCATGTCGGTCTCGAGCATTAGGATTGTGATACACTACGACTTGACCTAAATTGTTAGACAGATATTGACCAACATATAAATATATATACTTAATATAGGTTCGTGAATCCGAGACAAACCCTGCACTTGTTCAGTGCCGTCATATACATAATTGCTACGAAATACAGTATTGTGAGTTTCATTTGCTCCCTTTTTAATTGCTTTTGCAATATATATTTTTGGGCTGAGAATACATGCGCTGTTTTATAAATGTTTTACGAAATAGACACAAGTACTAAAACTAATTCTACGTGGGTTTAAACCAGAAATATACCCTTAGCTTGGTAACATTAAACTACTTGTCTATGTACGGTAGGCGCGAATCCTAAAGATAGATCTATTGGGCCTGACAAAACCCATCCTGACTTTGGGATGCTTTAGTACTTCGAGGTTATATTAAACACACCTGATCTGGTGTACTTCAGAGGGTAAAACATGAACGTTGAGGCTTGTTACCGGGTGCCTACAATTTATAGAATACTTTTATACACTTGCGAGTGTACATATATTGATAAACAGAAATCTTGTGGTCTATTACTATTACGGAAATGATTGATTATGATAAAATAATGAACTCACCAACCTTTTGGTTGACACTTTAAAGCATGTTTATTCTCAGGTATTAAAGAAATCTTCCGCTGTGCATTAGCTCATTTTAAGGATATTACTTGGAGTCATTCATGACATACTTTGAAAGACGTTGCATTCGAGTCGTTGAGTTCATCAAGATTAATATTAAGTCAATTATAGTTCGATGTAATATGAAATGGTATGCATGCCGTCAATTTTAGATGTAAAGAAAGTTTGTCTTTTAAAAATGAATGCAATGTTTGTAAAACGTATCATATAGAGGTCAAATACCTCGCGATGTAATCAACTATTGTGAATCGTTTATAATGTATATGAACGGGTCATTTCATAGTTGCTTAAATAAAATAAATAAAGACCCCATTGTATTCGTATTGATCAGAATTAATCTCGACCCATGGTACCATGTTGTCAAATGACGTGTTGCGTACATAAAGTACTGTGTTGTCAAATGACGTGTTGCGTACAATCATGAGGTCTTATGATTAATCTTCTCGTATTGTTTACGGGTGGTCCTGAAATATATAAAATCAAATCATAAGTAATTATATATAAAATATCATATTAATTAGAAAAGATATGATTAATTTACTTTTTCTCCAAATATTTTCGTAGCTAAACTAGCTTCGGATACCCAATCTTGTTTTAGTCGTAGTTTCTTCATTACAACTCCGTTATTGTTGGTTCAACTTGCCACTTCCTTGGATCGAGTCAAATTTTAAGAATATGAACTGAAAATACCTTAGTTTGTATTCGAAATCATAGGTTATAGGTCAAAATTTGGTGAAACTTATGAAAGTGATCATTTTCCATCATAAAAACAACATTTAATGATCATTTTTCTAAAAATACTTACACTTTGAGTTAAACCATGAAATTTTTATGTGTTAACATATTCATAAGAAATATCATTTTTCCAGAACATGAACTTCCAATTCAAAGTTCAAGATAGTTTTTAATTATCCAACCCAAAACAGCCCCCGGTTGTACTCCGACGACTTAGATTCAGTTTTTAAGATGTTCTTTGTAAAACCAAGTTATATCTTGTTAGGTTAGCATATCATTATGATATATTACAGGTCTTGAAGTATTTTAAAAGTCAATTTAGAAGGATCTATTTAGTTTGCAAACAAGTTTGAAATCATTCAAACTATGTTCTTGTTGTTAAAATTTTATACCACAAAATAAGATAGCTATATGAATATGAATTGAATAAGATTATGAACAAGGTTACTACCTCAAGTTACTTGGACAAAGTTACTGCAAAAGATAAGAAATAATCTTGGAATCAAAGAGTGGTGGAGTTAGATCAAAAGGTTGGAAGTAAACTTCTTCAAATGGGTGGTTATTTTGATATGTTCTTGAAAGAGTTTTCTTATGGTGTTTATGAAAGGACCCGTCCTAATCCATCTGGACGAAGTCCATATCGATTACAAATGATTCACAATAGTTGATTACATCGCGAGGTACTTGACCTCTATATGATACATTTTACAAACATTGCATTCGTTTTTAAAAGACAAACTTTCATTACATCTACAGTTGACGACATGCATATCATTTCATAAAATATCTAACTATAATTGACTTAATAATAATCTTGATGAACGCCACGACTCGAATGCAACGTCTTTTAAAATATGTCATGAATGACTCCAAGTAATTTCTCTAATATGAGCAAATGCACAGCGGAAGATTTCTTTCATACCTGAGAATAAACATACTTTAAAGTGTCAACCAAAAGGTTGGTGAGTTCATTAGTTTAACATAAATAATCATTTCATAATTTTAATAGACCACAAGATTTCATATTTCCATTTCTCATAAACATACGTCTCATGCATAGAGATAAAAATATCATTCATATGGATTGAACACCTGGTAACCGACCTTAACAAGATGTATATAGAATATCCCCATCATTCCGGGATCCTCCTTCGGACAGATATAAATTTCGAAGTACTAAAGCATCCGGTACTTTGGATGGGGCTTGTTGGGCCCAATAGATCTATCTTTAGGATTCGCCTCAATTAGGGTGTCTGTTCCCTAATTCTTAGATTACCAGACTTAATAAAAAGGGGCATATTCGATTTCGATAATTCAACCATATAATGTAGTTTCGATTACTTGTGTCTATTTCGTAAAACTTTTATAAAAATTGCGCATGTATTCTCAGCCCAAAAATATAAAGGGTAAAAAGGCAAAGGAAACTCACGCATATAAATATTGTAAAACAGTTAATAAAGCATTTGCATGTATTCTCAGCCCCAAAAATGTAAAGAGTAAAAGGGGAGCAAATGAAACTCACCATACTGTATTTTGTAGTAAAAATACATATGACGACATTGACAAGTGTAGGGTTGGCCTCGGATTCACAAACCTATTATTCAATCATGTATATTAATACATGTAATGGCAATCGAATAATATATATATATATATATATATATATATATATATATATATATATATATATATATATATATATATATATATATATTATTAGTGATTTTAATTGTTATTTTATATCATGTATTTTATTAATAACTTAATTAGATATATTTATCTTTATATAGATAATTAACATTAACATTTATTACAAAAGTATTAATATAATTAGGTTTTATAAAAATAAAATATATATTTTTATGTATAAAATCTTCATTTGATATATCAATAATAATAATAATAATAATGTTAAATATAATAATGTTAATGTTAAATATAGTAATTTTATAGAAATAATTGTAATTCTCATAAAAATAATAATAATGATAAAAATAATAAAAATAATAATAACTCTAATAATAATAATAGTAGTTTTAACGATAAAAATAATAATATTAATAATACTTGTATAATAATATTGATAATAATATTTATAATAACCATAATACTAGTAGTAATAATAATAATGATAATGACAATTAGATAATAATATTGATAATAATGATAATAATAATAATAATAATAATAATAATAATAATAATAATAATAATAATAATAATAATAATAATAATAATAATATCAATGAAAAATACTATCTCAATAGAATATGTTCCAAAAAGAAATAAACTACCTCAGCCCGGGCTCGAACTCACAACCTCTCGCTCCCCCATTAACACCCTTAACCATCCGTCCCCGACTGTTTTTCTGTTTGACTTAGCTCCTTCTAATTATTTAACTCGTTTACTCCAGTCCAACAAGGATTTCGGCCCAACTACTAAATAACGGCCCAATCCTTTATTTAAACCCAACATTTAATAAGTGTGAAACTCAATTTCGGCCCAGTTAATCACTAAAATAAATCGACCGAATTATTCAGCTGGATCCCATCGAAAATCATTCATCGATATTATCTTTAACAATCCTCCCCAAACCGTAACCCTAATCATCAATCATCGATTATTTCATGTTTTATCTTCATCACTTCGATTCATTAATCAATAATCAATCAAGTGAAAATTCGTAATTCATCGATTCATCATCAATCATCATGGTTACCACATCACAATCGGCTAGCAGGAGTAACATTAATAGTTTTGAGGGTTTTTCTTGAGTGGGTTCGATCTAAATCAAAGATAGAAAGCAGCAACAGTGCAGTCGAAGAAGTTGTAGGTTTTATATGTATTTTCGTTTCTTTTATTTATTTATTTATTTTTTTTTATTTAAACCGTATCAGCTAAAAGGTTTTCAGTTTTATGATGCCATCATCAAAATCGATTTGTATGTGGGGTGTTGATGGGTGTCGATGGTGTTCCTTTGTGGTTTACGACTGAAACAGAAACAGAAAATCACTGAATACATTATAACAGGTTTGATGGAATTATAGTGGTGTTGGTGTCGGTTTAAGGTGATGCTAGTGATGATGATGGTGTCCCGGTTGAAGAAGAAACAAGAGGAAAACAGTAGCAGTAAATATTTTGATAGAAGCATGATTGTGGTGGATCTTGTTTAAATGTAGCGATGAACAAGGAGATTTTAGAAATTCGAATTTGCAGCTGCAATTAGGTATGTTTTTATTGTTTTATTTTGAATTTGAGTTTTGATATAGTAGAATGGAAGTATGTTTTTGTGTCGGCTTGAGACAGGAAGCAGCAGTGACAACAATGATTTTGTGGGTGTTCTTGGATGGTTATGATGGTTGATTACAGACTGCAACAGCAGCTACAATGGTGGTTGAATGGTGATGGTGGTGGTTGCTCGTGGTTACAAGGGAATGATCAAGGTGATGTCATGGTGATTGATTTTGATTGTTTACAGTGGAAAAGTTATAGCATTAGATAATAATTGATGATGGTTTTTAAATAAAACAATAAATAGAAACGAACCCGTAATCAATATGTTTGCAGGTCCTCCTTGTAGATTTGGTTTGCTTATTAATCAACAAGAGAAAAAAATAGATACAAGGGTATGGTAGTGGCGATGAATTTATGATGGTGATGATTGATCATTGGGTTTGATGAAGATAACAAAAGTGGTGGTGTTTAATTGAAACCGTAGCAAGTAACAATAGGTTTTGAATGATGGTTATCCTATGCAGGGAGATGAAGAAAGAGAGATAACGTGCAAGGTGGTGTTTCTCGACTGGAAAACAGGTGGTAGGACATCATCGTCCTTCCTGTTTAAAAAAAACAGTAGGTAATGGCAGTAGCAACAAGGGTTCTTGAGGTGGGTTTGTGTATGTATGGTTATATGGAATTTCGTTTGGAACCAGAAACAATAGTTTACGAATAGTGTAGGTAGTAAGAAAAATAATTGTTATCTTTCTTGTGTTTTGACAGAAAATATATATGTATATTCACATAATTGCCTCATGCGTAAATAATGCATTAAAGAGATGATTATTTGTGCAATTTTAAATGTGAAATGGAGTGGTTAGTCAACAAAAGTTGTATTTGAGTGGAATGGTGATCAAATAAAGGTGAACGAATAGTAGATGAATAATATATGGATTTGATGCATGTATGTGTGGAGAGTTAAACACAAAATAATGCAACTACAATCCTGGTGTCCCATGTGTCGAACAAAAACAAAAATATATATATATAACACAATCAATCACCACTTGTATATATATATATATATATAAAAGTTCTATTATCATTCTTGACTTTGCCCGGTTGTTTTACATAACCGACACTCCTTACTACCCAGTATATTATATTTTCTTTCACTTCAATTATCAAGTTTACTAAAAAAAAATATAGAAAAACATTTACTGGATTCAATACTCGATGACCAATCACCAAATAGTAGAGTAATATTTAATATTTATTTAATATGATAAAGTGTTAATTATATTCAAAAATGTTTTGTATATATATATATATATATATATATATATATATATATTAAATTCCATATTACATTACTTGTATAATATGTATTAATAATGTTTTTCAAATTAGCATATATATACATATATTTATATATACATATCTATTTACAAATAATTGTTCATGAATCGTCGAAGATAGTCGAGGGTCAATTGAATACATGAACATAGTTTCCAAGTTTTCGAGACTTCCACATTACAGACTTTGCTTATCGTGTCGGAATTATATAAAGATCAAGTTTAAATTTGATCGAAAATTTCCGGGTCGTCACAGTTTAAGGCTTGTAATTGACGCTAAATGATGGGAAAAATGCTTGGAGATGATCAAGTATGAAGTTAGGAGTATTTTGAGAGAGAAATGAGGGTGTAGGTATGAGAAAATGGAGTGAAGAAATGGTGTTCATTTATAAAAATATTTTTAGTTTATAAAGAAAGAAAAGGATTCCTAATTTTGTTTTCTTATTAATAATTCATACTACTTGACAAATCCTAGTTACCTCATATCTAGGGTAGTAATAATGTTGTTTAGGATGTTGATTTGATGTGTATATATCAATAGTAAATACGTATAGAAGCTGGGTATGATACGGGTACATATACCCTAGATATACGTATAGAAATCTTGAGGAAACGGAACGAGAATTCAAATATAGCTATCTTTTGTGAATATACTTATATTGTTTTATGTATTTAAGTCCTTAAAAAGTGATTAAATACATTATATATACGATACATGTATAAGCATTATAGATTATAAGTATATATATCAAAGAATGTTACGTATAGTTATCGTTTTGAAAACTTAAGTTAGTAGTTTCAAAATATACTTATAACTCATTGTTATTAGTACACAATGAGATGTTAAACCATCCTTAGATAATGTTAAATATATATAAATACATATATATACACAAAAGTATAATTATCGTATGTTATATAGTTCGTGATATCATCGGTCATATTGGACGGTCAAACGTTGTGTAAAACTCTTTTCAAAAACACAAGTCTCAACAATTTGGATTGCTTATCATGTTGGTATGGTTTAATTTATGTAAATATTAATCTCATAAGTATAATTGGGTCAGAAAATTCTGGGTCATTACAGTACCTACCCGTTAAAGAAATTTCGTCCCCGAAATTTGATAGAGGTTATTATGGATAACAATAAGAAGGTTTTCATGACAAATATAAGGTGATAATGGAGTTTTATCATCATTGAGTAATGTAGATAAAACGATTCGATTATGCGAAGAATATAAATGAGACTATCGTAAAAGAGTGAGATGAGTAAAATATATTCGTCTTAACCGATGACATAGTTATGATTGATTTCCGGGATTTAAGGGATTTAAAGAGAATCTTACGTAATAAGATTTGGTTCTTTGGTAATTAAGGAAATCAGGATCTTCTTTGATTATATACAATAATCTGTTTCGATTGCTCTGTCGGATATTTCACTATAAATTCACCCCTTCGTTTCCTTATTTTCCACGACTCACACCTTCTATTCTTTCTCCCTTGATTCTTACTTTAAAGCATTCATCAATATGCTCCATCCATTCCTGATTCTTGATATACTCCTAACTTTTATATCTGTCATTCTTCTTTTTCATCTACCACCAGAAGAATCTATTTACTTCTACTATACTCTTGTGTTTATAGTGTTTCTAATTCTCCCGTGTCTCTATATTGCTATCTGCATCGAAATACACGGTTTGTAATTTCGGGATTATTATCGGAGTTTATATTCTTCATTATTTTTCGGAGCTTCATGCTTTCGTTTTCTCTTCCCGACTTCGAGTCAAGCGAGTAATGGTCCGGAATTCGTAGATATGAAATTCAGAATGAACATAGCTAATGCTCTAAGAAGAAAATGGTAATAGAACGATTTTGATTTGTTAAATTACCAGAATACCCTGGAGAAGACCGAGTCATCCAGAAAAATATTCTCTTGATATGTTTAGAGATTAGATAGAATGTAAGAGTCGTGTAAATAGCACATGATGACGGTACTGTGAATCATCATGCTTCATTAGAAACTCAGCATGACTTACTGTAATATAATGATGTTGATCAAGTGTCATTATATTATACTAATCCATGCTTCAGTTCCCAACACTACTTCAAAACATTCATATTTTAAACTCGAAGGTTTCAGAATTTAGAAACTAACACAGTTTCTTTTATGTTGCAGATATTACGGAGAGATAAATGATCTCAGATAAGAATAGTTGTGAAAATATCGCCAGAAATATGGAGGATATTTATAATAGAACATACGAGAATATCTTAGAATTTCTAATATCAATGGATGATGAAGAAGATTTGTCTGTGAAGGTTTAGAATGAGAAATAAGATGTTTGCTAACGATTTCAGCAGGCACAGAATCATTTGGATTCTTTGAAGGCAAACTTATTCTTTGTGATTTGTCCACGGCTTTTTTCATAGTTTCGCATAATCCGCTTTTCGGTACTAAATTTTCTATCGAGCGTTCCTAACACTCCTTTCTTTATCATCAAACTTTTGGCCATTAAGATCATCTACAACATGCTGCTTCGTCAGCATTTTCAAAGTTAACTGATCTGAGTCATCGGTTATCAAACCGAGGTAGTTTCAGGAGAATTGTGTTTTTTAGAATGATTATTCGCTGATGGTAATATTGTGAAATATAAAAGGTTCCCCAGTAACAATAAAGAGTACACATATATATCGTGGTTATAATAAAGTTGTTTTGGGTGAAAAGTCGGAGTTGACTTGCTGGAGCTGTGACAAAATTAGCTACTTTGGAAAGGGATTGCAAAACGATCTTCGGTAATAACAATGTCAAAGTAACTAGAACAGATACGTGTCAAACGTTTACTCAGTTTCCGAGGGTTTTTTAGGTGCATAACTATATGCATCAATCTTTTCTTCCGTAGATGAAGTGCGGTTGGTTTATCCTCTTGATTGAGGTGTTTTTAAGAATCATGATAGATTTGAACGATGATTGTAATCGTCGAGATACAATGAGGTTTAAGATGAAATCAAGTGGCAATCTTGAAGAAATGTTTAGTTTCATATGTTATAATCAATATTTTAATTCATTTTAATTGTCCAATGTCATTAGTCCACAGTCGATAGTCCACAGTAACAGTCCAATAATTCATATATAGTTTAATATATAATATACGAATTAATTAATATGTGTCGTGACCCGTATACGTCTCAGACTCGATCACAACTCAAACTATATATATTATTGTAGAATCAACCTCAACCCTGTATAGAGAACTCGATCATTACTGCATATAGAGTGTCTATGGTGATTTCAAATAATATATATAGATGCGTCGATATGATATGTCAAAACATTGTATACGTGTCCCGATATTTAAAGTGCGTAAAATAATTACAGGAATTAAATGACGATAAATAAAAGTGCGATAATTAAATTGCGATAAATAAACTGCGATAAATAAAATGTAATCAGTTAGCTAGGAACAGTTAGCTGGAACAGTTAGCGTGGATTCTTAACAAAATTTTTCATAGTTAATTTGTTTGTTTCTAACAGATTTTATTTTGTCATATATTTTCTTCTTATGCCACTTGTTGGATTC
This sequence comes from Rutidosis leptorrhynchoides, assembly GCF_046630445.1. Lineage (NCBI taxonomy): Eukaryota > Viridiplantae > Streptophyta > Magnoliopsida > Asterales > Asteraceae > Rutidosis > Rutidosis leptorrhynchoides. The sequence continues at coordinate 142,909,967 of NC_092343.1, forward strand.
TGGGAAGTCAAAATCCAAATATGAAATTGAATGAAAATGGTTATTCTGCGGTGAACGGATACGTATATCGGTGGTTGTAAGTAGGATAGTAAATGACTGTTGAATCAGCTTCGACGAATGTACAATGTAACTTATTAAGATGAAATCTAATTATTCCTCGGGTATTACCTACCCGTTAAAAAAAAATTCACCATTATTATTTTGTACAAAAGAACTTTTAATTACAATCTTTATGAAAACATATATACATATATATTTTCTTCAGATGAAATCATGAATTTAATGAGTTAATATGATATTAATCTCATTTGCTTTTCGGTTTGAGCTAGAATAAGAAATCTCTAAAACTTTTTGAAACCACATATTCTTCGCAGAATATCAATGAAGTTATGGATCAATACTTCATCGTTCATTATTATTGGTACTCCTTGGTATCTATGGTGCGTATGATGTTGATGTTTGTGGGACAGATTATGATGTCGAGACGTGTGATGCGGATGTTGTTTGTTAGTGGTGATGATGGTATTGTTGATGTTATTGATGGTGGTGCTGATTATGCTGCTGGTGCTGCTGCTGATGTTTGCAACCTTCGCACCATGTTCTCCAAAGTCGTCACGCGAGCGCGAAGTTCGTTAACTTCTGCTAGTACACCGGGATGATTGGCGGTTGGAGCGAGCGAATGAACAAGATTTGTAATATGGGATAGTATATAATCGTGACGAGATACTCTAGAAATGAGAGAGAAAATGGTGTTTCGAATAGGTTCGCCGGTAAGTGCTTCAGGTTTATCACCAAGAGGGCAATTTGGTGGATGGAATGGATCACCTTCTTCTTGTCTCCAGTGATTTAGTATATTACGAACCCATCCCCAATTCATCCAGAATAGATGATGGGAAATTGGTTGATCCATTCCGGTGACGCTGCTTTCGGAGCCCGAATGGAAATCCATATCGGCATAACTGTCGGAATCTGAAGAATTCGAACTAGATGCGGAATCCATCTTGTATAATGGGGAAAATGAATTTTTGGTATGGAATAGATTATAGGAGTTAGATTTGGTACTCTTCAATACATAATTTACATATGTATATATAATACCAAAATCCCGTAAATTACGGAGAATCTTTGAAAAGATATCAGTCAAAGTTCGCAATAACAGATATGCTAAGATAAGAATTCGTCTATACACTATCAATGCAGTAAATGTAGTAAAACGTGTCTAGACTTATGAATGATAAGCAGGTAATTTCCTAAGGATGATAAGCAGATGATTTCCGACTACAAATGATAAGCAAAACTTTTGACATGTAGACACGGTCGAAGTCCAGACTCATTAATGCATCCTAACAACTACTAGTTAGACACACTAATGCAAGACCTGGTTCGCTACGACCACCGCTCTGATACCAACTGAAAGGACCCGTCCTAATCCACCTGGACGAAGTCATCAACATTTGGTCCCATTGCGATGATCGGCTCCAAGTAATGTCCTTATATTGAGCAAATGTACAGCGGAAGACTTAATTCGTACCTGAGAATAAACATGATTTAAAGTGTCAACCAAAAGGTTGGTGAGTTCATAGGTTTATCATAACAATCATTTCAATATGTTAATAGACCACAAGATTTCATAATCATAAACATAATACACTCGCAAGTGTATGTAAAGCATTCTAAGTGGTTGAGCACTTGGTAACCATACTTAACATTTAATTAACGTCGCATATTCCCTTTATTATGAAATCTCACTACACCGTACCAAGTGTAGTCACCAATATGAAGTACTGTGCAACCGTTGAATACTGGTCGTCCAGTCCGGTTGGGGTTGTCAGGCCCAATAGATCTATCAACAGGATTCGCGTTTACAATACCCATGTAAATAGTAGTTACCAAGCTACAGGGAAATATGCCAGTGGTACAACTCAACGTAGAATATATTTTTAAGTACTTGTGTCTATTTTGTAAACATTTATAAAAGCAGCGCATGTATTCTCAGCCCAAAAATATATATTGCAAAAGCAATTAAAAAGGGAGCAAATGAAACTCACTTTTGCCTTGAAGGTATTTAATTTGACTTGGTCACCGATAGATATCACGAACCTAACCATATATATAATATATCAACATATTTTCTTTTTAAGTAATCGTTACATATATATATATATATATATATATATATATATATATATATATATATATATATATATACTTTTAATACTTTTAATATTTTCTTAGTCCGTAGTTAGCAGTCCGATGTTAGTGGTCCACAATTAGTTGCTTAAATAAAATAAATAAAGACCCCATCGTATTCGTATTGATCAGAATTAATCTCGACCCATGGTACCATGTTGTCAAATGACGTGTTGCGTACATAAAGTACCGTGTTGTCAAATGACGTGTTGCGTACAATCATGAGGTCTTATGATTAATCTTCTCGTGTTGTTTACGGGTGGTCCTGAAATATATAAAATCAAATCATAAGTAATTATATGTAAAATATCATATTAATTAGAAAAGATATGATTAATTTACTTTTTCTCCAAATATTTTCGTAGCTAAACTAGCTTCGGATACCCAATCTTGTTTTAGTCGTAGTTTCTTCATTACAACTCTGTTTTTGTTGGTTCAACTTGCCACTTCCTTGGATCGAGTCAAATTTTAAGAATATGAACTGAAAATACCTTAGTTTGTATTCAAAATCATAGGTTATAGGTCAAAATTTGGTGAAACTTATGAAAGTGATCATTTTCCATCATAAAAACAACATTTAATGATCATTTTTCTAAAAATACTTACACTTTGAGTTAAACCATGAAATTTTTATGTGTTGACATACTCATAAGAAATATCATTTTTCCAGAACATGAACTTCCAATTCAAAGTTCAAGATGGTTTTTAATTATCCAACCCAAAACAGCCCCCGGTTGCACTCCGACGACGTAGATTCAGTTTTTAAGATGTTCTTTGTAAAACCAAGTTATATCTTGTTAGGTTAGCATATCATTATGATATATTACAGGTCTTGAAGTATTTTAAAAGTCAAGTTAGAAGGATCTATTTAGTTTGCGAACAAGTTTGAAATCATTCAAACTATGTTCTTGTTGTTAAAATTTTATACCACAAAATAAGATAGCTATATGAATATGAATTGAATAAGATTATGAACAAGGTTACTACCTCAAGTTACTTGAACAAAGTTACTGCAAAAGATAAGAAATAATATTGGAATCAAAGAGTGGTGGAGTTAGATCAAAAGGTTGGAAGTAAACTTCTTCAAATGGGTGGTTATTTTGATATGTTCTTGAAAGAGTTTTCTTATGGTGTTTAAGGCTTGTAATTGAAGCTAAATGATGGGGAAAATGCTTGGAGATGATCAAGTATGAAGTTAGGAGTATTTTGAGATAGAAATGAGGGTGTAGGTATGAGAAAATGGAGTGAAGAAATGGTGTTCATTTATAAAAACGTTTTTAGTTTATAAAGTAAGAAAAGGATTCCTAATTTTGTTTTCTTACTAATAATTCATACTACTTGACAAATCCTAGTTACCTCATATCTAGGGCAGTAATAATGTTGATTAGGATGTTGATTTGATATGTATATACCAATAGTAAATATGTATAGAAGCTGGGTATGATACGGGTACATATACCCTAGATATACGTATAGAAATCTTGAGGAAACGGAACGAGAATTCAAATATAGCTATCTTTTGTGAATATACTTATATTGTTTTATGTATTTAAGTCCTTAAAAAGTGATTAAATACATTATATATACGATACATGTATAAGCATTATAGATTATAAGTATATATATCAAAGAATGTTACGTATAGTTATCGTTTTGAAAACTTAAGTTAGTAGTTTCAAAATATACTTATAACTCATTGTCATTAGTACACAATGAGATGTTAAACCATCTTTAGATCATGTTAAATATATATAAATACATATATATACACAAACGTATAATTATCGTATGTTATATAGTTCGTGATATCATCGATCATATTGGACGGTCAAACGTTGTGTAAAACTCTTTTCAAAAACACAAGTCTCCACAATTTGGATTGCTTATCATGTTGGTATGGTTTAATTTATGTAAATATTAATCTCATAAGTATAATTTGGTCGAAAAATTCCGGGTCATTACAAATATCAAATCTAACAAATGAAATTCGGAGTTTGAACTTACCAATACTACCACAACGTAGCCGTGAACGAGATGAACAACTTTAAAACCCGAGCTTTGGTGAGAATCCAACTCCTTCTTCTCCAAATGGAGCTTACTCTCTCTAACACTCTTCCTCTCTCTAGGGTTTGAAGATGAGAGTGTTTGTGGGTGTAAAGTGAGGATAAGATGATCAATGGGTCAGCTTTGAAGGCTCCAAACCGACCCCAAGTGAAAAGATCAACATACCCCTTTTAAAATCTTAAAATTACACAGCTGGCCCGACAGACCAATTGGACGGCATCCAACATCCTGGACGGTGTCCCAAATAACTGAACAAAACTGAAACTGGAACAGGGTCTTACACCACCTCATCAAAATATTTTCTTGTATATATATATATATATATATATATATATATATATATATATATATATATATATATATATATATATATATAATTGAATTATTAAACTAAATTATTAGTTTAAATTATTAAGCTAAATTATTAGTTTGAATTATTAGCTCAATTATTAGTTTCCAAATTATTAAGGTTCAAATTTCTTAGTATGGATGGCAATGGATCTTAATAAACCCGAGATCCGTGGATATTCGTGCCTGTGATGGACGGATAATATCAAAAATCTTTACCCACGGGTGGGCGATGGATGTAATCTTGTACCCGCTAACGGGTCGCAGGTGGGTGATGGATGTAATAGATCCGTTGCGGGTAAAATTTGATACGAAAATCCGTAATACCCGTTTTAGTAATCCACGGATATACCCGTTCTAAATGGGTGGAAATAGCCACTTGACTAAATGGCCAATAGGTAATAATTTACTCTGTATAATTTTTACATTTCTCATATCATTTTAGTATCAAACTTTTTAGTAGCTAGATCTTCCCACAACTACACAGTACATGTATATAATAATCAAAACATGATGTTGTTTGTTTTGTTTATTATACTATCTTAATAAATCTAATTTTTACCTATTATTTTAGTAAATCGTCAACCTTTTGTATGATTAGTTTTAGTAACTAAATTTTGATTGTTCATTTTAAATATTGTAATTTCGCATATATTAGAAAAATAATATAATTAATATATGTTTTCTCATTTTATTATATCATAAACATGAGTATAGAAGGTAGAAGGTTTTTCCTGTTCGGGCTACCCGGGAGGGCGAGTAATCAGACCCCATACTCTGATGTACGCAGTCCAGCTGAAACAACCCAACCCATACTCCGTACGAAAAAAAAAAAATTTTTTTGCATAATACACATTTACGCGCCAATTAAATATGTAACCCATTCCACACGTTTCGTCAAAACATACTACGAGTTTAATGTTTACAAAAAGGCACAAAGGCCATTAACGAATGTGTTACAAGTTTGACCAACTACAAATGATAGTTTATAATCCAAACGACCCCTTGAGCATGGTTTTGGACTAAACTACCCAAAACGTAGGCCAACTTCCAAAAGCTTCAACATAACATCAACAAGGGACACCTAGTGCCCAACAACCCCTTGCCTCTGTCCGCACCTGCATCTAAAAATATGAACAATGAGAGGGGTAAGCTAACGCTTAGTGAGTGCAATAATTATATGTTTACATATACAACCTACTTACTTGCAATCACTTACACATTTCCGCATACATGCTAGCAATATAATTAATCATACCATCGCAAGTATAATACTAAACTTCCAACAACATAAGCTAGCATAACAATAGCATATGATTTAAACAATATAATATGCTACAATCCGCACACAACCATGGTTAACCATTCGAACAAGGGAACGGTGTTTAAGGACCGTCGGAGTTCATAACAACCATTAGTGCACTTAACACCTCGTACACTAACCCCACGGGTGGCATCTTAACACATCGGTACTTTACCCCGAGTGGCATCTTAACACTTCGATGCTTCACCCATCTATTCTACGGAGTGGTGTCTTAACACCTCGACACTTCACCCCTAGGTGGCATCTTAACACCTCGATGCTTCACCCCGAGTGGCATCTTAACACATCGATGCTTCACCCATCACATGAGAAGTGGTGTCTTAACACCTCGACACTTCACAACTCATACTACACAAATAAATACATCATATATGCACGCACATAATTATCCCACTCACCTTAACACCTCGGTGGTGATTTAATGCTTCCGAAGGCTTCAAAGAAAAGTACCTATTACATAAGTACACATTCAATTACACAACTTGTGGAATTTACCACATTACACCTACTTGAGCATTTAATGACCCAACTCGCATTAAATGACTCAAAAACACCACAACCACCCTTAAATGGCCAAGACTCGACTTTAGTCACTAAAGCTAGTGAATTAAAGTCTACTAACTTCAACTAACAACAACTTAGGGTTATGAATACCCATTTCGCCCAAACTAGGTCAACTAGCCCATTTTAGATCCATTTAACACTATCACTACCAAACTTGTCAAACATGACCCAATTAACATCTCTTTCAACTTTAACAAGTGTGTTAGTGACTAAAAATGCCATTTAACATTTATAACCCCAAATCATAAGACCAAATCCTAGGTTATGGCCATTTGGGTTTACTTTCACCAATCTAACCCAAAACCCACCCATTAAACCCTCAAAAGGGTCATACAAGTCTCTAGTGACCAAAACCCTAGCCATTAACCAATTAAAACTCAAAACTTAGAGTTAGAACTTACCGAGACTATCAACGGGTAGCTAGAGACAAAAGGAACAACTTTAATTCTTGCTCCAAAGATCAACCCTCAATCCTTCCCTCTCAAATCTCACTTTTAATCTAAATGGGTGTTGAGTTTTTGGGAGAGAAAATGAAAGAAATTGAAAAAGAAAATGACTTAAATGAACTAGTGGATGAGATTTAATGCTCCCATCAGATCCACATGTTAAATTACCAATTTGCCCCTTAAATTTATTTAATTTGAGCTAAAATCGAAGTCAGAACTGCAGAGGTGCCGCGGCGCGGCCCATTTGTCGCGGCTCGACCTAACGAAGGAAAAATTACCCCTTTTAACTTGACTTCTGATCTGGAATTGCTTTATATGCCGCGGCGCGGACCCAATTGTCGCAGCGCGGCCTAAGGCTGGAACTGGACAGTTCGACCATCTTAAACAAGTTTCGACTTAATTTAATTTGTTCATTCCAAACCCGTTTCCTATTTTCACCTAGCCTTCAACAATAGTCTCACAAGATTTAACGCTATCAAAACCCACATATAGACTTGCTTATGCACGCATTATCAAGCATACACATACATATATATATCTATACATATATTCATACATTTACGCGTAAGCTAACGAGTTATAAACGTACAAATGATTAAGTATGTACCTTTCGATACGTACGAGAAAAACGGGATGTTACACCAGCAGGATTACTCCCTGGTTGTTTCCAACCCTTCCCTGACCACCACTAAATATTCGTCCCAGACGGGATTCGAACCTGAGACCTCTTGCAAGGAACTCAGGCCCCCAACCACTGGGCTATCTAGTGATGGATTATGTTTTTCATCTCATTTTGATTGTTCATTTTATTATATCATTTTTAATTGTGTAATGATATTTATTTTCTAATACTTTAATTTACATTAACTTCATAAATAAGATCCGCGGGTAAATCCGTAACGAATATTCGTGGATACTGGCATGGATCTAAAAATAAATCCGTTCACCAAGATCCACGGGTTAGTGGATCCTCAAAAAATCCGCGGATGCGGGTGAAGGATGTAGCGGATCCGCGCCCACGACCCGCGGGTGTCATCCCTATTTTTTAGTGATAAATTAACACAAATGTCGTTTACTGAAACCGCAAACCGAAACGAGTCTAAAAAATAAAAGTTTGAAAACCACTAGACCGAGATCATTTATTTAGGTAATGTGTAAAACATATTATAATAGTATGTTCTAGGTGTTTATAAATTAAAAAAAAAGTTATAACATGGAATAGAATATCATATAAATCATGTAACGATCATTGAATATTTAACGAAAATGTTACACAACTTGAAGGGTAGTGTTAGAAAATAAAAATAAAAAAAGATGCAGACAATTAACGGCTAGTCCTAATTTAATTTGTTTCCTGTGTTAACAAAGGCTCATTGCCTTGTTTAGAGATTATTACCGCTAGACTCTAGCTCTATATAACAACATATCCATTTCATTGTATAAATACAATGTTGGATAATAGGGTTTGAATGTCCGGATAAACCTTTGAATCGTATAGTCACTTTCGCGATAAAGTATTTTGACCCTATACGTAAATTGCCTTAGGGTTACACGAAATCTTTATCCGGGATAAGACAAAGGCACAACTCCAATATAGGCAATTTAAATTAGTGTCAAGAACAAAGAGTTTATTATGAATGTTCAATTTTTCATCATCATAGAAAATGAGACAAGTATCATCTATATATAGATTATGAAAGGTCACCATGAAAAGATGCATCATTTGGTATAAAAGTTTCCATGAAAAGTCACACCTTATGATTAAAAGGTTAAGACACCATTTCATTATAAGTTACACCATTTCATTAATAATGACACATATTCATAAAGAGTTGTGTCTTTTGGCAAAAAAACACCAACTTACAAACATAACCTTTCACTTGGATTAATCAAGTTAGCTTATACAAGCGTGCACTCCACACTCTCCTAACTTGTATTTGAGCTTAACTCGAAACCCCTTTGTCTCAAGTAAATCACTTATCACACAAAATGACCGTGACACTAAAATCACCAACAATCCCCCCATATTTTAGTGTAATCCTTTGATTTACTAAATAACTAGAACATGCATACAAACTTACGCATAAATGAAATGTCGTGACGATTGAATTTCATATTAGTATAAATTCAATTCATATAATTGAATATCAAGGGTGTTACTAAGAATTGAACCCTTTCTATCCATAGTGATTATAATGAAGAAAATATACACATAAGTTCAATGCTCTATTGTTCATCTTGACGCTTTTATAAGCCATGCGTCCATATCCTTTCATGAGTATATAGGAAGCCAAGTCCAAGCTTCTTTGAAGCGGCAAAATTCATACTCACATAGGTAGATTTTCTTTAATCTTGCTCCCGCGATGCAATTTTTAAAGAAAACTATTAAGAAGTATTAAACTCCAACCTTCTTTATCTCACGGGTCCGAACACATACTTTAGGATCAAATAATAAATGTGTTCCAATCTTCATATAGTAGGCTTTCCACATTGAATTCAAGCTCCTAGCGTTGTACTATGAGGGAATTGGGTATCCCACTATGCAAGATTTAAATGGACTTCAATCCCACATCATTAGCCAACTTTTGCGCGCTTCCGACTAATGCTTTTGTCCAGTGATCCGTCATATTTTGTTGTGAGCCAACAAAATCCATAGAAATCACTCCACTCGTGATCGCCTCACGAAACAAAGTCTATCTAAGGCAATAGTGTCTTGTACATTTAACTATATGCCTTAACTAACAGATATCTCATAATTAGAGATCTAAATAGACATTACTATCTCTTTCGACTTCAATCAATTTTTCCTTTGTAATCCTTTTATCAAAGGACTTACTAAATTCTTATCATATCATAAGAAGCCCGTACGTACTTAACATTAATTGATTGAACAGTCGGTGCGTTGTCCATTTTTCAGAACTCCCTAATGTAAACTTATAATTTGTACACACTTGATAATGTATTTCCATTATCATCATGTGCACGATTATTACCATTACATTGGGTAGTGAGATTATAATTATAAACATACCTTTGTCAATCCACTTCTAGAACCAAGAAGTAATGACAATAAGTTTATAATATCAATAATCTCAACTTCAATCCTTTTGATCCAAGATACCTCTTCTATACCAAGTGTAAAACTAACAACTTGTAGTTGTCATCATCATCTTGATCAAAGTTGAGTCAATACGTCCTTAAAATACTCAAGGATTCTCATTGTGAATTCAACCTTAAACCAAGGCTTCTCCAAGTATTAGAATACTTAATTCTCATCACAATGTGTAGTTTTAAAAATTATTCTCATCTCTCCATTACATATGCTTTATTGATCATTGATGTAATAACACAGACATACTCCCGATTATCAAAGCATAATTTCAAATCAATACAATAGCGGTACTGATAGACAATTAACCAATATGGAAACTGAATTCCATATTAAAATTTAAAATCATAGTTGTTTCACTAACATGTAACATGTACATTGTTGATAGGCCATCAAAATGTAATGTAACAAATTATATCACATGAAATCGAATTTCACGTGCCACCTGTTTAATTGAAACAAAATTGATGACTACCATCAACATTCGAACATCATCTACTTAACAATTTTGGAACATTTGAACAAAACATCTCATCTAGTTCCAAATATAAGTTTCCAAAATGATTTTCAAGATATAAATATGTTCGGATGATTCAACGAATGGAAATAGTAACACTCCATTTACTTTGGATCAATTTAATATTCATATAATCTATTGAAGAAACACATTTTATGTAAATAATATTGACCACGATATTTATTTCAAATATATGGTAACTGCTCTCTTCAATTGCAAAAAGAGAAAACAAATCCACAAAATTTCGAAGTTTCGTTGTATCATTATAAAATGTTTTAGTGTAAACCCCACCAAAAATTATGAAACATTAGTTTATTAACATATATATGAAAATAATTAATACATGTTCCAATATTTGTGTTGTGGTGGAGATGGAAAAAGATTCCATCCTTTTCTATATCTTTTAATTGCATCAAGTTAATTATGTTGATGGAGTCGGTTACATACAAGGCATCATGCGAACCGATGCAACCATCAATGCATGCAATACCCAACTAATAATAGTAGTAATCTTTCAAGTTCAGATTCTAGGAAAGATATTCATATTTCAATAATCACAAAACTCAATTGTTTAAAGTTAATTAATTCAAAAACGCGTACCGTACATGCTTCCATTGAAATAAGAAAAGATACGAAATTCATCCTTGAATTTTTCTCCATGTTATACGCGTCCATGCTATTGAATCAGTACCCGTGAAGTGTAAATTTGTTTTCCTTTCTTTCTTGGAAACCCGATGTTAACCATCATATCTAACATTAACCATCACCTTTTATATTGATCGATCAATCAATAAATCCTTTTACGGATTTTTATAAGCGCATCTGTATTCATGCCATATCAATTATCCCATAAATCTTTTACTGATGACATGATGACCATGCCTTTTTCACAATTCATAAATGATTCCATAATTAAATGAATTCCATAAAGGATTTCATAATTCAATAATTAATATAATTCATCGTCACCGACTCATCAATTAAAATTATGGCGGTACGAGTGAATCACATAATTATTTTAACAATGAAATCATTATAAATTCAATTCAATCATGGTGCCATATGATGGAATTCCATATGGTTGTACCAGGAGGCCACCGACTGAGATGAATTCCATAAATCCATTATTAAATAGTGTAACACAGTAACATGTGGCCACAAAAGCCACGAGTCAATCAAGATCATGAATTCCAATTGATTATTCCACCAACGTAGCCTATACGTCCTTTCAAGAATCATTTATCATCAAGAAAAATACTTTATAGCTTTGTTGGATAATAGGGTTTGAATGTCCGGATAAACCTTTGAATCGTGTAGTCACTTTCGCGATAAAGTATTTCGACCCTATACGTAAATTGCCTTAGGTTTACACGAAATCTTTATTCGAGATAAGACAAAGGCACAACTCCAATATAGGCAATTTAAATTAGTGTCAAGAACAAAGAGTTTATTATGAATGTTCAATTTTTCATCATCATAAAAAATGAGACAAGTATCATCTATATATAGATTATGAAAGGTCACCATGAAAAGATGCATCTTTTGGTATAAAAGTTTCCATGAAAAGTGATTAAAATGTTAAGACACCATTTCATTAATAATGACACATATTCATAAAGAGTTGTGTCTTTTGACAAAAAAACGCCAACTTACAAACATAACCTTTCACTTGGATTAATCAAGTTAGCTTATACAAGCGTGCACTCCACACTCTCCTAACTTGTATTTGAGCTTAACTCGAAACCCCCTTGTCTCAAGTAAATCACTTATCACACAAAATGACCGTTACACTAAAATCACCAACATACAATTCTGTATATTCAATAAGAAAGCAATACAAGCATTTCAATTTTCAAGTTTTTCAATTCTCAAATCAAAATAGTCAGCCTCAGGCCATGGCCGAAAAGCTGGTTGATCCTCCATAACATTAAGCATGTTGCAATAACCTCCATGATCTCCATTAACCACCGTTTGAGTCAACGGTTGACCGAGAAGATATGGCGTCATCGTTAAACCACCGATCATGGATGAACTTGTTGGATGATTGTTTGAAATCTGGTTGTATAATATGGTGTTGTTATCTTCACAACTGTTATCGGTACTTCTATTATTGCTCGATGATCCTTCTTTTTCTTTCTTTAAATTCATCATGGCACGAGATCCATTTAACTCCTGTCCCCTTAAAGCCATCAACTGTAATCAAATATCAAGAATTTAAAAACCTTAAACCTGTGAGAAGTCGTGAACGTACCAAACAATATAAAAGGTAGTGAGATTCATTTACAAACAAAATTATTGTTGGAAAAATAGTGTTGAAAACTGTGTTTTCACCAATATTTGAACACAATTTAATATACGATAAGTGTGTTATATATTAATGTCTAGTTAATGGGTTTTGTAGCCTCTTACGAGGGCTTTACAACGAACTAAAGAGTGTTCAAAACGGATTAATGTTGAATGAGATATCGAGTCTCAAAGTTGTTAGAATTGAAAAGAAGTGGAAGTTGTCCCACATCGGAACTGGGAACAAACTTAAAGCCTTTAGGATTTGTTGAAATATACACCAAAAACTAAGAGCACAAACACAATTAGTTTTTCCCCTCTCAGCCGCAACAAGTTCTCCCCATTCCGGTTGCCTTTCATGCAAGTGTTCGAGTCCGGCAGTACGCTTCAAACCGGTACCCAGGGAACAGACGCAAAATCTGTTTGAGGGAATTGTGTAAAACACAAGCCCGGTTCAACTTTTAATCGGTTAAATCGTTTTAACTTTTCGTTCTTATTTTGATTATTTATTATTTATTATTTATTATACACATTTACAATCTGATTATTACGTTTGTGATAATATGTATATTTGTTTCGATTTCGTATATATTTTACCTATAACTATACGTACTAAACTTGTGTTCATATTCAAAAATGGCAAATCGGATTAAAAAAATCGCGATATATGAGTATCAACTTCATAATGGATGGGTAAACTCATAAAAATTATATATGCGAATACTTGTATAGTGTTAACGGATACTAGACGTAGACTATATCATATGTAATATTTAGAATATCTCATATTAAATGTAGACATATCTAGTATTAAATGCAGAGATACGATTGATCAGATAGCAAGGGACATGATTCCTAAATTCAAGGGATATGAGATCAGATCATGTATTATATATGTATTATATATTTGGCTTGTTTGATCAATAATAATCATTGGGAATTATAACATTCTTACATATAGTATAATAGTAAAAATGTATACCCATTAACAGATAACGAACGAGTTGCATATATTAGTTTTCGTCTCATGTAATACCCGACTTGCTAATCCATAAGACTCATTTAACTTATTTGTGATTTTACGCTTACAATATTAATCATATATGGGGTATTAGTTAGTACATAGTGGGATATAAATTACTAAAATTACTACAGGAACTATAAGTACAACAACAACGAAACCAAATACCACATGCGTGGTGTATGAGGGAGGTGAGATGTAGACAATCCTTCCCCTATCCGAGAATAAAGACAAGTTATTTCTCCACCCAGAGTGAAAACACCCTCAAAAGCAGAGAAAGTCATCCCTCTCTCTATTCGACAGATAGAGAGATTGCTTCCGAGTAGACCTCCAGCCAATAAGTAGGAAAACAATTTTAAATAAATAAAATAAAATTGAGACGTCATGAAAATGGTAAAATCAAATTTACATGGTTTAAATCCTGCATAAAATTTACTTTAGGCTCTAAAGTAAAAGAAAATAAAAAAAATAAAAATAAAAAAACTTAATTGTATCTATGTTGTTTATCGTTGATAATTTTTTAACGATATTGAAAAATGTGTAACATGTGTTCAACTGGAATGTTAATTTTTTTTTCCCAACCCCAAAGAAGTGGTTGTGTTATTAGGTGTTTAGGAATCTTAAAGGGGATTCAAAGGGGACTCGAGTTGAATTACGGTTACCATATTCATGTAAAATGTATATCCGGGTGTGCAAAGTAAATTCACATGACTATGTACGATCAGATATGAATGTGGTGATATATCCACATCTATACCCATATAACTTTTGTTAATCTATATATGTATTCATATTCGTTTAGTTTTATTTTCTCCATCCATATCTATATCCAATGAATTAAGCGGACCTTAATGAATTATTGAATATTTAATAAAATTTTAAGGTAATGATGATTTTAAAAATTAAATATAAATTATAAAAAAATGTAAATGTATAATCTTTATCTTTTTAGTTTATTATATATGTTTTGATTGTAAGTTGTTTGAGTAAAATATGTTATAATAATATATTTAAATTAATCTAAATATGTAATATTTAATATTATTAGTAATTACAATTTAATAATTGCAACTTTTATGACCCATAATTTTGTTAGTAAAAACTTATAGATGAAATGTATATGTATATCAATATCTGGATGTATATGCATATATTATAATAAATATATATGTATGTATAAATATATTTCGGTTGATAATATATATATATAACCTATTGAATTCTATTTATAATAGATTTTTGAATTATAAAAGTGAATTATTAAAGTATGAATTATTAAAGTGAATTATTAAAGTATGAATTATTAAAGTGAATTATTAAAGTACGATATTTATATTTTATTTCATTAAATATATATAACGATTTAAATTAATATTATATATATTTATATGCGTATTATACATACATAGTTTTTTATACTTTTACTATACTTTAACTTTACCTTTACTCTATTTTACTTTACTTTAACTTTAATAATTCATACTTTAATAATTCACTTTAATAATTCACTTTAATAATTCATACTTTAATAATTCACTTTAATAATTCATACTTTAATAATTCACTTTAATAATTCATACTTTAATAATTCACTTTAATAATTCATACTTTAATAATTCACTTTAATAATTCATATATATTATCAACCGAAATATATTTATACATACATATATATTTATTATAATATATAATATATGCATATACATCCAGATATTGATATACATATACATTTCATCTATAAGTTTTTACTAACAAAATTATGGGTTATAAAAGTTGCAATTATTAAATTGTAATTACTAATAATATTTTGCAATTATTAAATTGTAATTACTAATAATATTTAATATTATTAGTAATTACAATTTAATAATTGCAACTTTAATGACCCATAATTTTGTTAGTAAAAACTTATAGATGAAATGTATATGTATATCAATATCTGGATGTATATGCATATATTATAATAAATATATATGTATGTATAAATATATTTCGGTTGATAATATATATATATATATATATATATATATATATATATATATATATATATATATATATATATATATATATATATATATATATATATATGGGCAGGATCAATGGGGAAGTAACCAATCGGGGAGAAGCGGGGGGAAGCAATTTTTTTTTTTCGTTTTTTTTGAAATTTTTTTTTCCGCATCAAGATCACACGAAAATAAGAACATTTAGAAGAGACACTTTGTGATGAATGTTATTATTTAGGCGGGAAAACGATCGACAAAAATAACATTCAAGATAATATTGTTCGTGAAGAATATGAACGTTTTTTTTTTCATGTTTTGTGAATTAAAATTTAGTCCGATTTAGAGTTTAGGGTTTAGGGTTTGGTGTTTTGGGTTTATGGAATAAACCCAAAACACCAAACCCTAAACCCTAAACCCTAAACTCTAAATCGGGCTAAATTTTACTTCACAAAACATGAAGAAAAAAAACGTTCATATTCTTCACGAACAATATCTAAACCCTAAACTCTAAACCGTTCGTGTTAAAAACTCAATCTAAACCCTAAATCTAAACCCTAAATCTAAACCCTAAATCCTAAATTTCTAAACCCTAATATCTAAACCCTATAAACCCTAATATCTGAACCCTAATATCTAAACCCCAATAGCTAAAAACTCAAAATACGCTCAAAAAACACGATAATTGTTATATATTACTTCTTCGAGCGTTTTCTCGCCAAAATAAAAACATTTATCACAAAGTGTGTCTACTAAATTTTCATATTTTCATCTCATCTATAATGTTCGTGAACAAAGTTTTTTCAAAAAAAAAAACGGAAAAAAAAATTATTTGCTTCCCCCCCGATTGGTTACTTCCCTCTTGATCCTGCCACTATATATATATATATATATATATATATATATATATATATATATATATATATATATATATATATATAGATGATAAATTGTTATCCATATCAGATCATTCATATCTATATTTATTATTCATCTATTTAAATCATCAATCATTTATATCCATTATAAATGGATCGAATTGGATGGATATTATCGATTTGAAACATTTATGTAAAAAACTCATATTTACTACTAGTACTACTTACCACATTGCATATGTCAAATGTTAATTACCTGTGCCTGCAGTTTGTTGTTATGGTTCTTAAGTGCACCATTTTCAGCTTTAATTTCATCAAATTGTCTCTTCAACACATTAGAATCTTTCTCTAACTGTTTAGTTTTGTATCTGGCCCTTCTATTTTGAAACCATATAGCCACTTGTCTTGGCTGCAACCCTAATTCCCGAGCCAACTGTCGTTTTCTTTCGGGTTCGAGCTTATCTCCTAACTCAAAGCTTTTTTCCAAAGCCTTAAATTGTTCTATATTCAATATCTTTTTCTTTTCTCCAAGTTGTGACCCTTCGTTTTCTGACGTGTCACCGTCCCCAGCTGCATTAAGCATGTTGCAATAACCTCCATGATCTCCATTAACCACCGTTTGAGTCAACGGTTGACCGAGAAGATATGGCGTCATCGTTAAACCACCGATTATAGATGAACTTGTTGGATGATTGTTTGAAATCTGGTTGTATAATATGGTGTTGTTATCTTCACAACTGTTATCGGTACTTCTATTATTGCTCGATGATCCTTCTTTTTCTTTCTTTAAATTCATCATGGCACGAGATCCATTTAACTCCTGTCCCCTTAAAGCCATCAACTGTAATCAAATATCAAGAATTTAAAAACCTTAAACCTGTGAGAAGTCGTGAACGTACCGAACAATATAAAAGGTAGTGAGATTCGTTTACAAACAAAATTATTGTTGGAAAAATAGTGTTGAAAACTGTGTTTTCACTAATATTTGAACACAATTTAATATACGATAAGTGTGTTATATATTAATGTCTAGTTAGTGGGTTTTGTAGCCTCTTACGAGGGCTTTACAACGAACTAAAGAGTGTTCAAAACGGATTAATGTTGAATGAGATATCGAGTCTCAAAGTTGTTAGAATTGAAAAGAAGTGGAAGTTGTCCCACATCGGAAGTGGGAACAAACTTAAAGCCTTAATCTTCACTATAAATAAAGCCTTTAGGCTTTGTTGAAATATGCACCAAAAACTAAGAGCACAAACACAATTAGTTTTTCCCTATCAGCCGCAACAAGGTCTCCCCGTTCTGGTTATGTTCTGTTTAAGGGAATTGTGTCAAACACAAGTCTTGAGTTCAACTTTTAATCGGTTAGATCGTTTTACGCACTAAACTTGTAATCTTATTTAAATATGGTAAATCAGAGTAAAAAAATGGCGACCAATGAGTATCAACATAATGGACGGGTAAACTCATAAATATGCGAATATGTGTATAGTATAATAGTAAAAATGTATACCCTGATAACGAACGAGTTGCAGATCTCAGTTTAGTCTCAGGTAATACCCGATTTGTTAATCCATAAGACTCATTTAACTTATTTGTGATTTTACACTTACAATCATTAATCAATTAATCATATATGGGGTATTAGTTATTACATAGTGGGATATAAATTTACTACAGGAACTATATGTATAAGTAAGAAAATATTTATATCTACGCTGTTTATCGTTGATAATTTTTATAACGATATTGAAAAATGTGTTCAATTAGAATGTTAACTTTTCCATATTATATGTTTGCAAATTTCAATTTGTAAAGGAAACTCTATATATACGTAGACGTATGTATGTACTAGTACTGGGATAAATAACTTAATTATCAAATTATCGATTAAGAAAAAGAATTACGGTGACCATATTCATGTCAAATGTATATCCGGGTGTGCAAAGTAAATCTATATGACAACATAGTATGTGGATGAGAATGGATCATATATGAATCTGAATCTGATGGTGACATATCTACATCTATTCCTTTAATTTTTATTAATTTATATATGTATTTATATTCGTTTAATTTTATTTCATTCATCCATATCTATATCTAATGAATTAAGCGGATTAATGAATATCAATTGAATATTTAATAAAATATTAATCTAACGCCGATTTTAAAAAATAATTATGAATGATAACCTTTATATTTTTAGTTTATTACACATGTTTTGATTGTAATTTATCAATTGTGACTTCAATTGTGTAAAATATGTTACAATATATATGTTAATATATAATTAAATTAATCTAAATATGTAACGTTTAATATTATTAGTAATTTAATAATTGTAACTTTTATGACCCATAATTTTGTTAGTAACTTTAAAATTTATAGGTTAAATATATATGTGTATTTATAATTATATTTCGGGTAATAATGGATATTTTTTTTTAATGATGAATCGTTATCCATATCCAATCCAAATTATATTTAGATAATTCACATCTATATCCATCATTCATTCAGTTAAATCATCTATTATCCATTATAAATGGATCAAATTGGATAAATATTCATCGATTTGAAACATCTATGTAAAAAACTCATATTTACTACTACTTACCACATTGCATATGTCAAATGTTAATTACCTGTGCCTGAAGTTTGTTGTTATGGTTCTTAAGTGCACCATTTTCAGCTTTAATTTCATCAAATTGTCTCTTTAACACATTAGAATCTTTCTTTAACTGTTTAGTTTTGTATCTGGTCCTTCGATTTTGAAACCATATAGCCACTTGTCTTGGCTGCACCCCTAATTCCCGAGCCAACTGTCGTTTTCTTTCGGGTTCGAGCTTATCTCCTAACTCAAAACTTTTCTCCAAAGCCTTCATTTGTTCTATATTAAATCTTTTTTTCTTTTCTCCAAGTTGTGACCCTTTGTCTTCTGACGTGTCACCGTCCCCAGCTGCATTTGTTTCTTCGCATCCTTGATCTCTCCCTGAATACGATGACAGAGATCTACTAATCATAGTTGATTCGATACCTGCAAAATTCATATGATTATGATTAAAATTTATTGAGTACCAATACATACACAAACTAGATCACAAAAAGAGACTATTATGTACCTTGAAAATGATGAGGATTTTGGTGGTGATCTTCATAGCCAAAGAACTTGGATTCAGGTGGGAAGAAGGACATGAAAAAGAAAATTTAGAATTAAATTTTTAATTATGTGATGATTAGAGAAAATTAGAATTATGAAGAAAGTTAGGAAATGTGATATGGTTTTTAGGTGTTTTGTGTTTTGGGGTGAGTTGTCTAATGGGGAAAGTGGGAAAAGCATTGGATACTTGCAATAGACAGAAGGTTTTATATATTTATTCTTTATTTTAATTAAACAAAAGAAAGATAAACAAATTTTAATTTTAATTATATATATATATATATATATATATATATATATATATATATATATATATATATATATATATATATATATATATATATATATATATATATATATATATAGGGATGAGGACTTTTTTGGGAAGAGAACTTTGAGAACTTCAAATCCTAAAAAAAAAAAAAAAAAGAAGTGCGAACAAAATTTGTAAAATTCGAATAAATTATAATCAAATCCATTTTTTTGCTTTGGTTGTACAATTTTTGAAAAGAAGTACAGCACCTACTCTATCTTATCTTCAATTATATATATATATATATATATATATATATATATATATATATATATATATATATATATATATAGGGATGAGGACTTTTTTGGGAAGAGAACTTTGAGAACTTCAAATCCTAACAAAAAAAAAAAAGAAGTGCGAACAAAATTTGTAAAATTCGAACAAATTATAATCAAATCCATTTTTTTTGCTTTGGTTGTACAATTTTTGAAAAGAAGTACAGCACCTACTCTATCTTATCTTCAATTTTCTTTTACCCCCAATTATTTCAAGCCCACCTATTCATCTTATCTTCAGTTTTCTCCAACCCTCAATTATTTTAAACCCCTAATACCTCCATCTCAATCATCATCAATATCAATATCAATATTCTATATCATAACATGGGCCTATTGTAAATTGTGAGACGTACAGGGGCTACACACCCACAAGTGAAGTCTCAATTACCTTTTCAACGTACCTTTTAACCTACATGTTCAGGATCATGACATGTGTATTAATTGGTTGGAGAGAAAATTAATGGAATACACATGTCATAATCCTAGATAGGTAGGTTGAAATGGTAGAAGATAATTGAAAAATAAATCAATATCTGGAATTGATATTGCAATTAGTGTCGCTAGAAGATAACTGAAAAAGATATGATTATAATTTCATACATGCTAGGTTGATTACACATGTATACAAGAAATTGATGATCAAAACAGTGTGTATTTATTCAACTTCATTTTTGAAATAGACGCAAACTTTCTATTTTTGATTCTACAATATATTTATTTTTATTTTTTTGAAAAGCAAGTAAGATTTTATTAAGACAAAATTGCACGGGGAGTACCTGTGGTATGTTCGAAATAACATGCGGGGTTCAAAAGAATTTTTTCACCTTGGGGGGTCACTGTGGTTTGCACTTGTTTCATGGAGGGTCCAATTCGCTAACTGGTGTTATCTTTTCTGTTAAATTATGTCACATGCAATGCATGTGAGGGTAAACTGGTCCATTACACTTTACTTTCCCTTTCAAATCTAATTATCTTCCCAATGTTTTCTTCCTTATCCAGATCTTTTTTTTTTTTTGTAACAAAAAGTAAACGGTGGTGCTTGAATCCCTTGCACAAATTGAAAAAAACAAAAGAAGAGATCAGTGATGGTGGTGTTTAGTAACATGACAATGGTACTCGAATCCTTAATTTCTCAAATCCAAGCTCGATCATAGCTCATATGCCATAAACATTTCTCCTTAATTTCTTCAATCTCATGATCGATTTAGCAAAATCACCTTTACGACTCCGTATAAATCAAATCACTAAACACCAGATCTGATGCGTTTCATCAAATCGCTAGTCGGCGGAGATACAGGTCGGAATTTATGAAGATTAAAAGGATAATATTTGTTCTTGATGAATCAAATTCCGATCTGAAAATAAGGTTAGAATTTATCAATTGATTTTTATTCGAATTATTGGTTGTGTCTGGTGCAGACCTAAATCTAAGTAACCCATTAATAGTGCTATGCTTGAGAATAATCATTATCATGATTGGTACCCTTTTGGTTTATTGAATAACTACGAATGAATGTAAGAATGGATAATAAATGCTTGGATTTTTTTGTGTGGATAAATTTTAGACACATGATCAGGTTGATTTTTTTTGTGTTCTATTACTATGAATTTTGTTTTGAAAAGCTATATTTTATTGCATAAAAGAGTCGAAGCAAGGCCTACAGGTTGTGAGCCTCAAATACATACATCACCAAAAAATTTATATTACCAGGGGAACATGCCAAGTTGCAGGTTACAGGCCTACAGGTTGTGAGCCTCAAATACATACATCACCATGATTTTTTTGGGTTTTGATTTGATATGGTTAGGGTATATTTTTGTATTGATCTGATAAGTTGAAGGTTATGAAAAAATTGGGAGGAATGAAATGAGAAGAAAAAAGGAATAAAGAAAAAGAAAAGAAATTGATGAAAGGACATTTTTACCTTCATGTGCAGTGCACATGATCAGATTCAACTGAATAAATTAACGGTGTTAGCGAATTGGACCCCCCATGAAACAAGTGTAAACCACAGTGACCCCCCAAGGTGAAAAAATTCTTTTGGACCCCGCTTGTTATTTCGAACATACCACAGGGACCCACCATGCAATTTTGTCTTTTATTAACCACGAGAAATATACAAGGGTCCAAAACGAAATAACAGAAACATTGAAGAAAAGCCTACAAAAGAAAGCAAACGAAGAAAAGATACATGTGAAACTTAAATTTATTAACTATACGAGACAAGGAGTTCGAACAATTTATTTTTACATATGAGTTCGAACAATTTTTATTATGCAATTTTTGTTCTACATCTTATATTCTATAAATAGATGCAAGTTGATGCACCTATAAAATATGTATAACAGAAAATGTATAACATGTGCAATTCTAACAAATTTGGATAAATTCGAACAAATTTGTAGAAATTTGAACAATTTTACGTTCTACAAAATCTCAATTAGAACAAAATCAGGTCCAATTGTGTAGGATCGATTAAACAGTATTAATCGAATCCAGTCAACAAAATCGAGTGCAGAATGTCTCGATATTGGTTTTATGTGAAAAACAATAAACCTAATGATGATCTAGACGAATAATGGACTTAGACGAAGTACTAGATCGATTAGAACACGTATGGGACTGCTAGGGATCGTAACAATCGGCTGTAGGGGTTAATGGTACGTAACCCTAACAAGAAACCCGAAGTCATGTATTTATACACCCAGCTGATGTATCCGTACGGATGCATTCTGCATCCGTGCGGTTACATGATGTAACCGTGCGGTTACATGTGCATCCGTGCGGATGCTCAGACTTTGTGAATTTAACATATCAAACAATACACATCACAAGTAATCACAAAGTTTATTACAATTAGTCGTGTTCTTAACAATACATGAACTAGGGACTTAAATGCACCAACAAACTCCCCCTAGGACCTAGTTCATGACAAAAGTAAAAGACAACTAACGTAAAAAACGTTTAAGTACACAAATCATAAGCATAACAAGTCCTAATGGCTCTGTTAAACTGCATAGTCTGCTCCATGTTGTATAGCTCATGAAATATCGGTTGTCTTCTCAAAATCTTGATGTCAGCCTTGCACATGTTGCAGATCCACCTTGGATCGAATATCCTGATCTGATTCAGCTCTTTCTCAGATTCCAGGACGATCACAGTGAAATGTCCCGTTCTTATTGATTAAAAACGTTCCATATTAATTGATTTCGTTGCGAGGTTTTGACCTCTATATGAGACGTTTTTCAAAGACTGCATTCATTTTAAAACAAACCATAACCTTTATTTCATCAATAAAGGTTTAAAAAGCTTTACGTAGATTATCAAATAATGATAATCTAAAATATCATGTTTACACACGACCATTACATAATGGTTTACAATACAAATATGTTACAACAAAATAAGTTTCTTGAATGCAGTTTTTACACAATATCATATAAGCATGGACTCCAAATCTCGTCCTTATTTAAGTATGCGACAGCGGAAGCTCTTAATAATCACCTGAGAATAAACATGCTTAAAACGTCAACAAAAATGTTGGTGAGTTATAGGTTTAACCTATATATATCAAATCATAATAATAGACCACAAGATTTCTTATTTCAATACACATCCCATACATAGAGATAAAAATCATTCATATGGTGAACACCTGGTAACCGACATTAACAAGATGCATATATAAGAATATCCCCATCATTCCGGGACACCCTTCGGATATGATATAAATTTCGAAGTACTAAAGCATCCGGTACTTTGGATGGGGTTTGTTAGGCCCAATAGATCTATCTTTAGGATTCGCGTCAATTAGGGTGTCTGTTCCCTAATTCTTAGATTACCAGACTTAATAAAAAGGGGCATATTCGATTTCAATAATTCAACCATAGAATGTAGTTTCACGTACTTGTGTCTATTTTGTAAATCATTTATAAAACCTGCATGTATTCTCATCCCAAAAATATTAGATTTTAAAAGTGGGACTATAACTCACTTTCACAGATTTTTACTTCGTCGGGAAGTAAGACTTGGCCACTGGTTGATTCACGAACCTATAACAATATATACATATATATCAAAGTATGTTCAAAATATATTTACAACACTTTTAATATATTTTGATGTTTTAAGTTTATTAAGTCAGCTGTCCTCGTTAGTAACCTACAACTAGTTGTCCACAGCTAGATGTACAGAAATAAATCGATAAATATTATCTTGAATCAATCCACGACCTAGTGTATACGTATCTCAGTATTGATCACAACTCAAACTATATATATTTTGGAATCAACCTCAACCCTGTATAGCTAACTCCAACATTCACATATAGAGTGTCTATGGTTGTTCCGAAATATATATAGATGTGTCAACATGATAGGTTGAAACATTGTATACGTGTCTATGGTATCTCAAGATTACATAATATACAATACAAGTTGATTAAGTTATAGTTGGAATAGATTTGTTACCAATTTTCACGTAGCTAAAATGAGAAAAATTATCCAATCTTGTTTTACCCATAACTTCTTCATTTTAAATCCGTTTTGAGTGAATCAAATTGCTATGGTTTCATATTGAACTATATTTTATGAATCAAAACAGAAAAAGTATAGGTTTATAGTCGGAAAAATAAGTTACAAGTTATTTTTGTAAAGGTAGTCATTTCAGTCGAAAGAACGACGTCTAGATGATCATTTTAGAAAACATACTTCCACTTTGAGTTTAACCATAATTTTTGGATATAGTTTCATGTTCATAATAAAAATCATTTTCTCAGAATAACAACTTTTAAATCAAAGTTTATCATAGTTTTTAATTAACTAACCCAAAACAGCCCGCGGTGTTACTACGACGGCGTAAATCCAGTTTTACGGTATTTTTCGTGTTTCCAGGTTTTAAATCATTAAGTTAGTATATCATATAGATATAGAACATGTGTTTAGTTGATTTTAAAAGTCAAGTTAGAAGGATTAACTTTTGTTTGCGAACAAGTTTAAAATTAACTAAACTATGTTCTAGTGATTACAAGTTTAAACCTTCGAATAAGATAGCTTTATATGTATGAATCGAATGATGTTATGAACATCATTACTACCTTAAGTTCCTTGGATAAACCTACTGAAAAAGAGAAAAATGGATCTAGCTTCAACGGATCCTTGGATGGCTCGAAGTTCTTGAAGCAGAATCATGACACGAAAACAAGTTCAAGTAAGATCATCGCTTGAAATAAGATTGTTATAGTTATAGAAATTGAACCAAAGTTTGAATATGATTATTACCTTGTATTAGAATGATAACCTACTGTAAGAAACAAAGATTTCTTGAGGTTGGATGATCACCTTACAAGATTGGAAGTGAGCTAGCAAACTTGAAAGTATTCTTGATTTTATGTAACTAGAACTTGTAGAATTTATGAAGAACACTTAGAACTTGAAGATAGAACTTGAGAGAGATCAATTAGATGATGAAAATTGAAGAATGAAAGTGTTTTTAGGTGTTTTTGGTCGTTGGTGTATGGATTAGATATAAAGGATATGTAATTTTGTTTTCATGTAAATAAGTCATGAATGATTACTCATATTTTTGTAATTTTATGAGATATTTCATGCTAGTTGCCAAATTATGGTTCCCACATGTGTTAGGTGACTCACATGGGCTGCTAAGAGCTGATCATTGGAGTGTATATACTAATAGTACATACATCTAAAAGCTGTGTATTGTACGGGTACGAATACGGGTGCATACGAGTAGAATTGTTGATGAAACTGAACGAGGATGTAATTGTAAGCATTTTTGTTAAGTAGAAGTATTTTGATAAGTGTATTGAAGTCTTTCAAAAGTGTATAAATACATATTAAAACACTACATGTATATACATTTTAACTGAGTCGTTAAGTCATCGTTAGTCGTTACATGTAAGTGTTGTTTTGAAACCTTTAGGTTAACGATCTTGTTAAATGTGGTTAACCCAATGTTTATAATATCAAATGAGATTTTAAATTATTATATTATCATGATATTATCATGTATTAATATCTCTTAATATGATATATATATATACATTAAATGTCTTTACAACGATAATCGTTACATATATGTCTCGTTTAAAAATCATTAAGTTAGTAGTCTTGTTTTTACATATGTAGTTCATTGTTAATATACTTAATGATATGTTTACTTATCATAGTATCATGTTAACTATATATATATATCCATATATATGTCATCATATAGTTTTTACAAGTTTTAACGTTCGTGAATCACCGGTCAACTTGGGTGGTCAATTGTCTATATGAAACATATTTCAATTAATCAAGTCTTAACAAGTTTGATTGCTTAACATGTTGGAAACATTTAATTATGTAAATATCAATCTCAATTAATATATATAAACATGGAAAAGTTCGGGTCACTACAGTACCTACCCGTTAAATAAATTTCGTCCCGAAATTTTAATCTGTTGAAGGTGTTGACGAATCTTCTGGAAATAGATGCGGGTATTTCTTCTTCATCTGATCTTCACGCTCCTAGGTGAACTCGGGTCCTCTACGAGCATTCCATCGAACCTTAATAATTGGTATCTTATTTTGCTTAAGTCTTTTAACCTCACGATCCATTATTTCGACGGGTTCTTCGATGAATTGAAGTTTTTCGTTGATTTGGATTTCATCTAACGGAATAGTGAGATCGTCTTTAGCAAAACATTTCTTCAAATTCGAGACGTGGAAAGTGTTATGTACAGCCGCGAGTTGTTGAGGTAACTCAAGTCGGTAAGCTACTGGTCCGACACGATCAATAATCTTGAATGGTCCAATATACCTTGGATTTAATTTCCCTCGTTTACCAAATCGAACAACGCCTTTCCAAGGGGAAACTTTAAGCATGACCATCTCTCCAATTTCAAATTCTATATCTTTTCTTTTAATGTCAGCGTAGTTCTTTTGTCGACTTTGGGCGGTTTTCAACCGTTGTTGAATTTGGATGATCTTCTCGGTAGTTTCTTGTATAATCTCCGGACCCGTAATCTGTCTATCTCCCACTTCACTCCAACAAATCGGAGACCTGCACTTTCTACCATAAAGTGCTTCAAACGGCGCCATCTCAATGCTTGAATGGTAGCTGTTGTTGTAGGAAAATTCTGCTAACGGTAGATGTCGATCCCAACTGTTTCCGAAATCAATAACACATGCTCGTAGCATGTCTTCAAGCGTTTGTATCGTCCTTTCGCTCTGCCCATCAGTTTGTGGATGATAGGCAGTACTCATGTCTAGATGAGTTCCTAATGCTTGCTGTAATATCTGCCAGAATCTTGAAATAAATCTGCCATCCCTATCAGAGATAATAGAGATTGGTATTCCATGTCTAGAGACGACTTCCTTCAAATACAGTCGTGCTAACTTCTCCATCTTGTCATCTTCTCTTATTGGCAGGAAGTGTGCTGATTTGGTGAGACGATCAACTATTACCCAAATAGTATCAAAACCACTTGCAGTCCTTGGCAATTTAGTGATGAAATCAATGGTAATGTTTTCCCATTTCCATTCCGGGATTTCGGGTTGTTGAAGTAGACCTGATGGTTTCTGATGCTCAGCTTTGACCTTAGAACACGTCAAACATTCTCCTACGTATTTAGCAACATCGGCTTTCATACCCGGCCACCAAAAATGTTTCTTGAGATCCTTGTACATCTTCCCCGTTCCAGGATGTATTGAGTATCTGGTTTTATGAGCTTCTCTAAGTACCATTTCTATCATATCTCCAAATTTTGGTACCCAAATCCTTTCAGCCCTATACCGGGTTCCGTCTTCCCGAATATTAAGATGCTTCTCCGATCCTTTGGGTATTTCATCCTTTAAATTTCCCTCTTTTAAAACTCCTTGTTGCGCCTCCTTTATTTGAGTAGTAAGGTTATTATGAATCATTATATTCATAGATTTTACTCGAATGGGTTCTCTATCCTTCCTGCTCAAGGCATCGGCTACCACATTTGCCTTCCCCGGGTGGTAAAGAATCTCAAAGTCGTAATCATTCAACAGTTCAATCCACCTACGCTGCCTCATATTCAGTTGTTTCTGATTAAATATGTGTTGAGGACTTTTGTGGTCGGTATATATAATACTTTTGACCCCATATAAGTAGTGCCTCCAAGTCTTTAATGCAAAAACAACCGCGCCTAATTCCAAATCATGCGTCGTATAATTTTGTTCGTGAATCTTCAATTGTCTAGACGCATAAGCAATCACCTTCGTTCGTTGCATTAATACACAACCGAGACCTTGCTTTGATGCGTCACAATAAATCACAAAATCATCATTCCCTTCAGGCAATGACAATATAGGTGCCGTAGTTAGCTTTTTCTTCAATAACTGAAACGCTTTCTCTTGTTCATCATTCCATTCAAATTTCTTCCCTTTATGCGTTAATGCAGACAAGGGTTTTGCTATTCTGGAAAAGTCTTGGATGAACCTTCTGTAGTAACCAGCTAGTCCTAAAAACTGGCGTATGTGTTTCGGAGTTTTCGGGGTTTCCCACTTTTCAACAGTTTCTATCTTTGCCGGATCCACCTTAATACCTTCTTTGTTCACTATGTGACCGAGGAATTGAACTTCTTCCAACCAAAATGCACACTTTGAAAACTTAGCGTACAATTCTTCCTTCCTCAATACTTCTAACACCTTTCTCAAATGTTCACCGTGTTCTTGGTCATTCTTTGAGTAAATAAGTATGTCATCAATGAAAACAATGACAAACTTATCAAGGTATGGTCCACACACTCGGTTCATAAGGTCCATGAACACAGCTGGTGCATTAGTTAAACCAAACGGCATGACCATAAACTCGTAATGACCGTAACGTGTTCTGAAAGCAGTCTTTGGAATATCATCTTCTTTCACCCGCATTTGATGATACCCGGAACGTAAGTCAATCTTTGAATAAACAGACGAGCCTTGTAGTTGATCAAATAAGTCGTCGATTCTCGGTAGTGGGTAGCGGTTCTTGATGGTAAGTTTGTTCAACTCTCGGTAGCCGATACACAACCTGAATGTACCATCTTTCTTCTTGACAAACAAAACAGGAGCTCCCCACGGTGATGTGCTTGGTCGAATGAAACCATGCTCTAAAAGTTCTTGTAATTGGTTTTGCAGTTCTTTCATCTCGCTGGGTGCGAGTCTGTAAGGAGCACGAGCTATTGGTGCAGCTCCTGGTACAAGATCTATTTGAAATTCAACGGATCGATGTGGGGGTAATCCCGGTAATTCTTTCGGAAATACATCGGGAAATTCTTTTGCAATGGGAACATCATTGATGCTCTTTTCTTCAGTTTGTACTTTCTCGACGTGTGCTAGAACAGCATAGCAACCTTTTCTTATTAGTTTTTGTGCCTTCAAATTACTAATAAGATGTAGCTTCGTGTTGCCCTTTTCTCCGTACACCATTAAGGGTTTTCCTTTTTCTCGTATAATGCGAATTGCATTTTTGTAACAAACGATCTCTGCTTTCACTTCTTTCAACCAGTCCATACCGATTATCACATCAAAACTCCCTAACTCTACTGGTATCAAATCAATCTTAAATGTTTCGCTAACCAGTTTAATTTCTCGATTCCGACATATATTATCTGCTGAAATTAATTTACCATTTGCTAATTCGAGTAAAAATTTACTATCCAAAGGCGTCAATGGACAACTTAATTTAGCACAAAAATCTCTACTCATATAGCTTCTATCCGCACCCGAATCAAATAAAACGTAAGCAGATTTATTGTCAATAAGAAACGTACCCGTAACAAGCTCCGGGTCTTCCTGTGCCTCTGCCGCATTAATATTGAAAACTCTTCCGCGACCTTGTCCATTCGTGTTCTCCTGGTTCGGGCAATTTCTAATAATGTGGCCCGGTTTTCCACATTTATAACAAACTACATTGGCATAACTTGCTCCGACACTACTTGCTCCGCCATTACTCGTTCCGACACCATTTGTTCCTTTCGTTCTATTAACCCCTGGTCCGTAGACCTCACACTTCGCCGCGCTATGACCATTTCTTTTACACTTGTTGCAAAATTTGGTGCAGAACCCCGAGTGATACTTTTCACACCTTTGGCATAGCTGCTTCTGATTGTTGTTGTGGTTGCGGTTATTATTGTTGTTGGGATGATTGTTGTAGTTGTTGTTGTCGTTGTTGTTGTTGTTGTTGTTGTTGGGCCGTTTGTTGTAGTTGAGATTGATGTTGCGATTGTTGGGATAATTGTTGCGATTATTGTTGTAATTGCTGTTGTTGTTGTATTGGTGATTCTTATCACCGTTTTCCTCCCACTTTCTTTTGACTTGCTTCACATTGGCCTCTTCAGCAGTCTGTTCTTTAATTCTTTCTTCAATCTGGTTCACTAGTTTGTGAGCCATTCTACATGCCTGTTGTATGGAAGCGGGCTCGTGTGAACTTATATCTTCTTGGATTCTTTCCGGTAATCCTTTCACAAACGCGTCGATCTTCTCTTCCTCATCTTCGAATGCTCCCGGATATAATAGGCACAATTCTGTGAATCGTCTTTCGTACGTGGTAATATCAAATCCTTGGGTTCGTAACCCTCTAAGTTCTGTCTTGAGCTTATTGACCTCGGTTCTGGGACGGTACTTCTCGTTCATCAAGTGCTTGAATGCTGACCACGGTAGTGCGTACGCATCGTCTTGTCCCACTTGCTCTAGATAGGTATTCTACCATGTTAACGCAGAACCTGTGAAGGTATACGTAGCGTACTTCACTTTGTCCTCTTCAGTACACTTACTTATGGCAAACACCGATTCGACCTTCTCGGTCCACCGTTTCAATCCGATCGGTCCTTCGGTTCCATCAAATTCCAAAGGTTTGCAGGCAGTGAATTCTTTGTAGGTGCATCCTACACGATTCCTGTACTGCTAGATCCAAGGTTATTGTTGCTATGTTTGAAGCTAGAAAAGTACGGAATTCCTCTTCATTCATATTCACGGTGTGTCGAGTAGTCGGTGCCATTTCCTTCAAAATAGTCAAATGGAACAAGTTAATCATACAGAATATTAAGAGTAGTTAATAGTATTTCGTAGCATAATATGAACTCATTTATAAAAGCTTTTTCTTCATATTAGCGTTTTATAAGTTTAAATTCGGGTAGTACCTACCCGTTAAGTTCATACTTAGTAGCTAATATACAATTCAACTACTACAATTCTATATGAAAAACTGATTATAATAATATTTCGCGTTCAAACTTTTACACAATATTTTACAAACTTACAATACCGCTTATTTTACATATAGCATGAAATATAGCACACAATAAATTTGATACAAGATGGTTGTGAAGATAATTCTAGCTAGTACACAAGTCGTTCAGCAAAGGCAATAAAGACACGTAATTCATACGTCCAGAAACAAGTCATGCATTCTGGTTTTACTAGGATTACTTCCCATCCTTGGTCTTGTGGAACATAACCGTTATGGCCGTTGATAAGACAGCGTGTTGTAACGTCGTCAAAGGGACGAGGGTTACGTAATGTCCAACAGTCCCGTAACAATCTAAAAACCTCATTTCTTACCCCAATTACCGACTCCGTCACTTGTGGGAACGTTTTGTTTAATAGTTGTAGCCCGATGTTCTTGTTCTCAATTTGGTGAGAAGCGAACATTACTAATCCGTAAGCATAACATGCTTCTTTATGTTGCATGTTAGCCGCTTTTTCTAAATCACGAAGTCCAATATTCGGATATATTGAGTCAAAATAATTTCTTAACCCATTGCGTAAAATAGCATTTGGGTTCCCCGCAATATATGCGTCAAAGTAAACACATCGTAACTTATGGATTTCCCAATGTGATATCCCCCATCTTTCGAACAAAAGCCTTTTATAAACCAAGGCATTCTTGGAACGTTCTTCGAATGTCTTACAAACTGATCTCGCCTTAAATAGTTGTGCCGAAGAATTCTGACCGACTCTAGACAAGATTTCATCAATCATGTCTCCGGGTAGGTCTCTTAAAATATTGGGTTGTCTATCCATTTTGTGTTTTTATACTGTAAAATAGACAAGAGTTAGATTCATAAAATAAAAAAAATACTTATTAATACAAGCAATTTTTACATATATCATAAAGCATAAGCACACTATATTACATATATTACACCACACGAATACAACTATCTTATTCCGACTCGTTTGTTTCTTCTTTTTCGATTTTAGTTTGTTTTGCCAAGTTTCTAGGGATATATGATGTTCCCCTAATACGAGCCGTCGTTTTCCACATTGGTTTAGAAAAACCTGGTGGTTTAGAGGTTCCCGGGTCATTGTTACAACTTAAGGACTTCGGGGGTTGACGATACATATAAAGTTCATCGGGGTTGGAATTAGATTTCTCTATTTTTATGCCCTTTCCCTTATTATTTTCTTTTGCCTTTTTAAATTCAGTTGGGGTAATTTCTATAACATCATCGGAATTCTCGTCGGAATCCGATTCATCGGAGAATTGGTAATCCTCCCAATATTTTGCTTCCTTGGCGGAAACACCATTGACCATAATTAACCTTGGTCGGTTGGTTGAGGATTTTCTTTTACTTAACCGTTTTATTATTTCCCCCACCGGTTCTATTTCTTCATCCGGTTCCGATTCTTCTTCCGGTTCCGATTCTTCTTCCGGTTCCGACTCTTCTTCCGGTTCCTCTTCGGGAACTTGTGAATCAGTCCACGAATCATTCCAATTTACATTTGACTCTTCATTATTATTAGGTGAGTCAATGGGACTTGTTCTAGAGGTAGACATCTATCACATAATATCAAACGCGTTAAGAGATTAATATATCACATAATATTCACATGTTAATAATATATAGTTTCCAACAAAATTTGTTAAGCAATCATTTTTCAAGTAAACACGGTCGAAGTCCAGACTCACTAATGCATCCTAACAAACTCGATAAGACACACTAATGCAAAATTCTGGTTCTCTAAGACCAACGCTCGGATACCAACTGAAATGTCCCGTTCTTGTTGATTAAAAACGTTCCATATTAATTGATTTCGTTGCGAGGTTTTGACCTCTATATGAGACGTTTTTCAAAGACTGCATTCATTTTAAAACAAACCATAACCTTTATTTCATCAATAAAGGTTTAAAAAGCTTTACGTAGATTATCAAATAATGATAATCTAAAATATCATATTTACACACGACCATTACATAATGGTTTACAATACAAATATGTTACAACAAAATAAGTTTCTTGAATGCAGTTTTTACACAATATCATATAAGCATGGACTCCAAATCTCGTCCTTATTTAAGTATGCGACAGCGGAAGCTCTTAATAATCACCTGAGAATAAACATGCTTAAAACGTCAACAAAAATGTTGGTGAGTTATAAGTTTAACCTATATATATCAAATCATAATAATAGACCACAAGATTTCATATTTCAATACACATCCCATACATAGAGATAAAAATCATTCATATGGTGAACACCTGGTAACCGACATTAACAAGATGCATATATAAGAATATCCCCATCATTCCGGGACACCCTTCGGATATGATATAAATTTCGAAGTACTAAAGCATCCGGTACTTTGGATGGGGTTTGTTAGGCCCAATAGATCTATCTTTAGGATTCGCGTCAATTAGGGTGTCTGTTCCCTAATTCTTAAATTACCAGACTTAATAAAAAGGGGCATATTCGATTTCAATAATTCAACCATAGAATGTAGTTTCACGTACTTGTGTCTATTTTGTAAATCATTTATAAAACCTGCATGTATTCTCATCCCAAAAATATTAGATTTTAAAAGTGGGACTATAACTCACTTTCACATATTTTTACTTCGTCGGGAAGTAAGACTTGGCCACTGGTTAATTCACGAACCTATAACAATATATACATATATATCAAAGTATGTTCAAAATATATTTACAACACTTTTAATATATTTTGATGTTTTAAGTTTATTAAGTCAGCTGTCCTCGTTAGTAACCTACAACTAGTTGTCCACAGCTAGATGTACAGAAATAAATCGATAAATATTATCTTGAATCAATCCACGACCCAGTGTATACGTATCTCAGTATTGATCACAACTCAAACTATATATATTTTGGAATCAACCTCAACCCTGTATAGCTAACTCCAACATTCACATATAGAGTGTCTATGGTTGTTCCGAAATATATATAGATGTGTCAACATGATAGGTCGAAACATTGTATACGTGTCTATGGTATCTCAAGATTACATAATATACAATACAAGTTGATTAAGTTTTAGTTGGAATAGATTTGTTACCAATTTTCACGTAGCTAAAATGAGAAAAATTATCCAATCTTGTTTTACCCATAACTTCTTCATTTTAAATCCGTTTTGAGTGAATCAAATTGCTATGGTTTCATATTGAACTCTATTTTATGAATCTAAACAGAAAAAGTATAGGTTTATAGTCGGAAAAATAAGTTACAAGTCATTTTTGTAAAGGTAGTCATTTCAGTCGAAAGAACGACGTCTAGATGACCATTTTAGAAAACATACTTCCACTTTGAGTTTAACCATAATTTTTGGATATAGTTTCATGTTCATAATAAAAATCATTTTCTCAGAATAACAACTTTTAAATCAAAGTTTATCATAGTTTTTAATTAACTAACCCAAAACAGCCCGCGGTGTTACTAAGACGGCGTAAATCCAGTTTTACGGTGTTTTTCGTGTTTCCAGGTTTTAAATCATTAAGTTAGTATATCATATAGATATAGAACATGTGTTTAGTTGATTTTAAAAGTCAAGTTAGAAGGATTAACTTTTGTTTGCGAACAAGTTTAGAATTAACTAAACTATGTTCTAGTGATTACAAGTTTAAACCTTCGAATAAGATAGCTTTATATGTATGAATCGAATGATGTTATGAACATCATTACTACCTTAAGTTCCTTGGATAAACCTACTGGAAAAGAGAAAAATGGATCTAGCTTCAACGGATCCTTGGATGGCTCGAAGTTCTTGAAGCAGAATCATGACACGAAAACAAGTTCAAGTAAGATCATCGCTTGAAATAAGATTGTTATAGTTATAGAAATTGAACCAAAGTTTGAATATGATTATTACCTTGTATTAGAATGATAACCTACTGTAAGAAACAAAGATTTCTTGAGGTTGGATGATCACCTTACAAGATTGGAAGTGAGCTAGCAAACTTGAAAGTATTCTTGATTTTATGTAACTAGAACTTGTAGAATTTATGAAGAACACTTAGAACTTGAAGATAGAACTTGAGAGAGATCAATTAGATGAAGAAAATTGAAGAATGAAAGTGTTTGTAGGTGTTTTTGGTCGTTGGTGTATGGATTAGATATAAAGGATATGTAATTTTGTTTTCATGTAAATAAGTCATGAATGATTACTCATATTTTTGTAATTTTATGAGATATTTCATGCTAGTTGCCAAATGATGGTTCCCACATGTGTTAGGTGACTCACATGAGCTGCTAAGAGCTGATCATTGGAGTGTATATACCAATAGTATATACATCTAAAAGCTGTGTATTGTACGGGTACGAATACGGGTGCATACGAGTAGAATTGTTGATGAAACTGAACGAGGATGTAATTGTAAGCATTTTTGTTAAGTAGAAGTATTTTGATAAGTGTATTGAAGTCTTTCAAAAGTGTATAAATACATATTAAAACACTACATGTATATACATTTTAACTGAGTCGTTAAGTCATCGTTAGTCGTTACATGTAAGTGTTGTTTTGAAACCTTTAGGTTAACGATCTTGTTAAATGTTGTTAACCCAATGTTTATAATATCAAATGAGATTTTAAATTATTATATTATCATGATATTATCATGTATGAATATCTCTTAATATGATATATATACATTAAATGTCTTTACAACGATAATCGTTACATATATGTCTCGTTTAAAAATCATTAAGTTAGTAGTCTTGTTTTTACATATGTAATTCATTGTTAATATACTTAATGATATGTTTACTTATCATAGTATCATGTTAACTATATATATATCCATATATATGTCATCATATAGTTTTTACAAGTTTTAACGTTCGTGAATCACCGGTCAACTTGGGTGGTCAATTGTCTATATGAAACATATTTCAATTAATCAAGTCTTAACAAGTTTGATTGCTTAACATGTTGGAAACATTTAATTATGTAAATATCAATCTCAATTAATATATATAAACATGGAAAAGTTCGGGTCACTACACACAGCTTCATCTGAATGGTTATCATAGTAACACCACTTAAATTTCTTACCAAAGTTCCGTGGCATCTTTCGAATAGGAGCATGCTTTATAACCCTAGCACGCTTATAACGAACCGTCTTCACCTTTTCACATGTATCTTTTTCAGTTCGATACGTGACCTTTCGTAACTGTGGGCTCAAGATATTCTAACCAAATCTATACTCTTTCTTAATCTTGCACTGCATCCACTGACCCCAGCCTCCAGTATCGCTGTACAGAAGCTTTAACCTAGCCAGTTCTTCAAGTTCGAATTCAGGTAACGTCTTAATATCCACGGCGTGTTTGAAGTAGTCAACACCGTTTTCTCTTCGAACTCCGAAGCAGTCAAGATCACTGAAGTAAGCCCAACTCAGAATCTTACCACATGTTACTTTCCCTGTACGATCATAGAACTTCTTGTATTTCGGTTCGAGTGACAAATCCTTGAACCAGCTTTTCTTCGTTATCTTCCAATACTCTTGCCATTCTTGCCTACTCATTTCATTAGCTTCATCAACTGATTCACCAGCAACGCCTTGACCTGAAGATTCACCTACTTCTTCAGTCTTTTTCTTCTCGTATACCTTTCTATTCAAAACTTCGTCAGTTTGTTGTTTGAACAGATCATCAAACTCAGGAAGGTCTTCGTTAACGTTATCGGCTACTGGACTTTCATCATCTGAAGCGTATTCAACTATAACTTCCTCATCACTGCCCAAGTCGGTCTGTTTATTTACATTTGCTTCAGACGTACTTGGGACCTGCCCACTAGCTATTAACTGCTCCACATCTATACCAAACATCCTAGCCACCTCCTCGTTACTCATCGTATGTACAATCTCGCCCTCCTCTAAATCGTAGTTCAAGGAGTTCTTTACTTCTCCTTAATTATCTAAAAAGAAGGTTAGACTGTTAATATCAACAGATAGAGGCATAGGGTTTAAGCAAACTTGGATTTGACTTACATTCTCAGTCTCCTCCCTATCAGGTTCACCCTCGGACGGTTCGGACTCTGACGATTCGATTGCTAAATTGATGTGCTTCAATCGAACCATACCGTCTTCTTCATCGGCGCATAACTTATCCTTGAACCGCCTGTTACGACGATCCATGCGCCTTATTCGTTTAGCTTGATCCGAGGACAGTTTCAAAGTGTCCTCAGTTTGTTTCTTGGATTTCTCCAGTTCAGCCCGAAGATCATCAATAACTGATAATGCTAAAAACGAACATATATTTCATAGCATTATTCCTCAAGAAAGACAAGCTTTTAGTTGCAATTGTTCTATTTAAAAGTGATATTCGTTTAAATAACAAAAGGTGAAGACAAAAGACAGATTCGACGAATTGAAGACGCAAACGACCAAAAAGCTCAAAAGTACAAAAGACAATTAAAGAGGTTCCAATTATTGATAAGAAACGTCTCGAAATTACAAGAGTACAAGATTCAAAACGCAAAGTACAAAATATAAAATTGTACGCAAGGACGTTCGAAAATCCGGAACCGGGACCAGAGTCAACTCTCAACGCTCGATGCAACGGACTAAAAATTACAAGTTAACTATGTATATAAATATAATATAATATAATATATAATTAATTATATTAATTATATATATATATATTATATATATATTATAAACCGTCGGCAAGAAAGACTCCAAAAGGGACTGAGCTGTAATTTCAAACTCCGCGACTCGCGGAGTTTGAAGGCAAAAATGCCGCGAGTCGCGGAGCCCCAAAAGTCGAAAATCCCTATAAAAGCAAACGAATTCTGATCGCAAAAATCACCAAAAATCCATCCATCTCTCTATCTATATCGTATATATTTATATTTATATTTTAATTTTAATTTTAATTTTAATCCTAATAATAAGGGTATGTTAGCGAATGTTGTAAGGGTGTAAGTCGAAATTCTGTCCGTGTAACGCTACGCTATTTTTAATCATTGTAAGTTATGTTCAACCTTTTTATATTAATGTCTCGTAGCTAAGTTATTATTATGCTTATTTAATCCGAAGTAATCATGATGTTGGGCTAATTACTAAAATTGGGTAATTGGGCTTAGTACCATAATTGGGGTTTGGACAAAAGAACGACACTTGTGGAAATTAGACTATGGGCTATTAATGGGTTTTATATTAACTAAACAATACCTTGTTAATTTAATATACAAACTTATAATTTGACGTATTTATATATAACCACATACGCTTGATTGGGTACGGTGGGCGGGATATCTATAAATACCAATAATTATTCATTTTACCGGATACGGAACTGGATTAATAGTTAATAAACTTGTTGAAACAGGGGTGAATTACATTCAAGGGTAATTGGTGTAATTGTTAACAAAGTAGTAAAACCTTGGTTTACACGCAGTCGATAACCTGGTGTATTCATTAAACAAAGTATTAAAACCTTGTTACAATTCGAATCCCCAATTAGTTGGAATATTTGACTTCGGGAATAAGAATAATTTGATGAAGGCTTTCGCTCTTTATATTTATGACTGATGGACTATTATGGACAAATCCGTATGGACATATTAAATAATCCAGGACAAAGGACAATTAACCCATGGGCATAAAACTAAAATCAACACGTCAAACATCATGATTACGGAAGTTTAAATAAGCATAATTCTTTTATTTCATATTTAATTTCCTTTATTTTATATTTAATTGCACTTCTAATTATCGCATTTTTATTGTTATTGTATTTAATTGCACTTTTAATTATCGTACTTTTTAATTATCGCGAGTTTATTTTATCGCACTTTTATTATTCGCAATTTCATTATCGTTATTTACTTTATGCTTTAATTTAAAGTCTTGTATTTATTTGGTTTTAACTGCGACTAAAGTTTTAAAATCGACAAACCGGTCATTAAACGGTAAAAATCCCCCTTTATAATAATAATATTACTTATATATATATTTGTATTTTTATAAAAGTAAACTAATATAGCGTTAAGCTTTGTCTAAAAAGATTCCCCGTGGAACGAACCGGACTTACTAAAAACTAAACTACTGTACGATTAGGTACACTGCCTATAAGTGTTGTAGCAAGGTTTAAGTATATCCATTCTATAAATAAATAAATATCTTGTGTAAAATTGTATCGTATTTAATAGTATTTCCTGCTGAAATTAAAAGTATTTTATATACACCTCGCATACTACTCTGCTAAAACATCAAGTATTTTTGGCGCCGCTGCCGGGGAACTCTTTTAAAAGCCGGAAGCGCAACGCTAATATAAAAAAAAAAAAAATTTAGTTAACTTTTATTAAAATTCGTTTTTGTAAAAATACGTTTTAAATATTCGAAAATATAAAAAGAAAAACAAAAATATTATATTTTTAGGAGTTTGATAAATATTTAAGTTTTATAAAGTTTCTTTAGTTTGTAAAAATATAAGTTTTATTTAATTTATTTTATAAATATATTTTATAAATATAAAAAACCGAAAAATATATATATATATATATATATATATATATATATATATATATAAATCTATTTTTTTTATTGTTATAAAGTATTTTATTTTTATCTTAGTTATTAAAGATAAGTTTTATTTAAATTATATAAATATTTTAATAAGATAATATAAACAGAAAATATAAAAACAGAAAACAGAAAATAAAAAAAAAATAAAGAAAAACGCGTCGAATTTTAAACCTTTCAGTTGAAATTTGAAACCCCGCGACTCGCGGGGTTTGATGCTTTGAATACCGCAACTCGCGGAGTAAACCTAACACGCTGACAGAAACCCTAATTCAGTATTAATTACGAGTAATTATTAATAATTATTATTTTAAACCCTAATTAATTATTATTATTATAATTAGTTTTATTATAATTAGTTTTACTTTTTATTTAATTTGTTTTATTTAGTTAAATTAGTTTAATTAATTTTTAAAATTAGTAGTTTTAATAAATAAATAATATAAAAATAATAATATTTTTATAAAAATTGTACTTTTTACAACTTTTTGTATATTTTTATATTTTGTCCCTTTTAATCGTTTTAGCGTAATATTTGTATATTTAGCTCATATTTAGTTTTAAACTTAGTTTTTGCCATAGTTATTTTTACTTCTAGATTTTTAGACTTTGCCGTAGAATTCCTTAAGTGCTTTTTCTTTAGACTAAGATTTAGGTGCTTTAGAATTTTGCGACGCCTTTTTTAAGTTTTAGTTTCTTTTTAAGTTATTTCCATTTGGGATATAGTTTTACTTGTAAGCTTTAATATTTTTAGACACCTTTTACTATGTACCAATTATCATTCCAATTTGTAATCTCAATTTGCGATTATAATTTTAAGTTAGTTGTAGTAATAAGGTTAGGTTAGTCAAGTATTTTTAATTTTTATAAGTTTCTTTTATTTTTCCGTCACCTTTTATTTTTCAACCATTTTTCTTTTTCAATTCTTTTTCGACGAACTCTTTTTCTTTCTTATTTCTCGCTATTCTAGTTTTAGGACATAGATTTTTATTCTACTTCTTATCTAAATTTCTTAAAATTACGAAAATTTATTTTAAGTGGTTAAATTGATAGACATCAAAATTTTCTGGTTCGTAGTAATAGTTGGATTTGTACGTGGACCGGGTTATTGGAGCCAAACAGTCCTCAATTATATTGAGACCAAACGAATCCTGCCCCTCTGCTGCATCTTTTGGCTATTCGAAACGTGGGCAAAATCAGAAAAGTCTATTGATTGGATAACTTATTATAATTTTTTTTTCCTTTTAAAAACTAATAGGATATTCAGTGAATGCACCGAGCAAGACGTTCACCACCTTTTGTACGTTCACCACCTGTAACTAGATCGAGACATTTAGCAAATATTACTGCCGTTGATTTTTCTTTAGAATCGTCATCCAGTCGACCCAGTACTTCAGTTCAAATTTCCGATAATCCATTTTTTGAACCCGACCTCACAATTGAGAATCCGGAGAATATTCAGGAACGATTCGTAGATCCTGAATCACTAAACTTTCCTCCGGAACCACCAATCATACAAACAGAGATTGTTGAGGAACGAACCATTAAATCAGAATCATCTAGTGATACCGATTCAACAAATTCAATTATGGAGAATCTGGAACCTTTAAGTATGGAAGACCGAATGAGAGCTAAACGCACTTGCCAAGGTCACGCAATTACTCATCCAGACATTAATGCGCCAGATTATGAAATCAAAGGACAAATTCTACACATGGTGACTAATCAATGCCAATTTAGTGGTGCGCCGAAGGAAGATCCAAATGAACATCTACGTACCTTTAATAGGATCTGCACACTATTTAAAATCCAAGAAGTGGAGGATGAACAGATATATCTCATGTTATTTCCCTGGACTTTAAAGGGAGAAGCCAAAGATTGGTTGGAATCGTTACCTGAAGGGGCAATCGATACATGGGATGTTTTAGTTGACAAATTTCTTAAACAATTCTTTCCTGCATCTAAAGCCGTAAGACTTCAAGCAGAAATTGTTACGTTCACACAGAAACCAAATGAAACTCTATATGAGGCATGGACTAGATATGGAAAGTTATTAAGAGGATGTCCGCAACATGGTTTAGACACCTGTCAAATAGTACAAATATTCTACTAAGGATGCGACATCACTACAAGGAAAGACATAGATATAGCAGCTGGTGGTTCTATTATGAAGAAAACCGAAACTGATGCTTACAAAATTATTGATAACACTGCTTCCCACTCACATGAATGGCACCAAGAAAAAGACATCGTTAGATCATCTAAAGCAGCTAGAGCCGATTCTAGCCATGATTTAGATTCCATTTCCGCAAAGATAGATGCTGTGGAGAGACGAATGGAAAAGATGACTAAAGATATTCACTCAATACGAATTAGTTGTGACCAGTGTGGAGGACCACATTTGACAAAAGATTGTCTCAGTATTGAATTAACAATGGAACAAAGAGAGAATATTTCATACATAAACCAAAGGCCTGGAAATAATTATCAGAATAATTATCAACCGCCAAGACCGATTTACAATCAAAACCAGAATTATAACCGAAATATTCCATACAACAACCAACAAGGTCCTAGCAATCAACAAGTATCCAATAATACTTACAATCAGCAAAGACCTAATTTTCAAAACAAACCACCACAACAAACCGATGATAAAAAGC
Source organism: Rutidosis leptorrhynchoides (assembly GCF_046630445.1). NCBI lineage: Eukaryota > Viridiplantae > Streptophyta > Magnoliopsida > Asterales > Asteraceae > Rutidosis > Rutidosis leptorrhynchoides. The sequence goes on from NC_092343.1 coordinate 142,952,902, forward strand.
CGAATTTAGAAGATATGATGACGAAGCTAGTTGAAACTCAAACGCAGTTTTTCACATCTCAGAAACAAACCAATGAACAAAATGCTCAAGCATTTAGAAATCAACAAGCTTCTATTCAAAATCTGGAACAAGAAGTAAGTAACCTAGCAAGGTTAATAGGTGAAAGAAAACCGAGAAGTCTACCTAGTGATACAAATGCTAACCCCCGGAATGAAACAGCTAAAGCCATTACCACAAGAAGTGGTACAACACTTAAACCACCTGAAATACCTGTAACTTCTGATGAAACTATTCCTACTCCACAAGAACCACAACCTGATCAAGATAAGGAAAAAGAACCGGTAGTTAAAAAGGTTAATGAAGATAACACAGTTAAGGATAAACCTTATGTTAAACCATACCAACCACCACTTCCTTACCCGAGTAAAATGAAGAAAGAGAAACTTGAAGCCGAGCAATCCAAATTCTTGGATATGTTTAAACAAATAAATGTAAATCTTCCTTTCATTGATGTGATTTCAGGAATGCCTAGATATGATAAATTCTTGAAAGATCTAATCTCAAATAGAAAGAAAATGGAAGAACTCTCGGCTGTTACTATGAATGCTAATTGTTCAGCAGTGCTGTTGAATAAGATACCAGAAAAACTATCTGATCCAGGAAGTTTCACAATTCCATGTTTTCTGGGTAGTCTTAGTTCAATAGAAGCATTGGCAGACTTAGGTGCTAGTATAAATCTAATGCGGTATTTACTATACGCTAAACTAGACCTTGGAGAATTGAAACCAACCAGAATAAGCATACAACTAGCCGATAGATCAATAAAATATCCTAGAGGGATAATGGAGACCATGCTAGTTAAAGTTGGTACTTTAGTATTTCCAGTAGATTTTGTTGTTTTGGACATGGAAGAAGATTCTCAAGTTCCTCTCATATTAGGAAGACCATTCTTAAACACGGCTAAAGCAATGATAGACGTGTTCGGTAAGAAATTGACCCTAAGTATAGAGGATGAGAGTGTTACCTTTTCAGTTGATAGAGCAATGTAACAACCGCAATCTGCAGATGATACATGTTATTATATTCAAACTATAGATGCACATGCAGAATTGTTAGAAGAATTTCCAGAATTACAAGGAACAGGAGAATGTTCTTTAGGAGAAGGTAATGAACCAATTGATGAAGCTGAAATGTTAGCTACACTGATAGCTAATGGATATGAACCAACAATAGAAGAAATTCAAATGCTAAAAGAAGAAGACAGATATCGATATAAATCATCGATAGAAGAACCTCCAAAATTAGAGTTAAAGCCACTTCCAAACCATTTGGAATACGCTTATTTACATGGTGAATCTGAATTACCTGTAATAATATCGTCTTCTCTTACTGAAAATGAGAAATCAAAACTCATTTCTGTGTTGAAAGCTCATAAACCAGCCATTGCATGGAAGATTCATGATATTAAAGGAATAAGTCCTTCGTATTGCACACATAAAATCCTTATGGAAGAAGGTCATAAAACGTATGTGCAACGCCAACGAAGACTAAATCCTAATATGCAAGATGTAGTTAAGAAAGAGATCATTAAACTGCTAGACGCAGGTTTAATTTATCCAATTTCTGATAGTCCATGGGTAAGCCCAGTTCAATGCGTGCCTAAGAAGGGTGGCATGACTGTCATTACAAATGAGAAAAATGAGCTTATTCCTACTAGGACTGTAACAGGATGGCGTGTATGTATTGATTATAGAAAATTAAATGACGCCACCAGAAAAGATCACTTTCCGTTACCTTTCATAGATCAAATGTTGGAAAGATTAGCCGGAAATAGTTACTATTGTTTTCTAGATGGATTTTCCGGATATTTTCAAATTCCAATAGCACCCGAAGATCAAGAGAAAACCACATTCACGTGCCCTTATGGTACTTTTGCTTACAAACGCATGCCATTTGGACTTTGTAACGCTCCTGCAACCTTTCAAAGGTGTATGATGGCGATTTTTCACGACATGATAGAAGAATGCATGGAAGTATTCATGGATGACTTTTCAGTCTTCGGTGATACATTTGAATCATGTCTAGTTAATCTGGAACGAATGCTAATTAGATACGAACAATCAAATCTAGTTCTTAATTGGGAGAAATGCCATTTCATGGTTAAAGAAGGCATCGTTTTTGGTCATAAAATTTCAAAAGAAGGAATTGAAGTGGATAGAGCTAAAGTAGATGTAATTGCTAAACTTCCACATCCCACCAATGTTAGAGGAGTTAGGAGTTTTCTAGGGCATGCTGGTTTTTACCGACGTTTCATAAAAGATTTTTCTAAAATTGCCACTCCTATGAATAAACTCCTAGAAAAGGATGCTCCATTCATCTTTTCAGATGAGTGTATCAAATCTTTTAATATTCTTAAAGAAAAACTTACTAATGCGCCGATCATGATAACACCAAATTGGAATCTACCATTTGAACTAATGTGCGATGCAAGTGATTTTGCAATGGGAGCCGTTTTAGGACAAAGGATTGAAAAACGATTTCAACCTATATATTATGCTAGTAAGATGTTACAAGGAGCACAAACAAACTATACAACTACTGAAAAAGAACTCCTTGCTATTGTCTTTGCTTTTGACAAATTTCGATCATATCTCGTTCTAGCAAAAACGGTGGTCTATACCGACCATTCTGCTCTTAGATACTTATTTTCAAAACAAGATGCTAAACCAAGATTAATCCGTTGGATCTTACTCTTACAAGAGTTTGATATTGAAATCCGAGATAAAAGAGGAGCAGAAAATCTTGCCGCTGATCATCTTTCTCGTCTTGAAAATCCCGAATTAGAAGTTCTAAATGAATCAGCCATACAAGACATCTTTCCTGATGAATATCTATTGAAGATAGATTATAATGAAATTCCATGGTTTGCAGACTATGCAAACTATTTAGTATGTGGATTCCTTGAAAAAGGATTATCGTACCAAAGACGAAAGAAATTCTTCAGTGATATAAAACACTATTTTTGGGAAGATCCACATCTGTTTAAAAGTTGTCCAGATGGAATAATACGCCGATGTGTATTTGGAGATGAAGCTAGTAAAATATTAAACCATTGTCACACAGGACCAACAGGAGGGCATTATGGGCCTCAACTAACAGCAAGAAAAGTTTATGATGCTGGATTCTATTGGCCTACAATTTACAAAGACGCACACCTTCTTTGCAAATCCTGTGATGCTTGTCAAAGGGCCGGAAAAATAAGTCAACGTGATGAAATGCCACAAAATGTCATCTAAGTATGTGAAGTATTTGACATTTGGGGTATTGACTTTATGGGTCCATTTCCAAAATCTCATAATAATCTCTATATTCTCGTAGCCATTGATTATGTATCTAAATGGGCGGAAGCACAAGCTCTCCCAACTAACGATGCACGAGTTGTAGTCAACTTTTTAAAATGTCTTTTTGCAAGGTTTGGAACACCGAAAGCTTTAATAAGTGATCGGGGTACTCATTTCTGTAATAATCAACTTGAGAAAGTTCTTAATAGATATGGAGTAACTCATAAAATCTCCACCGCATATCATCCACAAACAAGTGGACAAGTTGAAAATACCAACCGAGCTTTAAAACGTATTCTAGAGAAAACCATAGGATCAAATCCGAAGGAATGGTCCATTAAATTGGAGGATGCACTCTGGGCTTTTAGAACAGCCTACAAAACTCCAATTGGAACCACACCTTTTAGACTTGTTTATGGAAAAGCATGTCATCTTCTAGTAGAAATTGAACACAAAGCATTTTGGGCTTTGAAGACATGTAATCTTGATTTACATGAAGCTGGACGTTTACGATTAAGTCAACTAAACGAATTAGAAGAATTAAGACATGAAGCATACGATAATTCGTTAATCTATAAGGAAAGAACGAAGAAATGACATGATAAAAGAATCAGAAGTTTAAAAGAATTTAAAGAAGGAGACAGAGTTCTTCTTTTCAATTCACGATTCAAGCTATTTCCTGAAAAATTGAAATCAAGATGGTCTGGACCATTCATAGTCAAAAGAGTTTTCCCATACGGAACGATAGAATTAATAAATTCAAATGGGATTGAATTTAAAGTTAATGGTCACAGAGTTAAACATTACATACATGGTCCGATGGAAGTTGACAATGAAGTTAATCATAATTTCACCACCCAAGAAAACCTTCAAAATGAAAACATAAATATGTTATCAACAACATATGAAAAATCAAAATTGGAATATAGGGAGGATTCAAATTTGAGTGATGAAGAAGAATTCCTATACAAACCTCCCATTCCAAGAAACGAAGAAAAATGTGAACAAGAAATTCAAATAGAAATGAAAGAACCAAGAAAAGAACACCCGAAAAAGGTTTACAAACCAACTCGACTTACTAAAGCAGGAGACCCAGGTGAATTTATCATTTCTTGCTTACTTAATGATGGTGGTGTATATAATGGACTCACAGATTTAGGAGCAAGTGCAAATATTATGCCTCTTTCCTTATACAAAAGATTAGGCATGGGTAAATTAAAACCAACCAAAATAGGTGTTCAATCATTTGACCAAACCATTAAACACCCGGTTGGAATAGCAAATAATTTACTTGTTAACGTGGGAAGTTTGACCTTTGTTGCAAACTTCATAGTGATTAATATGGAGGAAAACCTTGATATTCCTCTAATTCTAGGTCGCCCATTTTTAGCAACCACCGAGGCATTCATTGATGTGAGAGAAGGTAGAATAACACTTAGGAATGGTGATACATCGATCACCTTTGTGAACCGAAAGTTTAGATCTCCACAAACCAAAACTGTTAGACCAATAAAAATGCATAAGTGTGGGGAAGATGAAGAAACACTTAATGATGATCCAATCACAAAGAATGCCGTTGATGATACGAAATTAGATGAACCCATTTTTAACAGTTCAACGAAGAAACTTTATAAAAGGATTCACGATGCTAAGATTAAAGGAAACTTTAAGTTATATAACCGATTAATATCCAATTTATCGTCAAAAGAAAAGGCAATGTTAGTTGAATTTGTGAAAGTTACGGAGGAAATCAACAAATGGATTGAAGTAAAAGTCAAAGATATACAAGTTGTTGATGATTCAATTGAAAATAATGTTAATCACAATTTCGACACCACAGCTGACTAAGTGTGGGGAGAATCAAAGGGGTTTATGTATTTCTGTTAGAGTTAGATTGTCTGTTTTCGTGTAGTTCTCGAAAATGGAACCCGAATGGTCTTTCCTTAGCAGACCCTAAAGAACTAGTCTTCTCCTCCCATTCTGAATTTTTATTTTTTTTAGGTTTTTACAAAATGAAGACTGCCTGTGAACTAAACCATGGTCTAATGCTACACGCTTTGATCACTAAACGTAATAATGACATACTACCAAGTGAAATAGTATCAGTAATCAGAGAAAGAATGGACGGAGTTAGAAAAGAATCCAGATGCGAAGATAATAAGTTACAATTTGGTAAAGGAAAATCAAAATCCGCAGCGAAAAGAAGAGCACGACACCTAGAAAGATGTCACAAATGCGGAAAATGGTCACATGGAGGTAAATGTTCAAATAATCAAACCTATTCAAATACCGAATTTGTTACTTTATGCAAAGACGGACCATTCATATGTTTAGAAGAAAAGACACTAAATGCTCGAGGTTACGCCTATGTAGCCATGGAAAACCAATTAAACTGACTATCTTATGAATGGGATAGATCATATAACTAAGAAATCTATTTCACAGGTATGTCTGTACAGTTTTTATTTTTATTTTTATTTTTAACCTTTTGATAATAAACGCTAATTTGTTCGCTAAAAAGTATTAAATTGGTATTGAATAAAATTAGGTTTGGCGACCGAAATTATTGATATCATACAAAAATTTATTACATCACTGCGAAATTTAACGTTTATTCTTAAGGTATAAATATCTTTAATCAATCAACCCAAAATATTTCAAAAATTCGTCATGAGTTAAATTAGGTCTTGGAACCGAAATTACTTTACCGAAAAGAGGGGCGCATATTTTTGATAATATTTGATTGATTAAAGTGGGATAAAAAGCCAAAAAGATTTTTAATTTTATTTTTACCATGTTTTTAAAATTAATATTTAAATCTTAAATTAATATTGTAAACTTTGTAAAAACAATATATTTAAAATTGTAAATATTTGAAAAATTAATATAAGTTTGGTGTGAATTTATAATATGAATTTCTAAAATTAAGATTGGTGTGAATTTTTTTTTATTTTATGAATTTTTAATTTTATGCATTTTAAATTTTAGGTTTGGTGTGAATTTTTAATATTAATTTTGAATTTTATATTTAAATTGTGTGAATTTAAAAACAAAAATTTACTTTATCTCATTAAGTTAAAAATATGATTTTTAAAATTCGTCGTAAGTTGAAGACTAGGTCTTTGAACCGAAATTGCTTTACCCAAGGAAGGGACGAGAACTTTTATTATCATTATTTTTAATCTTATTGAATTAAAGTATGCCAAAAACATTAAAAAAAAAAAAAACCCAAAAATCTTAGCTTTTAAAACAATCGCTACAAAAAGACAAATTTTAAAATTTTGTCGAAGGACGGACTAGGACATCGATCCGAAACGACCTCGTCCTAAATAACAAGGGAAACAAAATTTTAAAATTAATTACTTAATTGTTTTAATAAGTTAAAGATTATAAAAAAAAATATATATACCAAACTCCGCGACTCGCGGAGTTTGAAGGGGAAATCTCCGCGAGTCGCGGAGGGACCGAAATACAGAAAAAAATAAAACGAAAAGAACTGCTCAGACAACACACACAACTCAAACATACAGCAAAATAACTGCGAAATAACTCACGAAAAACCCGAAAAAAACCCCCTAAAATCACAATTTTTAACCGTTAATCATCAAATCTTTTACTAAAATCATGTTGAGAAGGATGCTATCAAGGAATTACTCAAGAAAAACGGTAAATTTCTACACCTAAACACCATTTAATCCGAAATTAGTGTTCTTGAGCAATTTTTTTCCCCAATTTGATTTTGATGCTTTTTAGTGTAATTAGGCTTAAATTGTTTATGTATTATGCTTGTATAACCTAGATTGATGCTGTTTAACATGATTAGAAGCCTTAAACTTCAAATTTTGAGTAATCTAGGGTTTGTGTTCTTGAGCAAATTTGGGGCTTTTTGATATAAACAGGTTATGGCCGATTTTTTTCATGAATTGTTGCTAAATTAAGTAGTGTAACATGTTTAGGTAGTTAAATGATCCAAACTTTGAGCCTAAACATGATTTTGAGAATTAAAGTGGACTTTTTCAAGTCTAAAAATTCATGAACTTGATTTTTGAAAGATAATGCCATTTGAGACTTGTTTAATTGCTAGTAATGATTATTTTGACATGTTATTTGAGTTGAATGCTTATGAACTTGGCGAACATTTTCGTATATGCTTATTTGAAAAAGTGTAGATTTGATAAAAATGTGAAAATGAGCTTAAGTTTGATATAAATTGATCATGTCATTGTAATTATTTTGATTGATGATTTTGCTGACACTAATGCATATTTGGATGCACAAAAATTGTGTTTGATGTGTTTTGCAGACTGAAAGGGGTGAATCTTCATCCCAAACTCGCAATGCTCCTGCTGAGAATGCGGAACAATAGGAGGTGGATAACTACTACAAGCAGGATATACCTCATCCAGTCATGACATTTTCTGATATGCACTTGGAAGAGTTGCACCCGAACCTGAGATTTGACAGACTTTGGATAGATTATCCAAAATATCAAAGGGGTTTGCATACTCTTCATTCTAAGGTTGTTGAGGTACCTAGGGTCATAGAATGGGGACCCTTAGAAGCTGTAGAATTGGCCGGGCCAATTAGGGAATTACTTGTACAGAGGTATGGTAATTCTACTTTTAATGACTGGGTACATTTATTCACCATGCGTAGACCTGTATATAAAGTATGGTGTGAAGAATTGTTGTGTAGTATAGAGTTGAATGATCGGGTAGCTAGTTTAACCGATCGTTCTTTTATTAGATTTTTGTTAGGCGGTTCGATGCGCCACATGTCTTTACTAGACATGGCTCAGGCTTTACGTATATATACGTCTGAGGAGTTAGCATCTGCCGATTGTAGAGGGTTGATACTAAATGGTAGAAAGATAGATGAAAATTTTGATACACACGGTGTGTGGAGTCAAATGACAAGCCATCACCGTTTCAAAGGGAGAAATTACTCTTATTTGGATATAGATAGAGCTGAATTAAGAGTAATTCATAGGTTTTTAGCTAATTCGATTACACAAAGGGGTAAGAACAAGGAAAAAGTAAATGAACAGGATTTGTTTTACCATATGTGTATTCGAGACCCACAAAGCGCTGTAAGTATACCGTATTGTGTGGGTTATTATTTATCAGCTATGGTTCGGGGGATGAGACCGCATAGCATAATAGGAGGTGGTATTTTTATTACTTTGATTGGTGAATATCTCGGTGTGGATATAAGTCGGGGGGGATTATTAGTGGAAGAACCAGAACCCCGCGATACTATAGGTTTAAATGTATACCATGATGCGAAAGTTTTGAAGAGGCGAAATAACGCCGCAGTACCATACCATGGTAGACATCCACAGGTTGAGAGAAACCAACAGCAAGGTAATGTAGGAGGGGGGAATGAGATGCAAGAAATGCAAAGGTTTATAGCTTCTCAGAAGTACAAAAATGCTAGACAGAGAGCATTTGAAGATTGACAAGTTCATCAGAACCAAATCATAGCTCATTGCCAACATATAGGTAGAAACTATATTCCTACACCGAAACCCATCTTCCCTCCCTGGTCTATAGAGATGCAACCACCGTATCCTACGTATAACCCTGCCGAAGCATTCTATAGCACCTATGGTTATGCCTGGAACCCCTATTGGTACCAGTATCATCCCTAGTCTACTTAGTTTTTTATATTTTTTTTTATTTTGTAATTTGTAATGATTGATACGTTTAATACTTTTGTTAATATTGTAATAGTTTTTATAATTGTCTAACTTTTATTCTTAGATTTTAATAATTTTTGAATGTGGGGTAATATACCAAACTTCAAAAATATGTATATATGTTTGCAGTTTATCTTATGTACACAACAGGGTAAAACAACGCATTTTCAAAGACTGGCATTAAGTTCAGCAAAAGTAACTAATTTTGACGACAAGATGCAAAATATATGTGAAATAACAACAAGACGGAATGAACAAATGATGTGCACCATTTATCATTCAGCAAACAAACGCCAATATATTTGGAAACTTTGGTAAAAATTTAATCATTTTCACACAAATCACCCTCAATAATTAAAATTGTTACTGATTTCTTGCAAATGAGGGCATTGCAAGATCTTAAGTGTGGGAAGGGGTTAAATTCTTTCGGATTTTAAAATTTTTATCTTAAACACTTGATTACCATTAAAAATACTAGTAAAGCAGTAGTTGTATTAGAATCTAGTGCTCTCTGATAATAAAGAACAGCCCTAGTCTTATATACTGACTACCCAATTCTAGTAAAATTTTTCGAAATTTTCAATTAAATGAACTCAAAATCATGTTTATACATATTTATGAACGATAAAACTAGGTTTTAACACCGAAATTATTGTAACCTCGGAAAGGACATAAATTGAGAAACAAACCAAAATGTTAAAATTCATTTAAAATGGAATAGAGGACGATAAAAAGGAAAATAAAAGCCAAGTGTGGGAAAATTCTCCAAGTTATTCAAAACATATATCACATATTTCTGTAACAAATAACTGAAAATACTTTTGCTTTGGATTAAACTAAACTGTTTTACCCGATGAAAGAAAAGAAAAGATGGATCTACACGATGAATCAATTCCATCATTAAAAGGAAGTAAAGTCTTCCGAAAAAGACACGTGCTTCTTGATTTAGGTCATGAAGTTGTCGTCCAGACCAGCTGTAGGTTGACGAAAAATCTAGAAAAGTCATCACTAAAATCAGCAGGAAATCCACGGACCTCAGCATTAAATAGGGTCGCCAAGTGGTCAGATTTATCCTAACCATGAGAAGGATTTATCTCGTACAATGGGGGGGCACCATGCAAATTAGCTTGATAAGACTAATGAATCAGATCCCCAGAAAGGATAATCTCCTTAAAAGATCAAAAATCAGCTTTTAAGCCTGATATTACTCAATCCTTGAGATTGACTTTAAAGATTGAGAATTACAAACTCATGGAATTCAATGATATCTAAACTCGAGCTTGAACGAGAAAATATTTTGATCAAAATTACAAACCGATTTGTTTTCTGAAAACCCTATTTTCAATGCGTTCATTACCATTGAACGTAAAATCCTAGGAATTCACCTAGAATTCATTAGGTCACCTGAACCAAATCGGGTGTCAACCGTAAGAACGGTGGTTGCATAGTGGTCAAAGACAGGACCTTGTGCCAGACCGAAAAATTATAAGGGTGAGCCTTACTATTGCTCCTACCAAGGATAGTAATTGCGTCTGACACGTTATAGACCATAATTAAAAGCATGTCAGGGGACATTGCCTTAACAGTTGCTTGTTCAACGCTTTCCTTTACAACCGGACGGTAGTTTACCAAAAGGTAATATACAGGACAAGTAAACTGGACGTGTTGCTTTCCAAATACAAGGTTAGCAAGTGGGTGACACAAAACCATAAGTTTTGAGCTAAAATTTTCAAATCTGAAACCCACCAAACCCACAAAAATATTTTGCAAACACCGGTAAAGGGTTATCCCGGAAAACTTATCTAGGGTAAAAACTAGATTTAATTTTCAAAAGATCAAATGTTTTCATAAAGATCAAATTTCCTTAATGGATCTAAATTTTTATAGTCATGTGGGACTGTAAACCATATCGTTACTACCATTGTTTATACCACCGTATAGAAATCACTGATGTACAAAGTGTGAAGAATAAAGAAGTGATTCTAGTATTTCAAGACGATATTGCTTGAGGACAAGCAACGCTCAAGTGTGGGAATATTTGATAATGCTAAAAACGAACATATATTTCATAGCATTATTCCTCAAGAAAGACAAGCTTTTAGTTGCAATTGTTCTATTTAAAAGTGATATTCGTTTAAATAATAAAAGGTGAAGACAAAAGACAGATTTGACGAATTGAAGACGCAAACGACCAAAAAGCTCAAAAGTACAAAAGACAATCAAAGAGGTTCCAATTATTGATAAGAAACGTCTCGAAATTACAAGAGTACAAGATTCAAAACGCAAAGTACAAAATATAAAATTGTACGCAAGGACGTTCGAAAATCCGGAACCGGGACCAGAGTCAACTCTCAACGCTCGACGCAACGGACTAAAAATTACAAGTTAACTATGTATATAAATATAATATAATATATAATTAATTATATTAATTATATATATATTATATATATATTATAAACCGTCGGCAAGAAAGACTCCAAAAGGGACTGAGCTGTAATTTCAAACTCCGCGACTCGCGGAGTTTGAAGGCAAAAATGCCGCGAGTTGCGGAGCCCCAAAAGTCGAAAATCCCTATAAAAGCAAACGAATTCTGATCGCAAAAATCACCAAAAATCCATCCATCTCTCTATCTATATCGTATATATTTATATTTATATTTTAATTTTAATTTTAATTTTAATTTTAATCCTAATAATAAGGGTATGTTAGCGAATGTTGTAAGGGTGTAAGTCGAAATTCTGTCCGTGTAACGCTACGCTATTTTTAATCATTGTAAGTTATGTTCAACCTTTTTATATTAATGTCTCGTAGCTAAGTTATTATTATGCTTATTTAATCCGAAGTAATCATGATGTTGGGCTAATTACTAAAATTGGGTAATTGGGCTTAGTACCATAATTGGGGTTTGGACAAAAGAACGACACTTGTGGAAATTAGACTATGGGCTATTAATGGGTTTTATATTAACTAAACAATACCTTATTAATTTAATATACAAACTTATAATTTGACGTATTTATATATAACCACATACGCTTGACTGGGTACGGTGGGCGGGATATCTATAAATACCAATAATTATTCATTTTACCGGATACGGAACTGGATTAATAGTTAATAAACTTGTTGAAACAGGGGTGAATTACATTCAAGGGTAATTGGTGTAATTGTTAACAAAGTAGTAAAACCTTGGTTTACACGCAGTCGATAACCTGGTGTATTCATTAAACAAAGTATTAAAACCTTGTTACAATTCGAATCCCCAATTAGGTGGAATATTTGACTTCGGGAATAAGAATAATTTGATGAAGGCTTTCGCTCTTTATATTTATGACTGATGGACTATTATGGACAAATCCGTATGGACATATTAAATAATCTAGGACAAAGGATAATTAACCCATGGGCATAAAACTAAAATCAACACGTCAAACATCATGATTACGGAAGTTTAAATAAGCATAATTCTTTTATTTCATATTTAATTTCCTTTATTTTATATTTAATTGCACTTCTAATTATCGCATTTTTATTGTTATTGTATTTAATTGCACTTTTAATTATCGTACTTTTTAATTATCGCAAGTTTATTTTATCGCACTTTTATTATTCGCAATTTCATTATCGTTATTTACTTTATGCTTTAATTTAAAGTCTTGTATTTATTTGGTTTTAACTGCGACTAAAGTTTTAAAATCGACAAACCGGTCATTAAACGGTAAAAACCCCCCTTTATAATAATAATATTACTTATATATATATTTGTATTTTTATAAAAGTAAACTAATATAGCGTTAAGCTTTGTTTAAAAAGATTCCCCGTGGAACGAACCGGACTTACTAAAAACTACACTACTGTACGATTAGGTACACTGCCTATAAGTGTTGTAGCAAGGTTTAAGTATATCCATTCTATAAATAAATAAATATCTTGTGTAAAATTGTATCGTATTTAATAGTATTTTCTGTAAAAATAAGCTATTTTATATACTACTCTGCTAAAACATCAATAACCTTCTGCATCTCCCGCCTCTTCTTCTTCTCCTCCAGTTTATCATACTTGTTGGAAAGAGAAATAACCAACGCAGACAAATCAGAAACCTTCGAAGACAAACCAGAACTAAAAGCAGCAATAAGTGAAGTTTTCAGTTGTTGTGCTATTGGAGTCAAAGAGGTTGGAGGAACGGTATGTTGAATTGGTGAGGTTTGTTGAGATGGTGGTGTTGTTGTTGTGGAGGAATGGTAGACTAGATTTCAGACTGAGAACCAGTAGCCCCATTCTTCTTTGGTTCGAAAACGTAATGCCCTTTCTTACGCTTGCGCGTTGATTTCTCTACTTCCTTCTCTTTCCTCTTCAAAGTCACCATCACATCATCAGTACCGTCGTCGAGAATCTCATCATCGAAACTGTAATTCTCGATATCATCTAAGATGTGATCACCCGTATCACCAGCAGCCTCACCTTCAGGCTCATTCGACTCATCGTCACTACCAGGAATCATAATATCCTCATGATCAGAATCACTATCCTCATGTCTCCACCTATTCTTCACATACACATAGTCAGGCTTGAGCAAGTGAGCAAACAACGGTCGGTTTGCTGAAGCATTCTTCCCCTTGTATTGACACATACGACGAACAACATCATCCGTCATCTTGTGTAGCCTGATCAGCTCACTATCATTCTTGGACAAGCTGTCATGTTGTGAATCGATGACCAGCTGTAGAAATCGAGGGAATAGTAGATAACGATCAGCCTTCATGACACGTTCTCAACCAAGTAATCGAAAACCATGCCAGAGAAGTTGAAAGGAGCATTCAGTATGAGTGCAACGTAAGCTGATTGCATGACATGGTTCAGCTCATCATGACCCTCCCGTCTAGAAGTTAAGCAGTGAAGTACCACATGAGCTAGGTACTTGAAAGTCGGACAAAGATCATACTTTAACACCTTCGATTTCTTGATATTACCAGTAAACTTGCACCGAAGAAGACAACCCTTAACAACACCTTCGTGGATTGTTATTCTCATCTTAGCGGAGTCACCAAACTCCCATAACCTTCTGATGTGGTCCTCATTAACGACAATATCCTTGCCTTCAACTGAGTTGTTGATCACCATAATCTCCCTATCATCAACAGTAATCTTTCCCACCTCAGCGTTCGTCCAGAACTAGCGCTGGTGGTTCTTGTAGCACTTGATTTCGTGACTAATGGCCTTGAAGATTCTGGACCTCATGAGGAAGTCCATAATTCCCCAGTAATCTTTCAGCAAGTCGCTTTTGTTGAGATTAGCGATCATGTTGTTCTTCTCACTTACTTGAAGAACATTGTCATGATCCGAAGCCTTTCGTGAGTGTGACTGAGTTACACGCTTATCTGACTTCCTAGTGGATTGCTCAGTAACAGTTTGAGACGCAACGACTTGACCGGAAACAGACCCGGCAACCTCAACAGATGAAACAGTGGGAATGGTCTCAGAAGGAACACCTGACATCTTAATCTGTAAATTAAGCGTTAGCAAAATCGAATACAAACAGAAAATTTTAAAAGTTTGAAACCCTAATTGTATCCGTACGGATGCATAAGCAACCGCCCGGATGCATGTTGTATCCGTCCGGATGCATATTGCAACCGTCCGGATGCATTGATTGAGAACCGGATTCCAACTTTAGTGTAACCGCATGGATACACATTGTATCTACACGGTTACATGTGCAACCGTGCAGATGCATCGTGCAACCGTGCGATTGCAGTTCATCTGACAGACCGAAAAACCCAACCCATCAAATTTTCCCAAACTTGATCAAAATCACATCCAATTCGTTATATACCCTACCCGGACCTCCGATTAACATTTATCAGTCATCAATTTCAATTATCAACTCAAAATCAAAGATTAATCGATTAAAATAGGTCCTTAGATTTGAAACTATAAAAATCAACATAACTTGAGATTAAACGGATGGAATTGCACCTCAGTTATCTCATTGTGATCACAATTGAAAATTGAACAAGTTACGAACACGAAAACTTCTTCCTTTAGCTTGGAAATTATCGAATAATTTTGCAGATTGCGGTTGTGAATTGTGCGTACAGGCATCTGGTTGCATTTGGGTTTTTATACCCACTTTGCAACCGCACGGATACACTAGTGTATCCTTGTTGCCTTGAGGTAACCGTACGGTTGCAGTGTGCAACCGTGCGGATGCAAGCCAATGTGAAATTCAAACCTTCCTAAGTCTAACTGTGCGGATACCGCATGTATCCGTGCGCATACATACTGTAACCGTACGGATGGTTTCAAGCCCCAAATGAATTCAAAATTTAAACTTACTTTTTTGTCGACACTCGCACTTTCAGAATTCAGTTCACGTACCTTATTCGAATAAATCATCATACTTTTACCTTGTAAATCACAATTCAATCATTTCCGTTCTCCAAATCCAACACTTCCTAACTTCTTGAAGATCCTTATTAGCTGATCATCATTCTGCTAAACCTGCTCAACAAACATGCAATTCTATGCACACATAGCTTCACACACACGTTAGTTCATCCATTTCATAAGATCAAACCATTTAATCGTAATGAATCAAACAATTTAATGTCCGATCATTAAATCACATAAAACACATTGATCTTTTCCCATTTCCATTACTCCCCCTATCAAACAAAATCAGGGATTCAACTAGCAAACACAAACACCCAGTTTAACAGATAAACCCACTATTTTTGTATTTTTCCAGTTTTAAGAAATGCAAATAATATACAAATGATACACATGAATGCAAATAACTATACTAATAACAGAATGAGCAGTAAATAACAGAAATTCACTTGTTTTTGTGAGTTGTTGATATCTTGGGATCAGAACTGAATTACAGTGGCAATTTATAAATTGTTTTATTAGTTTAAGTACCTACAGATTAACACAGTGATTGTAGATATCAAGTCACATTAATCCTTCTTATTCTTTCCTCATAGACATTTTGATGATCACGTGATTTAAATTACTTTAACATATTTCTATGCTAGATTCGATCAGTGAATCAGTCCTCATTTCAGATCGCACGATGTATCATGTAGCCAATTGAGCACTAAAGTCCAGACGCTTTCCGTTATTACTAGCACATACTTATGAACCAATTGAGCAGGGGACTCTCACTGTGTTTTGAATATTTCTGTCAGCCTTTGGCTTCTACCTCGACCTATACCTTCCTTAAATGGCTCGGG
This sequence comes from Rutidosis leptorrhynchoides, assembly GCF_046630445.1. Lineage (NCBI taxonomy): Eukaryota > Viridiplantae > Streptophyta > Magnoliopsida > Asterales > Asteraceae > Rutidosis > Rutidosis leptorrhynchoides. The sequence goes on from NC_092343.1 coordinate 142,969,179, forward strand.
TAGATCTCACAGAATTTTGAATATTCTGAGATGTGCATACACAAACGCTATAAGTTCCATGCTTTTCATTATTGATATCTTAACGTATATTACACATTTGTAAATATATTTCTAGTTTCTAGTCTTAATGGGTATATCTCATATCACAGGCACAAAGATGCTCGGTAGTTCAATGTGAACCCCTGGATCCAATCCAAGCCACACGAGAGCATCAGCCAATGAATGATTTGAGATTTGAGCACAGATCTTCTTTAAATCATGAGAATAATTCTCATTATCTTTCTTCTTGATTGACTTTGATTTGAATTCTTCGTCTTTGAACACTTGTATTTAGTTTATCTTGTCTACACATGACTTGAACTTTATTCAGATGATCTTGGACTTCATAATTGTATAGGATGCTCAAATCATTCATAGGTGTTCTCCCTTAAACAGCAAGGACGGCGCCCGTAATGATCTGATATACTTTTAGACATTATTTTCAAGATATATTTACCTCTATGTAGTCTAACCTTTCTATGATTGAATGAAAAGCATTACGAACCGATAGAGATTGATATACAATATCTGTACAAAATATCCTCACTTGTATTGATCACCTGAATATCCCAATAGTCGTTTGACTCAATGGTAGAACAAATTTTGAATATTGCTTGGGGATATCCAATGCCATATCTATCCAGTACAAATCTTAATAGGGAATACCCTCACCTTCTGTTGATTTCCTAAACAATTGTTTCTAGAATATGCACACATAATAATTAGGTGGCTACCATTCAACCGCTGTAAACCTTCCATGATTTTCTCACCAAGATTTCCTCATAAAGCTTAACAGTACTTAATATGAATAATCACCGTTTTAATCTATATTACTTACTACGCGCCAAACATTAAAATGCCAATTCAGTGATTTCCTCATCTCCCAATCACATGTCAACTACTCGTTTTTATGTTTTTCTAATTTTTATGGTTTTTCACAGCAATCATACACCGGGAAGATCATGCAGTTGAGTCAACAATATGCAAGGCAGTATTGAAGTCACCTAACATTATCCAAGGCTGTTGTCCAATAAATGAATTATGCATAACCATATTCGACCATAAATCACGTCTTAGAATATTACTGTTATCCGCGTAAATAAATGAAACAAAAAATCAACATCCATCATCAACGGATTTCACTAAACAATGCATCACTTGGTTCGTAACATTTAAAACCATAATCTGCACAATCCCAGGATCCCATCTGACAATAATAGGTGTACCTTTGTGACAAACAGTAAAATTCGATGACCAGTACCATGAAGGAAAAATCATATTACAAATACTATTCAACTTCGAAATAGCAACATGAGATTACAAAATTGCACAAACACATAATTTAAGACTCAACACAATTGCTAACCTCATTTTGTTAACGGATGAGATTCAAGCCCCTAATATTCCATGCCGCAAGACTTAACATTGGAAATCGTCAATCACGGGAGTGCTTTCCCCCTCAGTAGTTTGTGCAATAAATCGTGACGTCTCTGTTAGAATGCAGTCAAATACATAAAGAAAACAAGGATTACCGTTTTTGAGTATGACAAATTTGGGATCAGAAGAAAGTATCTGTTAGAAAGCAACAACAAAAGTAACTTATCTCAAATGAGATAGTTAACTTTTCTAGATCAGAAAGGTCTCTTTCATCACTTCCATTTATAGAGTTCACAAGTCAACATAAGTCTTCAACGGATACCACTTCCTCAACAGATTCAAGTAAATCCCAAAATAGGTATTAAGCAGATTCCCTTCAAAAGTAACAAGGCTCCTTTCCAAACTTGGAAGTAGCTGTTACAACTTTTGTAGCATAAATAGATTAGAAATTCATTGTAAATGAACCAATTCAAGCTTGTATCAAATTATCAATAAATCAATACAAACGATCAGTTTATTTTAATTGTTATCATGGTATCAGAGCTAACGGTGTAGATCGAGGGATCAATACAACCGTTTTTTACTTCAATCATTTACCAGAAAAAAATTTCAAGCTGCCAAGTCAAGAATTGACGGTAGCTCAATGAACATAACTGCCATGTCAAATAATGACGGTAGCTCAATTAATCAAACAAGCTGCAATGATTTCAGCATACAAAGTATGAAACCCGAGCAATTAAGGGTTATTAAAAACAGTTACCTGGATGTTCTCTGTCATCCATTAAAACAGAAACATTGCAAAGTGGTAACGACAGGGGCAGCGACCGGCGGCAACCGTATGGTTACCAGCAACGGCACCGCAAGAACAATGATGACGGTAGCGACCGACGGCAGTTAAGAGATAACCGACAACGGGGCCGGAATATGCAATCATAGTTACAGCAGTTCATCACGGTCTATAAGAGGTAACCCTAAACCCATTTCATCTCATAAAATGACCAAATGGGTGAGGGTAAAACCCTCACACCCGAAGGTCGTGTATAATTGTTACCAATCGGTTGAAGCAAAAAGGGTAAACCCTAATAGCTTCAAACTGGCCAGGAAAGTAAATACAAATCTGAAATCAATAGATGATGAAGTGACATGGAAAACCCCTAATAGATTTTATTATCTTCAAGAAATAAGTGGAGATGGGAATGGGAAAAAGAATCGTGGGTCAGATGAAGATGAAAGTGGGAATGGTGATAAAGTGGTTATGGTTGAGATGATAAGTGGTGATAAAGCAAAAACCTCACGTGACCTTTTAAAAATTAAAGAGTCAGAAACCTATTTTTCATATAAAGAGAAGTCAAAATTAACATTTAACTTAAATAATAAAAGTTTAAATTCTCCATTAAAAACCACTAATTTTACTTCCGTTGTTAAACCTTTCAACTCTGACTATTACCTTGCAAAGAGTCTTTTGAAAACTCGTTTGTGAAAAATCCCTAAACCACTTAAATAAATCTTCTAACATTGGAAAAGCAAATGCAATTTTAAACGTAAAAAGTAATGAATGAATTTTTGATTATGGTGCTACAGACACCATGACATTTGAAAAATCAGATTTTTGTTCTAACTCAAAACCTCAAAAAACTAAAATTCAGACAGCCAACGGTGGGGTGGTTCAAGTCAAAGGGGGGTACTATTGAAATTTCTCCAACCATTAAGCTATCAAACTGTTTATATATCCCGGACTTGTCCCATAAACGATTATCTGTTAGCCATGTTACAAAGGAGCTAAATTGCACCGTATTACTACACCCAACGTTCTGTATATTACAAGATATTAGAACTGGGGTGATCATTGGACGTGGCACCGAATGGGGTGGGTTGTATTATGTGGATGAAGTAACACAACAAGGTACCATGATGCTTGTACACGGAACACCTAATAAGGAGGCTTGGTTATGTCATAGAAGGTTAGGTCACCCTTCCGCAAGTTATTTAAATCTCCTTTTTCCAAAATTACTTCCACAAAATTCCGTTTTAAATTGCGAGACTTGTATTTTGGCAAAAAGTCATAAAAGCACTTTTAAACCTAGTAAAACAAGAAAAAGTATTCCGTTTTCATTAATTCACTCGGATGTGTGGGGTCCAGCTCAAGTTAACGGGGGAAAAAAATCTTCGGTATTTTTTGCTTTTTATTGATGATTGCACACGAATGACTTATACTTATTTTTTAACAAATAAATCAGAAGTGTTTGACAAATTTTCTATGTTTTATACTATGATTCAAACTCAATTTAAAAGAAATATACAAGTTTTAAGATCAGATAATGGCGGAGAATTTGAAAACACCTCTATGAAACTATTTTGTCAAGTAAAGGGAATTATTCATCAAACTTCGTGTGCTCATACCCCTGAACAAAATGGTGTAACCGAAAGAAAAAATCGTAATAATTTAGAAATCACTCGGGCTCTACTTATAGAATCAAATGTTCCAAGAAATTTTTGGCCGGAAGCACTTTCCACGGCAACTTATCTTATAAACTGACTTTCGACCAAAATTCTTGATCTGCAAACTCCACTTCAAGCCCTTTCCCAATTTCATGATCTCCCATCTAATCCCACTATTAAACCTAGAATATTTAGGTGTTCTGTATTCGTCCACATACCTAAACAAGAATGAACCAAACTTAACCCAAGTGCTGAAAAATGTGTTTTTGTTGGATATGGGGTAAACCAAAAAGGGTACAGATGCTACAGTCCGAAAAGACGTCACATATTCACTACAATGAATTGTGACTTTCTTGAAAATGAATATTTTTATAGTCCCAAACACACAAGTGAGGGGGAGATTGAAACTAATGACATTGTGAGTTGGTTAGAAAGGATTCCCTCGTCAGAAGAAGTGAACCACGGTACAAAAATATCGCAAGATACGGAAAACGAAAAAGAGCTAGAAAATCCACCACAAGACGAACTAGAAGGTTCAAGTCAAACTGGATCAAATCAAAAAATTCCCGAAGAACAACAAAGTTCAAGCCAAGAATCAACGCAACAAATTCCCGACAAACCACAAAGAAGTTCAAGTCAGGAATCAAGTCAACAAATTCAAGATGAACCGGTTGCAAGTCAAAATGAATCAAATGAAGGTTATGTACTTCCTCCGAGAGCTAATAGGGGAGTTCCACTTAAAAGATATGACCCCGAAAAAGAAGCTCTCAGATCAAGATATCTGACGGTGAATATTGCCAAAGGAAATTTATCCGAAGAAGCAAAGAAATTCAATTCCCCGATATACTCTGAAAATATACCAACTTCCGTAGAAGAAGCTTTAAAGTCAAAGAATTGGAAAAAGGCAATGGAAGTTGAAATGGAAGCTTTGAAGACAAATGATAGATGGGAAAAATGTATACTTCCTCAAGAAAAAAAGCCAGTAGGATGTCGTTGGGTGTTTACAATAAAACACAAACCTGATGGCACAATTGAAAGATATAAAGCCCGGCTAGTTACCAAGGGATATACTCAGACCTATGGGATAGACTATTCTGAGACTTTCTCACCGGTAGCTAAAATTGACACCATTAGAGTCCTATTCTCTATTGCTGCAAATAAAGGACGACCTTTTCACCAATTTGACGTGAAGAATGCCTTTCTACATGGCGAGCTTAAAGAGGAGGTCTATATGCAAGCTCCACCAGGATTAGTGGAAAACTTCAAAAACAGGGAAGTTTGTCGCCTTAAAAAATCTTTATATGGGCTAAAGCAATCTCCTAGGGCCTGGTTTGGGAAATTTACCTTAGCCATGAAAAAATATGGCTATAAACAAAGTAATTCAGACCACACTTTATTTTTAAAACAAAGAAAGCAAATGATAACTTGCTTGGTTATCTATGTCGATGACATGATAATTACAGGAAATGACCGAGATGAATTTTTCAACTTAAAAGCAAATTTATCAAACGAATATGAAATGAAAGATCTAGGAATGTTAAAATATTTTTTGGGAATTGAAGTTCTTAGATCTAAACTAGGAATTTTTATATGTCAAAAGAAATATTTTCTTGATCTACTTGCTGAAACATGGATGATCGACTGCAAACCAGCCGAGACACCTACAATTCCAGACCAGAACTTGTTTATTAAAGAAGGAGTTGAACTTTAAAATCAAGAACAATATCAAAGGATCGTTGGAAAGTTGATCTACCTTGCTCATACTCGCCCAGATATAGCATATGCAGTAGGAGTTGTCAGTCAATTTATGCATCACCCTCAAGTACATCACATGGAAGCTGTGTGGAGAATCATCAGATACCTCAACGGAAGTTGGTATTTTTTCAGCTCTTTCAAGTGCTGAAGCTGAGTTCAGAGGGATAACACGAGGAGTACAAGAAGCGTTATGGATCCGAAAGCTACTAAAAGAGATTGGATTTCCACCGGAAGACACTAGTCAAATTTTTTGTGACAACGAAGCAGCCATTGTTATTTCAGAAAGACCAGTTCAACATGATCGGACAAAGCATGTTGAATTCGATAGACATTTTATAAAGGAAAAGCTTGAAGCAGAAATCATCTCACTACCATTTGTGAGATCAGAAGACCAGCTCGCAGACATCCTCACCAAATCAGTTAATGGAAGACTATTTAACGAAGTATTGGTCAAGTTGAATTTTGGAGATCCCACTATTTAACGAAGCAACAAAAAATGTATCTTATCTCAAATGAGGTAGTTAACTTTTATGGATCAGAAAGGTCTCTTTCATCACTTCCATTTATAGAGTTCACAAGTCAACATAAGTCTTCAACGGATACCACTTCCTCAACGGATTCAAGTAAATCCCAAAATGGATATTAAGCAGATTCCCTTCAAAAGTAACAAGGCTCCTTTCCAAACTTAGAAGTAGATGTTACAACTTTTGTAGCAAAAATAGATTAGAAATTCATTGTAAATGAACCAATTCAAACTTGTATCAAATTATCAATAAATCAATACAAACGATCAGTTTATTTTAATTGTTATCAGTATCTTCATCCTTTCCCAAGTATAGAATATCACAAGCATACAAATGATCCTAGCAGTCAACGGCTACAAACAAGCAAAACAAGCAACTTTCCCTTCTTGTAATGGTGGTTCCAAAAACATAAATGGAACCTAACCAATAATAGAATTAGCTGTTACAAGTTTTAGTGTATAAGAACACTCATCAAATGTAATTAGAATTCAATCCAGCTTGTATCAAACTATTATCTTATCAATACAAACGATCAATTTCTTAATCTTAACATGGTATCAGAGCTGATGGTGTGCTGATCTTAGATCAAAGCAAACACTCTCAAAGCTTCATCACTTACCACAATGTGTGCTGCCACGTCGGGGGACGGTAGCCAAAATCAAACCCAAATAAGCAAAAATAATAGCTGCAATGAAAGTAAAAAATCAGAGCAAATAAGGCTCACCAGCAATGAATACCTGAATGGTCTCTTCCAAACACCACCATCGGCGGCTGAGATGACGGCAATAGTAGCGACGACTGGCGGCCACCTTACGGTTACCAGCAACGGCATCTCAATAGCTGACTGGAAAAACGACAAATTCTTTCAAACAACACGAGGTAATTTAAACCCTTACTTAATGTCTCCATCGCATAGAATGATCAAAAGGGTGAGGCTAAAACCCTCAAACCCTAATGTTAAATCGACTTCCTTTTCTGAAATACCGATAGAGGATGATGCACAGGTAAGGCATACTTGCTCATCTGATAAACGGATCAGGGAAAGAATGTTAAACCCTGATTTTAGATCAAAAACGTTACAAGTGGCTAAAGGTGGGGTGAAACCAAATTTTATGTCTCTAACACACAAACTCTGGACACCCGTTTTTTGTTTGGAGCAAAAGTCCATGGTTACTTTACCAATGACCAAATAAAACATGAGCAAGCCCAACAATCTGTTGGTGGTATTGAAAAAAAAGAAACATGACCATAACAAAAAGGGTGATGATATGTACACAACCTAAAATTGTTATGTACACAACCATGATGTTTTACAGTGTTGTACAGTACAACACTGTAAAGCATTAAGGTTGTGTACATAACAATTTTGAGTTGTGTACATATCACTTCCCTAACAAAAAACGTCCATTTAAAACCCAAAATTATTTTAAGGTCCAAAATCCCTTCACATATAAATTAAAACAAACCCAAACTTCTATTTTTACTAGGAGTAAAATAAATCAGGCCAAATTTTTTCAAAATGATGAGCACTTAGATAAAATAACAAAAAATTATTTTGAAAATAATAATCTTTCGTATGCAAACACAATTTCTAATAAAATGAGAAATAATGAATGGATTTTAGACTGTGGTGCCACAGACACCATGACTTTTGAAAAATCTGATTTTTATTTCGAATCAAAACCTCGAATTAATAATATTCAAACCGCTAATGGAGGAGTTGCCCAAGTTAAAGGGGGTGGGACCGTTGAAATTACCCCAACCATAAAATTATCTAATTGTTTATAAGTCTCATCTCTCTCACATAAACTGTTATCCGTTAGTCATGTCACAAAAGAACTAAATTGTTCCGTTTTGTTACATCTCACTTTCTGTATCCTTCAAGACATTAGGACTGGGGTAATTATTGGGCGTGGCACTGAACGAGGTGGGTTATACTATGTAGACGAAGTAACCCAACAAGGTTCTGTGATGCTTGCACACAGAATACCTGATAGGGAGGCATGATTATGGCATAGGAGATTGGGTCACCCTTCTGCCGGATACTTGCATGCCTTATTTCCTAGCCTTTTTCCATCTAATGTTAAATTAAATTGTGAAACTTGTATTTTGGCCAAAAGCCACCGAAATACTTTTAAACCTAGTAATACGAGAAAAGATGTACCCTTTGCTTTAATTCATTCTGATGTATGGGTTCCGACACCGGTTACTGGGGGGGAGAAATTTCCGGTATTTTGTCTTATTTATTGATGACCATTCACGCATGACCTGGATTTACTTTTTAACCCACAAATCGAAGTGTTTGAAAATTTTTCTCACTTTTATAAAATGGTACAAACTCAATCTAACAAAAACATACAAATCTTGAGATCTGATAATAGGGGTGAGTTTGTCAATACTTCAATGAAACATTTTTGTGAATATAAAGGAATTATTCACCAAACATCTTGTGCTCATACTCCCGAACAAAACGGAGTAGCCGAACCAAAAAATCGACTACTCTTAGAAATGAAAAGAGCTCTATTACTTAATTCCAAGGTTCCGAAGAGTTTTTGGCCCGAAGCTCTTGCTTCCGCTATCCATCTTATCAATCGTTTACCTAATAAAATTTTGGGCACAAAAACCCCTAAATATACTCTTTCTCAATTCCATACCCTTCCGACTTCATTTAGCATTGAACGTAGAAAATTTGGGTGCTCGGTCTTTGTCCACATTCCAAAACATGAGCGCACCAAAATTGATCCATGTGCGGAAAAATGTGGCATGGTTGGATATGGAATAAACTAAAAAGGATATCGATGTTATAGTCCAAAAAGGCGTCATGTTTTTACTACAATGAACTGTGACTTTGTCGAGACCGAATATTTTTATGATACCCAACTCACGAGTGAGGGGGAGAAAGAGGAAAATGACATTCTAAGTTGGATACCATGGACACCTAAACCCGACAATATCGACAATATCCAAATACCGATATCAAATCCCGACAATATCCAAATCTCAACACCAAATCTCAACAATATCCAAATTCCAACACCAAACCCCGAAAATATCCAAACATCAACACCAAGTCCCGATCCACCAAATACTACGACACAAGATTCCAAACCCACTGAAGCTTCCTCAACTAATGAACATCCAGTTCAAGAGGAACAAAACAACTCAACTCCTGACCCCTCAGTTGCCAATAACTCCAACCTCGATGTAACCACAAGATATGTTTTACCACAAAGAGCCAACAGAGGTCTACCACCAAAACGATACTCTCCAGAAAAAGAAGCTCAAAGATCTAGGTATCCTATTGCAAATATTGCAAAAGGAAAACTATCAACTGAAGCACAAAATTTCAATTCCGCTCTATACTCTGAAGAAATTCCAACTACGGTTGATCAAGCAATGAAATCAGAAAAATGGAGAAAGGCTATGGAAGAAGAGAATATAAGCACTTATGAAAGATGACACATTGGAAAAATGTGTTATTCCTCGAGAAAAGAAACCTGTTAGGTGCCGATGGGTGTTTACAATTAAACGAAAACCAGATGGCACCATTGAAAGATACAAAGCCCGTCTTGTCGCTAAGGTATATACTCAAACCTTTGGGATCGATTATTCCGAGACTTTTTCCCCGGTTGCAAAGATTGATACTATTAGAGTTCTCTTCTCTATCGCTGCAAATGAAGACTGGCCACTTCACCAATTTGATGTGAAGAATACTTTTCTCCATGGCGAATTAAAAGAAGAAGTTTATATGGAAGCTCCTCCAAGGTTTGCGGGAAACTTCAATGATAGGGAAGTTTGTCAATTTAAAAAATCTTTATATGGGCTAAAACAATCTCCATGGGCTTGGTTTGGGAGATTTACATTATTTATGAAAAAATATGATTTCAAACAAAGTAACTCGGATCACACTCTCTTTTTAAAACAAAAAGGAAATTTAATTACATGCTTAATCATTTATGTTGATGATATGATAATAACGGGAAATGATAAAGAGGAAATTTCTAATTTAAAAATAAACTTATTAAAAGAATTTGAAATGAAAGACTTAGGTAGACTAAAATACTTCTTGGGGATTGAAGTATTAAGATCCCACAGGGAATATTTATTTGTCAAAAGAAATATATTCTTGATCTTCTTGCAGAAACATGGATGATTGATTGCAAACCAGCCAAGAGTCCAATGATTCCAAACCAAAAGCTATACATGGAAGATGATGATGATCTCACCGATAAAAGACAATACCAAAGGATAGTTGGAAAACTAATCTATCTTGCTCACACTCGACCAGATATATGACATGCAGTGGGAGTTGTGAGTCATTTCATGCACCAACCACAAGTTCACCATATGGAAGCCGCAATGAGGATCATTAGGTATCTAAAGAAAACCGCGGGTCATGGGGTTACATTTAAAAAGAATGGGCATCTCAAAACAAAAATATATACATATGCAAGTTGGGCTGGAGAAAAAGGGGATAGAAAATCCACATCCAGGTTCTTTACAATTGTCGGAGGTAACTTATTCGCATGGAGAAGTAAGAAACAAAAGGTGGTGTCACTTTCAAGCGTTGAATCCGAATTTAGAGGAATAGAAAAGGGAGTGGTCGAAGCATTATGGATAAAGAAACTTTTGACGGAAGTTGGATTCCCGCCAAAAGAAACCATTCAAATCTTATGTGTCAATGAAGCCGCAATTGCCATCTCAGATAATCCTGTTCAACATGACCGAACTAAACATGTTGAAATCGATCGACACTTTATCAGAGAAAAATTAGATGGTGAAATCATTTCTCTACCATCAATTAGATCAGAAGACTAGTTAGCTGACATTCTTACCAAATCTGTCAATGGAAGACTCTTCAGTGAAGTTCTCGACAAGTTGAACATTGAAAACCTCACTTTTCAACTTGAGGGGAGTGTTAGAATGCAGTCAAATACATAAAGAAAACAAGGATTACCGTTTTCGGGTATGACAAATTTGGGATCAGAAGAAAGTATCTTCATCCTTTCCCAAGTATAGAATATCACAAGCATACAAATGGTCCTAGTAGTCAACGGCTACAAACAAGCAAAACAAGCAACTTTTCCTTCTTGTAATGGTGGTTTCAAAAACATAAATGGAACCTAACCAATAATAGAATTAGTTGTTGCAAGTTTTAGTGTATAAGAACACTCATCAAATGTAATTAGAATTCAATTCAGCTTGTATCAAACTATTATCTTATCAATACAAACGATCAATTTCTTAATCTTAAGTCTCATCGTCATTCAGCTCAACATCACTTGCTTCATCCACTAATTTAAACGTGGCATCATCATGTGCATTATCCTCCACATCATCTCCAATTAGAGCAGAATAATAATTGGTCGTAAGAATAGCTTTAGTGTTACTGGTTCCACCCTTCCCTTTATTTAAGCCAGAATTAACCTTGATTCCAATTGGTATAATAAACTAAGGTAAATGTGGAAAATTAGATCTCCATGTCAATAACCTATCATAAGGCTGTGATTTTTTCTTGATTGGATTTATTTTCTTATCTTAACTAATTATGTCTTTGTTTTAATATATAGGGAAGATAGAAGCGATACTATGGACATTTTTTTCTATTAAGCTATGTGTCTGACTTTTAAAAAAAAAAACAAATAAATTTTATTATATCTTTTTTTTTTTTTTTTGGATTTTGTTTTCGTTTATGTATTATACAAAACGATTAATGTTTGCTTCTACACGACAATTATTGAAAATTTAAGTCTTTCTTACTCCTTAACAAAAGCCTAGCTGACCCACATGCACTACTGGAAAAAAGACCTCTCCGGACGACACATCCGGACGATTAATCGTCCCAGAAAGTCTTTCCGGACGACACATCGTTCGGAATCTGTCGTTCCGAAAGGTTCGTCCCGGAAAGTTTTTCTGGACGGCAAGTTTTTTTTCCCGGACGGAAGGTGGGGCCCACATTGACTTTCAAAGCTAGCCTTCGTGGACGCTTTTTACGGACGACTCTTGGGGACGACTTATCGTCCCAAAAGAAATAATATTAAAATGATACTAATTATTTATTATTAATTATTTATTAATAATAGAAAATGATAAAAAAAAAATCGGACGACTCTTCCTGGACGACTAGTCGTCCGGAAAGCCCTCTGCTGTTTCGGGACCAATTCGTTTCTGCTGTTTTCAGCCGTATTTGATACGGAACATTTCAAATATCCAAACCTGCTACATAAATAAGATTATAGTTTCACAAAATACCACAATAACATTAAAAAAATATCCAAACGCGACAATAATTATCCATACATTTTAAAATCCGAAAAAACTACCAAATCAACTAATATCGTTTACAAATCAACTAAACTTAACATAATTGTCTTGAAACAACCGGAAAAACACCCAACAAAATACTTGTCTTCAAACACACCAAACAAATTACAAATCGGCAAATGGATCGTCATACAAATCATCATCATTGTTACGGATCGGGCGCGGAGTATTGGAATTGGAAGTACCGGTAGGATACCCAAAATTTGGTAGAATATCGGGAAGGACTACAAGATTATTAAAACGAAAGATTTGTTCAATTAGACTTGCCGTGTAGTATGGTTCCATTGGTGGTTGGTGGCTCCGACCGGTAGAAGATGAAGATGCGGAATTACTTGCCGACTTTGGTAACTTTGGCCCTACTCCGCGTTGGTGTCCGGTTCGCTCACCCAAAACTTGATCCATGATATCGGTCTCGTCTCTTCCCGGTTGTTCATTTAGCAATTCCTTCATTCGTTACTACAAGATTAAACAAATATTAATATTATATATATATATATATATATATATATATATATATATATATATATATATATATATATAATATATATGTATATATATAATATAATATACTTATATATATACATTTCGGGATGTTATATATATATATATATATATATATATATATATATATATATATATATATATATATATATATATATTGTGACGCCCCGTACTAAATCATCATGTACGGACCATCATCAACAGGATCATTACAAGGTTAAGTACTATATGCGTTTTCAAAACAGAGTTTGCATTCATTAATAAAAGTGACGTCATAACATACGTCAATTGTTTTACAAATCAAAGTATGCTTCACAGAGTAGAAGCATTAAATAAGTGTACGTGACCATAATGGTCGTTACATAACATAAGTTCATAAGTAAAAAGTTTGAATGCAACATAAGTAGTCATGCGATAACAACTCTAGGCAGCGGGTTCTACAGCACGACTAGTAAGATAGCGGAAGCGACTTCAAGCACCTGAGAAAATACATGCTTAAAAAGGTCAACACAAAGGTTGGTGAGCTATAGTTTAAGTATAACAGTAATGTAAGTAGGCCACGAGATTTCAGTGCTACAACGAGCGTTTCAAAAGTATGTAAAAGTATATGCTTAACCGTGGGCACCCGGTAACTAACTTAACGTTTAATGTACCCCCTTAAAGTGCACTTGGCAAGTGCGTATAACCTCGAAGTATTAAACACTCGTTAAATGCTAGCGCTACTAGCCCGAGTGGGGATGTCAAACCCTATGGATCCATATCTAAGATTCGCGTCCACCGGTTCATAAACCAATGATTAAACGTTACCGAGCTAAGGGGAATGTTTCTGCCGTTATATAACCCACACATATATAAGTTTAAGTACTCGTGCCTAGTATGTAAAACATAAAATCCGCATGTATTCTCAGTTCCCAAAATAAGTTAAAGTAAAAAGGGAATGCTATAACTCACAATGATTAGTAGTAATGGTAAGGTAGTAGTCGGAGAGTGGTGTGCAAGTAACGGTCCAAACGTCCTCAACCTAAGTCAAATAGCACTAAGTCAATAAGTCGTCTCAAAAGGTTTACAAGTACGTAATTAAGGTCATAAGGGTCATCATCAATCATCATTAAACAAAAGGTAACAAGTAAGACTCGTTTATGAAAGTCGTTTAAAACAAAGGCTGACTTCGGTCAGTCACCACGGCCTCTACCCTTACTGAATTAAGGTGAGACCAGTGGTCATGGCTCCGTCTATGAGTCCCTTAAGTGTGGTAAAATTTACAGAAGCAAACTCGTCTTGGTTTGACCATGGCGACGGTCTAAGTACGAGTAGGTCAGAAATTTCTGCACAACGTTAAAGGACATGGTAACGATCGGAGGGCCATAAATCCTAAACCGTAACTCGGATTAAGACGAGTCCTATATGAAAAGTTATCTACTCGAAAAGTTCTATCTAAAAATCAAGGTTAGAACAGCCCAGGTCTACTGGTCTGTTCCAGAAGCAGTAGGTCAGAAACTTTTGGACTGAATGCAGTGGGTTTTGGAGAGTTCCGGTTGTCTCGGTGCTTGATGTTCATCACGGTTCTCATTCTTGATGCGTATAGCTTCAAGTGTACAACTCGTTGATGTGTTAACATCATTTTGACCAAGGTTTGTCCATCATAACTCAAATGCAAGTGTTGTAAGTGTTTGATGAACCAAGGTTACATGTAAGTTTATGAACAAGTTCATGAACACTAAGAAAGATCACAACCAAGTGTTGGATCCATGATACTTGCACCAAAGTGTAAGCTCTTGTTGGTTTCATGTCCTTGTTCAAATGTGTAGTAAGCAACTAACAATAAGAAATAAAGAAAATGAATGATAAGCCTAAACCAACCATGAAGGTGGTATTCTAGTAACATACAACAAACAGGAACACAAGTAACAATTATAAAGATTATAAACTTTAAATCTTTTGAAACAAAATATGTAGAACATAACTAGATAGATTATGTTCTTGATGTTCTTGTCATAACAAGATAAAGATGAAGAATCAAAACTAGAAAGTTTGATCTTGTAACTTAGTAAAGAAAGACAAGTAAGTAAGTAAATAATAACTAGTAACTTACAAGTAATCAACCTTAAACAAGAACAAGTAATAATTTAACAACAAAGAATGATGATGAAGATGGATTGGAAATCGGTTTTGGTTGAAGAAAAAAGAAGAGAAATAAAGTTCATACACTTACAAGAACTAGAGAGAGTTTGAGAGAAAATTTGAAATGCTAGTGTGTGTGTATTTTGGAATGAAGACTTCAAGTGAGTATGTAATGCAAAAAAAAAAGTTTTGAATCCCCTTCTAACCACCTAGGCCGACGGTTTTGCTCTTCACAAAGGGGGGGAGGATAAGTTCAATGGTTACTAGAGTGTAAAGCTTGAAAAAGGTGGTTACTTGGTGTATGTGCATGGGGATAGCAAGTAATTTGATTCCAAATGCACAAACAAACTAGTTACTTATGAAAGTAATACTTACATGCAATGTTGGGCTAGTTAAGTCCATATAGGAAGTAGGGTGGGCTTATAAGCCCAAAGTCATGAGTCCATTTCATTAATTAAAGCCCAAGTTCAATAAATCTCTAGTTAAACCAAATAAAGCCCAAGTAATTAATCTATTACCTTAGTTAATTAAAATGATTAATAAAATTAATCATGAATGTAAATAATATCTTAAAATATTATTCGTGCAAGTTCCGGGTGTCACAAAGACGTTTCGGGCATTTAAAGTTCAAGTACGGGCAATCAAAGCAACATGTAAATGTAATAACATACATTCGTTTAATCAAGCGTATTAATAATAATAATTATTAATAAATAACGTTGGTAAAACCAGGGTCGTTACATATATATATATATATATATATATATATATATATATATATATATATACGTTTCGGGACATATATATATATATATATATATATATATATATATATATATATATATATATATACCATTTGACTTATATTTATATTTACATGTAGTACACCAAAATCTATGAAAATTTATTACTTACGTAGTTCTGTTTTGGTTTGAAAGCGTTAGTCCACGTGGTTCCGTCCTTGGGTTTGTGCAAGAGCTTGTAATTTTTGATAGGACCGAAAGGATCCGGACTGTGCTTTACCTTATTCGCATTCTACAAACACACAAAAAATAACTTAAATGTATATAAATCAAATAACATATTTTCTAACATTTTATCATTTATGTAAAACATTAAAAACAAGTAGGTTTAAGTAATTTACCAAATGTTTAACTATCGATTTGCATCCATGCAAAGTGTGGTATTGGACACAAGACAGGTTTTTTGCATTTTGCTCAAAACGCTTTTGGTATTCTTCGTTAAGCATCAAGTCAACAAAAGAATTCCAGAGTTCGGCTTCAACGTCCGGTGGTGGGCGGGAACGAATAAAATTAATATCATTAGGAAATTGGCTTACAAGGTTTTTGTAATAACCTTGTTGTTCACTTTTTACGTTTTTCCAACTATCCCCCGATATATTGTTAATAGCAGCTTGGACTTGTTGTTCTCTCTCCGATTCTAGCCAAGTTTCAATTATAAAGAAATTCTACGAAAAAAAATAATAGATATATTAGAAGATTGTATATAAGAAACGCATATATATATATATATACATGTATATATATACGTGTATATATATACGTGTATATATATATATAAGTGTATATATAAACGTGTATATATATACGTGTATATAAGTATATACGTGTATATATGTATGTATATGTATATGTATATGTATAAGTACTAATTAGTTAAACTTACGCGGATATTAATCCAAACTAATTCTTTTGAAGAACTTGGCACATCCGCCCAACACGCGTAATGTTTCAGGAACTTTGGAGACCTAACAACACTAGCTATCAAATTAACAAACATTGAACTATTAGGGCCTATCGGATTAACGGTTCTCCACGTAAAATCAAAGTCAATCTCGAGTCGTCCTTGAGCATCTCTCAATTTTCGTAAACCTATGTTTTTTGTTTTTCCCCGTTTACCCCGTGCATTAGGTTGGGGATCGTTATCTTGGCCACCGGGCCCAGCACCTTTCATTAGGAAAATGAGAGCAAAGAAATTCATCTTCATAAATACAAATAAAGTGAATAGAACAATGATATATACATATACATTTATACATATATATATATACACATATATATAATGTATGCATATATATATATATATATATACATTAAACTATAGTTTTTTTAACGTCTATATATATATATACATATATATATACATATATATATATATATATATATATATATATACATATATATATATACATTATATATGTATATATATATATATATGTGTGTGTGTGTGTGTGTGTGTTTGTGTGTTTATACATATATATATATTTCATGCGAAAAATTTAAAAAGACATTCATAGAAATAACATTCATAAAAATATTAAACATTTAATTACAACAACAAGCGTTTTTTGATAAATGACAAGAATTACACATCAATAATCATCATCATCATCGCTAGAGTAAGCTTCATTTAGAGGAATTTGGGGATTTAGCTCATCGTCAGCCACCACATCATCATCATCATCATCATCACCACAAATGTCATCATCATCATCATCATCAACTTCATCATCATCATTAACTTCATGTGTTGGTGGATTAACTTCATGTGTTGGTGGATTAAACTGAATTGGTATTGATTCTCCGGGTACACTCATACTTGTATAAGTCATATTATCTAAATCAGCATCAAGGCTAAGATTGGATGAATTGGTTTCGTGTACAACATCCCATATGGTGTCTTCGATAATGTCCCTATCCCAGAGTTTTCGATGATGTACCTCATGAACGACCTTCCAGCTGCTAGAGGTTTGTGAAGGATCGTCGATGTAAAAGACTTGTTGAGCTTGTGTTGCAAAAATGTGTTGATCATCTTGGTACCACTCATCTTTCGTGTCAATACTAGTTATGTTATTCACTTTAACTGTACGTTTACGATTCCGGGTGTTCTTAGTATTGAACCACCGGCATCTGAATAACACAACACTAAATGCACCACCATAATGCAACTCAACAATATCTTCCAACCGACCATAATACTTAGAGACACGAGCACCGGCATCTGCGAGTGTTGCAATTCCATTATTTTATGTTGTGCGTCGATCATCGCGATTGCTAACCACAAACCTGACACCATTCACATTGCAGGCACTGTAATGGTTTGAGGTACCCACCGGTCCTTCAGATAGACAGATCAATTCATCGCTATACTTCGATCCGTCAACTGACCGTAGTTCACGTATCTATTAAAAAATAGTTATCAAATGTAAATTATATATATATATATATATATATATATATATATATATATATATATATATATATATATATATATATATATATATGAGTTTACCTGGTTGGTGAACCAACTAGGAAAATTTGTTTTCATGTCCATATTGGGGTTCTCTGCTTTAAACTGACTGTAAATGTTCAAAGAGAATTGTTAGTATGATCAACGTTTACACAGTTAAGTCATTATAAATTCATATTTTAGTATAATGACTTACTTTTTGTATTCTTCGATGTCAGAACAATTGTCGAGTACATACCAGTGAAGTTTATCCTGAACATCCCGGGCCAGAGATTTGAACACACATTTACTGATAAATTTACATAACGAGTTGAACACACGAAACTCACATGACCTGATTAGCCCTTCCGCATATCTGTCAGGACAATTAAATCTCGTCTGTATACCTTTAAGAGACATTGAACATGTAGTTAATGCTTCATCAGCAACGTACCCCTCAGCTATACAACCTTCAGGCTTAGCTTTATTTCTAACATAATTTTTTAGTTTTTTCATGTATCTCTCAATTTGATACATCCACCTCATGTAAACAGGCCCTCCATATATAGCCTCTTCCAGTAAATGCATCATCAAATGAATCATTATGTCAAAAAAAGTAGGAGGGAATATTAACTCGAGAGTACATAACAGTTTAATCAACTGTTTTTGAGCTTTCAACATGTCTATCACCATTAACTCTCGAGTACAAATTTGCTTAAAGAATGCGCATAGCTGCATTATTGGTGTAGAGATGGTTTCGTCCAAAAACGCGTTAACTCTGACCGGTAATAATCGTTGCATCATGATATGACAATCATGAGATTTCATGTTCGTAATGTTGGTATTATCCTTGTTCACTTTGTGTCTGAAGTTTGATCCACACCCATCTGGAAGTTTTACTTCTTTAATGAATTTACAAAAACTTACCCTGTCTTCGGGTTTTAAAGAGTATTTGGGAGGAGGTTTGAAGAATTGCCCATCTTTTTTACTTTTGGTGTTAGGTTTGAGCCACAAATCTTTTCGAATACCCAATTTTTCCAAGTCAACTCGTGCATTGTGAGTGTCTTTGGACTTGTCATTCATTAATAAGGTACCCAAAATAGCCTCCAACACATTCTTTTCAATATGCATGACATCCAAGTTGTGTTGCAGTGGAAGATATTTCCAATACTCAAGTTCCCGAAAAATAGAAATTTTAGTCCAGTTGTGACGACAATTAGGGGGACGTTTTCTTTTTTCACCAACATTTGTATGATTTTTACCGGGATTACTAACTGGCAACAAATCTGTAAGTTGGTTTTCGATATCAGCTACTTTGAACTTTCTAGGTTTAGAGGTATGATCAACCTTACCATTGAATTCTAAGCTTTCTCTATATGGGTGATTCGATTCAAGGTTCGATCTGTGACTGACAAAAACAATTTTGTTTTTCACACGCATAGCAGGAGTGTCCTCGTTACGTGTAGGGCATGCTTTATAGCCTTGGCCACTCCAACCGGACAAACTACTACGGGCAGGATAATCGTTTATAGTCCAAATAAGCATTGCTTTCATTTGAAAATACGTGTTTGTAACTGAGTCATGTGTAACAACCCCTTCGGACCATAAAATCTTCAGTTCATCAACTAAAGGCATCAAGTAAACATCAATATCTTTTCCAGGTGATTTAGGACTAGGAATTAACAGAGTCAACATGAGAGAACTTTCTTTCATACATATCCATGGTGGCGTATTGTACGTTGTCAATATGACTGGCCACATGCTGTAAGGATTATTCATGTTGCCGAATGGATTGAAACCATCAACAGCCAACCCTAGTCGAACGTTTCTGTGTTCACGTGCAAAATCCGGATATCTTTTGTCAATTTCTTTCCAAGCTCGACCATCTACCGGATGATGTATCTTACCCTCTTCATTGCACCGCTTAGTAGCATGCCAAGTCATATCCTTTGTAGTGTATCTGGAACTGTACAAACGTTTTAGTCTTGGAGTTATCGGAAAATAACGCAAAACTTTATTAGGAACTTTTTTCCCCGTTGTGCGTTCATCTTTCCATCTACTCTCTTTACATATTGGACAGTTTTCCAAATCCTGGTATTCTTTATAAAACAAACAACAATCATTCTTACAAGCATGTATCGCTTGATACCCTAAACCGATCTTTCTCATCCACTTCTTAGTTTCGTAAAATGATTTCAGAATCGTGTTATTTGGGGGATGTGATTGTATGAGTAATTCTAACAATTGGTCGAATAAAGTATTCGTCCATTTGTTCAAGACCTTAATGTGTGTTAACTTGGCTAAAAACTCTAATGAGGACAACTTGCTACCGGGATATAGCTCGGTTTGGGTGGAGTCAATTAAATCCTCAAGAGCAGTTGCGATCGTGTCATTCATAGTCTCATCGTCATTCGGACCTTCCTCCTCAAAATTAGGAACTTCCTCCAACTGAATATCGTGTAAGAAATTTCTTAGAGGGTCCGTTGTGTTGTGTACTTCGGGTGGTTGTGGTAGTTCACCGTGATGCCGCCATATGGTATAAGAGGGTTCAAACCCATATCTAGTTATATGGTCTTTTATATGTTTAGGTTTAAGAAAAACCGTATTACCACAATGTTTACATGGGCAACTACACTTACCGTGCGAATCCAAATTGTTTTTACACCTCTCAATAAATGCATTAAGAACTTTAATAAAGTCAGGATTAAATGTATGCCGTATAGTAGTCCACCTCTTATCAATCGTCATAGATATTCCCTAATTAAATCAAGTTTAAAACAGCAAAAAACTTTAAAATTAAAAACACTTAATATATGTATAATCAAAGTCGGGTGGTCCAACTATGGTAGGCAACCTAACCCACTCTCAACTATGGATGCGCACAACTAATTTAACAATTAAGCAAAAATTCGGCAGCATTTCCCCTAAACTCCCCAAATATGTCGTATTAAACGCATATTTGTAGGAGTAAAGGGAAAATGTGTACCAAAATTTTTGTAACTAGTAAATAAGTTATACGCATCCACATCCTAAAAGAAACAAAACACACGGAAAGCAGTCCCAAAAAGGGGACCTTCCAAAGTTAATTTCTAATAAATTAACCTTGGATGGGTATTCTATAGGATTGATTAATTTCGAACCTAAGGTACAACTATTCCGAAATTAACCACTAAACCTAACAATGTTCATAAAACAATAAGCATAAACATAAACATAAACATAAACATAAACATAAACAATAACATTTACACTTATACTTATACAAACTAAACATACAACTTTCATCATCAAACCCATCAATTTACTAACTAAATAAATACTTAATTTTCTAATTAAACAAATACATAACTAAACATAATCAACATGAATACTTAATTTTCTAACTAAAAAATTACATAACTAAACATAATCAACATGCATAACTAAACATAACTTAATTTTCAGTTTATATTAATTAAAAAAATATTAATTTTTAACCTATATAACAAACATAATCAACATACATAAGCAAAATTCGGATTTAATTAATAGCAATAACTCAAAGCATGTTTTTCTTGAGCATAAACATAATCACACACAACAATCTTCAAAACATAAACACAAATTTCGAATTTAATAGCAATAACTCAAATTGGTTCATAAAAATTCGGATATAACTAAAATAAATAAAAAAAAATTGGATTTAACAAAAATAATGAAGAACATACCTTTATTAGTGTTATTAGAGTTGGATTTGGTTCAAAATACCTCAAAATCGCCGGAGTAATTTATGAGTTTGGGAGTGTTTTTTTTTTTTTTTTGGTAAATGCCGACAGACTGCTTTCGTTCAGCTTTTTTGGCCAATTTTTTTCCGGACGACCCTTTCCGGACGACTTGTCGTCTGGGAAGGTGAACTGGAGGGAAACGAAAAGTGGACCGCCATTTTTTTTGGTGAAATTTTTAAATAATTAATTAATTTCAATTAAAAATTATTAATTACTCAAGTATTTATTATTTATTTGGTGAAATTATTTATTAATAAAATCTATATAATTACTTAAGTATTTAATAAAAAATTACTTCTAAACAATTTTTAATTACTAAAATATTATCTTTAGTTACTTTTAAATTATAAAATTACTTTTAAAATTACTTTTAAAATTACTTTTAATTAATTAAAAAATTACTTTTAATTAATTAAAACTTACTTTTATTTAATTAAAAATTAATTTTAATCTCTTAAATAATTTTTTAATTACTTATAAATTATATAAATTAAATCCTAATTAAAACCTAATTATCATCATCGTCGTCATCATCATCGTCATCATCATCATCGTCGTCATCATCGTCATCGTCATGATCGTCATCGTCATCGTTAAATTAATCCGTTATCATCATCGTCACATATCACCGTAATCATTATCATCATCGTCATCATCGTCATCCGCGTCACATGTGACGTCAAATCTTTGGCGGGAAACATTTGGTGGAAATTTTTTGGCGGAAAAACAGATGATGGCTTTTTGTGCGGGAAAATTCTTCTATATAACTACCCCACCAATCACAACACTAGATGACTGCAACAATATGGCTGATAATTACCATTATGGTCCAGTGGAAACTTTGCCTGTGAAATTTTGTCAATCTTGTGGTTCAAAGATGGTTCTCAAAACTTGCTTGACTGATGAGTACCAGTACGGTCGAGGATATTATGGTTGTGGTGGTAGGTTCGGCACCTTGATGTCTGCACTTTGTAGAAAGCGACAAATTTGGATTGATCCGCTCTGGTCTGAGAGGGCGCTTGAGGTGATACCAGAATTGTTAAAGTCCAAAAAAGATCTAGAACGTTCACTCAAAACCGCAAAACGTCAAGCAAAAATGTTGAAACTGATGTTAATTTGTACTTTTGTAGCATTTGTGTCGTATTTCATTTTCAACTAGTATTTCAGTTTCTAGTATTTCAGTATTTCAGTTTCTAGTATGTCAGTTTTAGTATTAGTTTGTAGTTTCATAATTAATTTCAGTTTCTGGTATTTCAGTTTCTACTATTTCAATGCATCTTCATGGTTGATATTGACGCCAGCCTTCCATCATCTAATCCACCACCACCACATTCATGACCAACTTTGAATGCTTAAATTGTGTCATTGTTGTATTTTTAATTTTAATAAATTGTTGTATTTTAATAAACTGTGTAATTTTAATTTTCAATAAATCGTATAATTTTAACATTGGATTCGTGTAATAAAGTTGTGTTGAGCAGAGATGCTCTGCATAAAGCTGTATTCACCCTGTGATTTTAATTCATGACCACTGGATTCGTTCAAACAAGTGCTTCAATCCCCTATAAATACAACCCCTCAATTGTTAACAAACCACACCTCAAACACTTATCTCTCTACTAAATCTAAAATTTATAAGTTCAAAATGTCTCAGATGAATGTTATGCTTCAAGTTAACTATGGTGGGGAATTCGACCAAGAGGTCAAGAATTACTTCACCGCCAATTCTGAACAGAGGGAGTATTGCATGAATGTCCGAAATTACCCATTGTCTGAACTACTTGATTTTCTCAAGGATGACATACCTCTTGCATTCTCACAAGTGTGGTTCTTCAAGGAACCCAATGTTCCAGCCAGTCTTGTTAAAGATGAAGAAGACTGGACCATGCTTGTGGGTCGAGCAGTGACCAGCAACGAAATCATCAAGTTGTATATCGAGTTCCGGGATGAGAGCGAAAACATTGTGTCTGATGAAGAGGACTACGTGCCCTCCGGGCCACAGTACGACACGGATGGAAAATTCTATTCGTCTGATTCTCCTGATCTCAATGATTTCTAAATGTTTTATTGTATTATCGTTGTTTATTATCGTTGTTTAGCTTTCGTTGTTATTGTGTTTAATCTGTAGTTTCAAAAAATTGTAACCGTGATATTGTTTTAATAAAAGTGACGTTCAAAAAAAAAATAGTGATTTATATTTGTAATAGTATGAAAAAATTAATAAGGTCTTAATAAATTTAATAATAACAATATACCATTACAATACACCGACACATGCATAACACTGTTACAATACACCGTTACATAACAACGTTACATTACACCGTTACGTACACCGACACATAAACACCGTTACACTAGGGCGGGAAAAATTTTGGGCAGGAAACAATTTGTGCGGGAATTCTTGGTGCAGCGGGAAACAACTTTCCTTTTTTTGGAGCCATTTTTTCCGGTACAATAATTGGATCATATCTTTCCGGGAGACATTGGGTCGTCCGGGAAAACTTTGTGGATCTACTTAAAGAGTAGCCATACACACTCTTTTCATCCATATCCACTCATTCAAGTCTCTCTATCTCTATCTCTACAATCATACAATGAATCAACCAACAAATAATAGACCTATTAGTGAAGGTCGACAAGTCAGACTACAAGATTTTCCAGAGATCGATCGTGAATTCAGAAGAATGGGTTGGCTTCCTTTCCTTTTGCTTGATAAGTTTTTTTCCCTGCTCTCGTGCATCAATTATATTCCAACTTTGAATTCACTAATGAACAATTGGTGAGGTTTCAAATCTATGGCAGGCAACACGAGTATACTCTTGAATAATTTGGTATGCTATTGGGCGTACCATTTGAAGGTAAAAATATCTATTTTCCCAGTGAAGACCTCGAAGCTCTTCCTCAGGATATTCCAAAATATGACATGACCATACTTGTATGTCGTATTGCGATTCCATTCAGAACCATAGAACGTTCAGGCATCCTTGACGAATACCTTCGTCCGGGAAATATTGCTATAAGAAATGCACTTATTAGGAGTAACACGTACCACCGCGAACCAAACATCACTCGATTGTCAATGACCGAAGCATGTCTTCACTGGTGCATAACTCACAACATCCAAGTAAATATTGCTCATTTGGTCGCTTCCTGAATGAATCAACTTCGTTATGCAGAAACAAGACCTCATCTTCCGTACGGAGCGTTTCTGAACCTTCTATTTACTAGTATTGGTGCTGTTGAAGGTCTGGTGGGACGACGTCCGATAACCACATTACCAATCGACCGGTCCTTCGTTTCTGAAACATCGGCAGCATCGAGCTCAGGTTCTGAAAGTTCGTCCACTAAATCGGATGCTCGTAGTCATCATCGTCGTCGTTATTAGTGTGTTTCAATACCAGTAACTTTGTAGTCGTGTGCTTGAAGTGTGTTTAATTCAGTAAGTGTGTTTAAATTTAGTAAGTATGTTTAATTTTAGTCATGTGCTTGAAGGATATGTAGGACGACGTCTGATAACTAAGTGTGTTTATTCCAGTAAGTGTGTTTAATTCAGTAACTTTGTATTATATTAATTTAATGTTTGTCGTTTGTTGTGTTTAATTCAAAAAAATTCGTTTGTCTACTTAAATATTCCTCTTTATATATAATAACCGATTTATCTACTTACAATCCGTTTTCATTCAAAACAAATGACAACAACATAACAATTTCATTCAACAGAACTAATACAACCGATACAAATACAAATGATACAAATACAAACGAGACACAAATACAAAGATACAGAAATACAAACGATACAAATCCACCCAAGTTAACTAACTAACTTAACAGAAAGTTAAAAAAGTGTTTTCGTCTTCCAAAACCAAATAAAGAGAAATGCGATCAGAACGCCAATTTAGGGTTTCTTTTATACCGTTCCAATGATCGTCGGTACGGAGATATGTGGCGGACAATTCCGGAACACAGTCATCTTCATAAAACAAGACGTCCGTGTGTTCGAACGGAACATTTTCTTTCAAAAAGGTTAAAAGCTCATCTAAACCAACGTCGCGAACGTCAATGTTTTTGAACATAGCTTTTGAACCACGCGTATAATCGTAAACTTTCATTTCATTACGGAATTCACTTCCGTAATACGCTTCGATTGAGACAATCATCGGCGAAAGGGTCACCATTTTGAGTTTGGAAGTGTGATAGTGCAGTTTAAGTGTTGGATGTGTGTTAGATATGTGTTCAATATGTGTTGAGGATGAAGTATAAGTAGGCAAATCGAACCGTCGTCCCAAAATGTATTTCCAGACGACTTGTCGTCCCCAAAGGTTTCCCAGACGACAAATCGTCCGGAGAAAAAAGCCCGCGAAAACTATTCTTTTTTGGAGCCAATTTTTTACGGTACAATAATTGGATCCTATCTTTCCGGATGACATTGGGTCGTCCGGGAAAAGCTGGTCAAACAATCAGGAAAAAGCAAACAGAAAAGGCAATAAATTTTGTCGGCTTGTGGCTTTTTGCGGACGACTTTAGTCGTCCGGAAAGGTTCTGTCCGGAAAAATAGTTATTCTTGTAGTGATATCCTATAGTTCAAATATAACTGTGTAACTTAAGAAACACTAAACATGATTAAAACTGTCGATACGTTATTGTCTAGTTTATTCTCTAATCATTTAATAATAATTGACTTACGCTAACTTTCTCTCTAGTAAATATATCATGATGATAATAAAATATTAGAAAATGATAACTATAGCTTTTAGTACTATAGTTAAGTACGTTATAATATAAAAAATTAATACTTTAATTTGCAATAATTATTTAACCATTGTCTTAAAACTATGGTTAGCATTGTCGTAAAAAAATATTACATACGTGGTTAATTAATTTTTAGGAGATATATATTACATTTTAGAACGTGAAAGAGTTCAATATTTAATTATAAGAACTTCTATTCAACAAATAATTAAGAAAAAATAGAATGCACGAATATACACCAATTACTTACATTACCATGAGGATTTAAAAAACTAAAACGTAAAGATAAAAAGATGGAACTTTAAATTGTGAGAAAATTGATAAAAGATACAGTATATATTTATATAAATCATGTTGAGAATGGTAGAAAATAAAAAGAAAAAAAGATGCACCAAAGTAGACAACTAACGACTAGTCCCAAATTAATTTGTTTCCTATATTAACAAAGGCTCATTGCCTTGTTTAGAGATTATTACTGTTAGACTCTAGCTCTATATGACAGCATATCCATTTCATTTTATAACCACAATTCTGTATATTCAATAAGAAAGCAATACAAGCATTTCAATTCTCAAGTTTTTCAATTCTCAAATCATAATATGGTACCAAAGCAGTGTGATTGATTCTAGGATCAGATTTACACTTTAATCTCAATTACTTACCAGAAAGCTGAGCAACCATGTCGAGTGACGGTGGTTCAGTTCATACAAATCATTGCAGTAACGACGAGTTTACTGATCAATTAGCTAAATTGTTCAAAAAGGGTCTTCTCTCTCAATCTCAAAACTCAGCCCATACAAATCATCAAAGCTTGACTTGAAGTCTTGGAATATAAATGTGAGTGTCATTGGAAAACATAAAGAATCAAGTTCCTCACTCAAAACCAACATATTCATTGTGAAATACGACAACGGTGGCCACCATCAATCTTTGATGAACAAGGCAGCCACCATCGATCGACAAAAAACAGAGACGATCAAGATGGTGATGTTGCAATGGGGACGATTAGTAGAAGCGAATAAAAAAGGTTGTCGTACAACCTAAGGAAACTAGCAACAATGGCAATAGAGCTTTTCTAGCTGATAAGAGCAAGGAAGATGAAAGTCATTCTTTGGCTAGTGAATTAAAAGAAGCAGCCAACGTAAAAAGAAGAAAGGCTTGAATTAGGTATAACGTTTGGGACTGTATTCTTAAACCCATACATTTCTTCTACGTTTTTATTTAAGCCTCACAGTAATCTTAAATTGCACAATAGTCCCCCTTGCACCTAATCTTTATTAACTAAACTAGCCTTTAACAGCCCGTGCGTTGCACGGTGACTCTTAATCAAAAAAAGTCCAAATGCAAAAATGTTATGTCACCTAAAATTCAAACACGAAATATGAAATTGTTCAAAAACATAAATATATATGTGTACATGCATACAATTCTGGATGATATAACCAAGTTTCATGTACTTCATGAAAGGGTTAAACATTGGGTCTCTTAAGGGTAAAAATTTATCGTTGCTTGGAAAGTGGTGGTGGAGGTTTAAAACCGAAACCGATTCTCTTTGGACAAAGGTTATCCGAAGCATCCATGGCGCTAGCGGTGGATTGCTCTCGGATGATGCTTTGTCCCGCTCGTATGGCATTTGGAATAACATTGTTTTAGCAGGAAAGGAGATGGAAAATTTGCATGTAGACTTCAAGAGTTTTTTCGTGAATTCAGTGGGTAATGGAAGCAACACTCTATTTTGGAAGGAACATTGGATTGGCAATGATAAGCTTTGTAATCTTTTTTCGAGATTATTTAGGCTCGAGATTGATCCCGATGTTTTTGTACGTGAACGTATGACTTTAAATGCTGAAGGATTATTCAATTGGAAGTGGAGGCGTGCAATTCCAGGAAGGGCTGTTCGTGAGCTAGAAGCTCTTGTAAACATCCTGTCATCAGCAAAAAATGATAATGGCAGTGTCGACAAGGTCCTTTGGTCTTTAGATCTCAACCATGGATTTAGTGTCAAAGGGCTATCGAAAGTAATAGATGATCAGCTTCTATTCGAGTTCTCTTTGCATCAGGAAACAATTCGTAATAAGGTCGTCCCGAAAAAGGTGGAACTATTTGCTTGGCGAGCGATAAAGAAAAAACTACCGGTACGTGTCGCGCTAGACAATCGTGGAATTGATCTTCATAGTACCCAATGTCCTCTTTGTGATGATAGCTTGGAGTCGGTGGACCATACTCTGATTTTTTGTAACCATGCTAGCGAGATTTGGGAGCGTATTTTTAAATGGTGGAACATGGGCTCATTTAATTATTACACCATTAATGAGCTCCTCGTGGAAAATAATCATTCGGTTCCCATGTCTTCAATTGGTAATTCCATTTGGCTTGCAATTAAATGGATTGGTGCGTATTTCATTTGGAAAAACCGCAATAATAAAGTATTCCGAAACAAAGCTTGGAATGGCCCGGTGGCTCTTAATGAAATACAAGCCATTTCGTATGTTTGGATTGCCAATAGATTGAAAGGAAAGAATATGGATTGGCTAACGTGGATTTCCAACCCGGCAATGTACCTCAACTTAGTCTAAATATGCTGTTTTCGAATATGTATTTGGTTGTGTTCATGTAATTTTTTCAAGTTTGGTCGTGTTTGTTCGAGTTCGTATATGCATGTACTTTAGTTGGGATCCATCCCTAATGGGTCTCATGTTTTCTGTGTTGTGATAATGAAATTTCTGCTTGCCTTTCAAAAAAAAAAAAAAAAAAAAAATTAATATAGTTATATTAAAACAACTACATGTCAATAAGATAGAAAAACAACGTTGTGTTATCTATATTCCGAAACAATATGCATACTATATGAGCCCGTACGTTGCGCGAAAATTATAAATATACGTTTTCGCAATATAGTTTTGGTATATTTATAGAGACCGAAAAAGTTTGCATATAATTAATAACAACAATTTACAATCGCCAGTCACAATTTCTTATCGTTGGTTTTCACTCATATAATATAACGTTTTATTATGATAAAGAGAAATTCCCCACCACTAATTATAAAAGTAAAACGTTATAAAATAATACATTAGACACATATAAGGAGGATGACCATTGAAAATTCCAATCAAATGTCAAATCCGACCATAAGAGTTAGACGTTAAGTTTAAATAATACTCCGTATCAAATTGTAAACTTTGAGCTATTATAAAATCTTCAACTTACATATGAAATCCATGTGATTTTATTTGTTGAAATGTCGAATAACCATCAGAATATGATTAACGGCAATTCCATTAGACACTGCATTTGAACAACCAATATCTCCATATGTAATGTCATTAACCTAACATCAATCCATGGACATCAAAAATATGTTTACTACGGAGTATTATCAAATTTTAACTATCAAACCATCAACATACCAACACGTGTATCGTTTTAAAATCTATAATTTCTACACAAAGTATGTATGTATAAGAGATCAGTATAATGGTTAGAGAAGAATGAGCTCATGCACTCCCAGAATACCATTCAATATATTCATGAAATTTACCTCATACAATAAGCCAATAATAAAGCCGGCAGCAAGCCAAAAACAAACTAAAGACCTGCAACATTAAGATGGTGTTGAGAAGGCAGCCAAAAAAAATTGTTGCAACTAATAACCAGAAGCACAATTATATTGTTGCATATTAAGTTTTAGGAATTATAAACATAGGGTACATCCGTAGTATTACAAAAGATAGTCGGTAACCATGATGTTGCGGCATTGGTGGTACTGGAAAAATGCAAGGGCATAGTGTGTACTTATTGCTTTACATACAGAAGTCTTATTGATATATTTATACATACGAATTTTCTTGTCATTTCGAAACATTTAGTACAGATGGTAAATTGGGCGAGCGAGGTTGGTAAGTGACCAGATTGGGTCAGGTAAAGTCACCAAACAGCCTTTTGCCCACTTCTATAAAAACTACAAAATGCTAATGTGCAAGATATGAGTAGAACTTTCAAGCTAATTGAGCAAATAACTTATTTAACAGTGTCTATATGTTATATATATACACACTTTGGGCGACTTTTAACTTCCTATTGTTGTAAATTTATTGTTTCGATTTCGGATTTTTGAGAGTCGTGTAATCACTTTCAGATCAAAGTATTTCGATGGTACAATCGAAATCTTCAATCGGGTAAAACTCAGAAAATTTAGAACAGAGAATATGTTTTTGTGTGTATGAATTTGAAAACGTACCAGATGTATATAACCAAAAACCGGGTGTTTAATAACTGCCGAAAGGCAGTTCCAAAACTGCCGAATGACAGTTTTATAACTGCTAAAAACGGGTGTTTTATCCGGGCTTTTTATTTGGGTCAAACCCGGTCAAAATCGAATTTCAACACATTTTTAATAAAGCGATGTTAACCCAGGGGCTCTGCCCCTTGGACCCCGCCAGGGGTTGCCACCCCTTGGACCCCGCTGTTAGAAAATCGTGTGTACTTTTAACAAATCAGATTAACGCAGCGGATAGTTAAAATAATAATCTTTTATTATTTCCTAAAACTTTTACAAGATTAAATAATCACTTATTTAATGAAACATGCACACGATTAATTTATCCCAATTAGATCCAGTTACACCATAATAATTGTCATGAATATTAAAACAAAAGAGGAGTTAACGATATACCTTTCTTGGAGAAATTGATGAGACGGAGAGAAACTTACGATCAAAAGTATGATCGTCTCTTTGGATAGTCCACACTACACTTCAAACGACCGTCAATGGATGCTAGTCCAAACCCAAGTAAAGTATTAATATAATCAAATTATATTAATACAAGAATAAATATATAATACTTCATATATGTCTTCGAATTACAAGGTAAGAGTTTTAGGTGGAAAAGTTCTTATGCAAGAAATGGGAATACATTCAAAATCGAATGATCATGTTCAAAGAATGACTCCTCTTTAAAGTAAATAACAAGAACCTTTTTTCATATGAATGTAGACCCGTGAATCAAAGATTCTTGATATATTTTTTTAAAATTCAATTTCCTTTTCAAATCTAAAACAAATCCTTTTCATAAAGTTGTTTGTTTTATTTCCAACAACCAAATCAAGGAAATCGATTAAATCCTTTTCATAAAGTTGTTTGTTGTTTGTTTTATTTCCAACAACCAAATCAAGGAAATCGATTAAATCCTTTTCATAAAGTTGTTTGTTTTATTTCTAACAACCAAATCAAGGAAATCGATTAAATCCTTTTCATAAAGTTGTTTGTTTTATTTCCAACAACCAAATCAAGGAAATCAATTAATATTAATCATTTAATTAATTAATTAAGTATTTTAATTTGTTTCGTTACTTGAGTAATATATATACATCATATATATATTTTATTTGACGTCTCGGTGTATATGTGTGTGACCCCGAAGGCTCAAATGAAGTTGGCTATGTAGTTATATGTTGTACCTTGCACATTAATCCTACAGACTCCCACTTGTGCATGGCACAACACCAAGTAACTATACAAACAATGGTAAGCGTCTAGCAACACGTCATTGTCCCCAAATTCATGTGTGGGTAGTTTCTCAAAACTGTTTATGGTAAGTTTTAAATGTCATTCGTCATTTTGTTTCAGATACTTTAGTTAAACTTGAGATATGGATCATCGGTCATTCTCATTTGTTTAACAATTTTGTTTCTCGATCTTAGAACTGAATTAGATCACCAAATTAATTAAGTATCATCTTAATTACATCTGGGTGCGGCCATACAAATATCTTATTCATTCATCGAGGAGCTCAAAAAGTATCTAACTCCAAACATTTTAGAGGAACAAATCCTATATTGCATACACGTGTCTATCACGAGCTTTACATTATACCCAATAATGGCCTTTATAACAGCCTTATTCAGGACAGCGTTTAACCATATCAAAGTACAATGCTACACTCATCAAGACGGGCGTGCATCTCAAGTCTAAGGACACAAAGACATAATCACTAAAAGATTCACTACTGACTACGATCCATGTAGTGACATCTCATGGTTGGGTCATTCCAATATTCATCATCAATGAATACATATGAATTTTGGTCTCAACAAGTTAACTATTTATCATCAATGAATATAACCAAAATTTCACATTAATCTTAATTCATGTTATTCCCATAACATGACCGGTTATGGAGATTTTGAATAATCAACAATTATTCTTGGATTAAACATGCTAATATAGAACACAGTGATATAAATGAAAACGATCATACCAACTATATATCAATTCATTAATATAAAACTGCTTAATGTTCCAAAAATATCCAAATACTAAATTACAAATGAAAAAGATCAGCAGCATAACGAAGTCCAGTATTACTAGAATGATCATCATGCTTGTTGTGCATCATGGGCTTCATGAATGGGTCAGCCACATTATCATTTGTATGAACCTTTAAGAATACTAATATCATTCCTCTTAATGACTTAATGAATGTAGTCAAACTTTTGAAGAATGTGTCAGATACTTTTATGTACATGTGATTCTTTCAAAAGTATATTAACACTCGAATTATCACAGTACATATTATAGAAGATTAAATGTTGTGTACTACTCTGAGTATAACAACAAACTTCCTTATCCAGACAGCTTTCTGAGCAGCTTCTCAGTCAACAATGTATTCTGCTTTTGTTGTAGATTGTTCAATAGTGCTCTGCCTAGAGCTCTTCCAATCAACTGTCTTGCCCATCATGACAAAGAAACAACGTGACTGGATCGAGAATCATCTTGATCAGTTTGGAAACTAGAATCAGTATAAAACATAATACTTAACTCTTCTTCCAAACCACCGTAAACCATGAACATATCATTAGTACTCTGCAAATACTACAGAATATTCTTAACAACAATCCAATGTACTTTACCTGGATTATGTTGACAATGACTCGTCAAACTCAAAACTAACAAAACATCGAGTATAGTACATATCATGGCATACATAATGGATCATATAGCAGAAGCATATGTGATATATTTCATTTGTCTCATCTCATCTGCTGTGATAGGACTTTTGAGACTTTCTCACTGTTATGCCCTTTTGCATTGGCAAAGCTTCATGCTTGGATTTTTGCATGCTAAATCTCTGCAAGATAATATATGTACTTTAATTCAAACCAATAAGCCAATTGGATCTATTGTATAGATCCTCACTCCAACAATATAAGTAGCTTCATCAAGATCCTTTATGGGAATACATTTTCCAAGTCAAGACTTGACATCTTGCAAGTTGGAATGTTATTTCTAATAAGTAATATGTCATCAACATATAAGATCAAGAAGACTACTTTGCTCCCACTAGCTCTAATGTAAACTCAGGGCTTATCTTGGTTTTGAGAAAAATTAAACACTTTAATTTTCTCATTAAACTTAAGATTCTAACTCCTGGATGCTTGCTTTTATCCATAAATGGATTTTAGAAGCTTGCATACTTTATTAGGATACTTAGGATTCATAAACCCTTCCGGATGAACTATATATACGTCCTCGCTTAGGTCGCCATTTAGGAAAGCGATTTTGACATCCATTAGCCATATTTTATTATCATGAAAAGTAACCATGGCAATAAGTATCCTAATTGTTTTAAGGCTTGTGACTGGTGAAAAACTTTCATCATAACCTTTTGTCACCAATCAAGCTTTAAAAGTGTTTACATTACTGTCCATATTAGTCTTCCTTTGAAGACCCATTTTTACCTCATTGTCTTACAATTAGGTAGAAGATCAATCAAGTCTCATACTTGATTATCCTTCATGGACTGCATATCTGTATTCATAGAATCTAGTCATTTTCAGATTCAGGATCTGATATGGCCTCACGCAGCTAGAGGGTTCATCATAATCCCTTAGTTGAGGTTTAACTGAATTAATCAGATAATTAAACCTCATAAGCCGATGAGTTCTACTAGATCTATAAAGTGCAGGTGTAACATGTGATGACCCGGGAATTTCCAATCAAATTTAAACTTGATCTTTATATGGATTCGACACGATAAGCAAAATATATTATATTGAGTCTCAAAACTAATGGAACTATATTTATGTAATCAGGTACCCTTTGACTATGCTCGACGATTCACGAACAATTGCTTGTAATTAAATATATATATATATACATAAATAAATAAAAATATAATAATTTAAAATAATAGTATACAATCTAATTGTTGGAACTAATTAAGTAAAATAAAATACAATATAATAATGTGGTTATTAAAATAAATCTAAATATATGAATATATGATTTTCATCCATATATATGGATTGTAAGTACATTGAAATATATTAATTTGTAGAAAATATCTATATGTGTTATTATATAATATATAAAATATATTTAGTAAATGTTACATAGGTAATAATATGTAAGATTAGAGTATTAGATGAAATTACAAGTTAAAAATTGTAATGATTATGTTAATATTATTATTACTCAGTTATTCTTATTAATATTAGTATCAATTTTGATGAAATTTTTATTAATATTATCAATGTTATATTTCTAATATATTGGTAATCTTGTTAAAATTATCAACAGAATTATATTATTAATATTACAAAATTTCATAAAATAGATATGTATAAACAGATATATATATATATATATATATATATATATATATATATATATATATATATATATATATATATATATATATATATATATATATATATATATATATATATATATATATATATATATATATATATATGTATATACAGTTATATAAATACAACTAAATGAATAGATATATATAATTAGATATAAAATCCAGTTATATATATGCAGATATATCTCAATGAGAGTAAAACAGATAAATATTTATTTACTTATTCTGATCCAGGTGAATATCTATCTTTTAATTTGTCCATTAAATCAAAATCATCTACATTAAAATCGTACAATTCAGTTTGAAGTCTCTATCACTTTTAATTTTTTTTTCTCCTCTGTACTACGGTTGATAATATTCACCAGGGTCCAAAAGAAAGCTGTTCCCAAGTTTTATCTGTATCTGATTCAGTGGAGGTCTTAATCTGCTTTTGGTTTATTTTTTTATATATTCTCTGTATAATTGAATCCATGATTATCGAGCCAATGGACTATAAACCAAACACAGTATTCAAAGGTAAGGAGTAATTCGTTCAGTTCTCTCATCATCAATATCCTTTATCAATTTCAAATAACTGCATTGTGAAAATTAAATAGAAGTTTATAAAAACTGCACGTCTTATTTTTATTCTTTATCCATTTTTCTAAAACAACGAATTTGAGTTTAATTTCAAAATACTTTAATGCAGTTCTGTTATAAATGTTTCATTTAAACTATCTGCAAGATTTCATCGCCCAATTCATCCTATCCCGTTTCAATTTTTGAGTCAAAACTTTTAGAAATAAAAGTCAAACTTTCTGTTCTTCGGTAAATTCGAATTAGTTTTCGGGTTTCAAGTTCAATTGTTAGTTTTAAAAGTTTCTAAGTAAGATTTGGGAACTATTTCATGTTATAGTTATAATTTAAAATTGTCTAAAAATCGAAATCAAGGTTTGGGTTCTTAAGTGTTCATAGCGACGTCTGTATAGTTTTTTTTTTTTTTTGTTTTTTTGTTTTTTTTTTCTTTCTTTCTGTTATTATTTTTTTTCTTGCAAATCCACTTTCACAAACCGCTGAATGTTTTATTTCAATTCCACATCTTTTTACAAATTTTAAAATTCGTCATTTGGTTTGAATTGGAATTCTGGTCGATTGAGAGTAGGGAAGAAGAAGGAAATAAAGGGACCAAAATAACGATTTATATATTTATGAGTTGTAATAATAAGCAGAAAAACGGCAACAGCCGAATGGTTAGAGAGTTGTTTGGGTATGCGAGAGGTTGGGGGTTCGAGTCCCGGGAGTGGCAATATTCTTTTTAGGGCCGAATTTCATTAGAGGTAGCTTCTTTTTATTATTATTATTATTATTATTATTATTATTATTATTATTATTATTATTATTATTATTATTATTATTATTATTATTATTATTATTATTATTATTATTATTATTATTATTATTATTATTATTATTATTATTATTATTATTATTATTATTATTAGTAGTAGTAGTAGTACTAATTATTATTGTTATAATTGTTATTGTTACTAATATTACTATCATTACTTAGTTATTATTATTACTAATATTAATTTATGTATTATTATTATCATTATGATCATTATTATTATTATTAACATTATTATTGAACATAATACAAAATTATTATTATAAATATTATTATTAGTATTAATTTATAAATGGTTAGTATTAAAATTGTTACAATTATTATTGTTATGAAATATTATGAATTGATATCAAAATTATTAATTTTATTACCATTATTATTAAATTATCAATCTTATTAAAACTACTAAGGTTATTATTATATTCAATATTATTATTTTCATTATATTACTTCAAATATTATCTTAGCATTATTAAAATACTATTTTAACAAACAAAATGATTTATATATATATATATATATATATATATATATATATATATATATATATATATATATATATATATATATATATATAAGTATAATTAATATATATAAAACATAACAAACTTAATATCTTATTTAGTTAAAATATATATAATAAATACATAGAACATAGAAATTATTAATATAAAAACGATATAACTAAGAAAGTCATATATATTTATTCGATTACAATTATGTATATTAATAAATATACAAATGATATAGGTTCGTAAATCCGAGGCCAACCTTACTTTTGTTCAATGCTGTTATATGTATTTTTACTACAAAATACATTTGGTGAGTTTCATTGATCCCCTTTTACTCTTTACATTTTTGGACTGAGAATACATGCAAATGCTTTATTAACTATTTTACAATATTTATATGCGTGAGTTCCATTAATCCCTTTTTAAATGCTTTCGCAATATATATTTTGGGACTGAGAATACATGTGCTGCTTTTATAACTGTTTTACGAAATAGACACAAGTACTTAAAACTACATTCTATGGCTGGATTATTAAACCGAATATGCCCTTTTTTATTAAGTCTGGTAATCTAAGAATTAGGGAACAGACACCCTAATTGACGCGAATCCTAAAGATAGATCTATCGGGCCCAACAAGCCCCATCCAAAGTACCGGATGCTTTAGTACTTCGAAATTTATATCATGTCCGAAGGAGGATCCCGGAATGATGGGGATATTCTTATATGCATATTGTTAATGTCGGTTACCAGGTGTTCAATCCATATGAATGATATTTTTGTCTCTATGCATGGGACGTATGTTTATGAGAAATGGAAATATGAAATCTTGTGGTCTATTAAAATTATGAAATGATTATTTATGATAAACTAATGAACTCACCAACCTTTTGGTTGACACTTGATAGCATGTTTATTCTCAGGTATGAGAGAAATCTTCCGCTGTGCATTTGCTCATTTTAAGGATATTACTTGGAGTCATTCATGATATATTTCAAAAGACGTTGCATTCGAGTCATCGATTTCATCAAGATTATTATTAAGATAATTATAGTTAGATATATTATGAAATGGTATGCATGCCGTCAACTTTCAATGTAATGAAAGATTGTCTTTTCAAAAACGAATGCAATGTTTATAAAATGTATCATATAGAGGTCAAGTACCTCGCGATGTAATCAACTGTTGTGAATCGTTTATAATCGATATGGACTTCGTCCAAATGGATTAGGACGGGTCCTTTCAGTTGGTATCAGAGCGGTGGTCTTAGCGAACCATGTCTGCATTAGTGTGTCTAACTGATAAGTCGTTAGGATGCATTAGTGAGTCTGGACTTTGACCGTGTCTGCATGTCAAAAGTTTTGCTTATCATTTTGTGTCAAAAATTACCTGCTTATCATTCTTAGAGAATCACTTGCTTATCATTCTTAGTCTAGACACGTTCTACTGCATTGACTGCATGAATAGTGTATAGCCAAAATTCATATCTTAGCGTATCTACTACTTCATATCTTAGCGTATCTGTTACTGTAACTTTGCCTGACAACTCCTGTAGATTCCTCCGTAACTTATGGGATTTTAGTATTATATATGCATATGTAAATTATGTATTGCAGGGTACTAATCTACATCCTATAATCTATTTTTATCGAAAATCTTTCATCTGATCGTACGAGATGAATCCCTCAACCAGTTCGAGTCCCTCAGATTCCGATAGTTATTCCGATAGTTATTCCGGCAGTTATTCCGATATGGATTTCCACTCAAACTTCGAAAGCAGTATAACCAGAATGAATCAACCAATCATCCATCCCCAATTCATCTAATGGGTTCGTAGTCTCCTCAATCATTGGAGACAAGAAGAAGGTGATCCTTTCCATCCGCCACATTGCCCTATTGGCGAAGAACCCGAAGCACTTACCGGTGAACCTGTTCGAAACACCATCTTTTCTCTCATTTCCAGAGTATCTCGCCACGATTATATACTATACCAAATTCTAGATTATATTTATCCGCTAGTCCGAACCGAAAATCACCCCGGTGTAATAGAAGAAATCAACGAGCTTCGCGCTCGGGTAGTGGCTTTAGAGAATATGGTGCGAAGGTTACAAACACCAGCAGCAGCACCAGCAGCATAACCAGTACCACCACCAATGTCAACAATACCATCACCACCACCACCATCAACATCCGCATCCCACACCTCAACATCTTAATCTATACCTCAAACATCAACGTCATACGCACCATGGATACCAAGGAGTACCAACAACAACAACATCATCACACGTCTCAACCTCACAACCTATACCTCAAGCATAATCATCGTTCTACGAATCGTTTTACGAACCGATCTACATAAACTATCTTCGTCCTTCATGGTGACTGTATAATCTCTAATATTTTAGAGATTATATACTCTAGTTCTAGCCATAAATCTGATGAGTTTAAATTCACATTGACTCATTAAATCCATAATTACGTCTAAAGAAAATATATATGTATATATGTTTTCATAAAGATTGTAATTAAAATTTTTATTATACAAACTGTTAATGGTGAAAATATTTTAACGGGTAGGTAATACCCGAGGAATATTTAGATTTCACATTAATAAGTTACACTGTACATTCTTCGAATATGATTCAACATTCATTTACTATCCTACTTACAATCACAGCTATACGAATCCGTTCCTCACAGAATAACCATTTTCATTCAATTTCATATTTGGATTTTGACCTATCAGAATCCGACAAGTGGCATAATGAAAAAAAACATTGGACAAAATAAAATTTGTTAGAAACAAACAAATTAACTATGAAAAATTTTGTTAAGAATCCACGCTAACAAAATCCTAGCTAACTGTTCCTAGCTAACTGATTACATTTTATTTATCGCAATTTATTTTATCACAATTTACATTCTCGCAATTTTATTTATTGTCATTAAATTTCTGCTATTTACTTTACGCACTTCATTTATTGTTATTTAAATTTCTGTTATTTATTTTACGCACTTTAAATATCGGGACACGTATACAAGGTTTTGACATATCATATCGACGCCTCTATATATATTATTTGGAATCACCATAGACACTCTATATGCTGTAATGATCGAGTTCTCTATACAGGGTTGAGGTTGATTCTATAATAATATATATACTTTGAGTTGTGATCGAGTCTGAGACGAATACGGGTCACGATACGTATTAATTAATTCGAATATTATATACTAAACTATATATGAATTATTGAATTGTTAACTGTGGACTATCAACTGTGGACTACCAACATTGGACAATTAAAATGAATTCAAATATTGATTATAACATATGAAACTAAACAATTCTTCAAGTTTGCCAATTGATCTCATTTTAAACCTCATTTGTATCTTGACGATTTCAATCTGCGTTCGAAACTTTCATAATTCTTGAAAACACCCCAATCGATAGGATGAACCCACCGCACTTCATCTACGGAGGAAAAGATTTATACATTTAGCTATGCACCTGGAAACTCTCGGCAACTGAGTAAAAGTTTAACACGTAGCCGCGTCAGATCCTTTGGCATTTATTAGCAAAAATAACTTTGCGATCTCTTTTCAAAGTAGCAAATTTTGTCACAGCTTCAGCAAATCAACTTCTACTTTTCGTTTGAAACAACCTTATTATCACCTTGATTATTATGTATGTTCTTTTATTGTTACCGGGGAACCTTCCATATTTTACCATATTACTAGCAGGTGTACCAGCAACCTCGTTGCTTTTTGGTTTAAATCTCTCCGATAAATCATTATATTTCTTCATTGAAACCCTATCATATACTCATCCGCATATTGTAACGAGAACTGCCATAACAATTACCGGGAATCAGCAATCAATACTTTGAAAACTCACAGCATATCTACATCAACAGTTATATATATGACATTTATCTCTTAGAATTATGATCTCTCATTCTGAAATTCTGAAAAGCACTCAGTCACAAATCAATACTCTGAATGTTGAAAAAGCTGAATGAAGCAGCAGAAACTGTAGATAACCGTAAACGACCATAACCATCGAAAGTATGATGATAAAGAATAATATGTTGAAAAAGCTCAGAAATGTTGGAACTGGAAAACGGATAGAGTTAACCATGAAGGAGACCAAGGACAAATACAAGGACCATACCCTATATTCAAAGAATCCAAATGATTCAATACGTGCTGAAGTCTTTAGCGAATATCTTGCTCCTTACTCTAAACTCTTGCGGACAATATTCTTCATCATCCTCTGGTCTTAGAAATTCCAAGATATCCTCGTATCTTTCATTAGAAATATCCTCCATATTTTTGAACATATTTTTATAACTATTCTTATCTGAAATCATTAATCTTTTCATGTTATCAGTATTACATCATATAGAAACTGCTAGTTTCTATATTCTGTAAACTTTTAAGCTTAAAATATGAATGTTATTGAAGTAATGTTGGGAACTGATGCAAGAGTTAGTATAATATAATGACACTTGATCAACGTGATTATATTACAGTAAGTCATGCTGAGTTCTAATGGGACATGATGGTTCACAGTAGGTCATACCACCATCATGTGTCATGTTACATAACTCTTTCATTCTAATTAACTTCTGAACATATCAAGAAAGTATATTCTTGATATCTCTATTCACAATGATTCTGGTAATTTGACGAATCAAATCGTGCTATTACGTCCTTTCTTGATTGTAACATTAAATTCATTCAAAACTCCATACCTACAAATTCTAGACCATTACTCGTTTTACTAGAGATCGAGAGGAGATTAAAAAGACGAAGAGCTCCAAAACATAAAGGAAGATATAAAACTCGACAACAACACTGAAATTACAATAATTAAAAATTAAAACATCACGATAATTAAAAATTAAAAGATTATAATCAAACTACTCGTCGTCATCAATTGTCATCTGCAAAGTAGCGTTCACCAGTCATTTCACCATCCGTAAGGTACTCTGGAGACATCAGTATTTCTCTTGATGCCTCAACTACTGGTTCAGCTGATTCATCGAGGTAACGATAACCCAACGTCTCTTCATCTTCAAGAACCGCATATAAAGAAATACGTTTACCGCGATCTTCAATGGTATCTTTTATAAAGTACCATTGATCATCGGTACACAGAAAACTTGCCCTACAATCCGCATCATAATCGTCTTTATAAAAGAACACATACGTGAATTCACACGGAACTTTTTCCTTCAGAAAGGATAGCAAGTCTTGTAAACCAACATCACGAATGTCGATATCTTCAAACGAAATACTGTCGCCCCACTTATATTCCTTCATTTGATTACGGAAATCACCTCCGTAATGAACATCGAATGAAACAATCATTAGTGGAAGTGTTAACATTTTGCAGTTTGGGAGTGTTTGATTTTGATTTTGAGAAAGGTGGAAATATAAAAGGAATATATGTTTGAGTGTATAAAATGAAGTATATGGTTGGTGTTTTTATAGTGTAAAAGTGACCGTTGGGATAGCCGTTGAAATTTTTTTTTATTTTACTAACGGCTAAAAATTTGGGCAAGTTTTTGGGCGAAGGTGGACGATGGCCGTTGGGACCTCCCTCATGATAGTTTCATTCGTGCTCTTCGAATAATCGAATTATTTTATCTGTATTATTCAATATTAATAAAACTCTATTTATCAGCTCATATTCGTCAAGAAAACATATTTATTGTTAGCCATGACGACCTCACTCAAATTTCGGGATGAAATTTCTTTAACGGGTAGGTACTGTGATGACCCGGGAATTTCCGATCAAATTTAAACTTGATCTTTATATGGATTCGACATGATAAGCAAAATATATTATATTGAGTCTCAAAACTAATGGAACTATATTTATGTAATCAGGTACCCTTTGACTATGCTCGACGATTCACGAACAATTGCTTGTAATTAAATATATATATATACATAAATAAATAAAAATATAATAATTTAAAATAATAGTATACAATCTAATTGTTGGAACTAATTAAGTAAAATAAAATACAATATAATAATGTAGTTTATTAAAATAAATCTAAATATATGAATATATGATTTTCATCCATATATATGGATTGTAAGTACATTGAAATATATTAATTTGTATAAAATATCTGTATGTGTTATTATATAATATATAAAGTATATTTAGTAAATGTTACATAGGTAATAATATGTAAGATTAGAGTATTAGATGAAATTACAAGTTAAAAATTGTAATTGTTATGTTAATATTATTATTACTCAGTTATTCTTATTAATATTAGTATCAATTTTGATGAAATTTTTATTAATATTATCAATATTATATTTCTAATATATTGTTAATCTTGTTAAAATTATCAACAGAATTATATTATTAATATTACAAAATTTCATAAAATAGATATGTATAAACAGATATATATATATATATATATATATACAGTTATATAAATACAACTAAATGAATAGATATATATAATTAGATATAAAATCCAGTTATATATATGCAGATATATCTCAATGAGAGTAAAACAGATAAATATTTATTTACTTATTCTGATCCAGGTGAATATCTATCTTTTAATTTGTCCATTAAATCAAAATCATCTACATTAAAATCGTACAATTCAGTTTGAAGTCTCTATCACTTTTAATTTTTTTTTTCTCCTCTGTACTACGGTTGACAATATTTACCAGGGTCCAAAAGAAAGCTGTTCCCAAGTTTTATCTGTATCTGATTCAGTGGAGGTCTTAATCTGCTT
Source organism: Rutidosis leptorrhynchoides (assembly GCF_046630445.1). Taxonomy (NCBI): domain Eukaryota; kingdom Viridiplantae; phylum Streptophyta; class Magnoliopsida; order Asterales; family Asteraceae; genus Rutidosis; species Rutidosis leptorrhynchoides. The sequence goes on from NC_092343.1 coordinate 143,013,363, forward strand.
TTGGTTTATTTTTTTATATATTCTCTATATAATTGAATCCATGATTATCGAGCCAATGGACTATAAACCAAACACAGTATTCAAAGGTAAGGAGTAATTCATTCAGTTCTCTCATCATCAATATCCTTTATCAATTTCAAATAACTGCATTGTGAAAATTAAATAGAAGTTTATAAAAACTGCACGTCTTATTTTTATTCTTTATCCATTTTTCTAAAACAACGAATTTGAGTTTAATTTCAAAATACTTTAATGCAGTTCTGTTATAAATGTTTCATTTAAACTATCTGCAAGATTTCATCGCCCAATTCATCCTATCCCGTTTCGATTTTTGAGTCAAAACTTTTAGAAATAAAAGTCAAACTTTCTGTTCTTCGGTAAATTCGAATTAGTTTTCGGGTTTCAAGTTCAATTGTTAGTTTTAAAAGTTTCTAAGTAAGATTTGGGAACTATTTCATGTTATAGTTATAATTTAAAATTGTCTAAAAATCGAAATCAAGGTTTGGGTTCTTAAGTGTTCATAGCGACGTCTGTATAGTTTTTTTTTTTTGTTTTTTTTTTTTTTCTTTCTTTCTGTTATTATTTTTTTTCTTGCAAATCCACTTTCACAAACCGCTGAATGTTTTATTTCAATTCCACATCTTTTTACAAACTTTAAAATTCATCATTTGGTTTGAATTGGAATTCTGGTTGATTGAGAGTAGGGAAGAAGAAGGAAATAAAGGGAACAAAATAACGATTTATATATTTATGAGTTGTAATAATAAGCAGAAAAACGGCAACAGCCAAATGGTTAGAGAGTTGTTTGGGTATGCGAGAGGTCGGGGGTTCGAGTCCCGGGAGTGGCAATATTCTTTTTAGGGCCGAATTTCATTAGAGGTAGCTTCTTTTTATTATTATTATTATTATTATTATTATTATTATTATTATTATTATTATTATTATTATTATTATTATTATTATTATTATTATTATTATTATTATTATTATTATTATTATTAGTAGTAGTACTAATTATTGTTGTTATAATTGTTATTGTTACTAATATTACTATCATTACTTAGTTATTATTATTACTAATGTTAATTTATGTATTATTATTATCATTATGATCATTATTATTATTATTAACATTATTATTGAACATAATACAAAATTATTATTATAAATATTATTATTAGTATTAATTTATAAATGGTTAGTATTAAAATTGTTACAATTATTATTGTTATGAAGTATTATGAATTGATATCAAAAGTATTAATTTTATTACCATTATTATTAAATTATCAATCTTATTAAAACTACTAAGGTTATTATTATATTCAATATTATTATTTTCATTATATTACTTCAAATATTATCTTAGCATTATTAAAATACTGTTTTAACAAACAAAATGATTTACACACACACACACACACACACACACACACACACACACACATATATATATATATATATATATATATATATATATATATATATATATATATATATATATAAGTATAATTAATATATATAAAACATAACAAACTTAATATCTTATTTAGTTAAAATATATATAATAAATACATAGAACATAGAAATTATTAATATAAAAACGATATAACTAAGAAAGTCATATATATTTATTCGATTACAATTATGTATATTAATAAGTATACAAATGATATAGGTTCGTAAATCCGAGGCCAACCTTACTTTTGTTCAATGTTGTTATATGTATTTTTACTACAAAATACATTTGGTGAGTTTCATTGATCCCCTTTTACTCTTTACATTTTTGGGCTGAGAATACATGCAAATGCTTTATTAACTGTTTTACAATATTTATATGCGTGAGTTCCATTAATCTCTTTTTAAATGCTTTCGCAATATATATTTTGGGACTGAGAATACATGTGCTGCTTTTATAACTGTTTTACGAAATAGACACAAGTACTTAAAACTACATTCTATGGCTGGATTATTAAACCGAATATGCCCTTTTTTATTAAGTCTGGTAATCTAAGAATTAGGGAACAGACACCCTAATTGACGTGAATCCTAAAGATAGATCTATCGGGCCCAACAAGCCCCATCCAAAGTACCGGATGCTTTAGTACTTCGAAATTTATATCATGTCCGAAGGAGGATCCCGGAATGATGGGGATATTCTTATATGCATATTGTTAATGTCGGTTACCAGGTGTTCAATCCATATGAATGATATTTTTGTCTCTATGCATGGGACGTATGTTTATGAGAAATGGAAATATGAAATCTTGTGGTCTATTAAAATTATGAAATGATTATTTATGATAAACTAATGAACTCACCAACTTTTTGGTTGACACTTGAAAGCATGTTTATTCTCAGGTATGAGAGAAATCTTCCGCTGTGCATTTGCTCATTTTAAGGATATTACTTGGAGTCATTCATGATATATTTCAAAAGACGTTGCATTCGAGTCATCGATTTCATCAAGATTATTATTAAGATAATTATAGTTAGATATATTATGAAATGGTATGCATGCCGTCAACTTTCAATGTAATGAAAGATTGTCTTTTTAAAAACGAATGCAATGTTTGTAAAATGTATCATATAGAGGTCAAGTACCTCGCGATGTAATCAACTGTTGTGAATCGTTTATAATCGATATGGACTTCGTCCAGATGGATTAGGACGGGTCCTTTCATAACACGTTCTGGCTCACCAACAGTGCGCTCAGTTTCAACGTGTGGATTACTAGTGCTTACTGAAGGTATGTTACTTTAAAATACTTGAATTTCTTCAAGATCTACTTTACTCCCACTGACTTCTTGTAAGAGAAGATCCCTTTCCATGAATTCAACAGACCGAGCAGAAAACACGTTGTCTTCAGCTTGGTAGTAAAAGTAGTAACCCATTGTTTCCTTTATGTATCGTACAAAGTAACATTAGATAGTTCTGGGTTCTAATTTATTTGAAGTGTCCTGCTTAACATACGCTTTACAACCCCAGACTTTCAGATAAGACAACTTGGGATTCTTCCCATGCCATAAATCATATGGTGTCTTTTCTACCTTCATAGTTGGAATCACATTGAGTATGCCTGCAGCAGACTCTCATGCATATCCCTAAAAGACGGTATTAGAGAAATCAGACTCATCATAAATCAAACTATATCAAGTAAAGTTCGATTCCTCTTACTCAGACACACCATCGTGTTGTGGTGTGTATGGTAGAGTGAATTGTGAGACAATCCCACAATTCTTCAGGTGGTCCAAAAACTCTTGACCCATATATTCCCCTCCCCGATCAGAGCGAAGGGCTTTAATGGTCTTTCCAAGCTGATTATCTACTTCATTTTGGAATACTTTTGAATGTTAAAATAGCTTTATGTTTATGTTTCAGCAAGTGAACATAATCATAGCTACTGTACTCATCAGTAAATGTAATGAAGTAAAATTAACTAAATCTATACATTGTTCTTAAAGGGCTACATACAACAGTATGTATTAGTCCTAAAAGATCTTTAGATCTTTTACCTAAATCGGAGAAAGAAGCATTTGTCATCTTTTCACATAAACATGACTCGCATACATCAAATGACTCGGAGTCAATTGATTCCAAAAGTCCATTAGATTGGAGTTTTGAAATGCATTGTTTGTTTATATGAACAATATGACAATGTCAAAGATAGGTCTTATTCAGTTCTTGCTTGAAGACTTTGGCGATGTAGGTATACACAAAATTCTCATTTAAAATTACACTATGCATATCAATTTCAAAAATACCATCACGTGGATAGGTATTAAGATAAATATATTATCCTTAGAAACTGAAATACCTAAGTGTGTAAATGCAAGCTCAAAACTAGCATCTTTCAAACTATGTCGCTCGCAGTATTGAGAGCATATTGCTATTGTTCCAACAAAACAATAAGACCACTTAGAGAAGTAAGTTCAGAGGTACCAATAGCTTTAACAAAAGTTTAATCCCCCTTGCCTACTTGCAAATCCAGTGTGTCTTTCTTCAGTCTATTATTTCTTCTCATTCCCTTCATATTGTTACAGGTGTGAAGGCCACAACCAGTTAACAACATCCAGGAATCACTAGAAGAAGTATATAACTGTATATGGAATATACCTGATTTACTAGTCTCACCAGTGTTGCCTTTTCTCAGCTCTGATTGGAAGATAGGACAACTTCCTTCTCCAATTGCCAACCTTTCCACAATGGAAACATTCGGCGTATTTTGTTGGGCTTTCCTTCTTGGATGGTGAAATATTTTTCCTAGCAAATGATTTGTCATTTTCCTTCCACAAAGTATTTGGCTTATTCTTTTTCACCCTTCAATCCTATTTCTTCTTGATCATCGAACAACATTCGATAAGCATTTTGCTGAGCAGCAACAACTGTCACAATAGGAAGAAAGGATATGGGTTCTAAACTTTATTCAACCTCCAATTATACTTGAGAACAATTCTCAGGTTGTAGTGCCAGTCTAGGAAGTTTGAACATTGAGTTTATCCTTCTCCAACAAAGAAGGAAGTGTGTTTTGGTTTACGTTTTGATTATTTGACATCTACAACAGATATAAGATTCAATTTAGTATTTTCGATATTGAGCTTTAATAAATTAACTACCCAAGTTTTTATAATATTTTTTAAAAAACAATTAATTTACGAAAGCCTAAGATCCACATAGAGGTTCCATAGCCACATCTGTTGATCAGCTAGCAGTTATGGAGTCTATTGGTAGGTAGCGGGTATCAATTGCATTACAAGTACAACTCTTAGATCTTTATGGGACCTAGAGATATATGTAGTCCAACAAACCACTATTATCTAATGACATGTTTGTCCCATCATTGCCTCGAACTCAGGTCTCACCGTGAATACGATTAAGTCGTCCAATTTGGAAACAGTGAAAATTCACGCTAGTCTCACTAGATCGAAAAATCCACCTCGTGGCTATAATTCAGCCTAGTCTCACTAGATAAGAAAAATAACGAGGAGTGTTTGCAAGATCATTGGATGGCATGACTTAAATTTGACGGGTATTTTGGAAAAGTTTGTGTCAATGAATAATGCTTGCACACAAGATTCGCTACACTATTAGTTAAAAAAACATTTTAACCAATTGTATATGTCGATTATGTTTGTGATCTAATTTGTTATTTAATTTATAGGATATAAAAATAACAAATACACAAACGTGTATCGTTTTAAAACAGTTTTAATAGATGTCGTCCATATATATTATTTGACTTTCAAAATTATTTAACATTAAACTCCTTAGAGTTTACCTTATTTTAAAATCATCAATTTTAATCTTTGAAACTCGTTTAGAGTTTTATTTAATGTTTCCATAAAAAACATATGTAATTTAAGTCTCAAAATTATTTAACTTTAAACTCGTTAGAGTTTAACTTTTTAAAATCATCAATTTTAATATTTGAAACTCGTTACCGGTTTTATTTAATGTTTTCATCAAAAACATTTAGCATATATTATAATCAACAATTAAATATAAATTCGTAAAATAAAACACAATCATGCATCACACACACATAGCCTAGCCCAAAAATCCTATGCTTGATCCCATGAGCCGACATGGGATCAAGAGTTCAAACTAAGGGTAATATCGTAGCTCCCACTTAATTCAAGAATCAAGTGAAACCTGACAAACGCCATCGTTGTCAACTTGACCTGTTCACCATCTTCTAAGTCAAAATTCATGTTGCATCTTTATCTTTAATCTTCATCTTATTACATTTATTTAAAATTGAAAACTACAACTAATCTAATACTTTTACAATTTAGAATAAACTTAAATACAATACTATGAAAATGTAAAATAAATATAATACAACTTTGGCCTCAAAATGGCCTTTCTAATAAAATAAATAATCAACATGACATAATATTGCCGTAATCAACAATCACAACAATCACATATAATCAAACACATAGGTCGAGGCATTACGGGCTATGTATGCAATCACAATTTTAATAACTACATTATTAAAACCTATATATGGCTTGTCCATGGTTATAATGCATGTGTATAACCATGGAATATAACAATCAATAATCACAATACATATTCAAGCCATAACAATTAAATCTACAATTTAAAATAGTGATATTCTTTCAATCATATTTGTGCGTCATGAGGTTAAGTCTAAATCAACCGCGTTGACTTTAAAAACCAAAAAGGTTTCGACTTTTACCAATTCACCACAAAGCTAAATCTAAAGAAAATCACGCGACAATTAAGATGGTGTAAAAGTGGCTCGGATACCACTGTTGAAAAATCGTGTGTACTTTTAACAAATCAGATTAACACAGTGGATAGTTAAAATAATAATCTTTTATTATTTCATAAAACTTTTACAAGATTAAATAATCACTTATTTAATGAAACATGCACACGATTAATTTATCCCAATTAGATCCAGTTACACCATAATAATTGTCATGAATATTAAAACAAAAGAGGAGTTAATGATATACCTTTCTTGGAGAAATTGATGAGACGGAGAGAAACTTACGATCAAAAGTTTGACCGTCTCTTTGGATAGTTCACACTACACTTCAAACGACCGTCAATGGATGCTAGTCCAAACCCAAGTAAAGTATTAATATAATCAAATTATATTAATACATGAATAAATATATAATACTTCATATATGTCTTCGAATTACAAGGTAAGAGTTTTAGGTGGAAAAGTTCTTATGCAAGAAATGGGAATACATTCAAAATCGAATGATCATGTTCAAAGAATGACTCCTCTTTAAAGCAAATAACAAGAACCTTTTTCCATATGAATATAGACCCGTGAATCAAAGATTCTTGATATCTTTTTTTAAAATTCAATTTCCTTTTCAAATCTAAAACAAATCCTTTTCATAAAGTTGTTTGTTTTATTTCCAACAACCAAATCAAGGAAATCGATAAAATCCTTTTCATAAAGTCGTTTGTTTTATTTCCAACAACCAAATCAAGGAAATCGATTAAATCCTTTTCATAAAGTTGTTTGTTTTATTTCTAACAACCAAATCAAGGAAATCGATTAAATCCTTTTCATAAAGTTGTTTGTTTTATTTCCAACAACTAAATCAAGGAAATCAATTAATATTAATCATTTAATTAATTAATTAAGTAGTTTAATTTGTTTCGTTACTTGAGTAATATATATACATCATATATATATTTTATTTGACGTCTCGGTGTATATGTGTGTGACCCAGAAGGCTCAAATGAAGTTGGCCATGTAGTTATATGTTGTACCTTGCACATTAATCCTACACCCGCTATCGGGGGTGCTGCCCCCGAATCCCCGTAATAACCAAGATAAGTTCAAACAAGTGTGCACTCCACACTTTCCCAACCTTGTTCGATATTTATCAAGATTATTTTGATTAACAAATTAATCCCATTACACTTAAATCATATTGGTGACACAAATCACCAACAATCCTCCCCCATTTAAGTGTAATCTTGATTAACTTAAAGTAAATTCATAACAAACAAATGCATAAATGAAATATCGTGACGATTGAATTTCATATTAGTATAAATTCAATTCATATAATCGAATATCAAGGGTGTTACTAAGAATTGAACCCTTTCTATCCATAGTGAATATAATGAAGAAAATATACACAACAGTTTACACATTCATGTTCTACCTTGACACAATATTTTACTAGCCTATGTCCTATCCTTCAATAAGCATATCAAAGTAAAGTCCCAAACTTCTAGAAGCAGCTAAACTGCATGCTTATATAGGTAGTTCTTTATTCTCGCACCTGCACATGCAATTTTTCAAAGAAGTATTAAGAAATATAATTTCAACCTAACTCACTTGCAGTACTGAACACATACCTTGGGATGTAATGAATAATGTGTTCCAATCTTTAGATATCAAGCTTTCCACATTGAATTCACCATCCAATACTATATTAGATGGGAATTGGGTATCTTAATATGAAAGATTTCAAATGGACTTTAAACCCATCCCTTTAGCCGCCTTGTGCACAAGATCTCTAGCTAACCCTTTGGTTAAATGATCGGCTAAATTTAAATCAGTTTTCACAAACTCCACAGATATCACACCATTCATAATGAGCTCACGAATTATGCCATGTCTAACACCTAAATGTCTAGACTTCCCATTGTACACCTGACTATAAGCTTTAGCCAAGGTAGCAACACTATCACATCTGATAGATATGGTGGATATCGGTTTGGGCCATAACGGAATTTCATAAATCAAATCCCTAAGCCACTCAGCTTCCTTTCCAGCTGCAGCTAACGCTACAAATTCAGACTCCATCGTTGAATTCGTAATACACGTTTGTTTCTTGGATGCCCAAGAAATGACACCTCCTCCAAGAAGAAAAACCCAACCACTTGTAGAGGAGTGATCCTCCATATTAGTGATCCAGCTAGCATCCGAATAACCTTCTATCATTGAAGGAAATCTACTGTAAAATAAACCATAATCCATAGTTCCTTTCAAATACTTAAATACTCGATTTAAAGCTTGCCAATGAACTGAGCTAGGATTACTAGTATATCTACTAAGCTTTCCTACAACAAATGCTATATCAGGCCTAGTACTTTTCATGGCATACATAAGAGATCCTATAGCTCTTGAGTATTCAATCTGAGACACTGGATGTCCTTTATTAGGCAATAGCTTAATAGTAGGATCCATAGGAGTACTAACAGGTGAACAATTTTCAAAATGAAACTTATTCAAGATCTTCTCAATATAATGAGATTGAGAAACTAAAATTCCATTGTTTCCTCGTTTGATTCTAATACCAAGAATCACCTCAGCCTCCCCCATGTCTTCCATTTCAAAACTAGATGATAAAAACTTTTTGGTTGTATCAACTTGGTGTTGATCAGTACCAAAAATCAACATGTCATCTACATATAGACAAATTATAACTCCTTTACTGGAATTATCAAATTTGCTATATACACACTTGTCAGCTTGGTTTATTGCAAAACCATTAGACAAAATCACATCATCAAACTTTTGATGCCACTGTTTAGGTGCTTGTTTCAAACCATACAATGACTTCTTCAGTTTGCACACCTTATTTTCATTTCCAGGCATCACAAACCCTTCAGGTTGTTTCATGTAAATCTCCTCATCCAAATCACCATTCAAGAATGCAGTTTTCACATCCATTTGATGAATTACAAGATTATGTATAGCTGCAAGAGCTAACAATAATCTAATAGTGGAAATTCTAGGAACAAGAGCATAGGTATCAAAAAAGTCAATACCTTCCTTTTGCCTAAATCCTTGGATTACCAATCTAGCTTTGTACTTATCTATAGTACCATCCACTTTCATCTTCCTTTTGAGGATCCATTTACAACCTAAAGCTTTACAGCCAGGAGGTAAATCAACCAAAACCTAGATATCATTATGCAAGATTGAATCAATTTCATCATTAATCGCTTCTTTCCAGAAATTTGCATCCCTAGACGTCATGGCTTCACTAAAAGTCATTGGATCTCCTTCAGCAATAAAACAATATTGATGTTGAGACATAGTCCCATCCCTTTTTCCTTCAACTAAATATAGATGAAAATCAGATCCAAAAGACTTAGCTTTCTTAGGTCTAGAACTCCTTCTAGGTACCGATGATTCAGGAACATCACTCACTTGATTTGAATCGTTGGTGAGGGATTTCTGAATCATATCCCTAGGTCTAGGTATAGACGTAAATCTATTTTCATCAAATATTGCATCTCTAGACTCTATCACAGTGTTAATTGATACAGAGTCATTAGATTCTATAACATAGAATCTATATGCCTTGGAATGCTCAGCATACCCAATGAATATACAATCTAAACCTTTTTCACCCAAGTTTTTCCTTTTGGGTTCAGTGAGTCTCACAACCGCTCGACAACCCCAAACTTTGAGATAACTCAAATTTGGTACCTTTTTATGCCATATTTCATAAGGGGTATTTTTACTCTTTTTATTTGGAGTCCTATTCAATAAATAACAGGCTGTCAACATAGCCTCACCCCAAAATCCTTCACTTAAACCAGAATAGGATAACAAGGAATTAACTATTTCCTTCAACGTCCTATTGTTTCTTTCAGCCACACCATTTTGTTGTGGTATGTAAGGAGCTGTGGTCTGATGTATTATACCAGTAGATTGAAAATAAACTGGATCATAATACTCACCACCTCTATCAGTGCGCAAAACTTTTATTAATTCATTTTTATGTAGCCCTACTTCTTGTTTATAAATTTTAAATTTATCGAGAGCTTCATCTTTTGTATGTGTGATGACCCAGAAATTTCTGACCAAATTTAAACTTTAATCTTTATATTATTCCGACACGATATTGATACGTGAGTTTTCATAGTCTCCTTTTTAAAAGCTTATGATATATATATATATATATATATATATATATATATATATATATATATATATATATATATATATATATATATATATATATATATATATATATATATATATATATATATATATATATATATATATATATATATATATATATTGTGACGACCCGGAAATTTCTGACCAAATTTAAACTTTAATCTTTATATTATTCCGACACGATAAGCAAAGTTTGTTAAGTTAAATCTCAAGAATTTTAAACTGTGTTCATACATTCATTATAACCTCGACCAAATTCCGACGATTCACGAACCGTTATATATAAATAGATATGTATATGCATATATATATTATAACTTGAGAATATTAATAAAGTATTAAACGTATGATACTTTACACGAACGTATTTGTTTCAATATGATTTTCGACCAAATTAAAAAAAATATATATTAAATGATTGAATTATCAGAAACATTGAATTATGATTACAAGTCTCTGTTGAGAGGTCCACTATGATTTGAGAAAATCTATTCCTCTTAACGATATTCAGAATAATTTGTAAAGCTATTTATAAATAAAAACAAAAAGTGTCATTTACGAAAGTTAGACAAAAGTTAGTGGAGAATTGGTTTCCATAATATTCTATTAATCTATTTTCAAACGTACAAAGACGTTTTCAGTTTAAAAAGAACTTTATTATTAAAACATATATAACTTTTATAAACATCTAGAATCACTTTTGACAACTCATTACTTAACCAGTATAATAAATATAACGATATTTATATTTTATTTCATTAAATATATATACGATTTAAATTAATATTATATATATTTATACGCGTATTATACATACATAGTTTTTATACTTTTACTATCCTTTAACTTTACCTTTGCTTTACTTTAACTTTAATAATTCACTTTAATAATTCATACTTTAATAATTCACTTTAATAATTCATACTTTAATAATGCACTTTAATAATTTATACTTTAATAATTCACTTTAATAATTCATACTTTAATAATTCACTTTAATAATTCAAAAATCTATTATAAATAGAATTCAGTAGGTTTCATTATTTCATAGAAACTTGAAAATATATTTTTCTAAACTCTCTCAATCGATTTATATATATATATATTTGCTCTGTATTATTTCAAGATATTATTAGTATACATAAAATATTACGACGGAGTGCTGTCCGAGTGATTTCAAAATAGTTTTTTTTTTGAATGAGTCGAAGCTAAGGAAATTATGGGTTATAGCTATGGAGGTGATGGGTGTAGTGACCCGAACTTTTCCATGTTTATATATATTAATTGAGATTGATATTTACATGATTAAATGTTTCCAACATGTTAAGCAATCAAACTTGTTAAGACTTGATTAATTGAAATGTGTTTCATATAGACAATTGACCACCCAAGTTGACCGGTGATTCACGAACGTTAAAACTTGTAAAAACTATACGATAACATATATATGGTTATATATATAGTTAACATGTTTTTATTATAAGTATGTATCTCATTAGGTATTTTAACAATGAGTTATATACATAAAAATGAGACTATTAATTTAAGAAACTCGAAAACGATATATATAACGATTATCGTTATAACAACGTCTTACTAGGTACATATGAATCATATTAAGATATTGATACACTTGGTTAATTATGTTAAATGATAATTAAATATATTATTAAGTGTATTAACAATGAAATACATATGTAAAAATAAGACTACTAACTTAATGATTTCGAAACGAGACATATATGTAACGATTTTCGTTGTAACGACATTTAACTGTATATACATCATACTGAGATATATTATATATCATAATATCATGATAATATAACAATTTAACATCTCATTTGTTATAATAAACAATGGGTTAACAACATTCAACAAGATCATTAACCTAAAGGTTTCAAAACAACATTTACATGTAACGACTAACGATGACTTAACGACTCAGTTAAAATGTATATACATGTAGTGTTTTAATATGTATTCATACACTTTTGAAAGACTTCAAGACACTTATCAAAATACTTCTACTTAACAAAAATGCTTACAATTACATCATCGTTCAGTTTCATCAACAATTCTACTCGTATGCACCCGTATTCGTACTCGTACAATACACAGCTTTTAGATGTATGTACTATTGGTATATACACTCCAATGATCAGCTCTTAGCAGCCCATGTGAGTCACCTAACACATGTGGGAACCATCATTTGGTAACTAGCATGAAATATCTCATAAAATTACAAAAATATGAGTAATCATTCATGACTTATTTACATGAAAACAAAATTACATATCCTTTATATCTAATCCATACACCAACGACCAAAAACACCTACAAACACTTTCATTCTTCAATTTTCTTCATCTAATTGATCTCTCTCAAGTTCTATCTTCAAGTTCTAAGTGTTCTTCATATATTTTACAAGTTCTAGTTACATAAAATCAAGAATACTTTCAAGTTTGCTAGCTCACTTCCAATCTTGTAAGGTGATCATCCAACCTCAAGAAATCTTTGTTTCTTACAGTAGGTTATCATTCTAATACAAGGTAATAATCATATTCAAACTTTGGTTCAATTTCTATAACTATAACAATCTTATTTCAAGTGATGATCTTACTTGAACTTGTTTTCGTGTCATGATTCTGCTTCAAGAACTTCGAGCCATCCAAGGATCCGTTGAAGCTAGATCTATTTTTCTCTTTTCCAGTAGGTTTATCCAAGGAACTTAAGGTAGTAATGATGTTCATAACATCATTCGATTCATACATATAAAGCTATCTTATTCGAAGGTTTAAACTCGTAATCACTAGAACATAGTTTAGTTAATTCTAAACTTGTTCGCAAACAAAAGTTAATCCTTCTAACTTGACTTTTAAAATTAACTACACACATGTTCTATATCTATATGATATGCTAACTTAATGATTTAAAACCTGGAAACACGAAAAATACCATAAAACCGGATTTACGCCGTCGTAGTAACACCGCGGGCTGTTTTGGGTTAGTTAATTAAAAACTATGATAAACTTTGATTTGAAAATTGTTATTCTGAGAAAATGATTTTTATTATGAACATGAAACTATATCCAAAAATTATGATTAAACTCAAAGTAGAAGTATGTTTTCTAAAATGGTCATCTAGACGTCGTTCTTTCGACTGAAATGACTACCTTTACAAAAACGACTTGTAACTTATTTTTTCGACTATAAACCTATACTTTTCTGTTTAGATTCATAAAATAGAGTTCAATATGAAACCATAGCAATTTGATTCACTCAAAACGGATTTAAAATGAAGAAGTTATGGGTAAAACAAAATTGGATAATTTTTCTCATTTTAGCTACGTGAAAATTGGTAACAAATCTATTCCAACCATAACTTAATCAACTTGTATTGTATATTATGTAATCTTGAGATACCATAGACACATATACAATGTTTCGACCTATCATGTCGATACATCTATATATATTTCGGAACAACCATAGACACTCTATATGTGAATGTTGGAGTTAGCTATACAGGGTTGAGGTTGATTCCAAAATATATATAGTTTGAGTTGTGATCAATACTGAGATACGTATACACTGGGTCGTGGATTGATTCAAGATAATATTTATCGATTTATTTCTGTACATCTAATTGTGGACAACTAGTTGTAGGTTACTAACGAGGACAGCTGACTTAATAAACTTAAAACATCAAAATATATTAAAAGTGTTGTAAATATATTTTGAACATACTTTGATATATATGTATATATTGTTATAGGTTTGTGAATCAACCAGTGGCCAAGTCTTACTTCCCGACGAAGTAAAAATCTGTGAAAGTGAGTTATAGTCCCACTTTTAAAATCTAATATTTTTGGGATGAGAATACATGCAGGTTTTATAAATGATTTACAAAATAGACACAAGTATGTGAAACTACATTCTATGGTTGAATTAACAAAATCGAATATGCCCCTTTTTATTAAGTCTAGTAATCTAAGAATTAGGGAACAGACACCCTAATTGACGCGAATCCTAAAGATAGATCTATTGGGCCTAACAAACCCCATCCAAAGAACCGGATGCTTTAGTACTTCGAAATTTATATCATATCCGAAGGGTGTCCCGGAATGATGGGGTTATTCTTATATATGCATCTTGTTAATGTCGGTTACCAGGTGTTCACCATATGAATGATTTTTATCTCTATGTATGGGATGTGTATTGAAATATGAAATCTTGTGGTCTATTATTATGATTTGATATATATAGGTTAAACCTATAACTCACCAACATTTTTGTTGACGTTTTAAGCATGTTTATTCTCAGGTGATTATTAAGAGCTTCCGCTATCGCATACTTAAATAAGGACGAGATTTGGAATCCATGCTTGTATGATATTGTGTAAAAACTGCATTCAAGAAACTTATTTTGTTGTAACATATTTGTATTGTAAACCATTATGTAATGGTCGTGTGTAAACAGGATATTTTAGATTATCATTATTTGATAATCTACGTAAAGCTTTTTAAAACCTTTATCTATGAAATAAAGGTTATGGTTTGTTTTAAAAATGAATGCAGTCTTTGAAAAACGTCTCATATAGAGGTCAAAACCTCGCAACGAAATCAATTAATATGGAACGTTTTTAATCAATAAGAACGGGACATTTCAGTTGGTATCAGAGCGTTGGTCTTAGAGAACCAGAAAATTTGCATTAGTGTGTCTTATCGAGTTTGTTAGGATGCATTAGTGATTCTGGACTTCGACCGTGTTTTCTTTAAAAATGATTGCTTAACATTTTTGTTGGAAACTATATATTTTTAACATATGAATATTATGTGATATATTAATCTCTTAATGTGTTTGATATTATGTGATAGATGTCTACCTCTAGAACAAGTCCCATTGACTCACCTAATAATAATGAAGAGTCAAATGTAAATTGGAATGATTCGTGGACTGATTCACAAGTTCCCGAAGAGGAACCGGAAGAAGAGTCGGAACCGGAAGAAGAATCGGAACCAGAAGAAGAATCGGAACCGGAAGAAGAATCGGAACCGGTGGGGGAAATAATAAAACGGTTAAGTAAAAGAGAATCCTCAACCAACCGACCAAGGTTAATTATGGTCAATGGTGTTTCCGCCAAGGAAGCAAAATATTGGGAGGATTACCAATTCTCCGATGAATCGGATTCCGACGAGAATTCCAATGATGTTATAGAAATTACCCCAACTGAATTTAAAAAGGCAAAAGAAAATAATAAGGGAAAGGGCATAAAAATAGAGAAATCTAATTCTAACCCCGATGAACTTTATATGTATCGTCAACCCCCGAAGTCCTTAAGTTGTAACAATGACCCGGGAACCTCTAAACCACCAGGTTTTTCTAAACCAATGTGGACAACGACGGCTCGTATTAGGGGAACATCATATATCCCTAGAAACTTGGCAAAACGAACCAAAACCGAAGAAGAAGAAACGAGCGAGTCGGAATAAGATAGTTGTATTCATGTGGTGTAATATATGTAATATAGTGTTCTTATGCTTTATGATATATGTAAAAATTTCTTGTATTAATAAGTATTTTTTTTTATGAATCTAACTCTTGTCTATTTTACAGTTTAAAAACACAAAATGGATAGACAACCCAATATTTTAAGAGACCTACCCGGAGACATGATTGATGAAATCTTGTCTAGAGTCGGCCAGAATTCCTCGGCACAACTATATAAGGCGAGATCAGTTTGTAAGACATTCGAAGAACGTTCCAAGAATGTCTTGGTTTATAAGAGACTTTCGTTTGAAAGATGGGGGATATCACATTGGGAAACCCATAAGTTACGATGTGTTTACTTTGACGCATATATTGCGGGGAACCCAAATGCTATTTTACGCAACGGGTTAAGAAATTATTTTGACTCAATATATCCAAATATTGGACTTCGTGATTTAGAAAAAGCGGCTAACATGCAACATAAAGAAGCATGTTATGCTTACGGATTAGTAATGTTCGCTTCTCACCAAAGTGAGAACAAGAACATCGGGCTATAACTATTAAACAAAACGTTTCCACAAGTGACGGAGTCGGTAATTGGGGTAAGAAATGAGGTTTTTAGATTATTACGGGACTGTTGGACATTACGTAACCCTCGTCCCTTTGACGACGTTACAACACGCTGTCTTATCAACGGCCATAACGGTTATGTTCCACAAGACCAAGGATGGGAAGTAGTCCTAGTAAAACCAGAATGCATGACTTGTTTCTGGACGTATGAATTACGTGTCTTTATTGCCTTTGCTGAACGACTTGTGTACTAGCTAGAATTATCTTCACAACTATCTTGTATCAAAGTTATTGTGTGCTATATTTCATGCTTTATGTAAAATAAGCGGTATTGTAAGTTTGTAAAATATTGTATAAAAGTTTGAACGCGAAATATTATTATAATCAGTTTTTCATATAGAATTGTAGTAGTTGAATTGTATATTAGCTACTAAGTATGAACTTAACGGGTAGGTACTACCCGAATTTAAACTTATAAAACGCTAATATGAAGAAAAAGCTTTTATAAATGAGTTCATATTATGCTACGAAATACTATTAACTACTCTTAATATTCTGTATGATTAACTTGTTCCATTTGACTATTTTGAAGGAAATGGCACCGACTACTCGACACACCGTGAATATGAATGAAGAGGAATTCCGTACTTTTCTAGCTTCAAACATAGCCGCAGTACAGGCTGCGCTACATACCAACAATAACCTTGGATCTAGCAGTACAGGAAATCGTGTAGGATGCACCTACAAAGAATTCACTGCCTGCAAACCTTTGGAATTTGATGGAACCGAAGGACCGATCGGATTGAAACGGTGGACCGAGAAGGTCGAATCAGTGTTTGCCATAAGTAAGTGTACTGAAGAGGACAAAGTGAAGTACGCTACGCATACCTTCACAGGTTCTGCGTTAACATGGTGGAATACCTATCTAGAGCAAGTGGGACAAGACGATGCGTACGCACTACCGTGGTCAGCATTCAAGCACTTGATGAACGAGAAGTACCGTCCCAGAACCGAGGTCAATAAGCTCAAGACAGAACTTAGAGGGTTACGAACCCAAGGATTTGATATTACCACGTACGAAAGACGATTCACAGAATTGTGCCTATTGTGTCCGGGAGCATTCGAAGATGAGGAAGAGAAGATCGACGCATTTGTGAAAGGATTACCGGAAAGAATCCAAGAAGATATAAGTTCACACGAGCCCGCCTCTATACAACAGGCATGTAGAATGGCTCACAAACTAGTGAACCAGATTGAAGAAAGAATTAAAGAACAGACTGCTGAAGAGGCCAATGTGAAGCAAGTCAAAAGAAAGTGGGAGGAAAACGGTGATAAGAATCACCAATACAACAACAACAGCAATTACAACAATAATCGCAACAATTATCCCAACAATCGCAATATCAATCGCAACTACAATAAACGGCCCAACAACAACAACAACAACAACAGCAACAGCAACTACAACAATGATCCCAACAACAATAATAACCGCAACAACAGCAACAATCAGAAGCAGCTATGCCAAAGGTGTGAAAAGTATCACTCGGGGTTCTGCACCAAATTTTGCAACAAGTGTAAAAGAAATGGTCATAGCGCGGCGAAGTGTGAGGTCTACGGACCAGGGGTTAATAGAACGAAAGGAACAAATGGTGTCGGAACGAGTAATGGCGGAGCAAGTAGTGTCGGAGCAAGTTATGCCAATGTAGTTTGTTATAAATGTGGAAAACCGGGCCACATTATTAGAAATTTCCCGAACCAGGAGAACACGAATGGATAAGGCCGCGGAAGAGTTTTCAATATTAATGCGGCAGAGGCACAGGAAGACCCGGAGCTTGTTACGGGTACGTTTCTTATTGACAATAAATCTGCTTACGTTTTATTTGATTCGGGTGCGGATAGAAGCTATATGAGTAGAGATTTTTGTGCTAAATTAAGTTGTCCATTGACGCCTTTGGATAGTAAATTTTTAATCGAATTAGAAAATGGTAAATTAATTTCAGCAGATAATATATGTCGGAATCGAGAAATTAAACTGGTTAGCGAAACATTTAAGATTGATTTGATACCAGTAGAGTTAGGGAGTTTTGATGTGATAATCGGTATGGACTGGTTGAAAGAAGTGAAAGCAGAGATCGTCTGTTACAAAAATGCAATTCGCATTATACGAGAAAAAGGAAAACCCTTAATGGTGTACGGAGAAAAGGGCAACACGAAGCTACATCTTATTAGTAATTTGAAGGCACAAAAACTAATAAGAAAAGGTTGCTATGCTGTTCTAGCACACGTCGAGAAAGTACAAACTGAAGAAAAGAGCATCAATGATGTTCCCATTGCAAAAGAATTTCCCGATGTATTTCCGAAAGAATTACCGGGATTACCCCCACATCGATCCGTTGAATTTCAAATAGATCTTGTACCAGGAGCTGCACCAATAGCTCGTGCTCCTTACAGACTCGCACCCAGCGAGATGAAAGAACTGCAAAGCCAATTACAAGAACTTTTAGAGCGTGGTTTCATTCGACCAAGCACATCACCGTGGGGAGCTCCTGTTTTGTTTGTCAAGAAGAAAGATGGTACATTTAGGTTGTGTATCGACTACCGAGAGTTGAACAAACTTACCATCAAGAACCGCTACCCACTACCGAGAATCGACGACTTATTTGATCAACTACAAGGCTCGTCTGTTTATTCAAAGATTGACTTACGTTCCGGGTATCATCAAATGCGGGTGAAAGAAGATGATATTCCAAAGACTGCTTTCAGAACACGTTACGGTCATTACGAGTTTATGGTCATGCCGTTTGGTTTAACTAATGCACCACCTGTGTTCATGGACCTTATAAACCGAGTGTGTGGACCATACCTTGACAAGTTTGTCATTGTTTTCATTGATGACATACTTATTTACTCAAAGAATGACCAAGAACACGGTGAACATTTGAGAAAGGTGTTAGAAGTATTGAGGAAGGAAGAATTGTACGCTAAGTTTTGAAAGTGTGCATTTTGGTTGGATGAAGTTCAATTCCTCGGTCACATAGTGAACAAAGAAGGTATTAAGGTGGATCCGGCAAAGATAGAAACTGTTGAAAAGTGGGAAACCCCGAAAACTCCGAAACACATACGCCAGTTTTTAGGACTAGCTGATTACTACAGAAGGTTCATCCAAGACTTTTCCAGAATAGCAAAACCCTTGACTGCATTAACGCATAAAGGGAAGAAATTTGAATGGAATGATGAACAAGAGAAAGTGTTTCAGTTATTGAAGAAAAAGCTAACTACGGCACCTATATTGTCATTGCCTGAAGGGAATGATGATTTTGTGATTTATTGTGATGCATCAAAGCAAGGTCTCGGTTGTGTATTAATGCAACGAACGAAGGTGATTGCTTATGCTTCTAGACAATTGAAGATTCACGAACAAAATTATACGACACATGATTTGGAATTAGGCGCGGTTGTTTTTGCATTAAAGACTTGGAGGCACTACTTATATGGGGTCAAAAGTATTATATATACCGACCACAAAAGTCTTCAACACATATTTAATCAGAAACAACTGAATATGAGGCAGCGTAGGTGGATTGAATTGTTGAATGATTACGACTTTGAGATTCGTTACCACCCGGGGAAGGCAAATGTGGTAGCCGATGCCTTGAGCAGGAAGGACAGAGAACCCATTCGAGTAAAATCTATGAATATAATGATTCATAATAACCTTACTACTCAAATAAAGGAGGCGCAACAAGGAGTTTTAAAAGAGGGAAATTTAAAGGATGAAATACCCAAAGGATCGGAGAAGCATCTTAATATTCGGGAAGACGGAACCCGGTATAGGGCTGAAAGGATTTGGGTACCAAAATTTGGAGATATGAGAGAAATGGTACTTAGAGAAGCTCATAAAACCAGATACTCAATACATCCTGGAACGGGGAAGATGTACAAGGATCTCAGGAAATATTTTTGGTGGCCGGGTATGAAAACCGATGTTGCTAAATACGTAGGAGAATGTTTGACGTGTTCTAAGGTCAAAGCTGAGCATCAGAAACCATCAGGTCTACTTCAACAACCCGAAATCCCAGAATGGAAATGGGAAAACATTACCATGGATTTCATCACTAAATTGCCAAGGACTGCAAGTGGTTTTGATACTATTTGGGTAATAGTTGATCGTCTCACCAAATCAGCACACTTTGTGCCAATAAGAGAAGATGACAAGATGGAGAAGTTAGCACGACTGTATTTGAAGGAATTCGTATCCAGACATGGAATACCAATCTCTATTATCTCTGATAGGGATGGCAGATTTATTTCAAGATTCTGGCAGACATTACAGCAAGCATTAGGAACTCGTCTAGACATGAGTACTGCCTATCATCCACAAACTGATGGGCAGAGCGAAAGGACGATACAAACGCTTGAAGACATGCTACGAGCATGTGTTATTGATTTCGGAAACAGTTGGGATCGACATCTACCGTTAGCAGAATTTTCCTACAACAACAGCTACCATTCAAGCATTGAGATGGCGCCGTTTGAAGCACTTTATGGTAGAAAGTGCAGGTCTCCGATTTGTTGGAGTGAAGTGGGGGATAGACAGATTACGGGTCCGGAGATTATACAAGAAACTACCGAGAAGATAATCCAAATTCAACAATGGTTGAAAACCGCCCAAAGTCGACAAAAGAGCTACGCTGACATTAAAAGAAAAGATATAGAATTTGAAATTGGAGAGATGGTCATGCTTAAAGTTGCACCTTGGAAAGGCGTTGTTCGATTTGGTAAACGAGGGAAATTAAATCCAAGGTATATTGGACCATTCAAGATTATTGATCGTGTCGGACCAGTAGCTTACCGACTTGAGTTACCTCAACAACTCGCGGCTGTACATAACACTTTCCACGTCTCGAATTTGAAGAAATGTTTTGCTAAAGAAGATCTCACTATACCGTTAGATGAAATCCAAATCAACGAAAAACTTCAATTCATCGAAGAACCCATCGAAATAATGGATCGTGAGGTTAAAAGACTTAAGCAAAACAAGATACCAATTGTTAAGGTTCGATGGAATGCTCGTAGAGGACCCGAGTTCACCTGGGAGTGTGAAGATCAGATGAAGAAGAAATACCCGCATCTATTTCCAGAAGATTCGTCAACACCTTCAACAGCTTAAAATTTCGGGATGAAATTTATTTAACGGGTAGGTACTGTAGTGACCCGAACTTTTCCATGTTTATATATATTAATTGAGATTGATATTTACATGATTAAATGTTTCCAACATGTTAAGCAATCAAACTTGTTAAGACTTGATTAATTGAAATGTGTTTCATATAGACAATTGACCACCCAAGTTGACCGGTGATTCACGAACGTTAAAACTTGTAAAAACTATACGATGACATATATATGGTTATATATATAGTTAACATGTTTTTATTATAAGTATGTATCTCATTAGGTATTTTAACAATGAGTTATATACATAAAAATGAGACTATTAATTTAAGAAACTCGAAAACGATATATATAACGATTATCGTTATAACAACGTCTTACTAGGTACATATGAATCATATTAAGATATTGATACACTTGGTTAATTATGTTAAATGATAATTAAATATATTATTAAGTGTATTAACAATGAAATACATATGTAAAAATAAGACTACTAACTTAATGATTTCGAAACGAGACATATATGTAACGATTATCGTTGTAACGACATTTAACTGTATATACATCATACTGAGATATATTATATATCATAATATCATGATAATATAACAATTTAACATCTCATTTGTTATAATAAACAATGGGTTAACAACATTCAACAAGATCATTAACCTAAAGGTTTCAAAACAACATTTACATGTAACGACTAACGATGACTTAACGACTCAGTTAAAATGTATATACATGTAGTGTTTTAATATGTATTCATACACTTTTGAAAGACTTCAAGACACTTATCAAAATACTTCTACTTAACAAAAATGCTTACAATTACATCCTCGTTCAGTTTCATCAACAATTCTACTCGTATGCACCCGTATTCGTACTCGTACAATACACAGCTTTTAGATGTATGTACTATTGGTATATACACTCCAATGATCAGCTCTTAGCAGCCCATGTGAGTCACCTAACACATGTGGGAACCATCATTTGGCAACTAGCATGAAATATCTCATAAAATTACAAAAATATGAGTAATCATTCATGACTTATTTACATGAAAACAAAATTACATATCCTTTATATCTAATCCATACACCAACGACCAAAAACACCTACAAACACTTTCATTCTTCAATTTTCTTCATCTAATTGATCTCTCTCAAGTTCTATCTTCAAGTTCTAAGTGTTCTTCATATATTTTACAAGTTCCAGTTACATAAAATCAAGAATACTTTCAAGTTTGCTAGCTCACTTCCAATCTTGTAAGTTGATCATCCAACCTCAAGAAATCTTTATTTCTTACAGTAGGTTATCATTCTAATACAAGGTAATAATCATATTCAAACTTTGGTTCAATTTCTATAACTATAACAATCTTATTTCAAGTGATGATCTTACTTGAACTTGTTTTCGTGTCATGATTCTGCTTCAAGAACTTCGAGCCATCCAAGGATCCGTTGAAGCTAGATCTATTTTTCTATTTTCCAGTAGGTTTATCCAAGGAACTTAAGGTAGTAATGATGTTCATAACATCATTCGATTCATACATATAAAGCTATCTTATTCGAAGGTTTAAACTCGTAATCACTAGAACATAGTTTAGTTAATTCTAAACTTGTTCGCAAACAAAAGTTAATCCTTCTAACTTGACTTTTAAAATTAACTACACACATGTTCTATATCTATATGATATGCTAACTTAATGATTTAAAACCTGGAAACACGAAAAACACCATAAAACCGGATTTACGCCGTCGTAGTAACACCGCGGGCTGTTTTGGGTTAGTTAATTAAAAACTATGATAAACTTTGATTTTAAAGTTGTTATTCTGAGAAAATGATTTTTATTATGAACATGAAACTATATCCAAAAATTATGATTAAACTCAAAGTGGAAGTATGTTTTCTAAAATGGTCATCTAGACGTCGTTCTTTCGACTGAAATGACTACCTTTACAAAAACGACTTGTAACTTATTTTTCCGACTATAAACTATACTTTTCTGTTTAGATTCATAAAATAGAGTTCAATATGAAACCATAGCAATTTGATTCACTCAAAACGGATTTAAAATGAAGAAGTTATGGGTAAAACAAAATTGGATAATTTTTCTCATTTTAGCTACGTGAAAATTGGTAACAAATCTATTCCAACCATAACTTAATCAACTTGTATTGTATATTATGTAATCTTGAGATACCATAGACACGTATACAATGTTTCGACCTATCATGTCGACACATCTATATATATTTCGGAACAACCATAGACACTCTATATGTGAATGTTGGAGTTAGCTATACAGGGTTGAGGTTGATTCCAAAATATATATAGTTTGAGTTGTGATCAATACTGAGATACGTATACACTGGGTCGTGGATTGATTCAAGATAATATTTATCAATTTATTTCTGTACATCTAACTGTGGACAACTAGTTGTAGGTTACTAACGAGGACAGCTGACTTAATAAACTTAAAACATCAAAATATATTAAAAGTGTTGTAAATATATTTTGAACATACTTTGATATATATGTATATATTGTTATAGGTTCGTGAATCAACCAGTGGCCAAGTCTTACTTCCCGACGAAGTAAAAATCTGTGAAAGTGAGTTATAGTCCCACTTTTAAAATCTAATATTTTTGGGATGAGAATACATGCAGGTTTTATAAATGATTTACAAAATAGACACAAGTATGTGAAACTACATTCTATGGTTGAATTATCGAAATCGAATATGCCCCTTTTTATTAAGTCTGGTAATCTAAGAATTAGGGAACAGACACCCTAATTGACGCGAATCCTAAAGATAGATCTATTGGGCCTAACAAACCCCATCCAAAGAACCAGATGCTTTAGTACTTCGAAATTTATATCATATCCGAAGGGTGTCCCGGAATGATGGGGATATTCTTATATATGCATCTTGTTAATGTCGGTTACCAGGTGTTCACCATATGAATGATTTTTATCTCTATGTATGGGATGTGTATTGAAATATGAAATCTTGTGGTCTATTATTATGATTTGATATATATAGGTTAAACCTATAACTCACCAACATTTTTGTTGACGTTTTAAGCATGTTTATTCTCAGGTGATTATTAAGAGCTTCCGCTGTCGCATACTTAAATAAGGACGAGATTTGGAATCCATGCTTGTATGATATTGTGTAAAAACTGCATTCAAGAAACTTATTTTGTTGTAACATATTTGTATTGTAAACCATTATGTAATGGTCGTGTGTAAACATGATATTTTAGATTATCATTATTTGATAATCTACGTAAAGCTTTTTAAAACCTTTATCTATGAAATAAAGGTTATGGTTTGTTTTAAAAATGAATGCAGTCTTTGAAAAACGTCTCATATAGAGGTCAAAACCTCGCAACGAAATCAATTAATATGGAACGTTTTTAATCAATAAGAACGGGACATTTCAATGGGTATGGTTCATGGGTATGCTCGTGAGGTCAATCTAGTGTTTATCATCTCCGTTGCGTCTACGTACTTTCCTGCAATATTGAATCTCAATATTGATACGTTCGTGAATCCGGGGCCAACCTTGCACTTGTTAAATGACGTCATATGTATTTTTACTACGAAATACAGTATTGTGAGTTTCATTTGCTCCTTTTTTAATTGCTTTTGCAATATATATTTTTGGGCTGAGAATACATGCGCTGCTTTTATAAATGTTTATGAAATAGACACAAGTACTTAAAAATACATTCTACGTTGAGTTGTACGACTGGCATACTTCCCTGTAGCTTGGTAACTACTATTTACATGGGTATTGTAAACGCGAATCCTGTTGATAGATCTATCGGGCCTGACAACCCTAACCGGGCTGGACGACCAGCATTCAACGGTTGCACAGTACTTCGTTTCAGTGACTACACTTGGTACAGTGTAGTGAGATTTCATAATAAAGGGAATATGCGACGTTGATTAAATGTTAAGTATGGTTACCAAGTGCTCAACCACTTAGAATTCTTTACATACACTTGCGAGTGTATTATGTTTATAATTATGAAATCTTGTGGTCTATTGAAACTATTGATAACTGTTGTTACGATAAACCTATGAACTCACCAACCTTTTGGTTGACACTTTTAAGCATGTTTATTCTCAGGTATGAAAGAAACCTTCCGCTGTGCATTTGCTCAATTTAAGGACATTACTTGGAGTCGATCATCGCAATGGGACCAGATGATGACTTCGTCCAGGTGGATAAGGACGGGTCCTCACAGTATGCACTAAATACACATAACAATATCTAGATGCATCATCAATAAAAGTTATTACATACTTTTTGTTTCCAAGTGAAGGTGTTGCATGAAAATCACATAAATCACTATGAATAAGTTGTAAAACTTTACTTTCTCTATTAACTTCCTTAAAAGGTTGTCTAGTTATCTTAGTAAGCATACAAGTTTTATACTTTTCATTATTTGTGTCAAATGCGGGAATTAAACTCATTTTGGACATATCTTTTAATCTTTTATGATGTATATGTCATAACCTAGCATGCCATAATTCTGATTTGTTTAAACTATTATTTACACTAGATGTAAGTATACAAACAGAATTAACATCAAAAGGATAAACAAGATTAAACCTAATCATACCATTACAAACATAACCAAATCCAACAAAAGTACCATGTCTTGACAAGATATACTTGTCACTTTCTAACACTTGTTTGTAACCAAACTTATTCAACACAAATTCAGACAAGAGATTATTTCAAATCCCGAGAACATACAAAACATTATCCAAACATAAAACATTTCCAAAAGTGAAATTAAGTAAAACACGTCCTATTCCTTTGATTGGTTCAGTTGCAACGTTACCCATCTTCACACAAGATCCATCTTCAATTGGTTGACATTCTTCAAACCAACGAAGATCTTTGCAAACATGACACGTCGCGCCCGAATCAACCCACCAAGCAACATCATCATCCTGAACATAAAATGCATCAAAAATCACAGAAATATAATTCTGAATATTATTAAATTTACATAACATATTCTGACCTTGTTGCTTTTCCGGATCCTTAGACCCACTAGGACCAGCGCCATCCTTTTTTCCTTTTCCAACACGGCAATCCTTCTTTATATGACCAGGTTTGCCACACTTCCAACATTCAAGTTTCGACTTTTTAAAATAACCAGACTTGTCATCACCGCCTTTGTTTTTACGTTTGTTGTTCTTAAACTTGTTGAACTTCTTAGAAGATTCACCTTCCACCATGTTAACAGAAGAATTCCCAACTTGATTCTTACCTTTCGGATTGTTGTCAAGTTCTTGAGTATTCAAAGCCTCTTCAATCCGAAAATGACTTCCAAGTTGAAGTAAAGTTAATTCTTCCTTGTTGTGTTTCAACATGTGTTTAAACGCTTTCCATGATGGAGGCAGTTTGTCAATAATCATTGCAACCGATATGGCTTCATCCATTTTCAGATTATGTTGAACAAACTGTCCCAAAATCCTCAACAATTCATGAAATTGTTCCATAACAGGTCTGGTATCAACCATCTTGTAATTCATGAAATTACCAACCAGAAACTTCTTACTAGAAGCATTATCTGCCATGTATTTGGATTCTAGTGAATCCCATAGTTCTTTTGCGGATTCGAAATTTTGGTAAACATCAAAGAGAGAATCAGACATACCATTCAAGATGTGTCCACGGCATATGTAATCGTCGTTATCCCATTTTTATCTCTTCTTAGTAACCTTCAGTGTTTCTTGTTCATCAAATTCAGGCCTGGGAGTACTCAGAATGTACACCACTTTCAGGGTTGTGAGAAGAAAGTGCATCTTCTTATGCCATCTACGAAAATCCTGCCCTTCAAACTTTGCCAATTTGTCAAACTTGCTTGTCATGTCTTTCACAGATTCTCTGTTCGTCATCTTCACAGAATACTTTGATGTTTGTTGTAAAT
The DNA here is from genome assembly GCF_046630445.1 of Rutidosis leptorrhynchoides. Taxonomy (NCBI): domain Eukaryota; kingdom Viridiplantae; phylum Streptophyta; class Magnoliopsida; order Asterales; family Asteraceae; genus Rutidosis; species Rutidosis leptorrhynchoides. Next base: position 143,040,996 of record NC_092343.1, read on the forward strand.
TTATTGTTTCAATTTCGGATTTATGAGAGTCGTGTAATCACTTTCAGATCAAAGTATTTCGATGGTACAATCGAAATCTTGAATCAGATAAAACTCGGAAAATTTAGAACAGAGAATATGTTTTTGTGTGTATGAATTTGAAAACGTACCAGATGTATATAACCAAAAACCGGGTGTTTAATAACCGCCGAAAGGCAGTTCCAAAACTTCCGAATGATAGTTTTATAACTGCTAAAAACGAGTGTTTTATCCGGGCTTTTTATTTGGGTCAAACCGGGTCAAAATCGAATTTCAACAAATTTTTAATAAAGCGATGTTAACCCAGGGGCTCTGCCCCTTGGACCCCGCCAGGGGTTGCCACACCTTTGACCCCGCTATCGGGGGCGCTGCCCCCCAAGCCCCGTCATAATCAAGATAAGTTAAAACAAGTGTGCACTCCACACTTTCCCAAACTTGTTCGATATTTATCAAGATTATTTTGGTTAACAAATTAATCCCATTACACTTAAATCATATTGGTGACACAAATCACCAACACCTATTTGACCCTTTGTCATACTTATCAACAAAAAAATATGTAATAAATTGGAGGTTGTCCATTCATAAATAACTGGGTCAAGTATATTTCCTAGGGTTGAATATTAGTCTCACCAAAATTAGTTTCTAGTTGATGTAACCATGAACGCCTCTTCCAGGAATTGCAGAAAAATCCGATGTATTAAGAAGCCACCCAGTCTTTGTTGCATCATTTTGAGAATCTGGGGTTAGGTTGGGATCCTCAAAGAAATGGAAATGACGAGCGTACTCCAATATGGCCGTTCATATCGGATGTTCGCTATTAGCCTGAGACGAATTACATCACTCTTATGCAAGTGTGATATGTGTATATATAATATATATGTATATCAGTATATGTAAAATGATTTTGAGTTATATACCTAGCAGAAGCAACCAACGTCAAGAAATCTCCACGATCCATTTCAGAGAATTTTGACAATGATTAATGCAGCTTCATTTTGAGTTAACGTCCCCGTTTTGTCAAATTCTCTGTAATATTGTTCTTGAAGTTGTGATTGTTGTTAGGAAATTACAAACCTGAGCATCTGCAGGCGACGATGTGCACGATATAATAGATAAAACCACATCTCATTAAAAAATGCATAAAATAGTAACAATCCATATAGCAGGGCATGAGCGTTTAAACAAAGTAATATTACCTATTGTACCGCTTGTATGTACGAAATCGAACAGTGCTTGTAGTAGAGGTCCCAACAGAGGCAAGGCTACCATAGATGGACCTCAAAGCTCTATGAATTCTCTCTTAAGAGACTGTCTACGGGTAACAAAAAATGGCACCAGATCTTCATTACCTACAGTAACAACAGAAGAACTTTCTAAATTTTTGTTGGTTTGCCTTTTCTTAGAGTTCATATTGATGTAAAACGATAATTCTCCAACAACAACTTGACAGCAAAATCCAACATAGCACACATAATAACAACACACACATAGCATATCAATCTAAAAATAGAATCAACACCATTACAGAGTCAGACATTACATTTCAATGCTTTTGGTTTTCAAACTGGTTAAAAAATACGCCTTTTAGAATATATTGAAACAATATAAAAATCAATACTTATCGATCAAAATATGTATTTAGAAACAAAATTACCTTTATATGAATGAAGTTTTTTTTTTCTGTATATTTATTTGTATTGCCATCACCATCTCGCATTTCATCAAATTGTGATTAGTTAAGTAGACCATCTAATGCCTGAAAAGTAAAGTGAAATATGTTAATTCATGAGAACATTTAGAAAATAAGATGCTATGAACATATAGTTAAATTAATGATAAAGATTGTTTTTCCCTTTTTTCGTTCAAGCATTCAAACAAACACTTGGAGTGCAAGAGAAAGTTTGTTTTCCTAAAAAAAACCTACAACAACAACTCATGATCCAGGATCAAAGAATCGATCAATCATCATCACCATCATGCTAATAAACCAATAATGATAAGATGATACAATAATACATTTACAATAATTAAAGTAAAAGAAAGTGACAAATGATGATACCCAGGTGGTTGTATCTTTTGAACAACATAAAAAGACAGGATGATTTACTATTGTTGATGCAATTCACTATTGTTAATAACAATGATAAATCACATAAACTTGAAACTGTTAGTGCATCATCGGGCTAACAATGAACATGTATGTTTCTAATTGACTTACCTTTAGACAATCAACTGTAATTTATTATATTTACTTTTAACACTTCAAAAAACAATTCATATGAAAGTTGTATATCTCTTAAACCGGATTTAATTGATTATGTGCTAAATCATACACACAGTTAACAAAATAACATTTTGAGGATAAAACGACTTACCAAAAATAAGCATAATACCTTGATTAAATAAGATGAACAACCGGTCTGCAAATTGATTTGAAAAGTTTCAATTGAAAACCCAATTTGAAAACCTAAATACAAATTGATACACAATTACAAATTAATATACCTTTTGATGATGTTAGAGATGATGTACGAATGTCGCCATTTTTATAAAGCCCTAATCGATTCGTAACCATAATCCATCCAGCAATCGATTAACCAATTTGTTGACTCATCTGATTCGTTGCCTACAAACCCTAATTTGTTGAAAACCCTCAAACCCTAATCTGTAGGATTGGTTAATCGATTATAAAAAACAAAACGTGATAATAATCGAATTGTTTGGTGTTAGGGTTTTTCTTTTAATTGCCGGATGTTTATGTGACACGTGTCGTAATTTCATCATTGTTAAGGGTAGTTAATTCCACCAATCAATCAGATATCAGAGGTTAACATGTGGATTAAGAAATCAGAGAGTGATTAGCAGGAGGACACGTGACAGTTGAAATGTCCCGTTCTTATTGATTAAAAACGTTCCATATTAATTGATTTCGTTGCGAGGTTTTGACCTCTATATGAGACGTTTTTCAAAGACTGCATTCATTTTAAAACAAACCATAACCTTTATTTCATCAATAAAGGTTTAAAAAGCTTTACGTAGATTATCAAATAATGATAATCTAAAATATCCTGTTTACACACGACTATTACATAATGGTTTACAATACAAATATGTTACAACAAAATAAATTTCTTGAATGCAGTTTTTACACAATATCATACAAACATGGACTCCAAATCTCGTCCTTATTTAAGTATGCGACAGCGGAAGCTCTTAATAATCACCTGAGAATAAACATGCTTAAAATGTCAACAAAAATGTTGGTGAGTTATAGGTTTAACCTATATATATATCAAATCATAATAATAGACCACAAGATTTCATATTTCAATACACATCCCATACATAGAGATAAAAGTCATTCATATGGTGAACACCTGGTAACCGACATTAACAAGATGCATATATAAGAATATCCCCATCTTCCGGGACACCCTTCGGATATGATATAAATTTTGAAGTACTAAAGCATCCGGTACTTTGGATGGGGCTTGTTGGGCCCGATAGATCTATCTTTAGGATTCGCGTCAATTAGGGTGTCTGTTCCCTAATTCTTAGATTACCAGACTTAATAAAAAGGGGCATATTCGATTTCGATAATTCAACCATAGAATGTAGTTTCACGTACTTGTGTCTATTTTGTAAATCATTTATAAAACCTGCATGTATTCTCATCCCAAAAATATTAGATTTTAAAAGTGGGACTATAACTCACTTTCACAGATTTTTACTTCGTCGGGAAGTAAGATTTGGCCACTGGTTGATTCACGAACCTATAACAATATATACATATATATCAAAGTATGTTCAAAATATATTTACAACACTTTTAATATATTTTGATGTTTTAAGTTTATTAAGTCAGCTGTCCTCGTTAGTAACCTACAACTAGTTGTCCACAATTAGATGTACAGAAATAAATCGATAAATATTATCTTGAATCAATCCACGACCCAGTGTATACGTATCTCAGTATTGATCACAACTCAAACTATATATATTTTGGAATCAACCTCAACCCTGTATAGCTAACTCCAACATTCACATATAGAGTGTCTATGGTTGTTCCGAAATATATATAGATGTGTCGACATGATAGGTCGAAACATTGTATACGTGTCTATGGTATCTCAAGATTACATAATATACAATACAAGTTGATTAAGTTATGGTTGGAATAGATTTGTTACCAATTTTCACGTAGCTAAAATGAGAAAAATTATCCAATCTTGTTTTACCCATAACTTCTTCATTTTAAATCCGTTTTGAGTGAATCAAATTGCTATGGTTTCATATTGAACTCTATTTTATGAATATAAACAGAAAAAGTATAGGTTTATAGTTGGAAAAATAAGTTACAAGTCGTTTTTGTAAAGGTAGTCATTTCAGTCGAAAGAACGACGTCTAGATGACCATTTTAGAAAACATACTTCCACTTTGAGTTTATCCATAATTTTTGGATATAGTTTCATGTTCATAATAAAAATCATTTTCTCAGAATAACAACTTTTAAATCAAAGTTTATCATAGTTTTTAATTAACTAACCCAAAACAGCCCGCGGTGTTACTACGACGGCGTAAATCCGGTTTTACGTTGTTTTTCGTGTTTCCAGGTTTTAAATCATTAAGTTAGCATATCATATAGATATAGAACATGTGTTTAGTTGATTTTAAAAGTCAAGTTAGAAGGATTAACTTTTGTTTGTGAACAAGTTTAGAATTAACTAAACTATGTTCTAGTGATTACAAGTTTAAACCTTCGAATAAGATAGCTTTATATGTATGAATCGAATGATGTTATGAACATCATTACTACCTTAAGTTCCTTGGATAAACCTACTGTAAAAGAGAAAAATGGATCTAGCTTCAACGGATCCTTGGATGGCTCGAAGTTCTTGAAGCAGAATCATGACACGAAAACAAGTTCAAGTAAGATCATCACTTGAAATAAGATTGTTATAGTTATAGAAATTGAACCAAAGTTTGAATATGATTATTACCTTGTATTAGAATGATAACCTACTGTAAGAAACAAAGATTTCTTGAGGTTGGATGATCACCTTACAAGATTGGAAGTGAGCTAGCAAACTTGAAAGTATTCTTGATTTTATGTAACTAGAACTTGTAAAATATATGAAGAACACTTAGAACTTGAAGATAGAACTTGAGAGAGATCAATTAGATGAAGAAAATTGAAGAATGAAAGTGTTTGTAGGTGTTTTTGGTCGTTGGTGTATGGATTAGATATAAAGGATATGTAATTTTGTTTTCATGTAAATAAGTCATGAATGATTACTCATATTTTTGTAATTTTATGAGATATTTCATGCTAGTTGCCAAATGATGGTTCCCACATGTGTTAGGTGACTCACATGGGCTGCTAAGAGCTGATCATTGGAGTGTATATACCAATAGTACATACATCTAAAAGCTGTGTATTGTACGAGTACGAATACGGGTACATACGAGTAGAATTGTTGATGAAACTGAACGAGGATGTAATTGTAAGCATTTTTGTTAAGTAGAAGTATTTTGATAAGTGTCTTGAAGTCTTTCAAAAGTGTATGAATACATATTAAAACACTACATGTATATACATTTTAACTGAGTCGTTAAGTCATCGTTAGTCGTTACATGTAAATGTTGTTTTGAAACCTTTAGGTTAACGATCTTGTTGAATGTTGTTAACCCATTGTTTATTATAACAAATGAGATGTTAAATTATTATATTATCATGATATTATGATATATAATATATTTTAGTATGATGTATATACAGTTAAATGTCGTTACAACGATAATCGTTACATATATGTCTCGTTTCGAAATCATTAAGTTAGTAGTCTTATTTTTACATATGTATTTCATTTTTAATACACTTAATAATATATTTAATTATCATTTAACATAATTAACCAAGTGTATCAATATCTTAATATGATTCATATGTACCTAGTAAGACGTTGTTATAACGATAATCGTTATATATATCGTTTTCGAGTTTCTTAAATTAATAGTCTCATTTTTATGTATATAACTCATTGTTAAAATACCTAATGAGATACATACTTATAATAAAAACATGTTAACTATATATATAACCATATATATGTCATCGTATAGTTTTTACAAGTTTTAACGTTCGTGAATCACCGGTCAACTTGGGTGGTCAATTGTCTATATGAAACATATTTCAATTAATCAAGTCTTAACAAGTTTGATTGCTTAACATGTTGGAAACATTTAATCATGTAAATATCAATCTCAATTAATATATATAAACACGGAAAAGTTCGGGTCACTACAGTACCTACCCGTTAAATAAATTTCGTCCCGAAATTTTAAGCTGTTGAAGGTGTTGATGAATCTTCTGGAAATAGATGCGGGTATTTCTTCTTCATCTGATCTTCACGCTCCCAGGTGAACTCGGGTCCTCTACGAGCATTCCATCGAACCTTAACAATTGGTATCTTGTTTTGCTTAAGTCTTTTAACCTCACGATCCATTATTTCGACGGGTTCTTCGATGAATTGAAGTTTTTCGTTGATTTGGATTTCATCTAACGGAATAGTGAGATCTTCTTTAGCAAAACATTTCTTCAAATTCGAGACGTGGAAAGTGTTATGTACAGCCGCGATTTGTTGAGGTAAATCAAGTCGGTAAGCTACTGGTCCGACACGATCAATAATCTTGAATGGTCCAATATACCTTGGATTTAATTTCCCTCGTTTACCAAATCGAACAACGTCTTTCCAAGGTGCAACTTTAAGCATGACCATCTCTCCAATTTCAAATTCTATATCTTTTCTTTTAATGTCAGCGTAGCTCTTTTGTCGACTTTGGGCGGTTTTCAACCGTTGTTGAATTTGGATGATCTTCTCGGTAGTTTCTTGTATAATCTCCGGACCCGTAATCTGTCTATCCCCCACTTCACTCCAACAAATCGGAGACCTGCACTTTCTACCATAAAGTGCTTCAAACGGCGCCATCTCAATGCTTGAATGGTAGCTGTTGTTGTAGGAAAATTCTGCTAAGGGTAGATGTCGATCCCAACTGTTTCCGAAATCAATAACACATGCTCGTAGCATGTCTTCAAGCGTTTGTATCGTCCTTTCGCTCTGCCCATCAGTTTGTGGATGATAGGCAGTACTCATGTCTAGACGAGTTCCTAATGCTTGCTGTAATGTCTGCCAGAATCTTGAAATAAATCTGCCATCCCTATCAGAGATAATAGAGATTGGTATTCCATGTCTGGAGACGACTTCCTTCAAATACAGTCGTGCTAACTTCTCCATCTTGTCATCTTCTCTTATTGGCAGGAAGTGTGCTGATTTGGTGAGACGATCAACTATTACCCAAATAGTATCAAAACCACTTACAGTCCTTGGCAATTTAGTGATGAAATCCATGGTAATGTTTTCCCATTTCTATTCCGGGATTTCGGGTTGTTGAAGTAGACCTGATGGTTTCTGATGCTCAGCTTTGACCTTAGAACACGTCAAACATTCTCCTACGTATTTAGCAACATCGGCTTTCATACCCGGCCACCAAAAATGTTTCTTGAGATCCTTGTACATCTTCCCCGTTCCAGGATGTATTGAGTATCTGGTTTTATGAGCTTCTCTAAGTACCATTTCTCTCATATCTCCAAATTTTGGTACCCAAATCCTTTCAGCCCTATACCGGGTTCCGTCTTCCCGAATATTAAGATGCTTCTCTGATCCTTTGGGTATTTCATCCTTTAAAATTCCCTCTTTTAAAACTCCTTGTTGCGCCTCCTTTATTTGAGTAGTAAGGTTATTATGAATCATTATATTCATAGATTTTACTCGAATGGGTTCTCTGTCCTTCCTGCTCAAGGCATCGGCTACCACATTTGCCTTCCCCGGGTGGTAACGAATCTTAAAGTCGTAATCATTCAACAATTCAATCCACCTACGCTGCCTCATATTCAGTTGTTTCTGATTAAATATGTGTTGAAGACTTTTGTGGTCGGTATATATAATACTTTTGACCCCATATAAGTAGTGCCTCAAAGTCTTTAATGCAAAAACAACCGCTCCTAATTCCAAATCATGCGTCGTATAATTTTGTTCGTGAATCTTCAATTGTCTAGACGCATAAGCAATCACCTTCATTCGTTGCATTAATACACAACCGAGACCTTGCTTTGATGCGTCACAATAAATCACAAAATCATCATTCCCTTCAGGCAATGACAATATAGGTGCCGTAGTTAGCTTTTTCTTCAATAACTGAAACACTTTCTCTTGTTCATCATTCCATTCAAATTTCTTCCCTTTATGCGTTAATGCAGTCAAGGGTTTTGCTATTCTGGAAAAGTCTTGGATGAACCTTCTGTAGTAACCAGCTAGTCCTAAAAACTGGCGTATGTGTTTTGGAGTTTTCGGGGTTTCCCACTTTTCAACAGTTTCTATCTTTGCCGGATCCACCTTAATACCTTCTTTGTTCACTATGTGACCGAGGAATTGAACTTCTTCCAACCAAAATGCACACTTTGAAAACTTAGCGTACAATTCTTCCTTCCTCAATACTTCTAACACCTTTCTCAAATGTTCACCGTGTTCTTGGTCATTCTTTGAGTAAATAAGTATGTCATCAATGAAAACAATGACAAACTTGTCAAGGTATGGTCCACACACTCGGTTCATAAGGTCCATGAACACAGCTGGTGCATTAGTTAAACCAAACGGCATGACCATAAACTCGTAATGACCGTAACGTGTTCTGAAAGCAGTCTTTGGAATATCATCTTCTTTCACCCGCATTTGATGATACCCGGAACGTAAGTCAATCTTTGAATAAACAGACGAGCCTTGTAGTTGATCAAATAAGTCGTCGATTCTCAGTAGTGGGTAGCGGTTCTTGATGGTAAGTTTGTTCAACTCTCGGTAGTCGATACACAACCTGAATGTACCATCTTTCTTCTTGACAAACAAAACAGGAGCTCCCCACGGTGATGTGCTTGGTCGAATGAAACCACGCTCTAAAAGTTCTTGTAATTGGCTTTGCAGTTCTTTCATCTCGCTGGGTGCGAGTCTGTAAGGAGCACGAGCTATTGGTGCAGCTCCTGGTACAAGATCTATTTGAAATTCAACAGATCGATGTGGGGGTAATCCCGGTAATTCTTTCGGAAATACATCGGGAAATTCTTTTGCAATGGGAACATCATTGATGCTCTTTTCTTCAGTTTGTACTTTCTCGACGTGTGCTAGAACAGCATAGCAACCTTTTCTTATTAGTTTTTGTGCCTTCAAATTACTAATAAGATGTAGCTTCGTGTTGCCCTTTTCTCCGTACACCATTAAGGGTTTTCCTTTTTCTCGTATAATGCGAATTGCATTTTTGTAACAGACGATCTCTGCTTTCACTTCTTTCAACCAGTCCATACCGATTATCACATCAAAACTCCCTAACTCTACTGGTATCAAATCAATCTTAAATGTTTCGCTAACCAGTTTAATTTCTCGATTCCGACATATATTATCTGCTGAAATTAATTTACCATTTGCTAATTCGAGTAAAAATTTACTATCCAAAGGCGTCAATGGACAACTTAATTTAGCACAAAAATCTCTACTCATATAGCTTCTATCCGCACCCGAATCAAATAAAACGTAAGCAGATTTATTGTCAATAAGAAACGTACCCGTAACAAGCTCCGGGTCTTCCTGTGCCTCTGCCGCATTAATATTGAAAACTCTTCCGCGGCCTTGTCCATTCGTGTTCTCCTGGTTCGGGAAATTTCTAATAATGTGGCCCGGTTTTCCACATTTATAACAAACTACATTGGCATAACTTGCTCCGACACTACTTGCTCCGCCATTACTCATTCCGACACCATTTGTTCCTTTCGTTCTATTAACCCCTGGTCCGTAGACCTCACACTTCGCCGCGCTATGACCATTTCTTTTACACTTGTTGCAAAATTTGGTGCAGAACCCCGAGTGATACTTTTCACACCTTTGGCATAGCTGCTTCTGATTGTTGTTGTTGTTGCGGTTATTATTGTTGTTGGGATGATTGTTGTAGTTGCTGTTGTTGTTGTTGTTGTTGGGCCGTTTGTTGTAGTTGCGATTGATGTTGCGATTGTTGGGATAATTGTTGCGATTATTGTTGTAATTGCTGTTGTTGTTGTATTGGTGATTCTTATCACCGTTTTCCTCCCACTTTCTTTTGACTTGCTTCACATTTGCCTCTTCAGCAGTCTGTTCTTTAATTCTTTCTTCAATCTGGTTCACTAGTTTGTGAGCCATTCTACATGCCTGTTGTATGGAGGCGGGCTCGTGTGAACTTATATCTTCTTAGATTCTTTCCGGTAATCCTTTCACAAACGCGTCGATCTTCTCTTCCTCATCTTCGAATGCTCCCGGACACAATAGGCACAATTCTGTGAATCGTCTTTCGTACGTGGTAATATCAAATCCTTGGGTTCGTAACCCTCTAAGTTCTGTCTTGAGCTTATTGACCTCGGTTCTGGGACGGTACTTCTCGTTCATCAAGTGCTTGAATGCTGACCACGGTAGTGCGTACGCATCGTCTTGTCCCACTTGCTCTAGATAGGTATTCCACCATGTTAACGCAGAACCTGTGAAGGTATGCGTAGCGTACTTCACTTTGTCCTCTTCAGTACACTTACTTATGGCAAACACCGATTCGACCTTCTCGGTCCACCGTTTCAATCCGATCGGTCCTTCGGTTCCATCAAATTCCAAAGGTTTGCAGGCAGTGAATTCTTTATAGGTGCATCCTACACGATTTCCTGTACTGCTAGATTCAAGGTTATTGTTGGTATGTAGCGCAGCCTGTACTGCGGCTATGTTTGAAGCTAGAAAAGTACGGAATTCCTCTTCATTCATATTCACGGTGTGTCGAGTAGTCGGTGCCATTTCCTTCAAAATAGTCAAATGGAACAAGTTAATCATACAGAATATTAAGAGTAGTTAATAGTATTTCGTAGCATAATATGAACTCATTTATAAAAGCTTTTTCTTCATATTAGCGTTTTATAAGTTTAAATTCGGGTAGTACCTACCCGTTAAGTTCATACTTAGTAGCTAATATACAATTCAACTACTACAATTCTATATGAAAAACTGATTATAATAATATTTCGCGTTCAAACTTTTATACAATATTTTACAAACTTACAATACCGCTTATTTTACATAAAGCAGGAAATATAGCACACAATAACTTTGATACAAGATAGTTGTGAAGATAATTCTAGCTAGTACACAAGTCGTTCAGCAAAGGCAATAAAGACACGTAATTCATACGTCCAGAAACAAGTCATGCATTCTGGTTTTACTAGGATTACTTCCCATCCTTGGTCTTGTGGAACATAACCGTTATGGTCGTTGATAAGACAGCGTGTTGTAACGTCGTCAAAGGGACGAGGGTTACGTAATGTCCAACAGTCCCGTAACAATCTAAAAACCTCATTTCTTACCCCAATTAACGACTCCGTCACTTGTGGAAACGTTTTGTTTAATAGTTGTAGCCCGATGTTCTTGTTCTCACTTTGGTGAGAAGCGAACATTACTAATCCGTAAGCATAACACGCTTCTTTATGTTGCATGTTAGCCGCTTTTTCTAAATCACGAAGTCCAATATTCGGATATATTGAGTCAAAATAATTTCTTAACCCGTTGCGTAAAATAGCATTTGGGTTCCCCGCAATATATGCATCAAAGTAAACACATCGTAACTTATGGGTTTCCCAATGTGATATCCCCCATCTTTCAAACGAAAGTCTCTTATAAACCAAGACATTCTTGGAACGTTCTTCGAATGTCTTACAAACTGATCTCGCATTAAATAGTTGTGCCGAGGAATTCTGACCGACTCTAGACAAGATTTCATCAATCATGTCTCCGGGTAGGTCTCTTAAAATATTGGGTTGTCTATCCATTTTGTGTTTTTATACTGTAAAATAGACAAGAGTTAGATTCATAAAAAAAAATACTTATTAATACAAGCAATTTTTACATATATCATAAAGCATAAGCACACTATATTACATATATTACACCACACGAATACAACTATCTTATTCCGACTCGCTCGTTTCTTCTTGTTCGGTTTTGGTTCGTTTTGCCAAGTTTCTAGGGATATATGATGTTCCCCTAATACGAGTTGTCGTTGTCCACATTGGTTTAGAAAAACCTGGTGGTTTAGAGGTTCCCGGGTCATTGTTACAACTTAAGGACTTCGGGGGTTGACGATACATATAAAGTTCATCGGGGTTGGAATTAGATTTCTCTATTTTTATGCCCTTTCCCTTATTATTTTCTTTTGCCTTTTTAAATTCAGTTGGGGTAATTTCTATAATATCATCGGAATTCTCGTCGGAATCCAATTCATCGGAGAATTGGTAATCCTCCCAATATTTTGCTTCCTTGGCGGAAACACCATTGACCATAATTAACCTTGGTTGGTTGGTTGAGGATTCTCTTTTACTTAACCGTTTTATTATTTCCCCCACCGGTTCTATTTCTTCTTCCGGTTCCGATTCTTCTTCCGGTTCCGATTCTTCTTCCGGTTCCGACTCTTCTTCCGGTTCCTCTTCGGGAACTTGTGAATCAGTCCACGAATCATTCCAATTTATATTTGACTCTTCATTATTATTAGGTGAGTCAATGGGACTTGTTCTAGAGGTAGACATCTATCACATAATATCAAACACGTTAAGAGTTTAATATATCAAATAATATTCATATGTTAAAAATATATAGTTTCCAACAAAAATGTTAAGCAATCATTTTTAAAGAAAACACGGTCGAAGTCCAGACTCACTAATGCATCCTAACAAACTCGATAAGACACATTAATGCAAATTTTCTAGTTCTCTAAGACCAACGCTCTGATACCAACTGAAATGTCCCGTTCTTATTGATTAAAAACGTTCCATATTAATTGATTTCGTTGCGAGGTTTTGACCTCTATATGAGACGTTTTTCAAAGACTGCATTCATTTTAAAACAAACCATAACCTTTATTTCATCAATAAAGGTTTAAAAAGCTTTACGTAGATTATCAAATAATGATAATCTAAAATATCCTGTTTACACACGACTATTACATAATGGTTTACAATACAAATATGTTACAACAAAATAAATTTCTTGAATGCAGTTTTTACACAATATCATACAAACATGGACTCCAAATCTCGTCCTTATTTAAGTATGCGACAGCGGAAGCTCTTAATAATCACCTGAGAATAAACATGCTTAAAATGTCAACAAAAATGTTGGTGGGTTATAGGTTTAACCTATATATATATATCAAATCATAATAATAGACCACAAGATTTCATATTTCAATACACATCCCATACATAGAGATAAAAGTCATTCATATGGTGAACACCTGGTAACCGACATTAACAAGATGCATATATAAGAATATCCCCATCATTCCGGGACACCCTTCGGATATGATATAAATTTTGAAGTACTAAAGCATCCGGTACTTTGGATGGGGCTTGTTGGGCCCGATAGATCTATCTTTAGGATTCGCGTCAATTAGGGTGTCTGTTCCCTAATTCTTAGATTACCAGACTTAATAAAAAGGGGCATATTCGATTTCGATAATTCAACCATAGAATGTAGTTTCACGTACTTGTGTCTATTTTGTAAATCATTTATAAAACCTGCATGTATTCTCATCCCAAAAATATTAGATTTTAAAAGTGGGACTATAACTCACTTTCACAGATTTTTACTTCGTCGGGAAGTAAGACTTGGCCACTGGTTGATTCACGAACCTATAACAATATATACATATATATCAAAGTATGTTCAAAATATATTTACAACACTTTTAATATATTTTGATGTTTTAAGTTTATTAAGTCAGCTGTCCTCGTTAGTAACCTACAACTAGTTGTCCACAATTAGATGTACAGAAATAAATCGATAAATATTATCTTGAATCAATCCACGACCCAGTGTATACGTATCTCAGTATTGATCACAACTCAAACTATATATATTTTGGAATCAACCTCAACCCTGTATAGCTAACTCCAACATTCACATATAGAGTGTCTATGGTTGTTCCGAAATATATATAGATGTGTCGACATGATAGGTCGAAACATTGTATACGTGTCTATGGTATCTCAAGATTACATAATATACAATACAAGTTGATTAAGTTATGGTTGGAATAGATTTGTTACCAATTTTCACGTAGCTAAAATGAGAAAAATTATCCAATCTTGTTTTACCCATAACTTCTTCATTTTAAATCCGTTTTGAGTGAATCAAATTGCTATGGTTTCATATTGAACTCTATTTTATGAATCTAAACAGAAAAAGTATAGGTTTATAGTTGGAAAAATAAGTTACAAGTCGTTTTTGTAAAGGTAGTCATTTCAGTCGAAAGAACGACGTCTAGATGACCATTTTAGAAAACATACTTCCACTTTGAGTTTAACCATAATTTTTGGATATAGTTTCATGTTCATAATAAAAATCATTTTCTCAGAATAACAACTTTTAAATCAAAGTTTATCATAGTTTTTAATTAACTAACCCAAAACAGCCCGCGGTGTTACTACGACGGCGTAAATCCGGTTTTACGTTGTTTTTCGTGTTTCCAGGTTTTAAATCATTAAGTTAGCATATCATATAGATATAGAACATGTGTTTAGTTGATTTTAAAAGTCAATTTAGAAGGATTAACTTTTGTTTGTGAACAAGTTTAGAATTAACTAAACTATGTTCTAGTGATTACAAGTTTAAACCTTCGAATAAGATAGCTTTATATGTATGAATCGAATGATGTTATGAACATCATTACTACCTTAAGTTCCTTGGATAAACCTACTGGAAAATAGAAAAATGGATCTAGCTTCAACGGATCCTTGGATGGCTCGAAGTTCTTGAAGCAGAATCATGACACGAAAACAAGTTCAAGTAAGATCATCACTTGAAATAAGATTGTTATAGTTATAGAAATTGAAGCAAAGTTTGAATATGATTATTACCTTGTATTAGAATGATAACCTACTGTAAGAAACAAAGATTTCTTGAGGTTGGATGATCACCTTACAAGATTGGAAGTGAGCTAGCAAACTTGAAAGTATTCTTGATTTTATGTAACTAGAACTTGTAAAATATATGAAGAACACTTAGAACTTGAAGATAGAACTTGAGAGAGATCAATTAGATGAAGAAAATTGAAGAATGAAAGTGTTTGTAGGTGTTTTTGGTCGTTGGTGTATGGATTAGATATAAAGGATATGTAATTTTGTTTTCATGTAAATAAGTCATGAATGATTACTCATATTTTTGTAATTTTATGAGATATTTCATGCTAGTTGCCAAATGATGGTTCCCACATGTGTTAGGTGACTCACATGGGCTGCTAAGAGCTGATCATTGGAGTGTATATACCAATAGTACATACATCTAAAAGTTGTGTATTGTACGAGTACGAATACGGGTGCATACGAGTAGAATTGTTGATGAAACTGAACGAGGATGTAATTGTAAGCATTTTTGTTAAGTAGAAGTATTTTGATAAGTGTCTTGAAGTCTTTCAAAAGTGTATGAATACATATTAAAACACTACATGTATATACATTTTAACTGAGTCGTTAAGTCATCGTTAGTCGTTACATGTAAATGTTGTTTTGAAACCTTTAGGTTAACGATCTTGTTGAATGTTGTTAACCCATTGTTTATTATAACAAATGAGATGTTAAATTATTATATTATCATGATATTATGATATATAATATATTTTAGTATGATGTATATACAGTTAAATGTCGTTACAACGATAATCGTTACATATATGTCTCGTTTCGAAATCATTAAGTTAGTAGTCTTATTTTTACATATGTATTTCATTGTTAATACACTTAATAATATATTTACTTATCATTTAACATAATTAACCAAGTGTATCAATATCTTAATATGATTCATATGTACCTAGTAAGACGTTGTTATAACGATAATCGTTATATATATCGTTTTCGAGTTTCTTAAATTAATAGTCTCATTTTTATGTATATAACTCATTGTTAAAATACCTAATGAGATACATACTTATAATAAAAACATGTTAACTATATATATAACCATATATATGTCATCGTATAGTTTTTACAAGTTTTAACGTTCGTGAATCACCGGTCAACTTGGGTGGTCAATTGTCTATATGAAACATATTTCAATTAATCAAGTCTTAACAAGTTTGATTGATTAACATGTTGGAAACATTTAATCATGTAAATATCAATCTCAATTAATATATATAAACATGGAAAAGTTCGGGTCACTACAACAGTGTCCTTGTGCTTTATATGATGTAAAAGACATATTGACCAAGAATTTAAAAACAAAACCTTTATTGACCAGACTTTGTAAAATAGCTCTGCTCCATCAAACCGCTAAAAATAATTTAACGCCTTTACACGATAGAAATTTTTTTTTTTTTTTTTAAAATTTGGAGTCTGCCCAGGTCCAGGCATTTGCCGCGGCGCGGCTCCAATTGTCGAGGCGCGACATATAAAGTAATTTTATCTCAAGCTTAACTGCCTTTCTGTTACCAAATCAAGTTAAATGTCGCGGCGCGGCACAGATTGTCGCGGCGCGACATAACACTCGAGCTGGGACTGATCTGCAACTTAATTACAAAACCACAATTTGACCAATTCACCAACTCAAAACACATTGTATCATCATAACACATATTTAAACTTGACTAAACCAGTTTCAAGCATCATTCGCCATTACTAAGATCTTTTGAATCAAGAAAACATGTTTACACAATTGAAACACATCATTTGGTCCCAAAACTTAACGGAAGTATAAATATTAATTACAAAAGACTTAGCGTTGATTCAAAATAGAGACTTGCATTACCACTTACTCTATTGCCAATGCTCCTCTAACTTCAAACGGATTCCTTGCCTTCACGATGACTTTTCGTTCCTAAAAACATAAAACATCACGGGGGTAAGTTTTTACACTTAGTGAGTTATAGGCGAATAATATAGCATAAAACATTGGGCATAACAATCACATTACTTGTCTTTCAACCTAACGGTTGCTTACTTACTTTCGGATCCGACTAATCACTTACCATAGACATAACTTATTAGGCCAACCCTAGTAATTATGTCTAAGCTAGCCATAGGCATACTCTTATGCCTAAGCTACTTTAACCACATTTCGATCATACACATACACATAGACACCCAAAGTGTCTAAGCTAAACCATCCATAGACAAGATTACTAAGCAATCTTAATAATCTTGCCTAAGCTAAACATCATCCATAGATATAATTATTAGGCGAACCTAATAATTCTATCTAAGCTACTCAACTAGTGCACTTAGTCATTACTCTCTTGCACGGATGCAATCCGAGAACACTAAGCCACTCTTGACCCGCCCAATTTACCCCCTATAAACTCACCTTGATTAAACGCAATTCCTTGGTTACTTGAAGCTCCTTGGCCTTGATTAGCACCTATACATGAGCTAATCTCATCAATATCATAATTCAATCAAAATTACAACATTCATAAACTTCCACACCTTCATACACTTATACATTGACTTAACCCCCTATTTGCTACCATATACACATAAACACTTACATACATAGCATTTAACTTACCTTTTTCCAATATAACAACATTATCAAGCCAACATCATTTCCTTAATCATACAAATCTCTAGTTCATCTCGTATAATCATAACATGCAATTCCTTCAAATCTTCCATTAAACATCAAAATGTGCATAAATCCATTTCCATTACTAGCAACCCTAATTCATCAATTATTCAAATTTCATCACTTACAACAATGCAACATTTCATGTATAAGCTTTCTTCTTCATAAATTTCAACTAAAACACATAAACATTTCATTGAGGCATTTCATCAAACACCTAGTGTGCATGACTTGATTCTAAGCTAGAACATCATCAAATTCACCATCTTCATACCACAAACACAAAATGCAAGTTCATACATGAATTTACTTCCAAAATCACTAACAAATTCGTTTTAAATCATACAAGTGTGCACAATTTCAACAAACAACAACCTTTAAGCTAGAGATTCATCACAAACACTCAATATTAGCAATACTTAGACATAAACATTCATACCTTGTCTCTAGGGATTCAAGAACTCTAATTGTGCACAAAGGAGAAGAATTGAAGATTTAAAGCTTGCTAGAGTGATTAGAGCATACTAGATTACACAATTTTTCAATTGCATGAACAAAATCCTTTCAATTGAAGCTTCTTCTTCTCACTCTTGTAAATCTCGACACACACACACAAGGATACACTCTCTGCTAATTTTTTTTTTACAACTGATAATGATTTATCAGTGTTTTACTCTTTTATTAAAACAACTTTGCCTCAATTACACTTTTTACCCTCCTCACCAAAATCATAATAAGAGAGGTCCTTAAATTAACTTTGCATCACTAGTCCCTTTTCAACTTAACTAACAACATTAACTATTGCCATTTATTTAATTTAAATCATACCATCCAAATACTTGATAATTAAATTATATAAAATAATACCTTAATTAATTTGGGATGTTACAACTCTCCCCCCTTGGATTGTTCGCGTCCTCGCGAACCATTCTTGATGCAATGATGGATAATACTTCATAAGCCATTCTTCGGGTTCCCACGTACATTCGGAGCCTTTTCTAAATTGCCATAACACTTTCAATAACATAATCGACTTATTTCTTAATTGCTTCACCTTATGATCCAAAATCTTTATTGGTTTTTCCGCATATCTTAACTTATCATCAACTTCAATCTCACTCAATGGAACATGAGTTGATTCATCCGCCAAACACTTCCTCAATTGCGACACGTGAAATGTGTCGTGAATATTACTCAATTCCTCGGGCAAGGCCAAACGATATGCTACCTTTCCGACCCTTGCCACGATCTCAAATGGTCCCACAAACCTTGGACCCAATTTTCCTCTTTTTCTAAAACGAATAATACCCTTCCATGGGAAAACTTTTAACATTACCTTATCACCCACTTGAAATTCTATCGGCTTCCTCCTTTTATCTACATAAGACTTTTGTCGATCTTGTGCCGCCTTTATTCTTTCACGAATTTGATCTATCATTTCGGCTGTTTGTTGTACTATTTTCGTGCTTCCTAATTCCCTTTGACCCACTTCACCCCAACATATTGGGGTTCTACACCTCCTTCCGTACAACATCTCATAAGGCGCCATTTTGATGGTAGAGTGATAACTATTATTATACGAAAATTCAACTAAAGGTAGGTGAGCATCCCAACTACCACCAAAATCAATGACGCATGCTCTTAACATATCCTCAAGAGTTTGGATAGTTCGCTCACTTTGATCATCCATTTGTGGGTGAAACGCGCCAACGCGGTACTCACATGCAACTTAGTACCCATCTCTTCTTGAAACTTTCTCCAATATCGTGAGGTAAATCGAGTGTCGCGGTCCGAAACAATGGAAACCGGTACTCCATGTCTTGCTACAACCTCTTTCAGATACAATTTGGACATTGCTTCCGACGATGAAGCTTCCCTTATTGCCAAAAATAACGCACTCTTAGTTAATCTATCAACAATAACCCAAATTGCATCGTGTTGTCGAGGGGTCTTAGGCAACTTAGTCACTAAATACATTGTAATATGTTCCCATTTCTAAACCGGTACTTCTAATGGTTGCATCTTACCGTAAGGCATTTGATGATCGGCTTTCACTTGAAGACAAGTAAGACATTTATGCACATACTTAACTATATCCCTCTTCATTCCCGGCCACCAATAGTCTTTCCTTAGATCTCTATACATTTTCGTAGCACCGGAGTGAATTGAATACTTAAATTTGTGAGCTAAGTCAAGGAGCTCACTTCTAACACCACTTTGTAAAGGTACCCAAATTCTCCCATATCTAAGCCTTAGACCACGAGAATCTATTATAAAATCATTAACTTGCACCTTTATTCTTTCTTTTCTCATGTTTTCGGGTGATAATGCTTCACCTTGTGCAACTCGGATACTATCAAATATTTGAGGTGATATTACCATAGCCAAACTCGTTATCTTAATCGGTTGGTGACTCGACTTCCTACTAAGAGCATCCGCCACCACATTAGCCTTCCCGGGGTGATACAAAATTTCACAATCATAATCTTTCACCAAGTCGAGCCCTCTCCTTTGCCTATCATTTAAATCCCTTTGATCGAATAAGTACTTTAAGTTCTTATGATCGGTATAAATAGAGAACTTAACACCATAAAGATAATGACGCCAAATTTTCAAAGCAAAAACCACGGTCGTTAATTCTAAATCATGGGTAGGATAACGTTTTTCATGTTCCTTCAATTATCGGGACGCATAAGCTATGACTTTCCCATTTTGCATTAGCACACACCCTAAACCTTTCTTAGAAGCATCGCAATAAACCGTCATATTCTCATTCCCTTCCAGTAAAACTAGTATAGGAGCTTGAACAAGTTTCTCCTTAAGGAGTTGGAACGCTTGTTCTTGCTTTTCTTCCCATCTCCATGGCACATCCTTACGAGTTAACTTTGTGAGTGGGGTGGCTATTCTAGAAAAATCTTGTATAAACCGTCAGTAATACCCCGCTAAACCTAGAAAACTCCTAACTTCGGTAGGATTCGTAGGTGGTTCCCATCAATCTTTGTCGGATCGACACAAATACCCTTCTTATTAATGACATGTCCCAAAAATTGGACTTCACGAAGCCAAAACTCGCATTTAGAGAACTTAGTGAACAACTTTTCTCCCCTTAAGGTTTCTAACACTTGTCGTAAATGCAACGCATGCTCCTCTTCCCCCTTGGAATATACTAAAATATCATCAATGAATACAATCACAAACCTATCGAGCATCGGTCGACAAACCCTATTCATCAAATCTATAAACGCGGCCGGAGCATTAGTTAACCCAAAAGGCATAACCACGAATTCATAATGACCATACCTCGTACGAAAAGCCGTTTTAGGGATATCTTCTTCCTTCACCTTTAATTGATGATAACCCGACCTTAGATCTATCTATGAAAAGAAACATGCACCTTGTAATTGATCAAATAAATCATCTATCCTCGGCAATGGATATTTATTCTTAATAGTGACCTTATTCAATTCACGATAATCTATACACATTCTCATTGTCCCATCCTTCTTTTTCACAAACAAAACCGGAGCTCCCCAAGGTGAACTACTAGGACGTATAAAACCCGTACCTATCAAATCTTGTAGTTGAGTCATCATTTCTCTCATTTCCGACGGAGCTAATCGATAAGGTGCTTTGGCAATTGGCGTGGCTCCGGGAATCAAATCTATTCTAAACTCTACCTCTCGTTCGGGAGGTACACCGGGCAACTCATTCGAAAACACATCCGGAAACTCATTAACTATCGGTACATCACTTAATTCAACAACCTTCTTTGAATCATCTACCACATGTGCCAAAAACGCACAACACCCATGAGACATAAATCTATTAGCCCTAGAATACGTGCATATAGGAATAGCACGCCTAGCTCGTTTCCCATAAATCCATATAACTTTCCCAATGGTGATTGAACTAACACAATTTTCTTACGGCACAAAATTATCCCTTCATTGTCATCTAGCCAATCCATACCCACAATTACTTGAAATTCTTCCATATGCATGGGTATTAAATCTATAACAAACTTTTCATCATCTAAAATAATTTCACATCCCTTAATGATACTATACACCATAATGGTTTTATTTTCCGCTATCTCAACCTATAAAGGATGCTCTAACATACTTGGGGTCATGTCAAAATGTTTACAAAAAGAATAAGAAACAAACGACCGCGTAGCACTGGAATCAAAAAAAATATGCGCAGGTAAAGAGTTTACAATAAAGGTACCTGACACCACATTTTGGGACTCCTTCGCTTCAAGTGCGTAATCTGATGAGCTCGGGCTCTTGGTCGGCTATCACTAGTCTTCGGTTCCGTCTTAACCTCCTTCTTAACACTACCACTAGCTAAATCCTTCTTATACTCCGGACATTCGGCTTGAAAGTGACCCTTTTCAAAACAATAATAACACTGTTTAACCTTCTTAGGACATTCGGCGGCTCTATGACCCGACCTCCCACATGAATAACAATCGGTAGTATCCGCTTTACATTCACCCGCATGATTCTTACCACACCTATTACATGACTTCACTTCTTTACCACCATTCTTTCCCAACATGAAACCCCCTTTTGATTTGTGAGGAGATTCGGAATTAAACTTACCCTTCTTCGGGCTCATACCTTGCATTGATTTTGAGTCTTGATCTAACTTCCGCTTAAACGCGGCCTTCTTCCTAAGTTCATGTTCTCTTACAAGAGCCCTATTCATCATTTCAGCTAAGGTCTTATACGTGCCCTTATCTATAAACTCACTAATTTCGGGGTTTAACTTCTCATGATAGTGATCCAACATCAACTTAGGACTTGACACAAAGTCCGGGCAAAAACGAGACTTATCATTAAACTCGGCATTAAACTCGGTCACCGATTTACTCCCATGCTCTATGTTCATGAATTCGGACTTTAACCTACTAAACTCGGCGGGTGGAGCAAATTGATCCATAAACATCCCTCGAAACTTTTCCCATGAAAAACTTGTCGCTACGTCTCGTCCATGAGACTTAACTATGAAATTCCACCATTCATAACCACTTCCTTTCATTTGGTGAGCCGCGTAGATTACTTTTAAGTGCTCAGGACATTCGCACAACATAAATGTTTCTTCTAACTCATCAATCCACCTTTGACTAATAATCGGATCAACCTTACCATGAAACTCCGGTGGATGACAATTAGCAAAATTCTTGTACTCAAAGCGCTCATCTTTCTTTCTCGGGGCTTCTGCCGCTTCTTGGCATACCTGATAGTGCACCAAATGAACATATATTTAGTATCAATATCCTTCCAATATGTAAAGCTTTTTAGTTGTAATTATTCTATTTTTAAGTTGTAATCGTTTAAATAAATAAGTGCGAAGACAAAAGGCGAAAACGAAGATTTGAAGATGCAAACGTCCAAAAAGCTCAAATGTTCAACATACAATCCAAGTGGTTCAAATTATTGATGAGAAACGTCTAAAAATGACAAGAGTACAAGTTGCGGAACGCAAAGTACAAGATATTAAATTATACGAAAGGACGTTCGAAAATCCGGAACCGGGACCAGAGTCAACTATCAACGCCCGACGCCACGGACTAAAAATTACAAGTCTGCTATGCACAAGAATATAATATAATATATATATAATTATATAAATTATATATATATTATATATATTTATATATTATGTCGACAAAGAAGAAAACAAGCAAATGTGGCTGGATCCAGCTGGCCATGCGATCGCATGGCCTGGAAGCACAAATCTCATGCGATCGCATGGCCTACTTTTTCTGGCCACATTCCTATAAATTGCAAGTTTGGGCAACGAATTTATACACACAAAAATATATATTACTCCCTCTATTTAGTATAATATATATATATATATATATATATATATATATATAATATAGTTTAGTTTTATATTAGATTAGTTTTGGGTTATGCAAAGGTTATTTTACGGGTTTTAAAGTCGGAGCTCTGTCCGTGTAACACTACGCGATAAATAATCAATGTAAGCTATGTTCTCCTTTTTAAATTAATGTCTCGTACTTAAGTTATTATTATACTTATTTAAGACGAAGTAATCATGATGTTGGGCTAAAAATATTAAAATTGGGTAATTGGGCTTTGTACCATAATTGGGGTTTGGACAAAAGTACGACACTTGTGGAAATTAGACTATGGGCTATTAATGGGCTTTATATTTGTTTAACTAAATGATAGTTTATTAATTTAATATGAAGATTTACAATTGGACGTACCTATAAATAACCACATACACTCGATTGGACACGATGGGCGGGATATTTATATGTACGAATAATCGTTCATTTAACCGGACACGGAAATGGATTAATAGTCTATGGAATTATTAAAACAGGGGTGAAATTATGTACAAGGACACTTGGCGTAATTGTTAACAAAGTATTAAACCTTGGATTACACGCAGTCGATATCCTGGTGTAATTATTAAACAAAGTATTAAAACCTTGTTACAGTTTAAGTCCCCAATTAGTTGGAATATTTGACTTCGGATATAAGGATAATTTGACGAGGACACATGCACTTTATATTTATGACTGATGGACTGTTATGGACAAAAACCAGACGGGCATATTAAATAATCCAGGACAAAGAACAATTAACCCATGGGAATAAACTAAAAATCAACACGTCAAACATCATGATTACGGAAGTTTAAATAATCATAATTCCTTTATTTTCATATTTAATTGCACTTTTAATTATCGTACTTTTTAATTATTGCAATTTTATTTATCGCAATTTAATTATCGTTATTTACTTTACGCTTTAAATTAAGTTGTATTTATTTTTAATATTTTACATTAGGTTTTAACTGCGACTAAAGTTTTAAAATCGACAAACCGGTCATTAAACGGTAAACCCCCTTTTTTATTATTATTATATATAAAAATATATATTTTGTACAAATATAGTTGTTTAAAATATAGTGTAAAATAAGTCGTCTCCCTGTGAAACGAACCGGACTTACTAAAAACTATACTACTCTACGATTAGGTACACTGCCTATAGTGTTGTAGCAAGATTTAGGTATATCCATTTTGTAAATAAATAATTAAAACTTGTGTAATATTTCGTCGTATTTCGTATTTAAATTAATACTATTTCGTACACCCTGCTGCACACATCAAGTTTTTGGCGCCGCAGCCGGGGAACCGGCGAAACGCTATATTTTTAAAATATATTTGCATAAATATATTTGTATATTATTTTTTACAAAAACAATATAAAATTCTTTAAAAAAAAAAAAAAACTGGAACCCAGGCCCATGTGATCGCATGAGCCAGGTGTTGTAAAACCATGCGATCGCATGGCCTGACCTGACACGCCCTACTGAACCTGCCGACAGCATTAATTACGGATTATTATTAATTATTATTAATATTAAACCCTAATTAGGGTTAGTTATTATATTAATTAATTTTAGATATTAATTAATTTGTATATTTAGTTTATTTAGTTTTAATAAATTATAAAATTAATACTTTTATAAAATAAATAATATAAAAATAATATTTTTATAAAAATTGTACTTTTTACAAATTTTAGTATATTTTTATATTTTGTCTCTTTTTATTTGTTTTTAGCGTAATATTTGTATTTTTCGCTCGTTTTTAGTTTTTAAGATATAGTTTTTGCCTTAGTTATTTTTATTTTTCTAGATTTTTAGGCTTTGCTGTAAAATCCCTTAAGTGCTTTTTCTTTAGACTAAGATTTAAGTGCTTTAGAGTTTTGCGACGCCGTTTTTTAGTACCTTTTTAAATTATTGCCATTTTAGGATATAGTATTTCTTTTAAGCTTTTATATTTTTTGACGCAACTTTTAATTCTTAGTTTTTAGTTCCTTTTAAGTTTCGACGCGTTACTTTCTTATTTTTGTTTTCCGCCATTTATTTTTCGACGTTTTCCGACGCACTTCTTTATCTTTCTTATTTCTCGACGATCTAGTTTTTAGGACATAGAATTTTCTATTTCTTCTCTAAAATTTCAAAAACGAAAAATTATTTTAAGCAGTTAAATTGATAGACATCCAAATTTTCTGCTTCGTAGTAATAGTTGGATTTGTTAGTGGCTGAGTTGTGAGCTTCCGATTTAAAGGGTTCTGGCTCCCTGCTGCATCTATTAGCTATTCGAAACGTGGGCAAAAGCAGAAAAGTTTATTAATTTGATAACTTATATAATTTTTATTTTTATAAATAATAGGATAATTAAGTAAATGCACCACATTGTAGCTAAAATTTGGTAATAAGCGCATTATGGAAAATCTCGAGAATATTTTGGAAACTCTTTATGACATCCGAAATCAATTTAATCAATACTCTCAAACGGATGTTGATGACAATTCGTTCGGTCAATCTTGGATCACGAATGACGAAACAATAACTGGTTGTGAAATCTGTGGAGATTATCACTCAACATGGGAATGTTATTATTACGTTCCTATGGAAAATTACGCACCCACGGAACCTGAATGGAACGATTATGAAGAATACAATTTAAATTGGGATTATTCCCAAGAATATATCCAAACTCAACAACTAGAAGGCGAAGAAAATTATGTGCCTGAAAATTCTTTAGATTATATGAAAATCAAACTCGAAGAACTTGATGCTCAAAATGAACAAATGAGAGAGTTTGTAAATCGGCAGGCTGAAACTCTATCAGATTACGCACCTGTTGATCTGAGGAGTCATGTACAAGAAAATCTCATATCATTGACTTTTGATGAATTCGAGAGCTCCGAAATCATCAATTATCCCGATGATACTTTTTATTCAGTTTTACCAATTTCACAACATATCGACACATTAGCCTCTACCGACAAAATCATCGATCCATTAATGAATGAAGAAGAAGTAAAGGTGACAAATTGGTACTCTTGGGAAAATGATAACGTTGAAAATTTTACCCCCGAGACCAAAATGGTGAGACCAATAAGTACCATTAATGAAGAAGAATTTGCTTCGATCCCGAAATTCACCATTCCACAACCTTCCAACCCAATATTCTCAATAGACGAGTCATCTACCAAAGATGAACTACAAGCTGTAATAGATATTGACACCTTAAATTTCACCCAATTGGGTAATAGAGGTGAAAACTTTAATCCCGAGAATAAACGAAAGGAAATGTTAGGAATTGTCCACCCTATAGAAATATGTATGTTGGTGTATATCGATCCATTTGATCAAGAACCAGAAAAGAGACGTATCCATTTACTAAAAGCTACACTTAAAAAAGAATTAAGTAGTGACGATCGGGTGGTTCTAAACTTTAAACCCATTGATATATTATACACCACCCGAGATGTAAATAACTGGCTCACTATTCTAATTCGTGAAACTTATTCTACCGACTTCACATATCGTCAGCTAAGTGTGGGGAAGTCTAACCTCACTTAACGTTAAATTAGGGGTTCGGGTTAGTGCATAACTCGTTAATAAACATGCATAATAAGTAAGGGTAAAAGAGGCATTTTCAAATATTAACAAACAGCTCAGAAAATCAGCTGTTTTTGAAGAAAAAAAAACATAGGTGATAAAACAAGAAGGGATGAACGATGAGGCGCGCCATCTATCATTCGACGAGCTTTGTAATTACAAACTGGGTATTTTTAATCACTTTTCTACACTAATCACCCTCATGAATTTATAATTAGAGTCTGATTTCATGCAAATGAGGGCATTGCATGATCTCAAGTGTGGGGAAGGGTTATAAATTCTCTCGGGTTTATACTTGGCTTATTTTCTAAATTTTATGAAAATTTTAAAAATTTTCAACTAAATGAATTCAAAATCATGTTTATACATATTTATAAACGATGAAAATTAGGTGTTAATACCGAAATTATCGTTACCTCGGAAAGGACATAAATTGAGAAACACCCTAAAACGATTTAATTCATTTAATATGGAATAAAGGAGAATAAAAAGGCAAAGAAAGAAACTGAGTGTGGGGAGAATGTACCAAGTTATTCAATTAAAAACTATCTATCACATGTTTCTGTAAAGTTATTGCAGGTACTTTTGTTTTGGACGATTTTAATCAGTTTTACCCGATTTACTATAATATATTTGAAAGAAAAGATGGATCTACACGATGAATTAATTCCATCATTAAAGGGAAGTAAAGTTTCCGAAAAAGAAGCACGCTTCTTGATTTAGGTCATGAAGTTGTCGTCCAGACCAGCTGTAGATTGACGAAAAACCTAGAAAAGTCATCTCTAAAATCAGCAGGAAATCCACGGACCTCAGCATCAAACAGGGTCGCCATGTGGTCAGACTTATCCTAACCATGAGAGGATCTGTCTCGTAAAATGGGGAGGGCACCGTGCAAATTAGCTTGATAAGACTAATGAATCAAATCCCCAGAAAGGATAATCTCCTTAAAAGATCAAAAATCAGCTTTTATGACTGATATTACTCAATCCTTGAGATTGACCTTAAAGATTGAGAATTACAAACTCATAGAATTCAATGATATCTAAACTCGAGCTTGAACGAGAAAATATTTTGATCAAAATTTCAAACCAATTTGTTTTCTGAAAACCCATTTTCAATGCGTTCATTATCATTGAACGTAAAATCCTAGGAATTCACCTGGAATTCATTAGGTCACCTGAACCAAATCGGGTGTCAACCGTAAGAATGGTGGTTGCATAGCATGGTCAAAGATAGGACCTTGTGCCAGACCGAAAAATTATAAGGGTGAGCTTTACTATTGCTCCTACCAAGGATAGTAATTGCATCTGACACGTTATAGACCATAATTAAAAGCATGTCAGGGGATATTACCTTAACAGTTGCTTGTTCAACGCTTTCCTTTACAACCGGACGGTAGTTTACCGAAAGGTAATATACGGAGCAAGTATACTGGATGTGTTGCTTTCCTAATACAAGGTTAGCAAGTGGGTGACACAAAACCGCAAGTTTTGAGCTAAAATTTTCAAATCTGAAACCCACCAAACCCACAAAAATATTTTGCAAACACCGGTGAAGGGTTATTCCGGAAAACTTATCTAGGGTAAAAGCTAGATTGAATTGTCAAAAGATCAAATGTTTTCATAAAGATCCAATTTCCTTAAAGGATCTAAATTTTCATAGTCATGTGGGACTGTAAACCACATCGTTACTACCATTGTTTATACGCCCGTATCAAAATCACTGATGTATAAAGTGTGAAGAATAAAGAAGTGATTCGTGTGATGTATTATTTCAAGTTCTGTATTGCTTGAGGACAAGCAACGTTCAAGTGTGGAGATATTTGATAGTGCACCAAATGAACATATATTTAGTATCAATATCCTTCCAATATGTAAAGTTTTTAGTTGTAATTATTCTATTTTTAAGTTGTAATCGTTTAAATAAATTAGTGCGAAGACAAAAGGCGAAAACAAAGATTTGAAGACGCAAACGTCCAAAAAGCTCAAATGTACAAGATACAATCCAAGTGGTTCAAATTATTGATGAGAAACGTCTAAAAATGACAAGAGTACAAGTTACGGAACGCAAAGTACAAGATATTAAATTATACGAAAGGACGTTCGAAAATCCGGAACCGGGACCAGAGTCAACTATCAACGCCCGACGCAACGGACCAAAAATTACAAGTCTACTATGCACAAGAATATAATATAATATATATATATAATTATATAAATTATATATATATTATATATATTTATATATTATGTCGACAAAGAAGAAAACAAGCAAATGTGGCTGGATCCAGCTGGCCATGCGATCGCATGGCCTGGAAGCACAAATCTCATGCGATCGTATGGCCTACTTTTTCTGGCCACATTCCTATAAATTGCAAGTTTGGGCAACGAATTTATACACACAAAAATATATATTACTCCCTCTATTTAGTATAATATATAATATATATATATATATATATAATATAGGTTAGTTTTATATTAGATTAATTTTGGGTTATGCAAAGGTTATTTTACAGGTTTTAAAGTCGGAGCTCTGTCCAAATAATCAATGTAAGCTATGTTCTCCTTTTTAAATTAATGTCTCGTACTTAAGTTATTAATATGCTTATTTAAGATGAAGTAATCATGATGTTGGGCTAAAAATATTAAAATTGATTAATTGGGCTTTGTACCATAATTGGGGTTTGGACAAAAGAACGACACTTGTGGAAATTAGACTATGGGCTATTAATGGGCTTTATATTTGTTTAACTAAATGATAGTTTGTAAATTTAATATGAAGATTTACAATTGGACGTACCTATAAATAACCACATACACTCGATTGGACACGATGGGCGGGATATTTATATGTACGAATAATCGTTCATTTAACCGGACACGGGAATGGATTAATAGTCTATGGAATTATTAAAACAGGGGTGAAATTATGTACAAGGACACTTGACGTAATTGTTAACAAAGTATTAAACCTTGGATTACACGCAGTCGATATCCTGGTGTAATTATTAAACAAAGTATTAAAACCTTGTTACAGTTTAAGTCCCCAATTAGTTGGAATATTTGACTTCGGATAGAAGGATAATTTGATGAGGACACTCGCACTTTATATTTATGACTGATGGACTGTTATGGACAAAAACCAGACGGGCATATTAAATAATCCAGGACAAAGAACAATTAACCCATGGGAATAAACTGAAAATCAACACGTCAAACATCATGATTACGGAAATTTAAATAAGCATAATTCCTTTATTTTCATATTTAATTGCACTTTTAATTATCGTACTTTTTAATTATTGCAATTTTATTTATCGCAATTTCATTATCGTTATTTACTTTACGCTTTAAATTAAGTTGTATTTATTTTTAATATTTTACATTAGGTTTTAACTGCGACTAAAGTTTTAAAATCGACAAACCGGTCATTAAACGATAAACCCCCTTTTTTATTATTATTATATATAAAAATATATATTTTGTACAAATATAGTTGTTTAAAATATAGTGTAAAATAAGTCGTCTCCCTGTGGAATGAACCGGACTTACTAAAAACTATACTACTCTACGATTAGGTACACTGCCTATAGTGTTGTAGCAAGGTTTAGGTATATCCATTTTGTAAATAAATAATTAAAACTTGTGTAATATTTTGTCGTATTTCGTATTTAAATTAATACTATTTCGTACACCCCGCTGCACACATCAATACCCCACTTCCCCCTTCTCCTCTTAAAGTAGGCTTATTAGTCATAAGAGTCTTTAACTTCTCATCCAATTGATCATTAATCAACGTCTTAATCTTCTCTAAGAGGGTTGGGGTGTATCGTATCAAAGCTTGTCCTATTTGTCCCGATATATCGTTTGGCATAGTAACCTCTTCGGATTCATTTTGTGAGCCTTCAATAGACTCCATTGACGGGGTGTGGACGTACTCATCGTCCTCATCATTACCTCTGTTTGGGGATACAATATCCATTCTGAAACAAAACATCCATCTCATTAATTCAACTACCTGCATCAAAACTTTACCATAACTAAGGTAACCGAAAGAATTCCTAACTCATTTCACCATGACCATAGTAGACGTCAATGCGTACTAAAATGAAGTAATGGCAATGGCCGGTCGTCATTACCCCATCTTATTACGCATTTAATCTATCATGATGCATGGCTAACGAGTATTAGACTCTTCATTCAATTCATCCACAACCTAAACATTACACTAAAGGTCTCGTCAACAACATCATCCTAGGGAGCATGGCACAATTATTCAACCTCAACATTCATGCAAGTCCTAAACCGCTTATCCTTTAACAACAATGGTTTAAGCCTAGATAATCCCTATCGTGGGTTATCCAAGTCCCTTAAACCACAGCTCTGATACCAACTTTTAACGCCTTTACACGATAGAAATTTTTTATTTTTTTAAAAAAAAATTTGGAGTCTGCCCAGGGCCAGGCATTTGCCGCGGCGCGGCTCCAATTATCGCGGCGCGACATATAAAGTAATTTTATCTTAAGCTTAGCTGCCTTTCTGTTACCAAATCAAGTTAAATGTCGCGGCGCAGCACAGATTGTCGCGGCGCGACATAACACTCGAGCTGGGACTGATCTGCAACTTAATTACAAAACCACAATTTGACCAATTCACCAACTCAAAACACATTGTATCATCATAACACATATTTAAACTTGACTAAACCAGTTTCAAGCATCATTCGACATTACTAAGATCTTTTGAATCAAGAAAACATGTTTACACAATTGAAACACATCATTTGTTCCCAAAACTTAACGGAAGTATAAATATCAATTACAAAAGACTTGGCGTTGATAAGCAGTACCAATAGAGCATGATTCAAAATAGAGACTTGCATTACCACTTACTCTATTGCCAATGCTCCTCTAACTTCAAACGGGTTCCTTGCCTTCACGATGACTTTTCGTTCCTAAAAACATAAAACATCACGGGGGTAAGCTTTTACACTTAGTGAGTTATAGGCGAATAATATAGCATAAAACATTGGGCATAACAATCACATTACTTGTCTTTCAACCTAACGGTTGCTTACTTACTTTCGGATCCGACTAATCACTTACCATAGATATAACTTATTGGGCCAACCCTAGTAATTATGTCTAAGCTAGCCATAGGCATACTCTTATGCCTAAGCTACTTTAACTACATTTCGATCATACACATACACATAGACACCCAAAGTGTCTAAGCTAAACCATCCATAGACAAGATTACTAAGCAATCTTAATAATCTTGCCTAAGCTAAACATCATCCATAGATATAATTATTAGGCGAACCTAATAATTCTATCTAAGCTACCCAACTAGTGCACTTAGTCATTACTCTCTTGCACGGATGCAATCCGAGAACACTAAGCCACTCTTGACCCGCCCAATTTACCCCCTATAAACTCACCTTGATTAAACGTAATTCCTTGGTTACTTGAAGCTCCTTGGCCTTGATTAGCACCTATACATGAGCTAATCTCATCAATATCATAATTCAAACAAAATTACAACATTCATAAACTTCCACACCTTCATACACTTATACATTGACTTAACCCCCTATTTGCTACCATATACACATAAACACTTACATAAATAGCATTTAACTTACCTTTTTCCAATATAACAACATTATCAAGCCAACATCATTTCCTTAATCATACAAATCTCTAGTTCATCTCGTATAATCATAACATGCAATTCCTTCAAATCTTCCATTAAACATCAAAATGTGCATAAATCCATTTCCATTACTAGCAACCCTAATTCATCAATTATTCAAATTTCATCACTTACAACAATGCAACATTTCATGTATAAGCTTTCTTCTTCACAAATTTCAACTAAAACACATAAACATTTCATTGAGGCATTTCATCAAACACCTAGTGTGCATGACTTGATTCTAAGCTAGAACATCATCAAATTCACCATCTTCATATCACAAACACAAAATGCAAGTTCATACATGAATTTACTTCCAAAATCACTAACAAATTCATTTTAAATCATACAAGTGTGCACAATTTCAACAAACAACAACCTTTAAGATAGAGATTCATCACAAACACTGAATATTAGCAATACTTAGACATAAACATTCATACCTTGTCTCTAGAGATTCAAGAACTCTAATTGTGCACAAAGGAGAAGAATTGAAGATTTAAAGCTTGCTAGAGTGATTAGAGCACACTAGATTACACAATTTTTCAATTGCATGAACAAAATCCTTTCAATTGAAGCTTCTTCTTCTTCCTCTTGTAAATGTCGACACACACACATAAGGATACACTCGCTGCTATTTTTTTTTACAACTGATAATGATTTATCAGTGTTTTACTCTTTTATTAAAACAACTTTGCCTCAATTGCAATTTTTACCCTCCCCACCAAAATCATAATAAGAGAGGTCCTTAAATTAACTTTGCATCACTAGTCCTTTTTCAACTTAACTAACAACATTAACTATTGCCATTTATTTAATTTAAATCATACCATCCAAATACTTGATAATTAAATTATATAAAATAATACCTTAATTAATTTGGGATGTTACAAACAATTTTTTAAATAATGAAACTACTTTTTCAAATAACATTTCTTATGCTAATTAGGTTACAATACAACTAAAAATAACGAGTGAATTTTTTATTGTAGTGCCACGTACACCGTGACTTTTAAAAACTCTGATATTAAGTTTGAAAAAAATCTCAAAAAACTTTCATCCAAGCGGCAAATGGAGGGGTAGTTGAAGTAAAGAGAGGGGGGACTATTGAGATCTCTTTCACTATAAAATTGTCAAACTGTCTTTATGTTAGAGTCTTATCCTATTAATTATTATCTGTCAATCACGTTACAAAAGAACTGAACATGTTACTATATCCTATATTTTATGTCCTACAAGATATCAGAACATGGGTAATCATTTGGCATGGAACTGAACGGGAGGGATTATATTATGTCGACGAAGTAACCCAAAAATGTATTGTGATGCTTGCACATTAAACACCTGATAGGGGAGCTTGATTATGACATAGAAGGTTGGGTCACCCATCTACAAGTTATCTGTATATTCTATTTTCAAATCTATTTCCACCAAATTTTGTATTAACTTGTGAAACATGTATTTTGGGGAAAAGTCACAAAAGTACATTTAAACCAAGTAATACCAAAAAGGATACTCCTTTTCACTAATTCATTTGGATGTATGGGGACCAACGAAAGTTAACGTGGGACAAAACTTTAGATATTTTCTATTGTTTATCGACGACTGCACAAGCATGACTCTTACTTACTTTCTATCAAACAAATCAGGAGTTTTTGAAAAGTTTTCTACGTTTTATAGTATGATTCGGACTCAATTTT
The DNA here is from genome assembly GCF_046630445.1 of Rutidosis leptorrhynchoides. Taxonomy (NCBI): domain Eukaryota; kingdom Viridiplantae; phylum Streptophyta; class Magnoliopsida; order Asterales; family Asteraceae; genus Rutidosis; species Rutidosis leptorrhynchoides. The sequence goes on from NC_092343.1 coordinate 143,075,604, forward strand.
AAAGTAACATACAAATTTTAAGATCCAATAATAGAGGAGAATTTGTAAACACGTCTACGAAACGATATTGTCAAGAAAAAGGGACAATTCACCAAACATCGTCTTCTCATACCCCACAACAAAATGGGGTAGTTGAAAGGAAAAAAATCGTATACTTCTAGAAATAACTCGATCTTTGTTGATTGAGTCTAATGTTCCGAGATCTTTTTGGCCGGAAGCTCTAGTAACAGCAACCTTGTCACAACCCGAAAATTTCGATCCAAATTTAAACTCAAACTCTTATATTTTTGACATGATAAGCAAATTATTGTGTTACATTTAAAATATTTTCATACATTTAATTACCAATGCACATTCCCAACGATTCACGAAACATTTTTTTTAGAAACTTGAAATCTGATAATAAAGTTTTTAAATGACTTAACTTTCATAATATGAAATCGTTTTACAATATAATAAAAGTCTATTATTAAAACGCATTTATATATATATATATATATATATATATATATATATATATATATATATATATATATATATATATATATATATATATATATATATATATATATATATATATATATATATATATATATATAAGTATTTCAAATATAAATATATTTGACGTACAAACTTATGTTACAAAAGTTGATATATATAACAACGTAATAATATATATTATTCAAAATATATTTATATATTTAATATTTAAAATTTAAAAAGTTTTAAATATATAAAAAAACAATATTCTTTTTATTTCATTATATATGTGTGTATGTGTGTGTGTGTAACAAGTTAAACGAATAAATTTATTATATATTTAAATATTTATGAGACGGGGGTTAGTCACTAATTTTAAAACTTAAATTTTTGTTAAAATTATATTTATATTTTTAGTTATATAAACTATATATTTTATATATTACATTTTGGGTAGTCAGTTTTTTTCTAAAACAAACGTATAAGGTATTATAGAAGTTGTCCCATTTGGAACAAATAGTTAGTATTATGACGATAATAAAACCTTAGTCTTATCATATAAAATTAGGGTTTTAGGTCCACCTCACACATATTATCTCACTTTTCTCTTCTACGACACCTCATATGGGAATGGTAGAGCACAAACTTTTGAGATCGTTTAAAGCTTTTCTTATTGGTTAGTTTATCATGTACATTTGGTAATAAAAAAAGGTTGGATCAAGTTTGATCAAAATAGTTCAAGTTGACTCTGAAAGTCAAGTTGCTTACTTGTTCACAAAGCTGTTCTATCTTGCTCAACATGATTTTTTATGCAATAAGTTAATTATGTAGATACATTAACGTTTAGACTAAACCATCTCAAGATAGCCTTGAGGCCCTGAACTCTCGCAAAGGTCGCAAGTTCAAATATTGGGGTGGTCACGTTGGGAAAACGGTCACAGTTTGTTTCGGGTAAGCCGCGTACATTAGAGTTAACAATACTCTCCCTTAACCCGAACTTGGAAAACTTCATAACTTTGACTTTAAGTTTTGTTCAATGTTTAATTTAAGTGGCTATTAAAAAGGATTATTTCTTTTATTATAATCTGAATGTTGACCAATATTTGTGTTACTTATTTGTTGTTGATTTATTTATGTGTTTAGGTTAGTTGATATGTTGAGGGACTTGGGAAGCTATGTGAAGAGGACTTAAGTTGGAAGTATGAAGCCTCTATTTGTTGAAGGGTTCCCATGTTCATTTATGTTCTTTAGGGGGACTGAATGAATTAAATTTGTATCAATATAAGATAATCAGATTTTAGGTTAATCAATATTATTAAAACTTTTTTCTGTGTATATATCATCTGGTTCTCTCTTTAATTGTGTATGTGTGCCCACATTTAGGGCTATCATGTATGAATCATGATTTATATGTGTGCCCATATTGAAGTATAAAGCTAGGTGTTTTGGAGACAATGGTTAACTTAATTTAGGGGGTGCTTGCTTGGGGTATTAACTTCATACACCACGCATGTGGTATTGAGTTTTGTTGTTATTGTTGCTTGGGGTATAAAGGGTTGGGAATGTTAATGATAATCATTAGTGATGGCGAGTTATAATGAAATGAGTTATTGGCCCGTTTTATGTAATAAACCTAGTTAGGGTCAGCCGGCGCGTTGCAACGGGGCCTTTCGAGTTTCAAATTCATATTTAATGTAGGGTTATGTATTTACAGAAGCAAAAACGACCCATGCGTTGCTGCGCAAAATGTATATATATGTATGAAAAAAGGCCGAAATGTTGAGCGTTTTTTAAAAAGCGTACGTTTCATGTATAGTTAGTTGCGTTGTATTCGTAAAGTTATTTTGAGTTTGATGGTAATGGTGGTGAAAAATAATTTTGGGCGAATAGAAAGATAAGGTCCGTTCTAGATGTCGGTGTGTTTATCGTTTTTTAAAAGGTGTTCGTTTCGAGCGTAGCTAGTTTCGTTTTGTTCGAGAAATTATTTCGAGTTTAATTGTGATGTTGTTGAGAAGTAACTGGAGACGAATAGGAAAATAAGGTCCGTGAAAGGTTTGGCGGGAATTGTTAGGATAATTATATTAAATAAGAAAGTTTACGTTTTACCCCACTTAAGTTGAGGGGTTTTTTGGTAAGTTATCGATAGTTGGGGGGTAGTATATGAAGTTGGTGGTTGTCATTTTGGAGTGAATTTGGTCGGGGTTGGGTGTCATACAAAACAAATATAGAGTAGATTCAGTATAATAAGAGTAATGAGTCATTATTGCTTATATAGTCCTTGTAATTTATTTAAAATTGCCAGTTTCGTCTTTATGATTTTTATTCTACAAGGATAATAATCCATGTGGTAAGCTGATAACTACTAAATTATACAGTATTTTGATAACATTTAGAGGAGTTATTTTGGTATTTTAAAGTCGTATCAATGCTAAAACACACTAAAATGGGTAAAAACGGGAAAATAGGTATTTTTAATATTTTATTTGAGTTATGTACAAAATAGGAATAAAAACAGTCAAAAACGCAGAAAAGACGATGAAGCCGTAGGCCAGAGGGCACTAAAGCCGCCGACTTCCATGAAGTCATCCAGAATGTTCCAGATTTGATCGAAGAAATTAAGGAACTTGGTGACCAAGAAAAATTCAGTAAAGTCATCAGCTTCACAATGAAGTCGCCGGCCTAATTCACACGGTTTCATCTGCTTGACGACCAAGTTCAAGCTAATTATGAAAAAGATTTACATCTTGATTCGAAAGCAATCAAGCCGCCGGCTTTACACTGAAGCCGCCGGCTTAAATGATACGGAAAGATATGCCGTATTCAAGGCCAAGTTTTACGCCGCCGGCTTCCCATCCAAGCTGCCGGCTTGGGTTGGCGGTTTTGAAGATTATAAATAGTGGCCTTAGAGTCAGAGTTTTACATCATCAGAAAAGTTTTACTCTGCATTCAGTGTAAAAACACGAATTAGTTAGGTTTTTGCTTATTTTCAACATTCAAGTTCATTAATTACGCATTTATTTTTCAATCTCTTTTATGTCGGTATGATCTTTTATCTTAAATCTTGTCTTTTATTTGTTTTTACTTTAATTATGGGCTAACAGCCTTACATATGCTTGAATCATGTAACACTTTGTTATCAATTGCCTAAATATTCGAACTGTATGAAAGAAAACAGAAACTTTTTTTATGGATATGAAGTCGCCGGCTTCATAGACCAAAGTCGCCGGCTTTATCTGGTAATTCTATTATTCTACTGTAATTTATACTCAGATTAATTTAAAAAGTATTCGGCGGAATTATCCTGCAACATCAACAAAGCCGCCGACTTCATTGACCAAGCCGCCGGCTTTAACTTATAAACACAAAAAATTTAATTTGACAGAACCTTTGGATTTTCTGTTATGTCTTATGTCTGATTAAAACACCACCTTTAGATTAATCTGATTTACATTAATCGAATATTATTAGGTTTTAACTAGAACATCACTAGGTTTAAAACTTAGTAACTTAAACAATACAAAAATCAGATTAGTTTAGTTGTGAGAATTATGGTTAGTAACTATAATTAGGGTTTGGTTAACCACACTAAATCTATTATCAGGTCTTAATGCAAGCAAGAAATCTATACATCTATTCTAGGATTAACCTGATCAACTAATCTTGGATTAGATATTCATAGGTCAATAATTAATCTGAGTTTGGTTTTAATTCAAAAGGCAATTGTGAACAAGGTGTGAAAGATTTAAAAGGCATTAACTTACTAAATACTAAATTACATCTGATCGGGTTATGTTAATCGTTAAGGTGTTAAAAGTAAATCATAAATTAAGATATTGTAAATTTAAAAGTAGATTAAAAAGGCATGCATTATTGCACACACTTTTGACACATCAAATTTTTGGCGCCGCTGCCGGGGATCACAGTGGAATTAAAAGAATATAAATTAAACATCTACATACGAGTAGGGATGGCAATGAATCGGATATGGATCGGGTGATGCCGTATCCATATCCATATCCATTTAGTTTTTGTTCATCCATATCCATATCCATATCCATTTATTTTCAGGTCATCTGTCCAAATTCATATCCAATGGATTAAGCGGGTTAATGGATATCCAATGGATATTAAAAAAAAGTTCTAATATTTTGTAATATGCGATTAAAACAAAAACTTAGTATATCAAAAATTCATATAACATGAATAATCAAATTCTATCCATAAAAATGTGTAATCTTTGTCGAAGATTAATAAAGTTTGTTAATTTTACTATATAACATAGATTATGAAAAATTTGTAAGTTTATTTTGTTCGATATACATGTTTTATTGTAATATATTATAGTTATTTCATTATAGAGTTGAAACAAAATGTAAATCTAACGCTAAATGTGCTTGTAATAGTAAATATGTAAACATGTATCTATATTTATGTATTTATATATGTATTTCGGGTGGTAATGGATATATCCATGGATGAAACTTTTCATCCATGTCCATATCCATATCTATTTAGGTTCATCCATATCCGTATCCATATCCATATCCATTTAGATTCATCCATATCCATCACGAAGCGGGTGGATCGGGTGGACATCCACCGGATCGGGTGGCCATTGCCAACCCTACATACGAGTAGTGACTGTCTTCTTTTAGGGAAAGGTTGATGGACTTCCAATTTAAAGGGCTCTGCCGGAACCTAGACGCTGACGGCCATTTGTTGGTGAAAAACTTAAAACACTTAAAAATATACAATGAATACTTCAAAACTATCTATGGAAGATCACTTAAAAGCTTCAAGACAAATTCATAGAACCGATATAATTCCACTAATTATTAAGACTAATTTTACTATTGAAAAACAAATATTAGACTTAATTAAAGAAGAATGTCACTTTAATGGAACTATTGAAGAAGTTCCTTATCAACATCTACGAAACTTCGCTAGTATTTGCACTCTATTTAAATATAATAAAATAGAAGATGAACACATTTACCTTATCCTTTTTTCTTGGACATTCAAGGGAGAAGCTAAAGATTGGTTTAACCAACTTGGTAAAAGAAAAATCTCTACATAGAATCAAATGGTTGAAAAATTCTTAAAAAAATTCTTTTCACCCTCTAAAATGATAAGATTACAAAATGAAATAACTCAATTTAAGCAAGAGCCTTAAGAAACTTTATATGATACATGGACTAGATATGAAAAATTAATAAAATCATGTCCTCAACACGGACTAAATGATGTTAAAAGATTAATGCAATTCTATAAAAATATTACAATTACTACTAGAAAAGAAATCGACACTGCCGCTGGTGGTGCAACTTTTTCTAAAACTCCCGAGGAGTTACAACAACTAATTTCTTCACCAAGAAAATAGAATTGAAGTAAAAAATGGACTTTTTTGCTCAATTGGTCCTTCTATTATACCCAAAATCGCTACTTTGGTCCCTCGGTTTATCAGCATCCCTTAATTATTTTAATTTTGCAATTTGAGTCCCTCCATCAAATTTCTGTTAAAAAGGTCCGTTAACCATTGTCATGTGCAATGCATGGTGAGGGTATAATCGTCTTACTCTTTTATTCACTAAAAACAAGGGATCACCGGCGCAAAAAATTCTTAAAATTTTTATTTTTTAATTTATAAATTTATGATTAATTAAGGAACAATAAGGTTATGTATCAACAATAAATAAAAATTAAAAATAAATATATAATATCAAAGCAGAAATGATTCAATCCAAGGAAAACTTCAAATCAGGGTAGCTATGCTCCTTTTTTCAATTAAGGTATAGGGGTGGTCAGTATTTGGTTTGAAATCGTGGAACCCGAAAACCAAACCGAAACCAAACCTGAAAAAAACCAAACCGAATTTGAAAAACGGTTTTCGGATCGAGTCAAACCGAAACCGAATTTGAATTCAGTTTTCGGTTCGGTTTTCGGTTTTGAAAATTCTGAATTCGGTTTAACCGAAAACCGAATTCAAAAACGAATTCAAAATTTTTAAATATTTAATTTGTATATTTATGTTTTAATGTAATTATAATTTGGGATACAATCAATAAAATATGTTCTCACCCATATGACGATTTGATAGCTCACATTATAATTATGTTACTCAAATTATTATGTTCTTCTTCTTAATAACAGAAGCAGTAAACGTCATAATTCAGCTGTAAATATTAATAAATCATCGAATTCTTTATAATTTAATAGTACATCATTGTTTTAGAATATAAATAACCAAGACATCAGTAACGCCATAAAATAAACTAACATCGTTCTCAGTTTTTTCATAATATTCGGTTTTAACCAAAAACCGAACCGAATTCAAATTCGGTTTTCGGTTCGGTTCAGTTTTAACTTTGAATTCGGTTTTCGGTTTTGCCAAAAAAAATTTCAAAACCGAATACACCGAACCGAATAAACCGAACAAACCGTAAACTGAACCGATGAACACCCCTATTAAGGTAAGATACTTTTACAATTCTCCATATATAAAAGGATACAATATGCATAATACCCTGATTTGGAAATTTCCCTCTAATCAATCAACAAAAAGGGTGTAAAACTTACACATCAACACGATCAGGTGTGAACTCTCTAGTAGCAGCCTTGTACTCAAATCGGCAAAAGTAGTCCTCGGGTCCCACATCATCAAGCTTGGTGTAATTCTTGAAAGTATGAACGATACACTTGTCTTCAATTGTATGGGCACTTTGATTATCAAAGTGGTCGGACAAGAACAACCCTTTTATTCCATGAAATTGTCGTCTTCCTCCAATTTATTCTTCGGGTCGATAATAACATCTAACTCGAACCTTCACGTTTCCTTTCACATCAGCTTCAATCGTCTCTACACGGGCCACATATGGCGCTTTCTCGTTTTCAGAAGATCTCATCAACACATAATCCCCAAATTCAAAACAATATAAAAAGTTTCTTACTTGATTATAAGATGCATGGTAAAAGATCAATGATGAACATAGAAACTATGAGGCACTACATGAACAATTAAGACACACACGAAGTGTTTCTTTCGATTATAGCACATGTAACATACATTTGCAGCTCTATGCCTTTATCCACATTTTATTTATCAGTACACAATACAGTTATGAATCGTCTATGTACACATAAATGAGCTTATTCAACCTTCAAACAATTTTAAATAACTTTTACAAACACACACACATTTCTCAAGCTATCTTGTTCTAGGTTTAACTATATTGATAAATGAACCTCTGAGTTGCATCAATGTTTCACTGCTCACACTTAACTAAAACATGTAAACACATGCAAATATATCTAATCAAATGTTCTCTTATTTAAGCACACAATGCAATTATTTCATAAAAATTAGGGTTTTATCACCTGCTCCTATGAGCACAACAAAACTCAAGCTTTATAAATATACAAATTATAGTATTAAATACAGTTAAATAACAACTGTATGTATGTATGACTACCCCTGACTACTTTATTAGTTCCTTTGATGGTGTAAGTTTCCAAATCTCGCTTGCCAGGTCGAGTTTTAGCCATTGACGACAACAAAAGTGAGATCTTTGAGCTGCGAGAAGGATTCCGATTGTGAAATTTATGGTTGATATTATGGATCCGAAGCGGTATATCAAAGATGAAATCGAGAATCTAGGAGCATTGTGTCATGACCCTACTTTTTCCGTTATCTTTTACCGTTTGTAGTTAACGTCCGTTAATTGTTATTCGTGTCACGTCATTTATTTGACTTATATTATTAAATTAGTAATAATATATTATTTATTATGTGTTATATGAATATTTGTATTCGTATTTAAGGTTGTACGTTTCTATGTGTAGTGGATTTCTATCCGGCGAACCATTTCGGTTTTCAAACCAACGGTCAAACTTTTGAGATTATTGAATCCAAATTATTTTAGTTATGATATTTTTATATCATATGTATATATATAGTATTTATATATTTTATTTTTCGCGTATGCGTAATTCCTCCGAATATTTAATCGCGTAATAGCGTTTTCGCGTTTCAGGCTTCGTTCGAGCATTCGGGCCACAAGACTTCTTTCCATTGATCAAGTGAGCCATGTGGGGCCCACCCCTCTCAAAATCTCGGCCGAACCCCACTTTGAGGGGGTGATGGTGCAATTTTTCATTAGTTGTTTTTCTTTTTTTTTTATTTTCAAAAATCCTTTTTCTCCTCATTTTAACCTAGCCTCATTTTCTTCCATTATCTCTTCCTCTTTTTCCTTTTGGAGCCTCACCACCACCACACCATATCATCATCATCTTCAATCAAAATATTGCTTGGATCATTGAATTGTTTGCATAATCGGATTCATCTCTTCATCCTCTACGCGATCATATCATTTATTTCTTGATTAGGGTATAAACCCTAACCCTAGATTTTTTATTTCTATTTATTTTTACTGTTTTAATCATATTTTGATAGTATGGTACTTGTGTATTGTTGTATTGATGATTTGATGCGTAGAAATACTCGTTCATGTATGTTTTCGGTTTGATCAATTGTGGACAGCGGACTTTTCATTAAAATCAGTACACTTAACATGTGTTTTTGATTAAATAAAGTGATTAGACAAATTCCTCTCATCAAGAAAATAATTTTAGGCTTTGGATTCATGTTGTTTCGAGTTTCGTGTCAAAAGTTATGCCCGATTTAGGGTTTTGATGAAATTAAAATGCAAAAGCTTGTATGATCAGTTGGGGTCCGACTTTGTGACCATTTTTGGAGTCTTTAGGGTGTACAATTGAGTTAGGATTGATGATTGGATGAATATTCATGTTCGGATCATCAAAATCTGAGCCACGGATCACTCGGAATGGCTAAAACAAGTTTTAAATCGGGTTAATGAATATGTTTGGCTCATGGCTGTATATCATGACTTGTGAACTTACTTTAGGGTGTTATTTAGTACACTAAGGTTTCGTGTGGTTTGGTTAGACGAGGATATATATAAAATTCGTCGAAAACCGACACCCGGGGCTCAAGTTATGACCCGGCGAACTTTTAATTAAACTTATGATTATAAAATTGAACCTTATGTTATAAATGATGATTGGCATTATAATTAAATTACTTATGATATAAAAGTAATTAATTTTAATTAAGACTTATGATATATATTTATTATATCATTTAATAATTATATTATGATTTAATTATTATTATAATTAAACTTAAGATTAATAATACATTTATTATTAATGATAATACTTTTGATAAGTATTAAACTTATGTTATGAGATTATTATATCAAGACTTATAATAAAGATTAATTATTTATTTATTTATTATAAGACTTAGTTATTATTTAATTATAATTTAATTATTAAATACTTATGGTTTAATGTTTACATTAAAATACTTATGATATGATTAATAATTCATTATTAATTAATAATACTTATGATATGATTAAAAATTTATTATTAATTAATACTTATGTTATGATTAATATTTAATTAATTAATTAAATACTTATGTTATATTAATTATATCATTTAAACTTATGTTAACTTTATAATTCAATTAAACTTATGATATGACATGATTATACAAATATGACTTCAAATTACATTATAACTTATATTATTAATTATTAATATAATTTACACTTTAATTTCAATTTTGACTAAGTTTGACCAAGGTTGACTTTTGAGTTGACTTTCGGTTGACTTTGACCTTTAGTTGACTTTTGTTTACTTTTGTTGACTTTTCTAATTAAGGAAATTTTTCTAAGTTAAAAACTTTATAAAAATAGAAACTTTCTTAAAATAGAAACTTTTCAAAAATGGAAACCTGCTAAAAATAGAAAGTACATGTTATACGCTGTCCTGATCATACCGAAACATACCGAGTGTTGTTCTATGCTTATTTGCAACAAGTACTATAGCTATCATGCTAAGACTTGACCTAAGTTAGTTATTTATATTGACATGCTTTATTTATAGGTCGACGTTGTAATCATTCTTGATCACTTTACCTTTGCTATTCGCATTTCTGTGTTGTTGCTTCATTTACGTTAAGGTGAGTTATAGTCTCGTTTTACATACTACTTTAAAGTATTTTTAGGATGAGATTACATGCAGTTTTTGTTTTACGTTTAGACACAAGTAGAATTAAGTTTAAATTATTCATTATGTGTTGAACGAAAATATTTCCTACTCTGGTAACTGTAATCACTGGTTTCTACTGGTGAACGCGAATCCTATGGATAGATCTATCGGGCTTGACAGCCCCATTTCGAGCTAGTCGCGCTAGCAATTTATAATCAGAATGTATTAGTACTTCGCTATTTTTGAAGATACACATGTTCAGTGTATATTGTTGTTTGGTAAGGGTATGAAAATGGTTAAGTGGTTACCAGGTGACTCATGAATTAATGGAATAATATTTTATGTTTTCTAACATTTGAAATCGTGTGGTCTAAAGTTATACGTTATTTTAAAACCTATAATTCACTCAACATTTTTGTTGACTGTTTACTCGCATGTTTTTCTCAGGTACTTGATTAATTGGCTTCCGATGTGCTAGAGATTCTGCATACATGTTGGTTAAACTACATATTTTGGTGGATTTCCTTTCTAGGAAATCATTTTTAAATAAAGAATGCAATGTTGTTTATTAAATCCATATAGAGTTTCGATCAAGCTGTGGGACCAAGTGACTGAGCCGTTAAGGGTACTTGACGGGCCATCACACATTGCTTTTAATTTTACTAGTGATCTATTGAGGATTTGTACGAATATGTTGCGGTGGTGTACCGGATATAATTATAGATTTATAATTATATCATAAATTTATAAATTAAAAAATAAAAATTTTAAGAATTCTTTGCACCTGTGGTCCCCTGTTTTTAGTGAATAAAAGAGTAAAAAGACGATTATACCCTCATATGCATTGCACATGACAAGGGTTAACGGACCTTTTTAACAAAAATTTGACGAAGGGACTCGAATTGCAAAATTAAAATAATTAAGGGACGCTGATTGTCAAATTAAAAATCGAGTGACCAAAGTAGCGATTTGGGGTATGATAGAGGGACCAACTGAGCAAAAAAGTCTAAAAGATGAAATAATTACTTTACAAGATAAAATAGAAATCCCAGAAAAAGAGCTAAAATAATTAAAAGAAAAATCCACTTTAGAAAACATTTCATACATTTCGCAAGAAAAAACCATAAATAAAGGATTAGCGGATATGATACAAGGATATATTTATAATCAAAATGAACTAAATAATGTTGTCTTAGATAAAATCTCTGAATTATATTATAATCATCAAACTTTAATACTTAACCTAAAAAAATATTTAGGAACCCAATCTAAACAATTAGCTATTAGAGAAATTGGAACATTACCATCTAATACATTAGAAAATCCTAGGGGAAATCAAGAAATTCAAGCTATAACTACTAGGAGTGGTAAAACAACACAAGATCCTGTTATGCCTAATCAAGAAGAACTACTTAAGGAAACTAGTAACGAAGAAACTATTAATGACACCCCTGCTAAAAAAACTACACCACCTAAACTTGATAAACCCTTAGAACCTGTTCCATACATTTAACAACTTAGGAAATAAACAACAAAAACGTTTGGAAAATTTCGCTAATATGTTTAATCAGACAAACGTTAATATTCCTTTAATAGATCTACTAAAAGAGAATCCACATTATGGGAATTCTTGAAAACTTTATTATCTAATAAAGGTAAAGATGCTGAAAACTCTTTTAGGTTCATAATAAAAGAATGTAAAGCTATTTTTCAAAAAATTTACATACCCGAGAAACTAGGAGACTCAGGAAGTATGACTGTCCCATGTTCATTTAATAACTCTAGAGTTTATCAAGCATTGGTAGATACCGGAGCTAGTATAAGTTTAATGTCATATTCATTATATAAAAGACTAGGTCTATGAGAATTAACTCCTACTAAAATGTCTATATGTTTGGCCGTTAGTTCTTTTAATCATCCAATGGGAATAGCTGAAAATATACCGGTAAAAATTGATAAATACACTTTTCCCTCCGATTTCGTCATACTGGAAATGAAAGAAAATGATAAAATACCAATAATATTAGGAAGACCATTTTTAAGAACTGCTGCTACTGAATTTCAAATGCAGACTAATACATATAGTTTGGGAATAGGAGATGATAAAATCATTTTAAATAATCAACTTGAACTAGATCTTACTTGCCCAACGATAAAATATGTAGAAACGTGTGTTGAAGAAGAGTAAGATGAATTTTTACTAATGGATATAGATGAGTTTGTATGTGAAATAAAAGAAGAAAACCTTAATGATGAATCCGAAAAGTTAATGAAAGATGAAATGAATGAATTAATAGAAGAGAAACATTAACCTATAACTAATGAATTAAGAATAAAACACTCTATAGAAGCACCACCAAAACTAGAACTAAAAGAATTACCTCCTCATCTAGAATACGTATTTTTAAAAGAAAATTCCGAACTTCCCGTAATCATTTCCTCCGAATTATCTCAAAGTCAAAAGAGCAACTCTTAGTAGTTGTAAAAAAAACATAAAAATGCTTTCGCTTGGAAAACCTCTGATGTTCTGGGAATTGATCCCACCTTCTGTACTCATAAGATTCTATTAGAAGAAATCGCAAATCCCGTAATTCAAAGACAAAGACGTCAAAACCCTAACATGGCTGAAGTTGTAAAAAAAGGAAGTTTTAAAATTATTAGACGCAGGAATGATTTATCCTATATCCGATAGCCAATGGGTTAATCCGGTACAGTGTGTCCCTAAAAAGGGAGGAACCATGTTGTCCTAAACGAAAATAATGAATTAATTCCAACTCGAACCGTTACCGGTTGGAGAGTTTGCATAGATTACTGTAAATTAAACGAAGATACTTGAAAAGATCATTTTCCACTTCCATTTATTGATCAAATGATTGAAAGATTAGCCGAAAAAGAATATTACTGTTTTTTGGATGGTTTTTCTGGATATTTTCAAATTCCAATAGACCCTGAGGATCAAGATAAAACCACTTTCACTTTCCCTTTTGGTACTTTTGCTTATCGAAGAATGCCGTTCGAGTTATGTAATGCCCCTGGCACTTTCCAAAGATGTATGACAGCTATCTTCCACGACATGGTGAAGGATTTTATGGAAGTCTATATGGATGTTTTTTCTGTCTTTGGAATATCCTTTGACTCCTGTCTATCCAATCTTGATAAAATGCTTGCTCGTTGTGAAAAAATGAATCTTGTTCTTAATTGGGAAAAATGTCATTTTATGGTAAAAGAAGGCATTGTCCTTGGCCATAAGATATCTAATAATGGAATTAAGGTTGATAAAGCTAAAATCAATGTTATTGCCAACCTTCCTGAACCCTCTAGTGTTAAATCAATTAGAAGTTTCCTAGGACACGCTGGATTTTATAGACGCTTCATTCAAGATTTTTCCAAAATTGCTCGTCCGTTAACTAAACTCTTAGAAAAAGACACCCCTTTTGAATTTAATGAAGATTGTGAAAAATATTTCTCTATTTTAAAAGAAAAACTCACTAACGCACCTATTATTATATCACCTGATTGGTCTAAGCCTTTCGAACTTATGTGTGACGCTAGTGATTATGCTATAGGAGCTGTCTTAGGGCAACGAAACGAAAAACATTTTCATCCAATCTACTATGCTAGTAAAACGCTAGCAGGTGCTCAATTAAATTATACAATCACTGAAAAAGAATTATTAGCTATAGTCTTTGCTCTCGATAAATTTTGTCCGTATTTAATAATGAATAAAGTAACAGTTTACACCGATCACTCTGCGCTTAAATATTTAGTTAATAAACCCGACTTTAAAGCTCGACTCTTACGATGGGTTCTACTCCTATAAGAATTTGATATGCAAATTATTGATAAAAAAGGAGCCGAGAATCTTGCAGCAGATCATCTTTCGCGTTTAGAGAATCCTAATCTAGACAATTCAAATGAAATTAGAGACACATTCCCTGATGAATGTCTCATGATGATCTCTGATGAGTCATATCCGTGGTTTGCTGACTTTGCAAACTATTTAGCTACCAAAGAATTAAGAAAAGATTTAACTTATCAACAAAGGAAGAAATTCTTCGCCGATTTAAAACATTACTTTTGGGAAAGTCCTTACTTGTTCAAAGAAGGTCCCAAACCATATTATTCGTTGTTTCATTCATGGTAAAGAAGCAAATGAAATCATATTACAATGCCATAATAGTGCACCAGGAGGACACTTTGGTCCCAATTACACGGCTCGCAAAGTTTTGGATTCAGGATTCTATTGGCCTACCATATTTCAGGACGCACATAAATTACTCAAATCATGTGATGCATGTCAAAGAGGAGGAAATCTGTCCAAACGCGATGAAATGCCCCGTAAAATATTCAAGTATGTGAAATATTTGATGTGTGGGGTATTGATTTCATGGGACCATTCCCTTTTCTGAAAGAAATCAATACATTCTTATAGCAGTTGACTACGTTTCTAAATAGACTGAAGTAAAAGCTCTTCCTACTAATGACTCACGAGTAGTGGTTGATTTTCCAAAGAAATTATTTTGTCGATTTGGTTTTCCTAAAGCTTTAATTAGTGATAGTGGAACCCATTTCACTAATCAACTACTCGAGAGAGTTCTTAAAAGATATGGTGTTAACCATCATTTTTCTACAGCTTACCACCCTCAAACAAGTGGTCAGGTTGAAAATACTAATCGAGGATTAAAAAGAATACTCGAATGAACAGTTGAAAATAACCCAAAACTTTGGTCTCGAAAGTTGGATGATGCATTATGGGCTTTCCAAACTGCATATAAAACACCTATAGGAACTACTCCTTTTAGGTTGGTCTATGGGAAAGCTTGTCATCTACCCGTTGAAATTGAACACCAAGGGTATTGGGCTTTAAAGCAATGTAACTTAGATCCTAAAGAAATAGAAAAACACAGACTCCTTCAATTAAACCAACTCGATGAACTTAGGCTTTCTGCTTATGAAAATTCAATGACTTATAAAGAGAAAACGAAAAGATGGCACGAAGATTGAATTAAAAACATTAAAAGATTTCAACTAGGGGATAAAGTCCTAATTTTTCAATCAAAGTACAAATTTTTCTCTGGGAAAATTGAAATCTAGATGGATGGGTCCTATTGTAGTTAAACAATCTTTTCCTACTGGATATGTTGAATTATATAATAAGAAAGGAGAAACCTTTAAAATAAATGGTCATTGATTAAAATTTACTTTGAAAAAGACGCATTGCCAGGAGGGAAAGTAATTTCCCTCACCACCATTAAAGTTTAAAATTTATACCCAAAGTGCTGTAAAGTTTGTAAATTACTTGTTTATTCTGTTAAAATTTTGAAAATTTGAAAATCTAAAAGAAAGCCGCCGGCTTTGGGCTTACGAAGCCGCCGGCCTGGTAAAAGCAGAAAAAGCTGCACCCTGTCATTTCAATAAATGTTTTTTGACCAACGAAGCCGCCGTCTTGGCTTATGAAGCTGCCGGCTTACACTATCTGACGGATTTTAACCCTAAATCGCCTCACTTTTTCATTTTTACAGCCACAAGCATCCCAAAACGCTCTCAAGACCCAAATTTGCTATTTTCTTCACCCAATTTCGAATCAACCATAGCTGAAAGAGTAAGTTCCAATTTTTAAGTTTACATTGTTAAAATCCTTTTATTTTCTACAAAACTGCCACTCTTACTCTGTAATGCCATGAAGCCGCCGGCATCGCCTTGAAGCCGCCGGCCTCCTTCTGATTTCCTGTTAAATTTATGTGGTTTGTTAGTTTACTGGTATAGGAATTGATATGAGTTGCTTTTTAATTGCTGTTAAATTTATTTAATTGCTATTAAATAATTGCTGATAGAATTGTAATGAAAAATCCTGAAAACCTAAAATTACTGAAAATACGTATAAAGCCGCCGACATTATAATAAAGACGCTGACATCCTGCTAATGAAACCCGAATCGAAAATATTACTGTTTGAATAGGTTTTTAAGAAAATTCTGAAATTTCTTGTGCAGGTTATGAAGTTGCCGACCTGGACTATTGAAGCCGCTGGCTTCGTCCAATTTTTAAATTTTTATTGCTAATATTTATTTGAATTATATTAAACAGAGAGTTAGAAATAGGTAGGAACCTGAGGAGGTTGTAATCAGAATCAACTGGGCCTCTTTGCACGAATAGTTAAGGTTTCCACAGGACGACCCTAGGTTTGAGACCATGGCACGTAGGCTTAAAAGGATGTTACGTCAGGAGATGTCGGCTCCTTACGAGATTGATCTGTCCGCTCTAGATTCTGCCGGTTTATATGTTACCTATAAGGAGATGATGCAGACTAACTATTTGGTGCCTCTAGATAATGGATGGGGTATGAATGTGATGATGGAGGATTGGTTTAATTTGTTTAATATTCGGGTGCTGATCTATCCTAGTTTTGTTTATGAGCTACTGGCTTCTGCTACTTGTTCTCGTCACATTCAGAGTGTGACGGATACTTCATTCTTCAGATTTTGACTGGGCGGACGTGAGCAGTCCATGAGCATGATTGATATTGCTCAAGCTTTGGGTATTTATGAGGGGTCTGTTGAGGCTACTTGGTTTGAGGACTATCTTGCTAGTACTGTTAGACAGGGCCGATCGGGTCCTAATCAAGGTTTTAACTATGATGCTGCTTGGAGTGAGTTTGGTGTTCCCAATATGAGTTTTTCTAATAATGAGGTAAGGAGGAAACACATTGTCTTCCCGTACTTGTGTTGCTTCCATGTTCTGATTTCTCACACTATCTCCTTGAGGAAGGAGAATACCGAGAAATTAACTCAGCCTGATTGTTGGTACTTATCTCAGTTTTTTAATCATCGTCCAGTTAACATTCCATTTTGCGTAGCCGATTATTTGAGTAATTCAGCAAGGGGTAGGACTCAAGGAAGTGTTGTGTGTGGTGGTCACTTCATGACCTTGATTGCTAGATCTTTAGGGATTCCGACTATGGGTTTGCAGCCTCTTATGTCTGAGGTTGGTCAGGTTAATGCTAGGATGTGGTTGAGTTCTAAGGTTGTTAAGAGAGGGCATGGTGAGAGTTTCATTCCTTTTAATTCGCCGGTTGGTCAAATAATGGATGTTGAGCAGCATCATAAGGCACCTCATACTGAGGCCTCGAGTAGCCGATCTAGGGGTAGTAGGAGAGGTGGTCATGGTGGTTCAGATGATATGTCGAGGGTGATTGAGATGATGACTGCCCTGAACACTAATCAGGGTAATATGTCCACTATGATGGGGGATCATCACCGGGAGATGTTGGCTAAACACCAAGAGGACATGTCTGAGTTTGATACATTTAGGAGGGAGTCTACTTATGAATTGGGGTGTATGGACTACTCGGTTTAGTGGGGAGTTCACAACGATGAAAGGTTCTATAGCCATTATCCGAGTACTAACCCTTTTGAGCCCACCTACTATGAGCCACCACCGTATTATACTCCAGATGTTGCTTACCCGCCAGCACATTATGATCGTGCCTATAGCTTTGCCCAGATCCAGCCTGCTACTGACATTGATGAGGATGATGAGGATTAGAGGATGAAGAGGCCCCTGTGATGATATTTGTTGGTTATGTTTGAAACATTATTATTATTATTCTGATGATTCATACTTTGGTTTGTAATAACTTTGATTATGTTTAATTATCGTATGCCTGGAACCTTTTATGATTATTATATATGCTTGCTTGCTTTATTATTTTGTATATGTATGCGATGACGCTTGAAGGACGAATAGGTTTTGAAGCAATTAAAAATGCTTCTTGTCTACATTTAAAGCTCGAAAAAGGGGAGAATTACTTTTCTCACTTTTACTTATTATCTTTTTATATATTTTATGCTATAAGGACATTGGAACTTTCTAAGTGTGGGGTGGGAGGTGATTAAAAAGATGATTAAATTATTTTTATTTTCAAGCTAAAATAATTGAAAAATGGGTACAAATTAAATTTTTTTTAGAAGTATTAATTCTTAGTCAAACTAATGTCTTTTTATCTAACTTAATCTTAAAGCTAATAGAACCACTCTCAACTTCGAGATCGGACTACTTGTTTAAAATAGGAATCAAACGCCAAAAATTTGTGAAACGATTGCAAACTTATAGCCACTACCATATGGCATAATAAGCATGGATCACTGAGGCAGCAAAAGAGTCCCAAATAAGGGCCAACTTAGAAAAATTACTAAGCATGAAAGCAAAAAAAATGAAAAGTAAAAGAGCCCAATGAAGGCCAACTAAAGAAAAGAGTTTCAATGAGAACCATATATTTATAAAAACTCTAGAACACAAAAGAGCCCAATGATAACCAAATTGTATAAATTTGACTTAATAAACATTAGGATCTCTTATGTTCTTTGGTCTGGTTCAGACTAGTTCTTATAATAATAAAAGCTAACTTATAATTAGACATCTTTTTGACTTTGTATTTTGCTTCAGCTTTCTATACCCATTTAAAAAAGATATGATTTAATAAGTTTACTTGAGGACAAGTAAAAGTTCAAGTGTGGGGTATTTGATAACTCCTAAATTATACAGTATTTTGATAACATTTTGAGGAGTTATCTTGGTATTTTAAAGTCGTTTCAATGCTAAAACACGCTAAAATGGGTAAAAATGGGGAAATAGGTATTTTTTAATATTTTATTTGAGTTATGTACAAAACAGGATCAAAAACAGTCAAAAACGTAGAAAAGATGATGAAGCCGTCGGCCAGAGGGCACTAAAGCCGCCGACTTCCATGAAGTCATCCAGAATGTTCCAGATTTGATCGAAAAAATTAAGGAACTTGGTGACCAAGAAAATTCAGTAAAGCCGCCAGCTTCACACTGAAGCCGCCAGCCTAATTCACACGGTTTCATCTGCTTGCCTACCAAGTTCAAGCTAATTATGGAAAAGATTTACATCTTGATTCGAAAGCAATCAAGCCGTCGGCTTTACACTGGAGTCGCCAGCTTAAATGATACAAAAAGATACGCCGTATTCTTCACGGCCAATTTTTACGTATTCCCCAATCCAAGTCAAGGGAAGCTGTCGGCTTCCCATCCAAGCTGCTGGCTTGGGTTGGCGGTTTTGAAGATTATAAATAGAGGCCTTAAGGTCAGAGTTTTACATTATCAGAACAGTTTTACTCTGCATTTAGGGTAAAAACACGAATTAGTTAGGTTTTTGCTTATTTTCAACATTTAAGTTCATTAATCAAGCATTTGTGTTTCAATCTCTTTTATGTCGGTATGATCTTTTATCTTAAATCTTGTCTTTTATTTGTTTTTACTTTAGTTATGGGCTAACAGCCTTACATATGCTTGAATCATGTAACACTTTGTGAACAATTGCCTAAATATTATATTCGAACAGTATGAAAGAAAACAGAAACCCAGATTTGGGATATGAAGCCGCCAGCTTCATAGACCAAAGCCGTCAGCTTTATCTGGTAATTTTATTATTTGACTGTAATTTTACTCAGATCAATTTAAAAAGTATTCGGCGGAATTATCCTGCAAAATCAACGAAGCCGCCGGCTTCGCTGACCAAGCCGCCGGCTTTAACTTATAAACATAAAAACTTTAATTTTACAGAACCTCTGGATTTTATGTTATGTCTTATGTCTGATTAAAACACCACCTTTAGATTAATGTGATTTACATTAATCGAATATTATTAGGTTTTAACTAGAACATTACTAGGTTTAAAACTTAGTAACTTAAACATAACAAAAATCGGATTAGTTTAGTTGTGAGACTTATGGCTAGTAACTATAATTAGGGTTTGGTTAACTACACTAAATCTATTATCAGGTCTTAATGCAAGCAAGAAATCTATACATCTATTCTAGGATTAACCTGATCAACTAATCTTGGATTAGATATTTATAGGTCAATAATAAATCTGAGTTTAGTTTTAATTCAAAAGGCAATTGTGAACAAGGTGTGAAAGATTCAAGCATGTGTTCTTTTTATTATTGTTTAACTTTTCAATTTATTTATTTGCAATTTGTCTGTTCTTTTGTTTAATCATTATTTAAAGCAATTAAATCTTAAAATCAAAATTTATATTCTAAATCCACTCGTTCTCTTGGGACGAACATTAACTTACTAAATACTAAATTACATTTGATCGGGTTCTGTTGCTCGTTACGGTGTTAAAAGTAAATCGTAAACTAAGATATTGTAAATTTAAAAGTAGATTAAAAAGGCACGCATTATTGCACACATTTTTGACACATCAACTTTTTGGCGTCGCTGCCGGGGATCACAGTGGAATCAAAAGAATATAAACTAAACACTTACATACGAGTGGTGACTGTCTTAATACGAGTGGTGACTGTTTAATCCCCACTTTGCAGGAATTGTCAAAATTTTGGATCTCGGGTGCCCAAACCATGAATTGTATATTGTATTTTGAAAAATAGATTAGTTAATGGTTTTATTCTATCTATTTTGACAGTCAACAAGATGATGAGGTAACCGCACGTTGCGGCGTGAAAGTTTTTGCAATACTGCTTTTGTAACACCGGCCATTTTTTTTAAACACACAGCGGAAGACTTTATTTACAAACACTATATATCTCACGTCATTACATTAATCCGTGTAATTACGTTTAAGTTTACACAACGGTGTTACGTTATTACAAAACATTATTTATACAAAAGTCCACATCAGAGTTGGGTTGTCAAACATGTCTTCTACAACAGTACCCATCCTGATAGCAGTACCTAAACCTGCAAGGGGAGAATATGTGGGGGATTAGCGCACCGCTAAGTGAATGGAATCTATCTAACAGATATAGCTTAAGCTACACACAAGCTATATACGAACAACAATACATGATAACTACCAACTAGCATACAATAAGACAATACGAGGATCGGCGGCTTGTATGAGCACACGACTCTCAGCTGATCGGGCCTGAGTCTACCAATAGTCCCTGCTACTCAATTCACAGTATAGTTATCCAGATGCAGGGGATGCATCATTCACACTATACTCCACAATCAATAGCCTATGGACCCAACCTCCCCTAGGCACGGTTGACCTCATACGGACTCTAACCTCTCCTAGGCACGGTCTCGAATCCCCAATCTCCCTAGGCCCGACTGGTGCCATTCACACAGTGTATACATAATTCACATACAACATCAGGCAAACGATATTATTCTATCATTTAAATTCCTACACTATGCATGGTAAAAGAGTCAACCACTGTAGCAAGATATGCTACTTAAACTCTATCCGTAGATAGACCCACTCACCAATTACCAGCAACTGCTCAGTTATTATTTCTGAGCTTCCTCCTTGTCCTTATCTCCTGAGAACAGCAAAAACCAAGTTAGAATAGTGTTCCCATCAAGATTAGACACACTGACAGCGAATTATAGCAAATTAGTAAAAAAATTCGTCCGCTAAATTTTTCATGCTTAACACTTGTGCACTTTGAAAATTTACATCCTGAACACCAAAATACAAACGGGCAGCATAACGGCCAGAAAAAGGCACTTTGGTAAAGCATTCTGCCCTGGACACACAGTCGGTCGACTGTCTCCTGAATCGGTCGACTGACGTAGACAGTCGGTCGACTGTTGACACAACCGGTCGATTAACTTTCCCAATCGGTTGACTTATTGGGTAATACCTCAATCGACCGAAGGTAAATCTCAGTCAGTCGGTTCACTAAACAATCGGCTGGTTGAACCCTCAGTCGGTCGACTGTCGACCGACAGTCGGCCGACTGTGTTCATCTTCCTCAGAAACTGAACAAAGGCTACAGACTTCACGATGAAATCCTCAAATCTCGATCTAGAGCTCGTTTTAAAAACCAAAATCGACCACAACTTATTCACTACTTGTTATAGACTCAAAACCCACAACAATTTGACCATAACAACACTTAAATCACTTGTTTTGACACAATTTCAAGCTTTTTACAAAACTCACACAAAACCATGAATTTAACAACGAATTAAACACAAAAACACATTTTACTTACCTTGATAGACTCGGTAAACGATAACAAACACGATTCTAACACCAATTTGAGCTCAAGATCAATGTTTAAGGGTTCAGGTTTTTGAAGAGGTGGAAGTTAGGTACGGGAGTGAAGAATGAATTTTCTGGAAACATCACAAAATGAGCAGGTCAAAGCTTATATATTTGTGTTAAACACAATACCCCATCACACATGGGTATTTACCAGTTATCTGATATCTTTCGCACAGGATTAGGTAACCCAAAGGAGGTCCAAATAAAATAAACAAATCTATTCTGGGACCCTTGTCACAAACTGGACACAACACAAATATAATAAAACACTAATAAAATAATTAAAATAAAAGCACTTAAGACTAAGCACAAACCCTAAGGGCAAAAATAGTCCACTTACAACTAGTCCGGGTTTCAGTTTGTTACAAATCCACCCCCCTTAAGGAGATTCTGTCCTCGGAATCTGGTCTTGGTCAAATAAATGAGGGTAGCAATATCTCATCAACTCTTCCGTTTCCCACGTAAGATTCGAACCCAAACTGTGTTTCTACTCAATCAACACCATCGGTATCTCTTTCTTTCTTAACTTAGTCACCTTTCGGTCAGCTACACGGACCGGATCTTCCACCAATTTCTTATTCAAATCGACCCTTAAATCTTCTAAAGGAAGAAGTTGCATTTCATCGTCGACTTTACACTTACGAAGATAATACACGTTGAATGTATTATGAATACCGGCTAATTCTGGCAGAAGATATAACACCACAGTCTGATCATTTAACACTTCACTGATCGAAAACAGACCAATAAATCTCGGTGCTAACTTACCACGTTTACCGAACCTGATAACCCCTTTCCACGGTGAAACTTTTAAATACACTCGTTCACCCACACTAAAGGTTACCTGACGTCTACGCGGATCAGCATACATTTTCTGTCTATCTCTAGCGGCTTTCAACTTTTCTCGCGCAATTTCAACTTTTTCGGCTGTCAATTGAACAATTTCTGGACCTGCAAACTATTTCTCCCCGGCTTCTAACCAACAAGTCGGAGTTCTGCAATGACGACCGTACAACATTTCATAGGGCAGCATCCCTATACTCAAATGATATGAATTATTATACGTGAATTAGACCAACGGCAAATGTGTATCCCAAGAACCACCGTATTCTAACACACAAGCCCTTAACAATTCCTCCAAAGTCTGTATCATTCTTTCACTCTGACCGTCTGTCTGAGGATGATAAGCTGTACTTAAATTCACACGTGTACCCAAATTCTGTTGAAGGCTATTCCAGAAATTCGACACAAATCTAGAATCCCTGTCTGAAACAATCGATAACGGCACACCATGTCGACTAACTATTTCTTTCACGTACAATTTAGCTAACTCACTTAATGAAGCTGTTTCACGAGTAGCAAAAAAATGAGCACTTTTAGTTAGACGATCCACTATTACCCAAATCATATCATGTCTTTTCTGAGTTCGAGGTAATTTTGTTACAAAATCCATCGTTATATGTTCCCACTTCCACTCTAGAATCTGTAACTGACGTAACTGTGAATACTCGGAAATTTCCGATCAAATTTAAACTTTAATCTTCATATGGTTCCGACACGATAAGCAAAATCTGTAATGTTGAGTCTTGAAAATTTTGAAGCTATATTCATGTCATCAATTACCCTTCGACTATGCTCGACGATTCACGAACATTTATGTGTATATGGATATTATCTGTAAATATATTATAATAATAATTTTATTGGTTTAAAAATATAATTTGTATTTAAAATATATATATCTAAAGTTTATTGAGTGTATATATATTTGGTCTCAGATTCATTTAGTAAACGATTGCAACACTCGATGGTTATGTAAACAAATCAAAAAAAAAAATATAGTTATTATACTAATATTAATTTAGTATACTTAGTATTAATCTTAATATCAGTATTATTAGTATAACTATATATAATGTAGATAGATATAAAAAGTTATACATTTAAATTGTTACTAAAAATTATTGTTATCATCATTAATATCATTATTAATATACTTAGTAATAAAATTATGTATTAGTCATTATCGTAATTATTATCATTAATTTCAAAATTTTTATTACCAATAATATTAAAGATCATTATAGTTATCATTATTATTATAAATAGGATAAAATATTAATATTATCATAAATAATATTATTATTATCAATTTTATTATCTATATTATTATTTATTATTATTAATATTAATAGTATTATTACTATTATGGTAATATTTATTAAATGATAAAATTATTTACATATACAAATAATATACATACATATATATGATTACAAGTACTGTTATATATAAATACAAATATAAATACAACTATAATACAGTTATATACCTATATACAATAAGTGTTCTGTTATATATCACCGACACATTTAAATTTTTTATCTGATGATAAAATCTTTGAATTGTACGAACGGATTTACAGAATTATATTCGTTGTTATTTTTCCTTCTTGTTCTGTTGCAAATTGGTACTAGTTGTTGATATAATATTGTCTTCAGTTGTTAGCTGTCCAACTCAGCCACGATCCTCAGACAAAAGAAATCGAGTATTATGGGCAAATAAGAAGAAATTAAACAGATAAATCCAAATTCAGTTACCCATCGACTTCCTCTTTCATTTTTTCTTTATTATTTCTGTACCTGAACGAATCAAATCTTGTCGACCTTTAAAATACTATGAAACTCGATCACATTCAATGATATGTAATCTAGTCTACCTTACCTTATCAAATATCAAATACAATTAACTACCACAGTGTACCTCCATCGAATCACCTTAAACTCACCAACACCTTCAACCACAATCCACCACCATTTCTATCACCCTTTCACTCTTACTCTATCTATTTCTCTAGATGGATATGTACATACAAAATACATATTTGATATAAACATACCTCCTTGTTTGCTTCTTGATGAACGATTATCAAACACCACGAGTCACCTCCCTTAGCCGCCACTTTGTTGCTACGTTATGCAGCCATCAAACGCGATCTCTACAATCATTTTTTTCTGCTGTACGTGGCTAGAACCCACTCCAAAACAACCTTTGAACATTTTTGTTCTTTGCTACTCGCCACCTTCTGTTTCCATATATTTTATTGGTTTGAAACTCTTATACACCGCCACTATTATTTGTTGATTGTTCCTTGTATCTACTGCTACTGCCTTTTTCTTCTATGTTATCAAAACCGCACCAACAAAACAAACTTTTGGAAAGATCGTGATGATGAAGGTGTATATATAAATTGAGTTGCTAATGCGTATATATATAAATATCATTTCTTTATGTGTTGACCGACATCTTACCCCACATGTCAAGCTATTTTTCGTTAGTGGTAGGAATACAATAATAGAAAGTGGTAACACATAATCAAAGATAAGGTACCGGGTCAAATGCTCCACTATCCCATAATATTACGCGTTTTATATTTTTTTTGTGGATCACGGTATTAGGTGTAATGATATAGGTTTGCTTGGTCACTACCCACATACTACAAAGGAGATGATGATTTAAAGAAACGAAGATGTAATGGAAGTAATGATGTTAATATAGATGATGATACATGAGGTCGATTAGTTAATGATAAATGAGGATAATTAGGATCATGGGAAAATAATGATAATTACGTATTGATGACGCATGGTAACGGGATAAAGATGGTGATGTTTTATAACGAACCCATAGGAGGAAAGGAAAACCGCGTATTTTAGATTAGTGATGACGAGTAGGATCGATGATATTAATTATGATAATAGTATACATCTGTTTCTCTTCCTATTCCATTTGTTGGAAATTAAAACGTGAATTGATACATGATAAGTTATGATGATGATATCGGGAATTATGATTTTTTGATTACGATTAGAAATATGGTGAGGACTATTGTACTTCGAATTTAGATAATGATGATAGATGATGATAGTCATGAAGTTTGATGATGATGATATTGATCATTGATGATGTATATCAATGGATAGTTTTGGATGTCTTTGAAGAAGAAGAATGAAACAGAATTCGTGGTTAAATAGATTTAATCTAGGATACAAAACAGAAAAGCATTGTCAGAGGATTGGTTAAGGTTGTGTTGGTTTCACCGAGAGGTCATGGGTTCGAGCCTGGTGCGAGGCATTTTTTTAGGGAAAGCGTTTAAGGTAGTTTATATATCATTTTTATTATTATTATTATTATTATTATTATTATTATTATTATTATTATTATTATTATTATTATTATTATTATTATTATTATTATTATTATTTTTATTATTATTATTATTATTATTATTATTATTATTTGTATTATTATTATTATTATTATTATTATTATTATTATTATTATTATTATTATTATTATTATTATTATTATTATTATTATTGTTATAAACATTAACATTAAAATTAACATTTTAAGTAAAATTATTACTATCATTAGGATTATTATTATTTTATCATTATTAATGTTATGATAAGTATTAACATTTTTCTTATCATTATAATTATTATTATTATTATAATTATTATTATTATTATCATTATTATCAAAACTATCATTATTATTATTTTCATTAAACATGATTTTTATATATAATTTTATTTACATTATTTTTAATATCATTAATATTATTATTATTACAGTATTATTATTACTACAAACATAATAATATTATTTACAAAAATATTTACATATAACAAATTTTGATTTAATAACATAATACTAATTATATAGATATATATGTATTAGTATAACAATATGTATAAATATTAATATACAGAATATATATATATATATATATATATATATATATATATATATATATATATATATATATATAACATTTGAAATAACAAATATATTACTAAAATTAAATAAGTAATATACATAAACTAGTTTGATTATTATTACATGTTAATTATAAGCGTTAATATATATAAATGATATAGGTTCGTGAATCCGAGGCCAATCTTACACTTTTTCTTACACTTGTTCAATGATGTTATATGTATTTTTACTATGAAATACAGTACGGTAAGTTCATTTACTCCCTTTTACACTTTACATTTTTGGGACTGAGAATACATGCGCTATTTTTACAACTGCTTTATTAAATGCTTTTGAAATATATTTTGAACTGCGAATACATGAAATGCTTTTATAAATGTTTGACGAGATAGACACAAGCAAAACATTTCTCGAATGAATTATTTTGCAGACAGAAGTTCTGCGGATTATTATTGAATTATGTGGACATGATAATTGCCACCATTGAATTATGTGGATATGATAATTGCCACCATTGAATTATGTGGACATGATAATTGCCACCATTGAATTATGTGGACAGGATAATTGCCACCAATTGATGTGAATGTTATGTATCGAGAGAATGATTTTATACACAGGTTATGTGTATGTTATTTTTGTGCACGAGATATGTGTACGGTTATTAAGATTTATGAAAGATGATTTCGTTCACGAGAAAGGTGTACTGTATTTAAAAGATATCGCATGTACATTACATGTGGGTATAGGATTCGGGCCCATTTGTACCATGCAGCATTTAAATCTTGTGGTCTATTAAAATGATGAATTTTATTATTTTATGATAAACCTATGAACTCACCAACCTTTTGGTTCACACTTGAAAGCATGTTTTTTCTCAGGTATGAAAGAAATCTTCCGCTGTGCATTAGTTCATTGATGTGGTAGCGTGGGGGTACGTGATAGTACTATATTTTACTACGAAAAGTGATACAAACTACACAAGTTTTAATTATTTATTTACAAAATGGATATACCTAAACCTTGCTACAACACTATAGGCAGTGTACCTAATCGTAGAGTAGTATAGTTTTTAGTAAGTCCGGTTCGTTCCACAGGGAGCGGGCTTATTGCACACTATATTTTTAAACAACTATATTTTAACAAAATATATAAATATATATATATATAATAATATATAAAAAGGGGGTTTACCGTTTAATGACCGGTTTGTCGATTTATATTTTAAGTTACAATTAAAACCTAATGCAAAATATAAATGACGATAATTAAAGTAGCGAAAAATAAATGACAATAAATAAATGACGTTAAATAAAATAGTGAGTAAATAAAAGTACGATGAAAAATACAATAAAACAATTATGCTTATTTAAACTTCCATAATCATGATGTTTGACGTGTTGATTTTGGTTTTATGCCCATGGGTTAATTGTCCTTTGTCCTGGATTATTTAATATGCCCGTCTGGTTTTTGTCCATAACAGTCCATCAGTCATAAATATAAAATGCGAGTGTCCTCGTCAAATTATTCTTATACCTGAAGTCAAATATTCCAACTAATTGAGGACTTAAACTGTAACAAGGTCTTAATACTTTGTTTAATAATTACACCAGGATATCGACTGCGTGTAACCCAAGGTTTTAATACTTTGTTAACAATTACGCCAAGTGTCCTTGTACATAATTTCACCCCTGTTTTAATAAGTCCATAGACTATTAATCCATTCCCGTGTCCGGTTAAATGAACGATTATTCGTACATATAAATACCTCGCCCATCGTGTTCGATCGAGTGTATATGGTTATTTATAGGGACGTCCAATTGTAAATCTTTATATTAAAATTAACAAACTATCATTTAGTTAAACAAATATAAAGCCCATTAATAGCCCATAGTCTAATTTCCACAAGTGTCGTTCTTTTGTCCAAACCCCAATTATAGTACAAAGCCCAATTACCCCGTCTTTAATATTTAGTCCAACATTATGATTACTTTGGCTCAAATAAGCATAATAATAACTTAAGTACGAGACATTAATTTAAAATGAAGAACATAACTTACATTGAGTATTTATCGCGTAGTGTTACACGGACAGAATTTCGACTTCAAAAACCCGTAAAAATAACTTTTACATAACCCGAACTAATCTAATATAAAACTACCTTATACTATATATATTATATATATATATATATATATATATATATATATATATATATATATATATATATATATTTATTTATTTATTTATTACAGAGTATTATTATTATTATTTTTATTATTTTTATTTTTACTCGCAGAATTCGTGACCTTTTATAGGCATTTTGGAATTTGGCAGCTCCGCGAGTCATGGAGTTTTTGGCCTTCAAACTCCGCGAGTCGTGGAGTTTGAAAATACAGCTCACAAACTTTTGGCTCCTAGCTTGTCGACATAATAAATATATAAATATAAAATATAAATAATTAATATAATTATTTATATATTATATTATATTCTTGTGCATAGTTGACTTGTAATTTTTGGTCCGTTGCGTCGGGCGTTGATAGTTGACTCATGTCCCGGTTCCGGATTTTCGAACGTCCTTGCGTACAATTTAATATCTTGTACTTTGCGTTTTGTAACTTGTACTCTTGTCATTTTTAGACGTTTTTCATCAATAAATTGAACCTTTTGAATTGTATCTTGTACATTTGAGCTTTTTGGACGTTTGTGTCTTCAAATCTTCTTTTTCGCCTTTTGTCTTCGCACTTATTTATTTAAACAATTACAATGAAAATATAATACAATTACATATGAAAACCTATTATTTAGGAGGGATATTGCTATGAAATATATGTTCCTTTTTAGCCTTATCAAATATCCCGACACTTGAGCGTTGCTTGTCCTCAAGCAATACAGAACTTGAAATAAAAACATACATGAATCACTTTTTTATTCATCACACTTTGTACATCAGTGATTTTGATATCGTGGTATAAACAATGATAGTAACGATAGAACCATGGTTAAAAGTGGGTGTGTCATCCACAGTTGCCTCGGGTTTAGGTCAACGACACTTGCAATTAAATAGCCGATTTACTTTCGGTTTCCAAAGCAAAGTGCACATTTGAAAGGCGGTTTACAGTCCCACATGACTATGAAAATTTAGATCTGTTAGGAAATTGGATCTTTATGAAAACATTTGATCTTTTGAAATTCAATCTAGCTTTTACCCTAGACAAGTTTTCCGGAATAACCCTTCACCGGTGTTTGCAAAATATTTTTGTGGGTTGTGTGGGTTTCAGATTTGAAAATTTTAGCTCAACACTTGTGGTTTTGTGTTACCCACTTGTTAACCTTGTATTAGGAAAGCAACACGTCCAGTTTACTTGTTCCGTATATTACCTTTCGGTAAACTACCGTCCGGTTGTAAAGGAAAGCGATGAACAAGAAACTGTTAAGGCAATGTCTAATGACATGCATTTGATTATGGTTCAAAAACGTGTCGGATGCTATTACTATCCTTGGTAGGAGCAATAGTAAAGATCATCCTAAAAATTTTCCGGTCTGGCACAAGGTCCTGTCTTCGACCATGCTATGCAACCACCGTTCTTACGGTTGACACCCGATTTAGTTCAGGTGACCTAATGAATTCCAGGTGAATTCCTAGGATTTTACCTTCAATGGTAATGAACGCATTGAAAATGGGTTTTCAGAAAACAAATCGGTTTTAATTTTGATCAAAATATTTTCTCGTTCAAGCTCGAGTTTAGATATCATTGAATTCCATGAGTTTGTAATTCTCAATCTTTAAGGTCAATCTCAAGGATTGAGTAATATCAGTCTTAAAAGATGATTTTTGATCTTTAAGGAGATTATCCTTTCTGGGGATCTGATTCATTAGTCTTATCAAGCTAATTTGCACGGTGACCCCCATTGTACGAGATAAATCCTTCTCATGGTTAGGATAAATCTGACCACCTGGCGACCCTGTTTGATGCTGATGTCCATGGATTTTCTGCTGATTTTAGAGATGACTTTTCTAGATTTTTCGTCAACCTACAGCTGGTCTGGATGGCAACTTCTTGACCTAAATCAAGAAGCGCGTGTCTTTTTCGGAAGACTTTACTTCCTTTTAATGATGGAATTGATTCATCGTGTAGATCCATCTTTCATTACAGTAAATCGGGTAAAACAGTTAATTTAGTCCAAAACAAAAGCACCTGCAATAACTTTACAGAAACATGTGATAGATAATTTTTTATTGAATAACTTGGTATATTCTCCCCACACTTGGCTTTTATTTATTATGTTCTTTGCCTTTTTATTCTCTTATATTCCATTTTAAATGAATTCAAGCGTTTTGGGTTGTTTCTCAATTTATGTCCTTTCCGAGGTAACGATAATTTCGGTATTAACACCTAATTTTCATCGTTCATAAATATGTATAAACATGATTTTGAATTCATTTATTTGAAAATTTTTAAAATTTTTACAAAATTTGGCAAATAAACTAAGTGCAAACCCGAGAGAATTTATAACTCTTCCCCACACTTGAGATCATGCAATGCCCTCATTTGCATGAAATCAGACTATAATTATAAATTCACGAGGGTGATTAGTGTAGAAAGTAGTTAAAGATACCATAAAATTGCAGGATGATAGATGGTGCACCTCATCGTTCATTCCTTCTTGTTTTATCACACATGTTTTTCTTCAAAAACGGTTGCTTTTCTGAACTGTTTGATAATTTTTGAAAATGCGTCTTTTACCCTAACTTATCATGCATTTTTATTAACGAGTTATGCATTAACCCGAACCCCGAATTTAACGTTAAGTGAGGTTAGACTTCTCCACACTTAGCTGACGACATGTGAAGTCGGTAGAATAAGTTCCACGAATTAAAATAGTGAGCCAGTTATTTACATCTCGGGTGGTGTATAATATATCAATGGGTTTAAAGTTTAGACTCACCCAATCGTCACTACTTAATTCTTTTTTAAGTGTAGCTTTTAGTAAATGGATATGTCTCTTTTCTGGTTCTTGGTCAAATGGATCGATATACACCGACATACATATTTCTATAGGGTGGACAATTCCTAACATTTCCTTCCTTTTATTCTCAGGATCAAAGTTTTCACCTCTATTACCCAATTGGGTAAAATTCGAGGTGTCATTATCTGTTACAGCTCGTAGTTCATTTCCGGTGGATGACTCGTCTATTGAGAATATTGGGTTGGAAGGTTGTGGAATGGTGAAGTTCGGTTTGGCCTCGGGGGTAAAATTTTCAACGTTATCGTATTCCCAAGAGTACCAATTTTTACCCTTACTTCTTCTTTATCCATTGATGGATTGATGATTTCGTCGGTAGAGGCTAATGTGTCGATATGTTGTGAAATTGGTAAGACTGAATAAAAAGTATCATCGGGATAGTTGGTGATTTCGGAGCTCTCGAATTCATCAAAATTCGATGATATGAGATTTTCTTGCACACGACTCCTCAGATCAACAGGTGTGTAGTCTGATAGAGTTTCAGCTTGCCGGTTTACAAACTCTCTCATTTGTTCATTTTGAGCATTGAGTTCTTCGAGTTTGATTTTCATATTGTCTAATAAATTTTCAGACACGTAATTTTCCTCGTCTACTGGTTGTTGAGTTTGGATATATTCTTGGAAATAATCCCAATTTGAATTGTATTCTTCGTAATCGTTCCATTCAGGTTCCGTGGGTGCGTAATTTTCCATAGGAACGTAATAGTAACATTCCCATGTTGAGTGATAATCTCCACAAATTTCACAACCAGTTATTGTTTCGTCATTCGTGATCCAAGATTGACCGAATGAATTGTCATCAACACCCGTTTGAGAGTATTGATTAAATTGATTTTGGATATCAAAAAGAGTTTCCATAGCCTTGTTTTCAAAATTTTCCATTTTATTGCGATCGCCAAATTTTAGCTACAATGTGGTGCATTTACTAATTATTCTATTAGTTATAAAAATAGAAAAACTTATATAAGTTGTCCAATTAATAGACTTTTCTGCTTTTGCCCACGTTTCGAATAGCCAAAAGATGCAGCAGGGAGCCAGAACCCTTTAAATCGGAAGCTCACAACTCAGCCACTAACAAATCCAACTATTACTACGAAGCAGAAAATTGTCAACGTCCATTAATTTAACCACTTAAATAATTTTTCTTTCCGTTTGAGATATTAGATAAGAAATAGAGAAAATTTCTAAGTCCTAAAAAAAACTAAAGCGTCGAGAAATAAGAAAGAAAAAGAAGTGCGTCGAAAAATATCGAAAAATAAAAGTGTCGAAAAATAATAGGCGTCGAAAAATAAAAATAAGAAAGTAGCGCTTCGAAACTTAAAAAGGA
Source organism: Rutidosis leptorrhynchoides (assembly GCF_046630445.1). NCBI lineage: Eukaryota > Viridiplantae > Streptophyta > Magnoliopsida > Asterales > Asteraceae > Rutidosis > Rutidosis leptorrhynchoides. The sequence continues at coordinate 143,109,347 of NC_092343.1, forward strand.
ATTAAAAACTAAGAATTAAAAGTTGCGTCTAAAAATATTAAAGCTTAAAAGAAAAACTATATCCCAAATGGTAATAACTTAAAAAGGTACTAAAATATAAAACGGCGTCGCAAAATTCTAAAGCACCTAAATCTTAGTCTAAAGAAAAAGCTCTTAAGGGATTTTATGACAAAGCCTAAAAATCTAGAAATAAAAATAACTACGGTAAAAACTATGACTTAAAACTAAGTACGAGCGATAAAATACAAATATTACGCTAAAACAAATAAAAAGATACAAAATATAAAAATAATCTTAAAGTTGTAAAAAGTACAATTTTTATAAAAATATTATTTTTATATTTTTATTTTATAAAAGTATTAATTTATATATAAATAAAACTAATTAAAATTTAAAATACAATTTAATTAAAAATTAAAACTAATTATATTAAACTAATAAAGTAATTAGGGTTTAAAAATAATAATAAATAATATTACTCCGTAATTAAAGCAAAAATATGGTTTCTGTCAGCGCGTCAGAGCAGCTCCGCGAGTTGCAGCGTTTTAAGCCTGCAAACTCCGCGAGTCGTGGAGTTTGCATTTTCGGTTTTTTTTTTTATATTGTTTTTCTAAAAATATATATATTTATACAAAAATAAATTAAAAATATAGAGTTTCGCCGACTTCCCCGGCAGCGGCACCAAAAACTTGATGTGGTAGCGTGGGGGTACGTGATAGTACTATATTTTACTACGAAAAGTGATACAAACTACACAAGTTTTAATTATTTATTTACAAAATGGATATACCTAAACCTTGCTACAACACTATAGGCAGTGTACCTAATCGTAGAGTAGTATAGTTTTTAGTAAGTCCGGTTCGTTCCACAGGGAGCGGGCTTATTGCACACTATATTTTTAAACAACTATATTTTAACAAAATATATAAATATATATATAATAATATATAAAAAGGGGGTTTACCGTTTAATGACCGGGTTGTCGATTTATATTTTAAGTTACAATTAAAACCTAATGCAAAATATAAATGACGATAATTAAAGTAACGAAAAATAAATGACAATAAATAAATGACGTTAAATAAAATAGCGAGTAAATAAAAGTACTATGAAAAATACAATAAAACAATTATGCTTATTTAAACTTCCATAATCATGATGTTTGACGTGTTGATTTTGGTTTTATGCCCATGGGTTAATTGTCCTTTGTCCTGGATTATTTAATATGCCCGTCTGGTTTTTGTCCATAACAGTCCATCAGTCATAAATATAAAATGCGAGTGTCCTCGTCAAATTATCCTTATACCCGAAGTCAAATATTCCAACTAATTGGGGACTTAAACTGTAACAAGGTCTTAATACTTTGTTTAATAATTACACCAGGATATCGACTGCGTGTAACCCAAGGTTTTAATACTTTGTTAACAATTACGCCAAGTGTCCTTGTACATAATTTCACCCCTGTTTTAATAAGTCCATAGACTATTAATCCATTCCCGTGTCCGGTTAAATGAACGATTATTCGTACATATAAATACCTCGCCCATCGTGTCCGATCGAGTGTATATGGTTATTTATAGGGACGTCCAATTGTAAATCTTTATATTAAAATTAACAAACTATCATTTAGTTAAACAAATATAAAGCCCATTAATAGCCCATAGTCTAATTTCCACAAGTGTCGTTCTTTTGTCCACACCCCAATTATAGTACAAAGCCCAATTACCCCGTCTTTAATATTTAGTCCAACATTATGATTACTTTGGCTCAAATAAGCATAATAATAACTTAAGTACGAGACATTAATTTAAAAAGGAGAACATAACTTACATTGAGTATTTATCGCGTAGTGTTACACGGACAGAATTTCGACTTCAAAAACCCGTAAAAATAACTTTTACATAACCCGAACTAATCTAATATAAAACTACCTTATACTATATATATATTATATATATATATTTATTTATTTTTTACAGAGTATTATTATTATTATTTTTATTATTTTTATTTTTACTCGCAGAATTCGTGACCTTTTATAGGCATTTTGGAATTTGGCAGCTCCGCGAGTCGTGGAGTTTTTGGCCTTCAAACTCCGCGAGTCGTGGAGTTTGAAAATACAGCTCACAAACTTTTGGCTCCTAGCTTGTCGACATAATAACTATATAAATATAAAATATAAATAATTAATATAATTATTTATATATTATATTATATTCTTGTGCATAGTTGACTTGTAATTTTTGGTCCGTTGCGTCGGGCGTTGATAGTTGACTCATGTCCCGGTTCCGGATTTTCGAACGTCCTTGCGTACAATTTAATATCTTGTACTTTGCGTTTTGTAACTTGTACTCTTGTCATTTTTAGACGTTTTTCATCAATAAATTGAACCTTTTGAATTGTATCTTGTACATTTGAGCTTTTTGGACGTTTGTGTCTTCAAATCTTCTTTTTCGCCTTTTGTCTTCGCACTTATTTATTTAAACAATTACAATGAAAATATAATACAATTACATATGAAAACCTATTATTTAGGAGGGATATTGCTATGAAATATATGTTCCTTTTTAGCCTTATCACTCATATTAGAGACATTACTTGGAGTCATTCATGACATATTTCAAAAGATGTTGCATTCGAGTCGTTGAGTTCAACAAGATTATTATTAAGTCAATTATAGATGGATATATTATGAAAGGGTATGCATGCCGTCAACTTTCAATGTAAATGAAAGTTTGTCTTTTAAAAACTAATGAAATGTTTGTAAAATGTATCATATAGAGGTCAAGTACCTCGCAATTAAATCAACTATTGTGAATCGTTTATAATGTATATGAACGGGTCCTTTCAGTTGGTATCAGCGTGGTGGTCTTAGCGAATCAGGTCTTACATTAGTGTGTCTAACTGATAGTCGTTAGGATGCATTAGTAAGTCTGGACTTCGACCGTGTCTGCATGTCAAAAGTTTTGCTTATAATTTTTGTCGGAAATCATCTGCTTATCATCCTTATGAAATTACCTGCTCATTATTCTTAGTCTAGACACGTTTTACTGGAATGATTGCATGAATAGTGTATAGACAAAATTCATATCTTAGCGTATATGTTATTGTTACCTTTGCCTGACAGATTCCGTAGATTCCTCCGTAACTTATGGAATTTTAGTATTATATATGCATATGTAAATTAGGTATTGCAGGGTACTAATCTACATCCTATAATCTATTTCTTATCAAAAATCCTTCATCTGATCGTACGAGATTAATCCCTCGACCAGTTCAAATTCCTCGGATTCCGACAGCTATTTCGATATGGAGTTTCACCTAAGCTCCAGAAGCAGCATCACCAGAATTAATCAGCCAATCAGCCACTCCCAATTCATCTGATGGGTTCGTAGTCTACTTAATCATTGGATACAAGAAGAAGGTGATCCTTTCCGTCAACCGAATTCACCTCTAGGTGAATAACCTGAAGCAATTACCAGCGAACCTATCCACAACACCATTTTCACCCTCATTTCCCTAATATCTCGTCATGATTATATACTATCTTAGATTCTAAACCTTATTCATTCACTCGTTCTTACTGAAAATCATTCCGGAGTAATCAAAGATGTCAACGAACTTCGCGCTCGAGTAATTAATTTGGAAAACGTGGTGCAAAACCTACCAACTTCAACACCGGCAACACCAGTACCACCAACAACCCAAGTTCAACATCACACGCCTCAACATCTCATTATATACCTCGAGCATAATCATCAATCTGCGAATCATTCTACATCATTTATCTTCGTTCGACATGGCGATTATGTAATCTTTAATGTTTTAGAGATTATATATTCTTGTTCTAAAGGTAAATCAAATGAGTTTAATATCATATTGACTCATTAAATCCATGATTACATCTGAAGAAAATATATATGTATATATATTTTCATAAAGATTGTAATTAAAAATTCTTTTGTACAAACTGTTAATGGTCAAAATATTTTACCGGGTAGGTAATACCCGAAGAATATTTAGATTTCACATTAATAAGTACACTGTACATTCTTTCAAATCTGATTCAACAGTCATTTACAATCCTACTTACATCCATCGGTATACGTATCCGTTCACCACAGTATAACCATTTTCATTCAATTTCATATTTGGATTTTGACCTATCAGAATCCGACAAGTGGCATAATGAAGAAAACATTGGACAAAATAAAATTTGTTAGAAACAAACAAATTAACTATGAGAAATTTTGTTAAGAATCCACGCTAAAAAAAATCCTAGCTAACTGTTAATTCCATATTGTACATTTAATTATCGCAATTTATTTTATCGTAATTTAATTCTCGCAATTTTGTTTATCGTCATTTAATTTCTGTTATTTATTTTACGCACTTTAAATATCGGGACACGTATACAAGGTTTTGACATATCATATCGACGCATTTATATATATTATTTGGAATAACCATAGACACTCTATATCCAGTAATGATCGAGTTCTCTATACAGGTTTGAGGTTGATTCACAAATAATATATATAGTTTGAGTTGTGATCGAGTCTGAGACATGTACACGGGTCACGATACGTATTAATTAATTTGAATATTATATATTAAATTATATATGAATTATTGGACTATTAACTGTGGACTATCGACTGTGGGCTAATGACATTGGACAATTAAAATGAATTAAAATATTGATTATAACATATGAAACTAAACATTCTTCAAGTTTGCCACTTGATTTTATCTTAAACCTCATTTGTATCTCGACGATTACAATCTGCGTTCAAACCTTTCATGATTCTTGAAAACACCTCAATCGAGAGGATGAACCAACCATACTTCATCTACAAAAAGAAAGATTGATGCGTATAGTTATGCACCTGAAAACTCTCAGAAACTGAGTAAACTTTTAACGCATAGCTGTGCTAATTCCTTTAGCGTTATTATTACCGAAAATAACTTTGCAATCTCTTTCCAAATTAGTCAATTTTGTCACAGCTCCAGCAAGTCAACTTCGACTTTTCATTCAAAACAACCTTATTATAACCTTGATATATATGCGTGCTCTTTTATTGTTACCAGAGAACCTTTTATATTTCACCATATTAACAACAGATGTACCAGCAACCTTGTTGCTTCTTGGCTTAAATCTCTATGATAAATCATTATATTTATTCATTGAAACCTTATCATATACTCATCTGCATCTTGTAACGAGAACTGCCATACCAATTACCGGGAATCAGCAATCAGTACGTTGAAAACTCACAGCATATCTACATCAACAGTTATATGTATAACATTTATCTCTTAGAATTATGATCTTTCATTCTGAAATTCTGAAAAGCACTCAGTCTACAAATCAATACTCTGAATGTTGAAAAAGCTGAATGAAGCAGCAAAAACTGTAGACAACCGTAAATGACCTTAATCATCAGAAGTTTGACGATAAAGAATAGTATGTTGGAAAAGCTCAGAAAAGTTGGAACTGGAAAACGGATTGAGCTAACCACGAAGGAGACCAAGCACAAATACAAGGACCATACCCTATATTCAAAGAATCCAGGTAATTCTGGATCCATTGAAATCTTTAGAGAATATCTTGCTCCGAAGTCATGTTAAAATCTTGCAGAAAAATTTTCCTTCATCAACCTTCAAACTTGGATATTCCAAAATATCATCATAAATATCTTCGATATTTTTGAGGATATTTTCATAAATATTCTCGTCCGAAATTATATACCTCTTCGTGCTTGCTGTGTTTCATTATATTGGAAACTTCAGTAAAATTTAAATTTAATTTATGAATGAATCCTTGAGAAATGTAAAGAAATTGATGCATGAAATAGTATAATATAATGACACTTGATCAACGTGATAATATTACAGTAAGTCATGCTAAGTTTCTAATGGAACGTGATGATTCACAGACCATAACATCATCATGTGTCCTGTTACACGACTCTTACATTCTGTCTAAATTTATAAACATATCAACATGTTTTCCTTGATAGCCCAATTTTTTCCCTTGAATTCTGGTAATTTGACAAGTCAGATTGTACTATTACCATTTCTTTCCTAGAACATTAACTGTGTTCATTCCGAAATTTATATATGTGAATTCTGGACCATTACAAGAGATGCCTAACCGCAAGAAGAAAAAACGAAGGGACAAAGCTCCGAAATAGAAACTGGAGTATAAATCACATCAAATAGGAGGAAGTATTAACTGTGAATGACAGTGTTTATAGGGAACAGAAATAGGAACATCGAAATATAAGGGAGAATATAAAGCTCGATAACAACACATAAATTACAAACCGTGTATATCAATGTTTATCGCCACATAAAGACACGGGAGAATTAAAGGCACTATAACCCCAAGGGCAAAGTAGAAGTAAGCAGATTCCTCTGATGGAAGTTGAAAAAGGAGAATGATTGTTACGACAGTAAGGGTGAGGACAAGGATTAGAACTGGATTAAGCATTTTCACAATCATTTGAATTTGGAAATTAAGTATAGGAATGGTAAAAGATACGAAACGGAAGAAGTTAATTTATAGTGAAATATTTGATAGTGAAATCAAGGCAGATCTCCGCATTTAATTAGAAAATCCTAATTTCCTGATTCGCCGAAGAATCAAATCTTTTAGATTTCGAACATTTTCATTAAATTCCATAAATTCCGGAAATCAATCGTAACTACGTCATCGGTTGAAACAAATATACATTTACTCATTTCACTCTCTTGCAATAGCTTCACTTATACTCTTCGCATAATTAAATTGTTTTATCTACATTACTCAATGATGATAAAACTCTATTTATCAACTCATATTCATCATCAAAACATTTTTATAGTTAACCATGACGACCTCGATCAAATTTCGGGACGAAATTTCTTTAACGGGTAGGTACTGTGATGACCCGAAAATTTCCGATCAAATTTAAACTTTAATCTTCATGTCATCAATTACCCTTCGACTATGCTCGACGATTCACGAACATTTATGTGTATATGGATATTATCTGTAAATATATTATAATAATAATTTTATTGGTTTAAAAATATAATTTGTATTTAAAATATATATATCTAAAGTATATTGAGTTTATATATATTTGGTCTCGGATTCATTTAGTAAACGATTGCAACACTCGATGGTTATGTAAACAAATCAAAAACAAAATATAGTTATTACACTAATATTAATTTAGTATACTTAGTATTAATCTTAATATCAGTATTATTAGTATAACTATATATAATGTAGATAGATATGAAAAGTTATACATTTAAATTGTTACTAAAAATTATTGTTATCATCATTAATATCATTATTAATATACTTAGTAATAAAATTATGAATTAGTCATTATCGTAATTATTATCATTAATTTCAAAAATTTTATTACCAATATTATTAAAGATCATTATAGTTATCATTATTATTATAAATAGGATAAAATATTAATATTATCATAAATAATAATATTATTATCAATTTTATTATCTATATTATTATTTATTATTATTATTATTAATAGTATTATTACTATTATGGTAATATTTATTAAATGATATAATTATTTACATATACAAATAATATACATACATATATATGATTACAAGTACTGTTATATATAAATACATATACATATATAACTATAATACAGTTATATACCTATATACAATAAGTGTTCTGTTATATATCACCGACACATTTAAATTATTTATCTGATGATAAAATCTTTGAATCGTACGAACGGATTTATAGAATTATATTCGTTATTATTTTTCATTCTTGTTCTGTTGCAAATTGGTACTAGTTGTTGATATAATATTGTCTTCAGTTGTTAGCTGTCCAACTCAGCTATGATCCTCAGACAAAAGAAATCAAGTATTATGGGCAAATGAGAAGAAATTAAATAGATAAATCCAAATTCAGTTACCGATCGACTTCCTCTTTCATATTTTTTTATTATTTCTGTACCTGAACGAATCAAATCTTGTCGACCTTTAAAATACTACGAAACTCGATCACATTCAATGATATGTAATCCAGTCAACCTTACCTTATCAAATATCAAATACAATTAACTACCACAGTGTACCTCCATCGAATCACCTTAAACTCACCAACACCTTCAACCACAATCCACCACCATTTCTATCACCCTTTCACTCTTACTCTATCTATTTCTCTAGATGGATATGTACATACAAAATACATATTTGATATAAACATACCTCCCTGTTTGCTTCTTGATGAACGATCATCAAACACTACGAATCACCTCCCTTAGCCGCCACTTTGTTGCTACGTTATGCAGCCATCAAACGCGATCTCCACAATCATTTTTTTCTGCTGTACGTGGCTAGAACCCACTCCAAAACAACCTTTGAACATTTTTGTTCTTTGCTACTCACCACCTTCTGTTTCCATATATTTTATTGGTTTGAAACTCTTATACACCGCCACTATTACTTGTTGATTGTTCCTTGTATCTACTGCTTCTGCCTTTTTCTTCTATGTTATCAAAACCGCACCAACAAAACAAACTTTTGGAAAGATCGTGATGATGAAGGTGTATATATAAATTGAGTTGCTAATGCGTATATATATAAATATCATTTCTTTATGTGTTGGCCGACATCTTACCCCACATGCCAAGCTATTTTTCGTTAGTGGTAGGAATACAATAATAGAAAGTGGTAACACATAATCAAAGATAAGGTACTGGGCCAAATGCTCCACTATCCCATAATATTACGCGTTTTGTATCTTTTTTTTGTGGATCACGGTATTAGGTGTAATGATAGAGGTTTGCTTGGTCACTACCCACATACTACAAAGGAGATGACGATTTAAAGAAATGAAGATGTAATGGAAGTAATGATGTTAATATAGATGATGATACATGAGGTCGATTAGTTAATGATAAATGAGGATACTTAGGATCATGGGAAAATAATGATAATTACGTATTGATGACGCATGGTAACGGGATAAAGATGGTGATGTTTTATAACGAACCCATAGGAGGAAAGGAAAACCGCGTATTTTAGATTAGTGATGATGAGTAGGATCGATGATATTAATTAGGATAATAGTATACACCTGTTTCTCTTCCTATTCCATATGTTGGAAATTTAAACGTGAATTGATACATGATAAGTTATGATGATGATATCGGGAGTTATGATTTTTTGATTACGATTAGGAATATGGTGAGGACTATTGTACTTCGAATTTAGATAATGATGATAGACGATGATAGTCATGAAGTTTGATGATGATGATATTGATCATTGATGATGTATATCAATGGATAGTTTTGGGTGTCTTTGAAGAAGAAGAATGAAACAGAATTCGTGGTTAAATAGATTTAATCTAGGATACAAAACAGAAAAGCATTGTCAGAGGATTGGTTAAGGTTGTGTTGGTTTCATCGAGAGGTCATGGGTTCGAGCCTGGTGCGAGGCATTTTTTTAGGGAAAGCTTTTAAGGTAGTTTATATATCATTATTATTATTATTATTATTATTATTATTATTATTATTATTATTATTATTATTATTATTATTATTATTATTATTATTATTATTGTTATAAACATTAACATTAAAATTAACATTTTAAGTAAAATTATTACTATCATTAGGATTATTATTATTTTATCATTATTAATGTTATGATAAGTATTAACATTTTTCTTATCATTATAATTATTATTATTATTATTATTATTATTATTATTATTATTATTATTATTATTATTATTATTATTATTATTATTATTATTATTATTATTATTATCATTATTATCAAAACTATCATTATTATTATTTTCATTAAACATGATTTTTATATATAATTTTATTTACATTATTTTTAATATCATTAATATTATTATTATTACAGTATTATTACTACAAACATAATAACATTATTTACAAAAATATTTACATATAACAAATTTTGATTTAATAACATAATACTAATTATATAGATATATATGTATTAGTATAACTATATGTATAAATATTAATGTACAAAATATATATATATATATATATATATATATATATATATATATATATATATATATATATATATATATATATATATATATATATATATATATATAACATTTGAAATAACAAATATATTACTAAAATTAAATAAGTAATATACATAAACTAGTTTGGTTATTATTACATGTTTATTATAAGCGTTAATATATATAAATGATATAGGTTCGTGAATCCGAGGCCAACCTTACACTTGTTCAATGATGTTATATGTATTTTTACTACGAAATACAGTACAGTGAGTTCATTTACTCCCTTTTACACTTTACATTTTTGGGACTGAGAATACATGCACTGTTTTTACAACTGCTTTATTAAATGCTTTTGAAATATATTTTGAACTGCGAATACATGAAATGCTTTTATAAATGTTTGACGAGATAGACACAAGCTAAACATTCCTCGAATGAATTATTATGCAGACAGAAGTTCTGCGGATTATTATTGAATTATGTGGACATGATAATTGCCACCATTGAATTATGTGGATATGATAATTGCCACCATTGAATTATGTGGACATGATAATTGCCACCATTGAGTTATGTGGACAGGATAATTGCCACCAATTGATGTGAATGTTATGTATCGAGAGAATGATTTTATACACAGGTTATGTGTATGTTATTTTTGTGCACGAGATATGTGTACGGTTATTAAGATTTATGAAAGATGATTTCGTTCACGAGAAAGGTGTACTGTATTTAAAAGATATCGCATGTACATTACAGGTGGGTATAGGATTCGGGCCCATTTGTACCATGCAGCATTTAAATCTTGTGGTCTATCAAAATGATGAATTTTATTGTTTTATGATAAACCTATGAACTCACCAACCTTTTGGTTGACACTTGAAAGCATGTTTATTCTCAGGTATGAAAGAAATCTTCCGCTGTGCATTAGCTCATATTAGAGACATTACTTGGAGTCATTCATGACATATTTCAAAAGACGTTGCATTCGAGTCGTTGAGTTTATCAAGATTATTATTAAGTCAATTATAGATGGATATATTATGAAAGGGTATGCATGCCGTCAACTTTCAATGTAAATGAAAGTTTGTCTTTTAAAAACGAATGAAATGTTTGTAAAATATATCATATAGAGGTCAAGTACCTTGCAATGAAATCAACTATTGTGAATCGTTTATAATGTATATGAACGGGTCCTTTCAGTAACGAACCATAAGGTTTCTGATGTTCCGCCTTCACTTGAGCACAAATATGACACTTTTCGACATATCGAGCGATATCTGTTTTCATTGTAGGCCACCAATACACTGTTTTCAAATCATGATACATCTTATTACTACCCGGATGTACTGTCAATCTGGATTTGTGAGCTTCCGTCATGATTAAATTCCTCAAATCTCCATGCTTAGGCACCCACACATGATTGTTTAAGGTCTTTAGTCCACGTAAGTCATCAATTAAGTTCACTTTTTGTTTGGTCATTTGTTCAGATTTAATATGTTCGTCCTCCAAAGCACAGGCCTGAACAGTTTTTAAACTGTTAATCAAATCTGAAGTTATATTCAAACGAAGGAATTTCACATTTTCACTTGACTTTTTACGACTTAGTGCATCTGCAACCACATCTGCCTTACCCGGATGGTATTTAATTTCTCAATCATAATCTTTGATCAACTCTTGCCATCGTCTCTGACGCATATTCAATTCTTTCTGTGAGAAGATATACTGCAAACTCTTGTGATCTGTACAAATAACACAATGGGTTCCATACAAATAGTGTCTCCAAAGTTTCAAAGCAAACACTACTGCAGCCATTTCAAGATCATGCACTGGATAATTCTTCTCATGAACTTTCAACTATCGTGAGGCATAAGCGATTACTTTACCTCTTTGCATTAATACACAACCCAACCCAACCCAGCATATGACGCATCACAGTATACCACAAAGTCGTCTGAACCTTCTGGTAAAGCTAACACTGGTGCCTGACACAGTAGCTGTTTCAAAATCTGGAAAGCCTTTCCCTGTTCATCAGTCCATCGAAAGGCTACATCTTTACGAGTCAACTTAGTCAACAGACCTGCTATTTTAGAAAAATCCTTGATAAACCTGCGATAATAACCAGCCAATCCCAGAAAACTCTTAATCTCAGTCGGAGTCTTCGGAGAATTCCAATTCATTACCGCTTCTATCTTTGTCGGATCAACTTTTATACCTTCGGCATAAATCACATGACCCAAAAACTGCACTTCACGTAACCAAAATTCACACTTTGAAAATTTTGCAAATAGTTGCTCACGTTTCAACAAGTTCAAAACCAATCTCAGATGTTCAGTATGTTCACTCTATGTTTTCGAATACACCAATATGTCATCAATAAACACAATCACAAACTTATCTAAGAATGGACGACACACTCTATTCATTAAATCCATGAAGACTGCTGGCGCATTCGTCAACCCAAACGGCATGACAAGAAATTCATAATGACCATACCTTGTTCTGAACGCTGTTTTCGGTATATCTGATTTAGCAACACGAACTTAATGATATCCAGATCGTAAGTCTATCTTAGAAAATAATGAAGCACCCTGTAACTGATCGAACAAATCGTCTATTCGAGGTAACGGATACTTATTCTTCACTGTTCTTTTATTTAATTCACGATAATCAATATACATGCGCATTGACCCATATTTCTTTTTAACAAACAATACTGGAGCACCCCACGGTGAAGAACTCGGTCGGATAAACCCACGATCTAATAACTCTTGAATCTGTGACATCATTTCATGGATTTCAGATGGCGCTAATCGGTATGAAACTTATGCAACTGGAGTTGTTCCAGGAACCAACTCAATCTTATATTCGACTTCCCTGACCGGCGGTAGACCTGGTACCTCATCTGGGAATACTTCGGGAAATTCTGATACTACCGGAATATCGGCCACTGTTTTCTTTTCTTTCTTCGCATCAATCACATATGCAAGAAACGATGCACAACCCTTTGCCATTGACTTTTTCGCTTTCATCATGGTTATCAACGGAAAATTATACCCGCCCCGCTCCCCTCGGGCTACAACACGGGTTCCATCGGTCGAACGAAAGGTAATCATTTTTCTATCGCACTTAATATTAGCCCTAAGCGAGCTCAGCCAATCCATTCCTAATACTACATCAAAGCTAGGAATAGGTAAAACTAAACAAGTTATCGGGAAAGACTTCCTTTCTATCTCTATACAAACCCCATACACATATGTTGTGACGGGTGTGATTTTACCATCGGCTACTTCTACACTTACCGGTTTGGGTAACACAGTAGCTGTTAATTTCAACTTAGCATAGAAATCTAGGGACATAAAACACCTATTGGCACCACAATCAAACAATACGCGAGCAGGTATTGAGTTGATTAGAAACATACCGGTGATCACTTTGTCGGTTGCCACGGCATTCTTAACCGACATCTGAAAAGCTCTAGCTTCTGCTGTTGGAGGGTTCTTCCTCTTCTACCCACTCGAGGCAGTTGACCCTACAGCTGATGCTGAACGCGCTTGATGTGTGCGAGGTGTACTAGGAAATAGTATTAATTTTAGAAGGAAATACTATTAAATACGATACAATTTTACACAAGATATTTATTTATTTATAGAATGGATATACCTAAACCTTGCTACAACACTTATAGGCAGTGTACCTAATCGTACAGTAGTGTAGTTTTTAGCAAGTCCGGTTCGTTCCACAGGGATCTTTTAAACAAGCTTAACGCTATATTTTTAACTTATAATTGTAAAAATACAAAAATATATATAAGTAGTATTATTATTATAAAAGGGGGTTTTTACCGTTTAATGACCGGTTTGTCGATTTTAAAACTTTAGTCGCAGTTAAAACCTAATGTAAAATATTAATTATATAAAAGACTTAATTTAAAACGTAAAGTAAATAACGATAATGAAATTGCGATAAATAAAAGTGCGATAAAATAAAATTGCTATAATTAAAGAGTAAGATAATTAAAAATGCAATTAAATAAAATGACAATAAATAAAAGTGCGATAATTAAAAGTGCAATTAAATATGGAATATATAAATTATGTTTATTTAAACTTCCATAATCATGATGTTTGACGTGTTGATTTTAGTTTTATTACCATGGGTTAATTGTCCTTTGTCCTGGATTATTCAATATGTCCATACAGATTTGTCCATAATAGTCCATCAGTCATAAATATAAAGTGCGAAAGTCTTCGTCAAATTATTCTTATTCCCGAAGTCAAATATTCCAACTAATTGGGGATTCAAATTGTAACAAGGTCTTAATACTTTGTTTAATGAATACACCAGGTTATCGACTGCGTGTAAACCAAGGTTTTACTACTTTGTTAACAATTACACCAATTACCCTTGAATGTGATCTACCCCTGTTTCAATAAGTCTATTAACTATTAATCCAGTTCCGTGTCCGGTAAAATGAACAATTATTGGTATTTATAGATATCCCGCCCACCGTACCCAGTCAAGCGTATATGGTTATATATAAATACGTCAAATTATAAGTCTATATATTAAATTAACGAGGTATCATTTAGTTAATATAAAGCCCATTAATAGTCCATAGTCTAATTTCTACAAGTGTCGTTCTTTTGTCCAAACCCCAATTATGGTACAAAGCCCAATTACCCAATTTTAATATTTAGCCCAACATCATGATTACTTCGGCATTAAATAAGCATAATAATAACTTAGCTACGAGACATTAACTTAAAAATAACATTAACCATAACTTACAGTGATTAAAAATAGCGTAGCGTTACACGGACAGAATTTCAACTTACACCCTTACAACATTCGCTAACATACCCTTATTATTAGAGATTAAATATATATATATATATATATATATATATATATATATATATATATATATATATATATATATATATATATATATATATATATATATACGTTTATAGATAGAGAGATAAGATGGATATATATTTGCTCAAAACCTCAAAATTTATAGGCATGTGGCCTGGAACTATTCACCATGCGATCGCATGGCTTTTGTGCCTCCAGGCCATGTGATCGCATGGAGGTAGGTACCAGCTCACATAAGTTTGTTTTCTTGTTTTGCCGACGGTTTATAATAATAATATAATATATAAATAATTTATAGAATTATTTAAATATTATATTATATTTGTGTGTATAGTTGACTTGTAATTTTTAGTCCGTTGCGTCGAGCGTTGAGAGTTGACTTTGGTCCCGGTTCCGGATTTTCGAACGTCCTTTCGTACAATTTAATATCTTGTATTTTGCGTTTTGCATCTTGTACTCTTGTATTTTTGAGACGTTTCTCATCAATAATTTGAACCACTTTGATTGTACTTTGTACTTTTGAGCTTTTTGGTCATTTGCGTCTTCAATTCGTCGAATCTGTCTTTTGTCTTCACCTTTTATTATTTAAACGAATATCACTTGTAAATAGAACAATTGCAACTAAAAGCTTGTCTTTCTTGAGGGATAATGCTATGAAATATATGTTCGTTTTTAGCATTATCAAATATTCCCACACTTGAGAGTTGCTTGTCCTCAAGCAATATAGTCTTGAAATAAAAATACTAGAATCACTTCTTTATTCTTCACACTTTGTACATCAGTGATTTCTATACGGCGGTATGAACAATGGTAGTAACGATGTGGTTTACAGTCCCACATGACTATAAAAATTTAGATCCTTTAAGGAAATTGGATCTTTATGAAAACATTTGATCTTTTGAAAATTAAATCTAGCTTTTACCCTAGATAAGTTTTCCGGAATAACCCTTCACCGGTGTTTTGTAAAATGTTTTTGTGGGTTTGGTGGGTTTCAGATTTGAAAATTTTAGCTCAAAACTTGCGGTTTTGTGTCACCCACTTGCTAACCTTGTATTGGGAAAGCATCACGTTCAGTATACTTGCTCCGTATATTACCTTTCGATAAACTACCATCCGGTTGTAAAGGAAAGCGTTGAACAAGCAACTGTTAAGGCAATGTCCCCTGACATGCTTTTAATTATGGTCTATAAAGTGTCGGATGCAATTACTATTATTTGTAGGAGCAATAGTAAAGCTCACCCTATAATTTTTCGGTCTGGCACAAGGTCCTGTCTTTGACCATGCTATGCAACCACCGTTCTTACGGTTGACACCCGATTTGGTTCAGGTGACCTAATGAATTCCAGGTGAATTTCTAGGATTTTACGTTCAATGGTAATGAACGCATTGAAAATGGGTTTTTAGAAAACAAATCGGTTTTAATTTTGATCAAAATATTTTCTCGTTCAAGCTCGAGTTTAGATATCATTGAATTCCATGAGTTTGTAATTCTCAATCTTTAAGATAAATCTCTAGGATTGAGTAATATCAGTCTTAAAAGCTGAATTTTGATCTTTTAAGGAGATTATCCTTTCTGGGGATCTGGTTCATTAGTCTTATCCAGCTAATTTACATGGCCTCCTCCCCATTTTACAAGAGAGATCCTCTCATGGTTAGGATAAGTCTGACCACTTGGCGACCCTGTTTGATGCTGAGGTCCGTGGATTTCCTGCTGATTTTAGAGATGACTTTTCTAGATTTTTCGTCAACCTACAGCTGGTCTGGACGACAACTTCATGACCTAAATCAAGAAGCGCGTTTCTTTTTCGGAAGACTTTACTTCCTTTTAATGATGGAATTGATTCATCGAGTAGCTCCATCTTTCTTTCAAATATAGTACAGTTTTCCGTGTAAAATGGCTAATTTTGTCCAAAACAAAAGTATCATTGTACAAAATATGTGATATATGTTTTTAAGAACTTGGTAAATTTTTCCCACACTTGGCTTTTTATTTTGTTTTATTTGCCTTTTTATTGTCCTCTATTCCATTTTAAATGAATTCTAACATTTTGATTTGTTTCTCAATTTATGTCCTTTCCAAGGTAACAATAATTTCGGTGTTAACACCTAGTTTTATCGTTCATAAATATGTATAAACATGATTTTGAATTCATTTAATTGAAAATTTTACTAGAATTGGGTAGTCAGTATATAAGACTAGGGCTGTTCTTTATTATCAGAGAGCACTAGATTCTAATACAACTACTGCTTTACTAGTATTTTTAATGGTAACCAAGTGTATAAGTTAAAAATTTTTTTTTTTTAAAATCCGAAAGAATTTAACCCCTTCCCACACTTAAGATCTTGCAATGCCCTCATTTGCAAGAAATCAGTAACAATTTAAATTATTGAGGATGATTAACGTAGAAAAATGATTAAATTTTACCAAAGTTTCCAAACATATTGGCTTTTGTTTGTTGAATGATAAATGGTGCACATCATTTGTTCATTCCGTCTTGTTGTTACATCACATTTGTTTTTCGTTTTGTCGTCAAAATTAGTAGCTTTTGCTGAACTTAATGCCAGTCTTTGAAAATGCGCTGTTTTACCCTTTGGATCAAATGCTGTCTAACTGAGTTAGCTAGTTGGACCCTTTCCAAAGGATCCCAATCGATTACTCTTGGCACCTCTACATTTTTCGGTAGCAGTTTGAATTTGTTACTTTGATATGATGGGTAATCTCTCCAGCTTCTATCGAATCTCAGATTAGAATGCAACATGTGTTCAGGAATCGTTGGGTATTCTACTAGCGGATGTATCGGAAATACTATAAAGGCATCCACAAACTGTAGCGGATCATAATAAGGTACGTGTTGATCAGGCTGTTGTTGTGGTTCCTTTTGTTGTTCCGGTTCAGGCACGCATTGCATTTCTGGTTCAGGTTCTGGAGCAGGTTGCCTGGATGATGATGTTGCACCATCAGTATCTGTAAATCTCTGCAAAAACATTAAACATAAAATTTGTGCATCCAAATATGCATTAGTATTAGCAAAATAACAACTTGAAACAATTAAATTAACATGTTCAATCAAAATTAAACTTATACATATTTTCACAATTTTTACAATTCTACACTTTTTCAAATAAGCATATATGAAAATGTATACAAAGTTTATAAGCATTTAACTCAAATAACATGTTAAAACATCCATTACTAACAATTAAACAAGTCTCAAATGGCATTTACATCAATTTAATCAAGTTCATGAATTTTATACCTAAAAAGTCCATTTTAATTCTCAAAAATCATGTTTATGATCAAAGTTTGGATCATTTAGCTACCTAAACATGTTACACTACTTAATTTAGCAACAATTCATAACAAAAATCAGCCATAACCTGTTTATATCAAAAATCCCCAAATTGCTCAAGAACACAAACCCTAGATTCCTAAAAATTTTGAAGTTTTTGGCTTCAAATCATGTTAAATAGCATCAATCTAGGTTATACATGCATAAAATACTAACAATTTAACTCTAATTACACTAGAAATTAACAAAATCAAATTAGGTAAAATATAGCTCAAGAACACTAAAAATCAAATTTAAAGAGGTTTAGGAATGTAATTATTACCTTTCTTGATAAACTTCTGAACAATTTCATGTTTAGAGCGGATTGTAGCAAGAAATTTGGCGAATTACGATGAAAAATGATGAAATTTGAGAGGTTTTGGGAGAGTTTTCGTGTATTGTGTGTGTGTGTTGTGGTGAAGAGCAGAACTCGGCTGCCTTTTGGTTCTGGCCAGTTTTCCAGCTCCATGCGATCGCATGGATTGGAAGGCCAAATCCCATGCGATCGCATGGGGTTCGGGTACAGTAACTTTTGCCTTTTTTTTTATTTATAAAAACCTTATAACTTTTGAAACATAGTTTAATAAAATTTTAAAAATTTGTTTCTTTTTAGGAGTGAGGGTGTTTCGGAACGTTGTCCTAGTCCATCCCTCGACAAAATTTTAAAATTTGTCAATTCAAAGCGTTGTTTTAAAAGTAAAGTTTTTTGACTTTTTTAATGTTTTTGGCATACTTTAATTCAATAAGATTAAAAATAATGATAATAAAAGTTCTCGTCCCTCCCTTGGGTAGAGCAATTTCGGTTCAACGACCTGGTCTTCAACTCACGACGAATTTTAAAAATCATATTTTTAACTTAACGAAATAAAGTAACTTTTTGTTTTTAAATTCACACCAAACTTAAATTTAAAATGCATAAAATTAAAAATTCATATTATTAAAATTAAAAATTCACACCAAATTTATATTATATTTTTGTTTTTATACATACAAACTTATATTAAAAATATTACTTTTTCAAATATTTACAAACTTAAATATATTGATTTTAGAAAGTTCACAATATTAATTTAATATTTATATATTAATTTTAAAAACAAAGTAAAAATAAAATTAAAAATCTTTTTGGTCTTTTATCCTACTTTAATCAATCAAATATTATCAAAAATATACGCCCCTCTTTTCGATAAAGTAATTTCGGTTCCATAACCTAGTTTAACTCATGACGAATTTTTGAAATATTTTGGGTTGAATGATTAAAGATATTTATACCTTAAGAATAAACGGTAAATTTCGCAGTGATGTAATAAATTTTTGTATGATAGCAATAATTTCGGTCGCAAAACCTAATTTTATTGAATCCCAATTTAATACTTTATAGCGAACGATTTAGCGTTTATTATCAAAAGGTTCAAAGCAATAAAAATAAAAATAAAAACTGTACATACTTACCTGTGATATGGAATTCTCAGTGACCTGTTTTAGCCCATTCATAAGATAGTCAGACTAATTGGTTTTCCATAGCTACATAGGCGTAACCTCGAGCATTCAACTTTTTTCTTCAAAACATATGAACGGTCCATCTCTGCATAAAGTAACGAATTCGGTATTGGAATATGTCTGATTCGTCGAACATTTTCCTTCGTGTGACCATTTTCCGCATTTGTGACATCTTTCAAGGTGTCGTGCTCTTCTTTTCGCAGCGAATTTTGATTTTCCTTTACCAAACTGTAACTTATTATTTTCGTTCCTGGATTCTTTTCTTACTCCGTCCAATTTACCTCTGATTAATGATACAAATTCACTTGGAAGGGTGTTATTATTACGTTTAGTGATCAAAGCGTGTAGCATTATGTAGTGACCCGAACTTTTCCATGTTTATATATATTAATTGAGATTGATATTTACATGATTAAATGTTTCCAACATGTTAAGCAATCAAACTTTTTAAGACTTGATTAATTGAAATATGTTTCATATAGACAATTGACCACCCAAGTTGACCGGTGATTCACGAACGTTAAAACTTGTAAAAACTATATGATGACATATATATGGATATATATATAGTTAACATGATACTATGATAAGTAAACATATCATTAAGTATATTAACAATGAACTACATATGTAAAAACAAGACTACTAACTTAATGATTTTTAAACGAGACATATATGTAACGATTATCATTGTAAAGACATTTAATGTATATATATCATATTAAGAGATATTCATACATGATAATATCATGATAATATAATAATTTAAAATCTCATTTGATATTATAAACATTGGGTTAACAACATTTAACAAGATCGTTAACCTAAAGGTTTCAAAACAACACTTACATGTAACGACTAACGATGACTTAACGACTCAGTTAAAATGTATATACATGTAGTATTTTAATATGTATTTATAAACTTTTGAAAGACTTCAATACACTTATCAAAATACTTCTACTTAATAAAAATGCTTACAATTACATCCTCGTTCAGTTTCATCAACAATTCTACTCGTATGCACCCGTATTCGTACTCGTACAATACACAGCTTTTAGATGTATGTACTATTGGTATATACACTCCAATGATCAGCTCTTAGCAGCCCATGTGAGTCACCTAACACATGTGGGAACCATCATTTGGCAACTAGCATGAAATATCTCATAAAATTACAAAAATATGAGTAATCATTCATGACTTATTTACATGAAAACAAAATTACATATCCTTTATATCTAATCCATACACCAACGACCAAAAACACCTACAAACACTTTCATTCTTCAATTTTCTTCATCTAATTGATCTCTCTCAAGTTCTATCTTCAAGTTCTAAGTGTTCTTCATATATTCTACAAGTTCTAGTTACATAAAATCAAGAATACTTTCAAGTTTGCTAGCTCACTTCCAATCTTGTAAGGTGATCATCCAACCTCAAGAAATCTTTGTTTCTTACAGTAGGTTATCATTCTAATACAAGGTAATAATCATATTCAAACTTTGGTTCAATTTCTATAACTATAACAATCTTATTTCAAGTGATGATCTTACTTGAACTTGTTTTCGTGTCATGATTCTGCTTCAAGAACTTCGAGCCATCCAAGGATCCGTTGAAGCTAGATCCATTTTTCTCTTTTCCAGTAGGTTTATCCAAGGAACTTAAGGTAGTAATAATGTTCATAACATCATTCGATTCATACATATAAAGCTATCTTATTCGAAGGTTTAAACTTGTAATCACTAGAACATAGTTTAGTTAATTCTAAACTTGTTCGCAAACAAAAGTTAATCCTTCTAACTTGACTTTTAAAATCAACTAAACACATGTTCTATATCTATATGATATGCTAACTTAATGATTTAAAACCTGGAAACACGAAAAACACCGTAAAACCGGATTTACGCCGTCGTAGTAACACCGCGGGCTGTTTTGGGTTAGTTAATTAAAAACTATGATAAATTTTGATTTAAAATTTGTTATTCTGAGAAAATGATTTTTATTATGAACATGAAACTATATCCAAAAATTATGGTTAAACTCAAAGTGGAAGTATGTTTTCTAAAATGGTCATCTAGACGTCGTTCTTTCGACTGAAATGACTACCTTTACAAAAACGAATTGTAACATATTTTTCCGACTATAAACCTATACTTTTTCTGTTTATATTCATAAAATAGAGTTCAATATGAAACCATAGCAATTTGATTCACTCAAAACGGATTTAAAATGAAGAAGTTATGGGTAAAACAAGATTGGATAATTTTTCTCATTTTAGCTACGTGAAAATTGGTAACAAATCTATTCCAACCATAACTTAATCAACTTGTATTGTATATTATGTAATCTTGAGATACCATAGACACGTATACAATGTTTCGACCTATCATGTCGACACATCTATATATATTTCGGAACAACCATAGACACTCTATATGTGAATGTTGGAGTTAGCTATACAGGGTTGAGGTTGATTCCAAAATATATATAGTTTGAGTTGTGATCAATACTGAGATACGTATACACTAGGTCGTGGATTGATTCAAGATAATATTTATCGATTTATTTCTGTACATCTAACTGTGGACAACTAGTTGTAGGTTACTAACGAGGACAGCTGACTTAATAAACCTAAAACATCAAAATATATTAAAAGTGTTGTAAATATATTTTGAACATACTTTGATATATATGTATATATTGTTATAGGTTCGTGAATCAACCAGTGGCCAAGTCTTACTTCCCGACGAAGTAAAAATCTGTGAAAGTGAGTTATAGTCCCACTTTTAAAATCTAATATTTTTGGGATGAGAATACATGCAGGTTTTATAAATGATTTACAAAATAGACACAAGTACGTGAAACTACATTCTATGGTTGAATTATCGAAATCGAATATGCCCCTTTTTATTAAGTCTGGTAATCTGAGAATTAGGGAACAGACACCCTAATTGACGCGAATCCTAAAGATAGATCTATTGGGCCTAACAAACCCCATCCAAAGTACCGGATGCTTTAGTACTTCGAAATTTATATCATATCCGAAGGGTGTCCCGGAATGATGGGGATATTCTTATATATGCATCTTGTTAATGTCGGTTACCTGGTGTTCACCATATGAATGATTTTTATCTCTATGTATGGGATGTGTATTGAAATATGAAATCTTGTGGTCTATTGTTACGATTTGATATATATAGGTTAAACCTATAGCTCACCAACATTTTTGTTGACGTTTAAAGCATGTTTATTCTCAGGTGAATATTAAGAGCTTCCGCTGTTGCATACTAAAATAAGGACAAGATTTGGAGTCCATGTTTGTATGATATTGTGTAAAAACTGCATTCAAGAAAAGGATTTCGATGTAACATATTTGTATTGTAAACCATTATGTAATGGTCGTGTGTAAACAGGATATTTTAGATTATCATTATTTGATAATCTACGTAAAGCTTTTTAAACCTTTATTTATGAAATAAAGGTTATGGTTTGTTTTAAAAATGAATGCAGTCTTTGAAAAACGTCTCATATAGAGGTCAAAACCTCGCAACGAAATCAATTAATATGGAACGTTTTTAATCAATAAGAACGGGACATTTCAGTTGGTATCAGAGCGTTGGTCTTAGAGAACCAGAATTTTGCATTAGTGTATCTTATCGAGTTTGTTAGGATGCATTAGTGAGTCTGGACTTCGACCGTGTTTACTTGAAAAATGATTGCTTAACAAATTTTGTTGGAAACTATATATTTTTAACATGTGAATATTATGTGATATATTAATCTCTTAACGCGTTTGATATTATGTGATAGATGTCTATCTCTAGAACAAGTTCCATTGACTCACCTAATAATAATGAAGAGTCAAATGTAAATTGGAATGATTCGTGGACTGATTCACAAGTTCCAGAAGAGGAACCGGAAGAAGAGTCGGAACCGGAAGAAGAATCGGAACCGGAAGAAGAATCGGAACCGGATGAAGAAATAGAACCGGTGGGGGAAATAATAAAATGGTTAAGTAAAATAAAATCCTCAACCAACCGACCAAGGTTAATTATGGTCAATGGTGTTTCCGTTAAGGAAGCAAAATATTGGGAGGATTACCAATTCTCCGATGAATCGGATTCCGACGAGAATTCCGATGATGTTATAGAAATTACCCCAACTGAATTTAAAAAGGCAAAAAAAAATAATAAGGGAAAGGGCATAAAAATAGAGAAATCTAATTCCAACCCCGATGAACTTTATATGTATCGTCAACCCCCGAAGTCCTTAAGTTGTAACAATGACCCGGGAACCTCTAAACCACCAGGTTTTTCTAAACCAATGTGGAAAATTACGGCTCGTATTAGGGGAACATCATATATCCCTAGAAACTTGGCAAAACGAACCAAAACCGAAGAAGAAGAAACAAGCGAGTCGGAATAAGATAGTTGTATTCGTGTGGTGTAATATATGTAATATAGTGTGCTTATGCTTTATGATATATGTAAAAATTGCTTGTATTAATAAGTTTTTTTTTTTTATGAATCTAACTCTTGTCTATTTTACAGTATAAAAACACAAAATGGATAGACAACCCAATATTTTAAGAGACCTACCCGGAGACATGATTGATGAAATCTTGTCTAGAGTCGGTCAGAATTCTTCGGCACAACTATTTAAGGCGAGATCAGTTTGTAAGACATTCGAAGAACGTTCCAAGAATGCCTTGGTTTATAAAAGGCTTTCGTTCGAAAGATGGGGGATATCACATTGGGAAATCCATAAGTTACGATGTGTTTACTTTGACGCATATATTGCGGGGAACCCAAATGCTATTTTACGCAATGGGTTAAGAAATTATTTTGACTCAATATATCCGAATATTGGACTTCGTGATTTAGAAAAAGCGGCTAACATGCAACATAAAGAAGCATGTTATGCTTACGGATTAGCAATGTTCGCTTCTCACCAAAGTGAGAACAAGAACATCGGGCTACAACTATTAAACAAAACGTTTCCACAAGTGACGGAGTCGGTAATTGGGGTAAGAAATGAGGTTTTTAGATTGTTACGGGACTGTTGGACATTACGTAACCCTCGTCCCTTTGACGACGTTACAACACGCTGTCTTATCAACGGCCATAACGGTTATGTTCCACAAGACCAAGGATGGGAAGTAATCCTAGTAAAACCAGAATGCATGACTTGTTTCTGGACGTATAAATTACGTGTCTTTATTGCCTTTGCTGAACGACTTGTGTACTAGCTAGAATTATCTTCACAACCATCTTGTATCAAATTTATTGTGTGCTATATTTTATGCTATATGTAAAATAAGCGGTATTGTAAGTTTGTAAAATATTGTGTAAAAGTTTGAACGCGAAATATTATTATAATCAGTTTTTCATATAGAATTGTAGTAGTTGAATTGTATATTAGCTACTAAGTATGAACTTAACGGGTAGGTACTACCAGAATTTAAACTTATAAAACGCTAATATGAAGAAAAAGCTTTTATAAATGAGTTCATATTATGCTACGAAATACTATTAACTATTCTTAATATTCTGTATGATTAACTTGTTCCATTTGACTATTTTGAAGGAAATGGCACCGACTACTCGACACACCGTGAATATGAATGAAGAGGAATTCCGTACTTTTCTAGCTTCAAACATAGCCGCAGTACAGGCTGCGCTACATACCAACAATAACCTTGGATCTAGCAGTACAGGAAATCGTGTAGGATGCACCTACAAAGAATTCACTGCCTGCAAACCTTTGGAATTTGATGGAACCGAAGGACCGATCGGATTGAAACGGTGGACCGAGAAGGTCGAATCGGTGTTTGCCATAAGTAAGTGTACTAAAGAGGACAAAGTGAAGTACGCTACGCATACCTTCACAGGTTCTGCGTTAACATGGTGGAATACCTATCTAGTGCACGTGGGACAAGACGATGCGTACGCACTACCGTGGTCAGCATTCAAGCACTTGATGAACGAGAAGTACCGTCCCAGAACTGAGGTCAATAAGCTCAAGACAGAACTTAGAGGGTTACGAACCCAAGGATTTGATATTACCACGTACGAAAGACGATTCACAGAATTGTGCCTATTGTGTCCGGGAGCATTCGAAGATGAGGAAGAGAAGATCGACGCGTTTGTGAAAGGATTACCGGAAAGAATCCAAGAAGATATAAGTTCACACGAGCCCGCCTCCATACAACAGGCATGTAGAATGGCTCACAAACTAGTGAACTAGATTGAAGAAAGAATTAAAGAACAGACTGCTGAAGAGGCCAATGTGAAGCAAGTCAAAAGAAAGTGGGAGGAAAACGGTGATAAGAATCACTAATACAACAACAACAGCAACTACAACAATAATCGCAACAATTATCCCAACAATCGCAACATCAATCGCAACTACAACAAACGGCCCAACAACAACAACAACAACAACAACAACAACAACAACAACAACAACAACTACAACAATCATCCCAACAACAATAATAACCGCAACAACAACAACAATCAGAAGCAGCTATGCCAAAGGTGTGAAAAGTATCACTCGGGGTTCTGCACCAAATTTTGCAACAAGTGTAAAAGAAATGGTCATAGCGCGGCGAAGTGTGAGGTCTATGGACCAGGGGTTAATAGAACGAAAGGAACAAATGGTGTCGGAACGAGTAATGGCGGAGCAAGTAGTGTCGGAGCAAGTTATGCCAATGTAGTTTGTTATAAATGTGGAAAACCGGGCCACATTATTAGAAATTGCCCGAACCAGGAGAACACGAATGGACAAGGCCGCGGAAGAGTTTTCAATATTAATGCGGCAGAGGCACAGGAAGACCCGAAGCTTGTTACGGGTACGTTTCTTATTGACAATAAATCTGCTTACGTTTTATTTGATTCGGGTGCGGATAGAAGCTATATGAGTAGAGATTTTTGTGCTAAATTAAGTTGTCCATTGACGCCTTTGGATAGTAAATTTTTACTCGAATTAGCAAATGGTAAATTAATTTCAGCAGATAATATATGTCGGAATCGAGAAATTAAACTGGTTAGCGAAATATTTAAGATTGATTTGATACCAGTAGAGTTAGGGAGTTTTGATGTGATAATCGGTATGGACTGGTTGAAAGAAATGAAAGCAGAGATCGTTTGTTACAAAAATGCAATTCGCATTATACGAGAAAAAGGAAAACCCTTAATGGTGTACGGAGAAAAGGGAAACACGAAGCTACATCTTATTAGTAATTTGAAGGCACAAAAACTAATAAGAAAAGGATGCTATGCTGTTCTAGCACACGTCGAGAAAGTACAAACTGAAGAAAAGAGCATCAATGATGTTCCCATTGCAAAAGAATTTCCCAATGTATTTCCGAAAGAATTACCGGGATTACCCCCACATCGATCCGTTGAATTTCAAATAGATCTTGTACCAGGAGCTGCACCAATAGCTCGTGCTCCTTACAGACTCGCACCCAGCGAGATGAAAGAACTGCAAAGCCAATTACAAGAACTTTTAGAGCGTGGTTTCATTCGACCAAGCACATCACCGTGGGGAGCTCCTGTTTTGTTTGTCAAGAAGAAAGATGGTACATTCAGGTTGTGTATCGACTACCGAGAGTTGAACAAACTTACCATCACGAACCGCTACCCACTACCGAGAATTGATGACTTATTTGATCAACTACAAGGCTCGTCTGTTTATTCAAAGATTGACTTACGTTCCGGGTATCATCAAATGCGGGTGAAAGAAGATGATATTCCAAAGACTGCTTTCAGAACACGTTACGGACATTACGAGTTTATGGTCATGCCGTTTGGTTTAACTAATGCACCAGCTGTGTTCATGAACCTTATGAACCGAGTGTGTGGACCATACCTTGACAAGTTTGTCATTGTTTTCATTGATGACCTACTTATTTACTCAAAGAATGACCAAGAACACGGTGAACATTTGAGAAAGGTGTTAGAAGTATTGAGGAAGGAAGAATTGTACGCTAAGTTTTCAAAGTGTGCATTTTGGTTGGAAGAAGTTCAATTCCTCGGTCACATAGTGAACAAAGAAGGTATTAAGGTGGATCCGGCAAAGATAGAAACTGTTGAAAAGTGGGAAACCCCGAAAACTCCGAAACACATACGCCAGTTTTTAGGACTAGCTGGTTACTACAGAAGGTTCATCCAAGACTTTTCCAGAATAGCAAAACCCTTGACTGCATTAACGCATAAAGGGAGAAATTTGAATGGAATGATGAACAAGAGAAAGCGTTTCAGTTATTGAAGAAAAAGTTAACTACGGCACCTATATTGTCATTGCCTGAAGGGAATGATGATTTTGTGATTTATTGTGATGCATCAAATCAAGGTCTCGGTTGTGTATTAATGCAATGAACGAAGGTGATTGCTTATGCGTCTAGACAATTGAAGATTCACGAACAAAATTATACGACGCATGATTTGGAATTAGGCGCGGTTGTTTTTGCATTAAAGACTTGGAGGCGCTAATTATATGGAGTCAAAAGTATTATATATACCGACCACAAAAGTCTTCAACACATATTTAATCAGAAACAACTGAATATGAGGCAGCGTAGGTGGATTGAATTATTGAATGATTACGACTTTGAGATTCGTTACCACCCGGGGAAGGCAAATGTGGTAGCCGATGCCTTGAGCAGGAAGGACAGAGAACCCATTCGAGTAAAATCTATGAATATAATGATTCATAATAACCTTACTACTCAAATAAAGGAGGCGCAACAAGGAGTTTTAAAAGAGGGAAATTTAAAGGATGAAATACCCAAAGGATCGGATAAGCATCTTAATATTCGGGAAGACGGAACCCGGTATAGGGCTGAAAGGATTTGGGTACCAAAATTTGGAGATATGAGAGAAATGGTACTTAGAGAAGCTCATAAAACCAGATACTCAATACATCCTGGAACGGGGAAGATGTACAAGGATCTCAAGAAACATTTTTGGTGGCCGGGTTTGAAAGCCGATGTTGCTAAATACGTAGGAGAATGTTTGACGTGTTCTAAGGTCAAAGCTGAGCATCAGAAACCATCAGGTCTACTTCAACAACCCGAAATCCCAGAATGGAAATGGGAAAACATTACCATGGATTTCATCACTAAATTGCCAAGGACTGCAAGTGGTTTTGATACTATTTGGGTAATAGTTGATCGTCTCACCAAATCAGCACACTTCCTGCCAATAAGAGAAGATGACAAGATGGAGAATTTAGCACGACTGTATTTGAAGGAAGTCGTCTCCAGATATGAAATACCAATCTCTATTATCTCTGATAGGGATGGCAGATTTATTTCAAGATTCTGGCAGACATTACAGCAAGCATTAGGAACTTGTCTAGACATGAGTACTGCCTATCATCCACAAACTGATGGGCAGAGCAAAAGGACGATACAAACGCTTGAAGACATGCTACGAGCATGTGTTATTGATTTCGGAAACAGTTGGGATCGACATCTACCGTTAGCAGAATTTTCTTACAACAACAGCTACCATTTAAGCATTGAGATGGCACCGTTTGAAGCACTTTATGGTAGAAAGTGCAAGTCTCCGATTTGTTGGAGTGAAGTGGGGGATAGACAGATTACGGGTCCGGAGATTATACAAGAAACTACTGAGAAGATCATCCAAATTCAACAACGGTTGAAAACCGCCCAAAGTCGACAAAAGAGCTACGCTGACATTAAAAGAAAAGATATAGAATTTGAAATTGGAGAGATGGTCATGCTTAAAGTTGCACCTTGGAAAGGCGTTGTTCGATTTGGTAAACGAGGGAAATTAAATCCAAGGTATATTGGACCATTCAAGATTATTGATCGTGTTGGACCAGTAGCTTACCGACTTGAGTTACCTCAACAACTCGCGGCTGTACATAACACTTTCCACGTCTCGAATTTGAAGAAATGTTTTTCTAAAGAAGATCTCACTATTCCGTTAGATGAAATCCAAATCAACGAAAAACTTCAATTCATCGAAGAACCCGTCGAAATAATGGATCGTGAGGTTAAAAGACTTAAGCAAAACAAGATACCAATTGTTAAGGTTCGATGGAATGCTCATAGAGGACCTGAGTTCACCTGGGAGCGTGAAGATCAGATGAAGAAGAAATACCCGCATCTATTTCCAGAAGATTCGTCAACACCTTCAACAGCTTAAAATTTCAGGACGAAATTTATTTAACGGGTAGGTACTGTAGTGACCCGAACTTTTCCATGTTTATATATATTAATTGAGATTGATATTTACATGATTAAATGTTTCCAACATGTTAAGCAATCAAACTTTTTAAGACTTGATTAATTGAAATATGTTTCATATAGACAATTGACCACCCAAGTTGACCGGTGATTCACGAACGTTAAAACTTGTAAAAACTATATGATGACATATATATGGATATATATATAGTTAACATGATACTATGATAAGTAAACATATCATTAAGTATATTAACAATGAACTACATATGTAAAAACAAGACTACTAACTTAATGATTTTTAAACGAGACATATATGTAACGATTATCGTTGTAAAGACATTTAATGTATATATATCATATTAAGAGATATTCATACATGATAATATCATGATAATATAATAATTTAAAATCTCATTTGATATTATAAACATTGGGTTAACAACATTTAACAAGATCGTTAACCTAAAGGTTTCAAAACAACACTTACATGTAACGACTAACGATGACTTAACGACTCAGTTAAAATGTATATACATGTAGTATTTTAATATGTATTTATAAACTTTTGAAAGACTTCAATACACTTATCAAAATACTTCTACTTAACAAAAATTCTTACAATTACATCCTCGTTCAGTTTCATCAACAATTCTACTCGTATGCACCCGTATTCGTACTCGTACAATACACAGCTTTTAGATGTATGTACTATTGGTATATACACTCCAATGATCAGCTCTTAGCAGCCCATGTGAGTCACCTAACACATGTGGGAACCATCATTTGGCAACTAGCATGAAATATCTCATAAAATTACAAAAATATGAGTAATCATTCATGACTTATTTACATGAAAACAAAATTACATATCCTTTATATCTAATCCATACACCAATGACCAAAAACACCTACAAACACTTTCATTCTTCAATTTTCTTCATCTAATTGATCTCTCTCAAGTTCTATCTTCAAGTTCTAAGTGTTCTTCATATATTCTACAAGTTCTAGTTACATAAAATCAAGAATACTTTCAAGTTTGCTAGCTCACTTCCAATCTTGTAAGGTGATCATCCAACCTCAAGAAATCTTTGTTTCTTACAGTAGGTTATCATTCTAATACAAGGTAATAATCATATTCAAACTTTGGTTCAATTTCTATAACTATAACAATCTTATTTCAAGTGATGATCTTACTTGAACTTGTTTTCGTGTCATGATTCTGCTTCAAGAACTTCGAGCCATCCAAGGATCCGTTGAAGCTAGATCCATTTTTCTCTTTTCCAGTAGGTTTATCCAAGGAACTTAAGGTAGTAATGATGTTCATAACATCATTCGATTCATACATATAAAGCTATCTTATTCGAAGGTTTAAACTTGTAATCACTAGAACATAGTTTAGTTAATTCTAAACTTGTTCGCAAACAAAAGTTAATCCTTCTAACTTGACTTTTAAAATCAACTAAACACATGTTCTATATCTATATGATATGCTAACTTAATGATTTAAAACCTGGAAACACGAAAAACACCGTAAAACCGGATTTACGCCGTCGTAGTAACACCGCGGGCTGTTTTGGGTTAGTTAATTAAAAACTATGATAAATTTTGATTTAAAAGTTGTTATTCTGAGAAAATGATTTTTATTATGAACATGAAACTATATCCAAAAATTATGGTTAAACTCAAAGTGGAAGTATGTTTTCTAAAATGGTCATCTAGACGTCGTTCTTTCGACTGAAATGACTACCTTTTCAAAAATGAATTGTAACTTATTTTTCCGACTATAAACCTATACTTTTTCTGTTTATATTCATAAAATAGAGTTCAATATGAAACCATAGCAATTTGATTCACTCAAAACGGATTTAAAATGAAGAAGTTATGGGTAAAACAAGATTGGATAATTTTTCTCATTTTAGCTACGTGAAAATTGGTAACAAATCTATTCCAACCATAACTTAATCAACTTGTATTGTATATTATGTAATCTTGAGATACCATAGACACGTATACAATGTTTCGACCTATCATGTCGACACATCTATATATATTTCGGAACAACCATAGACACTCTATATGTGAATGTTGGAGTTAGCTATACAGGGTTGAGGTTGATTCCAAAATATATATAGTTTGAGTTGTGATCAATACTGAGATACGTATACACTGGGTCGTGGATTGATTCAAGATAATATTTATCGATTTATTTCTGTACATCTAACTGTGGACAACTAGTTGTAGGTTACTAACGAGGACATCTGACTTAATAAACCTAAAACATCAAAATATATTAAAAGTGTTGTAAATATATTTTGAACATACTTTGATATATATGTGTATATTGTTATAGGTTCGTGAATCAACCAGTGGCCAAGTCTTACTTCCCGACGAAGTAAAAATCTGTGAAAGTGAGTTATAGTCCCACTTTTAAAATCTAATATTTTTGGGATGAGAATACATGCAGTATTTATAAATGATTTACAAAATAGACACAAGTACGTGAAACTACATTCTATGGTTGAATTATCGAAATCGAATATGCCCCTTTTTATTAAGTCTGGTAATCTAAGAATCAGGGAACAGACACCCTAATTGACGCGAATCCTAAAGATAGATCTATTGGGCCTAACCAACCCCATCCAAAGTACCGGATGCTTTAGTACTTCGAAATTTATATCATATCCGAAGGGTGTCCCAGAATGATGGGGATATTCTTATATATGCATCTTGTTAATGTCGGTTACCAGGTGTTCACCATATGAATGATTTTTATCTCTATGTATGGGATGTGTATTGAAATATGAAATCTTGTGGTCTATTGTTACGATTTGATATATATAGGTTAAACCTATAACTCACCAATATTTTTGTTGACGTTTAAAGCATGTTTATTCTCAGGTGAATATTAAGAGCTTCCGCTGTTGCATACTAAAATAAGGACAAGATTTGGAGTCCATGTTTGTATGATATTGTGTAAAAACTGCATTCAAGAAACTGATTTCGATGTAACATATTTGTATTGTAAACCATTATGTAATGGTCGTGTGTAAACAGGATATTTTAGATTATCATTATTTGATAATCTACGTAAAGCTTTTTAAACCTTTATTTATGAAATAAAGGTTATGGTTTGTTTTAAAAATGAATACAGTCTTTGAAAAACGTCTCATATAGAGGTCAAAACCTCGCAACGTAATCAATTAATATGGAACGTTTTTAATAAATTAGAACGGGACATTTCACATTAGACCATGGTTTAGTTCACAGGAAGTCTTCATATCGTAAAACCTAAAAAAAATAAAAATTCAGAATGGGGGGAGAAGACTAGTTCTTTAGGGTCTGCTAGGGAAAGACCATTCGGATTCCATTCTCGAGAACTATACGAAAACAGAACATCTAACTCTAACAGAAATACTTATTATGCTTTAAAGACTTGATTCTCCCCACACGTAGTTAGCTGTGGTGTTGAAATTGTGATTAACTTCGTTGTCAACTTCCATCGGACTATCTATGTAATGTTTAACTCTGTGACCATTAACTTTAAATTCAATCCCATTTGAATTTATTAACTCTATTATTCCGTATGGGAAAACTCTTTTGACTATGAATGGTCCAGACCATCTTGATTTCAATTTTCTAGGAAATAGCTTGAATCGTGAATTGAAAAGAAGAACTCTGTCTCCTTCCTTAAATTCTTTTGAACTTCTGATTCTTTTATCATGACATTTATTCGTTCTTTCCTTATAGATTAACGAATTTTCGTATGCTTCATGTCTTAATTCTTCTAATTCGTTTAGTTGACTTAATCATAGACGTTCGGCTTCATGTAAATCAAGGTTACATGTCTTCAAAGCCCAAAATGCTTTGTGTTCAATTTCTACTGGAAGATGACATGCTTTTTCGTAAACAAGTTTAAAAGGTGTGGTTCCAATTGGAGTTTTGTAGGCTGTTCTAAAAGCCCAGAGTGCATCCTCCAATTTAATGGACCATTCCTTCGGATTTGATCCTACGGTTTTCTCTAGAATACATTTTAATGCTCGGTTGATATTTTCAACTTGTCCACTTGTTTGTGGATGATAAGCAGTGGAGATTTTATGAGTTACTCTATATCTTTTGAGAACTTTCTCAAGTTAATTGTTACAAAAATGAGTACCGCGATCACTTATTAAAGCTTTCGGTGTTCCAAACCTTGCAAAAAGACGTTTTAAAAAGTTGACTACAACTCGTGCATCGTTAGTCGGGAGAGCTTGTGCTTCCGCCCATTTAGATACATAATCTATGGCAACGAGAATGTAGAGATTATTATGAGATTTTGAAAATGGACCCATAAAGTCAATACCTCAAATGTCAAATACTTCACATACTTGAATGACATTTTGTGGCATTTCATCACGTTGACTTATTTTTCCGGCCCTTTGACAAGCATCACAGGATTTGCAAAGAAGGTGTGCGTCTTTGAAAATTGTAGGCCAATAGAATCCAGCATCGTAAACTTTTCTTGCTGTGAGTTGAGGCCCATAATGCCCTCCTGTTGGTCCTGTGTGACAATGGTTTAATATTTGACTGGCTTCATCTCCGAATACACATCGGCGTATTATTCCATCGGGACAACTTTTAAACAAATGTGGATCTTCCCAGAAATAGTGTTTTATATCGCTAAAGAATTTCTTTCGTTTTTGGTACGATAATCCCTTTTCAAGGAATTCACATACTAAGTAGTTTGCATAGTCTGCAAACCATGGAATTTCATTATAATCTATCTTCAATAGATATTCATCAGGAAAGTTTTCTTGTATTGCCGATTCATTTAGAACTTCTAATTCAGGATTTTCAAGACGAGAAAGATGATCAGCGGCGAGATTTTATGCTCCCTTTTTATCTCGGATTTCAATATCGAACTCTTGTAAGAGTAAGATCCAACGTATTAATCTTGGTTTAGCATCTTGTTTCGAAAATAGATATCTAAGAGCAGAATGGTCGGTATAGACCACCGTTTTAGCTAGAACGAGATATGAACGAAATTTGTCAAAAGCAAAGACAATAGCAAGGAGTTCTTTTTAAGTAGTTGTGTAATTTGTTTGTGCTCCTTGTAACGTCTTACTAGCATAATAAATAGGTTGAACTCGTTTTTCAATCCTTTGTCCTAAAACGGCTCCCATTGCAAAATCACTTGCATCGCACATAAGTTCGAATGGTAGATTCCAATTTGGAGTTATCATGATCGGCGCATTAATGAGTTTTTCTTTAAGAATATTAAAAGATTTAATGCATTCATCTGAAAAGATGAATGGAGCATCCTTTTCTAGGAGTTTATTCATAGGAGTGGCAATTTTAGAAAAATCTTTTATGAAACGTCGGTAAAAACCGGCATGCCCTAGAAAACTCCTAACTCCTCTAACATTGGTGGGATGTGGAAGTTTAGCAATTACATCTACTTTAGCTCTATCCACTTCAATTCCTTCCTTTGAAATTTTATGACCAAGAACGATGCCTTCTTTAACCATGAAATGGCATTTCTCCCAATTAAGAAATAGATTTGATTGTTCGTATCTAATAAGCATTCGTTCAAGATTAACTAGACATGTTTCAAAAGTATCACCGAAGACTGAAAAGTCATCCATGAAAACTTCCTTGCATTCTTCTATCATGTCGTGAAAAATTGCCATCATGCACCTTTGAAAGGTTACAGGGGCGTTGCAAAGTCCAAATGGCATGCGTTTGTAAGCAAAAGTACCATAAGGGCACGTGAACGTGGTTTTCTCTTGGTCCTCGAGTGCTATTGGAATTTGAAAGTATCCGAAAAAACCATCAAGAAAACAATAGTAACTGTTTTCGGCTAATCTTTTCAACATTTGATCAATGAAAGGTAAGGTAAAGTGATCTTTTCTGGTGGCGTCATTTAATTTTCTATAATCAATACAAACACGCCATCCTGTTACAGTCCTAGTAGGAATAAGCTCATTTTTCTCATTTGTGATGACAGTCATGCCACCCTTCTTAGGTACGCATTGAACTGGGCTTACCCATGGACTGTCAGAAATTGGATAAATTAAACCTGCATCAAGCAGTTTAATAATTTCTTTCTTAAAAACATCTTGCATATTTGAATTTAGTCTTCTTTGGCATTGCACATACGTTTTATGACCTTCTTCCATAAGGATTTTATGTGTGCAATACGAAGGACTTATTCCTTTAATATCAAGAATTTTCCATGCAATAGCTGGTTTATGAGCTTTTAGCACAGAAATGAGTTTAGATTTTTCATTTTCAGTAAGAAAAGACGATATTATTACAGGTAATTCAAACTCACCATGTAAATAAGCATATTCCAAATGGTTTGGAAGTGGCTTTAACTCTAATGTCGGTGGTTCTTCTGTCGATGATTTGTATCGATATCTGTCTTCTTCTTTTAGCATTTGAATTTCTTCTGTTGTTGGTTCATATCCGTTAGCCATAAGTGTAGCTAACATTTCAGTTTCATCAATTGGTTTAGTTCCTTCTCCTAAAGAACATTCTCCTGTTCCTTGTAATTCTAGAAATTCTTCTAACAATTCTGCGTGTGAATCTATAGTTTGAATATAATAACATGTATCATCTGCAAATTGCGGTTGTTGCATTGCTCTATCAACAGAAAAGGTAATACTCTCGTCCTCTATACTTAGGGTCAGTTTCTTACCAAACACGCCTATTATTGCTTTAGCCATGTTTAAGAATGGTCTTCCTAATATGAGAGGAACTCGAGAATCTTCTTCCATGTCCAGAATAACAAAATCTACTGGAAATACTAAAGTACCAACTTTAACTAGCATGTTCTCCATTATCCCTTTAGGATATTTTACTGATCTATCAGCTAGTTGTATGCTTATTCGTGTTGGTTTCAATTCTCCAAGGTCTAGTTTAGCGTATAGTGAATACGGCATTAGATTTATACTAGCACCTAAGTTTGCCAATGCTTCTATTGAACTAAGACTACCCAGAAAACATGGAATTGTGAAACTTCCTGGATCTGAAAGTTTTTTTGGTATCTTATTCAACAGCACTGCAGAGCAATTAGCATTCATTGTAACAGCCGAGAGTTCTTCCATTTTCTTTCTATTTATGATTAGATCTTTCAGAAATTTAGCATATCTAGGCATTCCTGAAATTACATCAATGAAAGGAAGATTTACATTTATCTGTTTAAACATATCCAAGAATTTGGATTGCTCGGCTTCAAGTCTCTCTTTTCTCATTTTACTCGGGTAAGGAAGTGGTGGTTGGTATGGTTTAACATAAGGTTTAGCCTTAACTGTGTTATCTTCATTAACCTTTTCAACTACCGGTTCTTTTTCCTTATCTTGATCAGACTGTGGTTCTTGTGGAGTAGGAATAGCTTCATTAGAAATTACAGGTATTTCAGGTGATTTAAGTGTAATACCACTTCTTGTGGTAATGGCTTTAGCTGTTTCATTACGGGGGTTAGCATTTGTATCACTAGGTAAACTTCCCGGTTTTCTTTCACCTATCAACCTTGCTAGGTTGCTCACTTTTTGTTCTAGATTTTGAATAGAAGCTTGTTGATTTCTAAATGCTTGTGCATTTTGTTCATTGGTTTATTTCTGAGATGTGAAAAACTGAGTTTGAGATTCAACTAACTTTGACATCATATCTTCTAAATTTGGCTTTTTATCATCGGTTTGTGGTGGTTTGTTTTGAAAAATAGGTCTTTGCTGATTGTAAGTATTATTGGATACTTGTTGATTGCTTGGACCTTGTTGGTTGTTGTATGGAACATTTCGATTATAATTCTGGTTTTGATTGTAAATTGGACTTGGCGGTTGATAATTATTCTGATAATTATTTCCAGTCCTTTGGTTTATGTATGAAACATTCTCTCTTTGTTCCATTGTTAGTTCAATACTGAGACAATCTTTTGTTAAATGTGATCCTCCACACTGCTCACAACTAATTCTTATTGAGTGAATATCTTTAGTCATCTTTTCCATTCGTCTCTCGACAGCATCTATCTTTGCGGAAATGGAATCTAAGTCATGGATAGAATCGGCTCTAGCTGCTTTAGATGATCTAACGATATCTTTTT
This sequence comes from Rutidosis leptorrhynchoides, assembly GCF_046630445.1. Taxonomy (NCBI): domain Eukaryota; kingdom Viridiplantae; phylum Streptophyta; class Magnoliopsida; order Asterales; family Asteraceae; genus Rutidosis; species Rutidosis leptorrhynchoides. The sequence goes on from NC_092343.1 coordinate 143,147,440, forward strand.
CTTGGTGCCACTCATGTGAGTGGGAAGCAGTGTTATCAATAATTTTATAAGCGTCAGTTGCGGTTTTCTTCATAATGGAACCACCAGCTGCTATATCGATGTCTTTCCTTGTAGTGATGTCGCATCCTTGGTAGAATATTTGTACTATTTGACAGGTGTCTAAACCATGTTGCGGACATCCTCTCAATAACTTTCCAAATCTTGTCCACGCCTCATATAGAGTTTCATTTGGCTTTTGCGTGAACGTAACAATTTCTCCTTGAAGTCTCACGGCTTTAGATGCCGGAAAGAATTGTTTAAGAAATTTTTCAACTAAAACATCCCATGTATCAATCGCCCCTTCAGGTAACGATTCTAACCAATCTTTGGCTTCTCCCTTTAAAGTCCAGGAAAATAACATGAGATATATCTGTTCATCCTCCACTTCTCGAATTTTAAATAGAGTGCAGATCCTATTAAATGTACGAAGATGTTCATTTGGAACTTCCTTCGGCGCACCACTAAATTGGCATTGATTAGTTACCATGTGTAGGATTTGTCCTTTGATTTCATAATCTGGCGCATTTATGTCAGGTTGAGTAATTGCGTGACCTTGGCCAGTGCGTTTAGCTCGCATTCGGTCTTCCATACTTAGAGGTTCCAGATTCTCCATGATTGAATTTGTTGAATCTGAATCACTAGAGGATTCTGATTTAATGGTTGGTTCCTCGACAATCTCTGTTTGAATGATTGGTGGTTCCGGAGGAAAGATTAGTGGTTTAGGATCTATGAATTGTCCCTGAATATTCTCCGGATTCTCAATTGTGAGGTCGGGTTCAAAAAATGGATTATCGGAAATTTGAATTGGAGTACTTGGTCGACTGGATAACGATTCTAAAGAAAAATCAACAGCGACAATATTTGCTAGATGTCTTGATCGAGTTACTGGTGGTGAACGTACAAAAGGTGGTGAACGTTTTGCTCGGTGCATTCACTGAATATCCTATTAGTTATAAAAGATAAAAATTATATAAGTTATCAAATTAATAGACTTTTCTGCTTTTGCCCATGTTTCGAATAACCAATAGATGCAGCAGGGAGCCAGAACCCTTTAAATCGGAAGCTCACAACTCAGCCACTAACAAATCCAACTATTACTACGAAGCAGAAAATTTGGATGTCTATCAATTTAACCACTTAAAATAATTTTTCGTTTTGAAATTTTAGAGAAGAAATAGAAAAAAAAATTCTATGTCCTATAAACTAGAGCGTCGAGAAATAAGAAAGAAAAAGATTACATCGGAAAATGTCGAAAAATAAAAGGTCAAAAATAAGCGTCGAAAAATAAAAATAAGAAAGTAGCGCGTCAATACTTAAAAAGGAACTAAAAACTAATAATTAAAAGTTGCGTCTAAAAATATTAAAGCTTAAAAGAAATACTATACCCAAATGGCAATAACTTAAAAAGTACTAAAATATAAAAACGGCGTCGCAAAATTCTAAAGCACCTAAATCTTAATCTAAAGAAAAAGAACTTAAGGGATTTTACGGCAAAGCCTAAAAATCTAGAAATAAAAATAACTATGGCAAAAAACTATATTAAAACTAATTACGAACGAAAAATACAAATATTACGCTAAAATAAATTAAAAGTTACAAAATATAAAAATAATCTTAAAATTGTAAAAAGTACAATTTTTATAAAAATATTATTTTTATATTATTTATTTTATAAAACTATTAATTTTATAATTTATTAAAACTAATTAATACTTAGAATAAAAAATAAATCAACTAAACTTAATTAATATAAAAATATAACCCTAATTAGGGTTTAATAATAATAATAATAATAATTAATAACCGTAACTAATGCAGTACGATGTCAAACTGTGGCGTGTCAGACACGTTCATGTGATCGCATGAAGTTTTGCCTTCGGGCTCATGCGATCGCATGAGCTAGGGTTTCGGGCCAGAGTTGGGCTGCTACAGTACCGGGCCTCGAGTTTTATTTTTTTTTTTTCAGTTTTCTGTTTTAAATATATATATATATAATATTTATATAACTTAAATAAAAATTTAATTTTAAAAACTAAAATAAAAATAAAGAAACTTTATAATTTTATATATATATAACAAACTATTAAAAATATATAAATATTTTATTTTTCTTTTCTTTTTATATTTTCGTATTAAAACGTATTTTTACAAAAACGTATTTTTACAAAAGTAAACTAAATTTTTTTTTTTATATATAGCGTTTCGCTTCCGGCGTTTTAGATTTCCCCGGCAGCGGCGCCAAAAATACTTGATGTGTGCGAGGTGTACTAGGAAATAGTATTAATTTTACAAGGAAATACTATTAAATACGATACAATTTTACACAAGATATTTATTTATTTATAGAATGGATATACCTAAACCTTGCTACAACACTTATAGGCAGTGTACCTAATCGTACAGTAGTGTAGTTTTTAGTAAGTCCGGTTCGTTCCACAGGGATCTTTTAAACAAGCTTAACGCTATATTTTTAACTTATAATTGTAAAAATACAAAAATATATATAAGTAGTATTATTATTATAAAAGAGGGTTTTTACCGTTTAATGACCGGTTTGTCGATTTTAAAACTTTAGTCGCAGTTAAAACCTAATGTAAAAAATTAATTATATAAAAGACTTAATTTAAAACGTAAAGTAAATAACGATAATGAAATTGCGATAAATAAAAGTGCGATAAAATAAAATTGCTATAATTAAAGAGTACGATAATTAAAAATGCAATTAAATAAAATGACAATAAATAAAAGTGCGATAATTAAAAGTGCAATTAAATATGAAATATATAAATTATGCTTATTTAAACTTCCGTAATCATGATGTTTGACATGTTGATTTTAGTTTTATTACCATAGGTTAATTGTCCTTTATCCTGGATTATTCAATATGTCCATACGGATTTGTCCATAATAATCCATCAGTCATAAATATAAAGTGCGAAAGTCTTCGTCAAATTATTCTTATTCCTGAAGTCAAATATTCCAACTAATTGGGGATTCGAATTGTAACAAAGTCTTAATACTTTGTTTAATGAATACACCAGGTTATCGACTGCGTGTAAACCAAGGTTTTACTACTTTGTTAACAATTACACCAATTACCCTTGAATGTAATCCACCCGTGTTTCAACAAGTCTATTAACTATTAATCCAGTTCCGTGTCTGGTAAAATGAACAATTATTGGTATTTATAGATATCCCGCCCACCGTACCCAGTCAAGCGTATATGGTTATATATAAATACGTCAAATTATAAGTCTACATATTAAATTAACGAGGTATCATTTAGTTAATATAAAGCCCATTAATAGTCCATAGTCTAATTTCTACAAGTGTCGTTCTTTTTTCCAAACCCCAATTATGGTACAATTCCCATTTACCCAATTTTAATATTTAGCCCAACATCATGATTACTTCGGCATTAAATAAGCATAATAATAACTTAGCTACGATACATTAATTTAAAAATAACATTAACCATAACTTACAGTGATTAAAAATAGCGTAGCGTTACACGGACAGAATTTCGACTTACACCCTTACAACATTCGCTAACATACCCTTATTATTAGAAATTAAAATTAAAATTAAAATATATATATATATATATATATATATATATATATATATATATATATATATATATATATATACGTTTATAGATAGAGAGATAAGATGGATATATATTTGCTCAAAACCTCGAAATTTATAGGCATGTGGCCTGGAACTATTCACCATGCGATCGCATGGCTTTTGTGCCTCCAGACGATGCGATCGCATGGAGGTAGGTACCAGCTCACATAAGTTTGTTTTCTTGTTTTGTCGACGGTTTATAATAATAATATAATATATAAATAATTTATAGAATTATTTGAATATTATATTATATTTTTGTATATAGTTGACTTGTAATTTTTAGTCCGTTGCGTCGAGCATTGAGAGTTGACTTTGGTCCCGGTTCCGAATTTTCGAACGTCCTTTCGTACAATTTAATATCTTGTATTTTGCATTTTGCGTCTTGTACTCTTGTAATTTTGAGACGTTTCTCATCAATAATTTGAACCACTTTGATTGTACTTTGTACTTTTGAGCTTTTTGGTCGTTTGCGTCTTCAATTCGTCGAATCTGTCTTTTGTCTTCACCTTTTATTATTTAAACGAATATCACTTGTAAATAGAACAATTGCAACTAAAAGCTTGTCTTTCTTGAGGGATAATGCTATGAAATATATGTTCGTTTTTAGCATTATCAGCGCTCCTGACCCTGCCCCGGAACTACCACTCTTCGACGGACAACTAACTGCACGATGCCCTGGTTTGTGACAACTCCAACACACAGTATTTGGATATGGACATGCTGAAGACTCATGCCCAACAACACCACACTTTAAGCATCTTCTTGTAGCCTCAGAACACTGACCATTATGAGAAGATCGACACGTGTGACACCAATTCCCTTTACCTGATCCAGACCCAGAACTACTCTGACCACTTTTACCCTTCGGTTTAAACCCACTAGACTTCTTGGATTTAGATCCTGATTGACCAGATACTTGCCCACTTTGTTGTAGCACATTACCAAACATTCTGTTTCTAGTGGCCTGAACGTCACTTTCCACCATCTTAGCCATCATAACAGCTTGAGACAATGATGTAGCTGTTCTAACAAAAATTCGGTACTCAAGCAAAATGATATTAACAAAATGCTCTATACGAGACGCTTCGTCTGGCACCCATTGTTGTACAAACCTCAGTTTATCCATATACTTCTCTACTACCTCATCGATCCTCATCTGAGGTGTCATCTTCATTTCAAGAAACTCAGTCTTGATTCGGTTCATATCAAACAGATTACAATACTGTTCACACACCTTCTCATGAAATTGCTCCCATGTGATCATACTCACTTGCTCTTTCGGTATACTGGAAATCAAGGATTCCCACCAAATCATAGCCCTACCTTTCAACAGTCGACTAGCATATGTTACTTTCAGCTCGGGTTCACACTGGCACGCTTCAAATACCCTTTCAAATTCTCGCAACCAATTGAGAGTTACAGTTGGATCAATACTTCCAGAGAACTCGGAGGGTTTGCAATCACGGAAGTTCTTATAAGTACACCTTTTGGGTGGTTGCATGTAATGTTGTTGAAACATTTGCATTTGGTACGGGTTCATCATCATGGGATTTTGGTAAGTAAAAGTGTTTTGTGGTGGCATATAGTATTGGTTAGGTATTTGATTCTGAAATTGGTTCTGGTGCACATTAGGTATCGTTTGGGATTGCGCGGTTGGGAATTCAGGTGGTGTATCATCATTTCCAGAATGCCTTGCCAATTCAAGCTCATTAACTTTGTCTTCAGCCTCTTTTAGCTTGCTTTCTAGCTGAAGGATGTAACTATTCTGATCATCATCAGACTCAACACCCTCTTCTGGTGCTCTGAATGTTCCGGGGTTGGATGGGCCAGTTGCGTTTCTATCAGCCATACCTGTGCTACAAAACAGCTTACACAAAAGCTTAGTGGATATCAGTTAGTTCAAGCACAACTAACACACACATATATCCTATTTTCACTTAGCCCCCCACTCCCACTGACATGTTTGACTTGCCTCAGGGTTTGGGAACAAAATACGCGCACGTACTTGCTGCCAAACCATGCTCTGATACCAACTTGTAACACCGGCCATTTTTTTTTAAACACACAGCGGAAGACTTTATTTACAAACACTATATATCTCACGTCATTACATTAATCCGTGTAATTACGTTTAAGTTTACACAACGGTGTTACGTTATTACAAAATATTATTTATACAAAAGTCCACATCAGAGTTGGGTTGTCAAACATGTCTTCTGCAATAGCACCCATCCCGATAGCAGTACCTAAACCTGCAAGGGGAGAATATGTGGGGGATTAGCGCACTGCTAAGTGAATGGAATCTATCTAACAGATATAGCTTAAGCCACACACAAGCTATATACGAACAACAATACATGCTAACTACCAACTAGCATACAATAAGAAAATACGAGGATCAGCGGCTTGTACGAGCACACGACTCTCAGCTGATCGGGCCTGAGTTTACCGATAGTCCCTGCTACTCAATTCACGGTATAGTTATCCAGATGCAGGGGATGCATCATTCATACTATACTCCACAATCAATAGCCTATGGACCCAACCTCCTCTAGGCACGGTTGACCTCATACAGACTATAACCTCTCCTAGGCACGGTCTCGAGTCCCCATTCTCCCTAGGCCCGACTGGTGCCATTCACACAGTGTACACATAATTCACATACAACATCATGCAAACGATATTATTCTATCATGGCAATTCCTACACTATGCATGGTAAAAGAGTCAACCACTGTAGCAAGATATGCTACTTAAACTCTATCCGTAGATAGACCCACTCACCAATTACCAGCAACTGCTCAGTTATTATTTCTGAGCTTCCTCCTTGTCCTTATCTCCTGAGAACAACAAAAACCAAGTTAGAATAGTGTTCCCATCAAGATTAGACACACTGACAGCGAATTATAGCAAATTAGTAAAAAAATGCGTCTGCTAAAATTTTCATGCTTAACACTTGTGCACTTTCAAAATTTACATCCTGAACACCAAAATACAAACGGGCAGCATAAGGGCTAGAAAAAGGCACTTTGGTAAAGCATTCTGCCCTGGACACACAATTGGTCGACTGTCTCCTCAATTGGTCAACTGACGTAGACAGTCGGTCGACTGTTGACACAACCGGTCGACTGAATTTCCCAATCGGTCGACTTATTGGGTAATACATCAATCGACCGAAGGTAAATCTCAATCGGTCGGTTCACTAAATAATCAGCCGATTGAACCCTCAGTCGGTCGACTGTCGACCGACAGTCTATCGACTGTGTTCATCTTCCTCAGAAACTGAACAAAGGCTACGGACTTCATGATGAAATCCTCAAATCTCGATCTAGAGCTCGTTTTAAACACCAAAATCGACCACAACTTGTTCACTACTTGTTATAGACTCAAAACCCACAATAATTTGACCATAACAACACTTAAATCACTTGTTTTGACACAATTTCAAGCTTTTACAAAACTCACACAAAACCATGAATTTAACAACGAATTAAACACAAAAACAGATGTTACTTATCTTGATAGACTCTGTAAATGATAACAAACACGATTCTAACACTAATTTGAGCTCAAGATCAATATTTAAGGATTAGGGTTTTTGGAGAGGTGGAAGTTAGGTACGGGAGTGAAGAATGAATTTTCTGGAAACATTACAAAAATGAGCAGGTCAAAGCTTATATATTTGTGTTAAACACAATACCCCATCACACACGGGTATTTACCAGTTATCTGATATCTTTCGCACAGGATTAGGTAACCCAAACGAGGTCCAAATAAAATAAAAAAAACCTGTTCTGGGACCCTTTTCACAAATTGGACACAACACAAATATAATAAAACACTAATAAAATAATTAAAATAAAATCACTTAAGAATAAGCACAAACCCTAAGGGCAAAATAGTCCACTTACAACTAGCCCGGGTTTCAGTCTGTTACAGCTTTGGGGTGGTTTACGGAGGTGCATTATTTTATTACATACGTTATATTAAAAATATATATTTGTACAAAACATAATCACTCATACTGGTAAAAAATGTTTATTAGTATTTGTTATGTGTGATGTACAATAATCACCATTCATTATATGTTGATTACAATATTAGTTAGTTTTTTTAGAAGTCCTATATAATAATTCAAATAAGTTTAAGTGTTACATTATGACTATTAAAGTAGTTATTGTGAACAAATAAAAATTAAAAATATACCATGTATAAATAAAAGAAGCTAAAGATGCATGTTGGTAGATAACACAATTAACCAAAAAAAAAGTGGCACTTCGTTGCGAATGAGAGTTGGTAAGCCCATACTCCTCCATCCCATAATAAGTGTCATGTTTGACTTTTCATGATCTTACATAACACAAACAAAAATATTTGAAGTTAAAAGTTTAAAAGTATGTATCTAAAGCAAATTATATTGTGGTTGTAAGTTTGTAAGTAATCTCTCAATTTACTCTCTCTCTCTCTCTCTCTCTCCATCTCTCTCTCTTCATTTCACTAAAATGGCTCTCACAAATATTTTAGGAAAAAAATCATCGAGTGATAATCATGATGAAAAGTATGACGTATTTTTGAGCTTTGGAGGTGTTGATACTCGTCGTACCTTCACCAATCACCTCCACCAAGCCCTTGAACGTGCCGATCTCAAAACCTTTTTGGACAAGGAAGAGATTCCACCCGGGCTTTATTTGAAACCGGAATTGGAGAAAGCAATTAAATCATCCACGGCTTCTGTTATCGTGTTGTCTGAGAATTATGCTTCTTCTACATGGTGCCTTGATGAACTTGTTCTGATTCTTGACCAACATAAGAAATTCAGACAAATAGTTATCCCCATCTTCTATCATGTCGAACCCACTGATGTCAGGAAGCAACAAAACAGCTTCGGAGAGGCAATGGCAGAACATAAAAAGAAGATGGAAGCAGAGGCAGATGTGGAGAAGAAAAGACTTTTAACAGAGAAGATAGAAATATGGAAGAAAGCACTTACACAAGATTCCAATATAACTGGATTGGAAGTAAGGGACAGGTAAACTACTTTATCCATACTTAAGCTTAAACGACTTGTGTTGTTACAAAAAAGTATATAATTCCAATATTTTGCATTTTTTTACTCCGTAATACCACTGATGATAGGGTTGAGTTTTCAGATATATTTGTGTGATAGATTCAGTATTAGTTATAATTGTAACTTAATCCAAGTGTGTTGCGACAGACATTAAACATTTACAAATTTATATACACGATGATTTTTTTTTCTTTATGAATTACATTTGATTCCATTGTTTTGTTTATATTGTGATCTTGCATCTCTTAGTTAAAACAACCACATAAGATGCTATATGTCTAAATGATGGTGATTTATACACTATATATGAAAATTATATTAACATTGACATAATAATAAGTATTGATTGAATACTACCTTTGGATATCAAATGATGCTAAATGTATGACTTTCTAATTACAGTTCTCTATGAAGAAAAATTTTCAGGCTAGAGACTGAATATATAAAGGAATTTGTTAAGGAGCTTTGCAAAAGAATACGTGTACCCGTAAGGACTAGTTTACCACTACTTATTGGGAAGGAGGATGCAATTGAATATGTCAGTTCATGGTCGAAAGATGGATCCTCAAATACCGTTGACATTCTTAGTATTTATGGTATGGGTGGGATTGGAAAGTCAACCTTAGCCAAATATATTTATGACTCATATTGTCGCGAGTTCGATAGAAGCATCATCGTTAAAGATATTAGTAGGAAGTGTGTTGGAAATATTAATGGATTGCTTGGTTTAAAAATTCAACTTTGTAAAGATATTTCAAAAGCAAGTTCAATTGAAGTTCATGATGTTTCTGTAACCTATAATAAAGTGTTGATAGTTCTTGACGATATCGATAGTATAGACCAGTTGGACGCTTTACTGGGAAACAAACGTTTTCATGAAGGAAGCAAAATCATTATAACGACTAGGGACATGTCGTTGACAGAGAGGTGTGAACTATTGAAAACGAAAGTTGAAAAAAGGCATACAAAATACCCACTTGAAGGCTTACCCGAAAACGCACTAGTAAAGCTTTTATGTCATCATGCGTTCAACGGTGAAGACCTTAAAGATGGCTATGAAGAGGTTTCGGAGGATATTTTGAAGTATTGTGAATGACATCCATTGGCTCTTAAAGTTTTGGGTAGGAATCTATATAATCGAGATCTTTCTTATTGGGAAGGCTTCATAAAAGAACTAAAAAAAGGACCTGAAGGAGCCGTTTCCCGTGTAAATAAAATTTTGAGAGCGAGCTTTGAATCTTTGGAGTCCAAAAATGACAAGGAATTGTTTAAGTATATTGCTTGTTTTTTTTGTTGAGATGTATAGAGGTTATGCAGAAACCGTACTACAGGCATGTGAAATGTAACGACCCGACTTTTTCGACATGCTTTTGTGCTTTGTGCTTTCACGAAACTGCGTATTTATGCGTATTGTGCTATATTATACTCTGGGATCTTACTACATGTGGATTACTTTCGTTTATATGTTAAAACGTGTCTTTAAGTACGTAGGTTACTTAACTTGATCCCCGAAAGCTTTTACGACCGTTAGTGTCACTTGACGTTTTGAACGAGCTATGTTTGTCGGTACACGTTTAACTTTGGTCATAATCGGAATATTATGACTACAAAATACTAATTGTTATTTTATAATAACAATTACTTGGGTTTTAGATGCTTAATTACGCTTAGTAATTTACTAGAACACACTAGTTAGTCTTGTTGGACTTTCTACTTTGTTGAAATTTAGCCCACCCTACTCTAGCTAGTGGACTAATTATTTAGCCCAATTATTAATGACTAGTGACCCAATTAAATGTAAGATAAATGCCCATTTATTAGAGGAAACATACTAGCATTTTTGCTTACCATTATCCTTAATGTTGCATGGGATCCTAACATAAGCACCAACTTTAGACAACCATTAACCATAAAGCAAAAAGTTGTCCCCATTGTCCCCTCCCAAGGCCTACAGCCACCACCACCTCCCCACACCCCATCCCTCTATAAATACCAAGCTTATCTCATTCATTTTACACTTGATCTCATTCACAATTTACACACACTTACTCTCTTATTTTCTCTCTAGTCTTTCTTACTCTAAAAAGTGTAAATTTTAAATTTTTCTTTTCTTCTTCTTCTTCTTATGGTCACAAAATCATCATCATCTTCATAAGATTAAGCTCTTTAGCTTTTTGATCTTGTTATATCTTGTAGATTCAAACATGAATTTGAATCCTTCAAGAACATGGAAGATTCAAGCTTTCTAGCTTTGAATCTTCACTTATTTTGTAGATCTAAATCTTTTTAACTTTTAAACTCTTTATTTTGTTATAAAGATTCAAACTTGTGTTTGTAGTCTTCATGTTACTTGAAGATCTAGCTTCATGTTTCAAGGATCTTCAAGAACAATCAAGATTCAAGCTTTCTAGCTTTGAATCTTCGTTACTATTGTTAGATCTAAGTTTTCTAACTTATAATCTCTTTATTTTGTGATGTGTGTAGCGTGGTGTACGAAATAGTTATATATTTTTAATGCGGATTGCTACAAAATATGACAAGTTTTAATTATTTATTTACAAATGGGATATACCTAAACCTTGCTACAACACTATAGGCAGTGTACCTAATCGTAGAGTAGCGTAGTTTTTAGTAAGTCCGGTTCGTTCCACAGGGAGCTAGTGAAGTTTAACACTATATTTTTAACAACTATATTTATACAAAATATATATAATTATATAAGTAGTATTATTATTATATAAAGGGGAGTTTTTACCGTTTAGTGACCGGTTTGTCGATTTTAAAACTTAAGTTACAATTAAAACCTAATGCAAAATATTAAATATAAATATATCTTAATTTTAAAGCGTAAAGTAAATGACAATAATTAAAATGACAGAAAATTAAAGTGCGATAAAATATGAAATAAAGGAATTATGCTTATTTAAACTTCCGTAATCATGATGTTTAGCGTGTTGATTTTAATTTAGTCCGATGGGTTAATTGTCCTTTGTCCTGGAATTATTTGAAACCTATCTGGCTTTTGACCAAAATAGTTCATCGGTTATAATTATAAAATGCTCGGCAATTTAGCCTTATACCCGAAGTCAAATAACTCCAACTAATTGGGGATTTAAACTGTAACAAGGTCTTAATTCTTTGTTTAATGAATACACCAGGTTATCGACTGTATGTATTCCAAGGTTTTAATACTCTGTTAACAATTACACCCAAGTTTCCTTAAATGTAATCCACCCCTGTTTCAACTAGTCTAGTGACCAATAATTCACCCCCGTGTCCGGTCAAATGAACAATAATATGTACTTATAAATATTCCGCCCACCGTGTCCGATTAAGCGTATATGGATATTTATAGATACATAAAATTATAACCTTTATATAAAATTAACGAGGTATCGTTAATTAAATATAAAGCCCATTAAAAGCCCATAGTCTAATTTCCACAAGTGTCGTTCTTTTGTCCAAACCCCAATTATGGTCCAAAGCCCAATTACCCCATTTTTAGTATTTAGCCTAACATCACGATTACTTCGGTATTAAATAAGCATAATAACGGCTTAGCTACTAAACATTAATGGAAATAATATAAACATAACTTACAGTGGGTATTAATAGCGTAGTATTACACGGGCAGAGCTTCGACTTAAAACCCGTAAAACATTTCTTACAATAACCCAATTATTATTAAACTTAAATTAAAATTAAAATTAAAATTATAAATATATATATATATATATATATATATATATATATATATATATATATTACATACGTAAAGAGAAAGAGAATTGAAAAAGGTGTACTCAATTCATTGAATTACATCGCCTTTTATAGGCAAAAGATTAATTTGAATTTTCACTTATGACCCCTGAACTATGCTCAATTAACAACTTTTTATTATTTAATATTATTCTTATTATGAATTATTTAAATATTATATTATATTCTTGTGCATAGTTGACTTGTACTTTCAGCTCTGTTGCGTCGAGCGTTGAAAGTTGGTTCATGCCTCGGTTCCGGATTTTCGAACGCCTTTTCGTACAATTTTATATCGTGTACTTTGCGTTTTGTAACTTGTACTCTTGTCGTTTTTAGACGTTCTTCATCAATAATTTGAACCTTTTTAATTGTATCTTGTACTTTTTAGCTTTTTGGACCTTTTTGTCTTTGAATCTTCGTTTTCGCCTTTTGTCTTCGCACTTATTTAATATAAACGAATATTACTTGAAAATGGAACAATTGCAACTAAAATCTTGTCTTTCTTGGGGGATAATGCTATGAAATATATGTTCCTTTTTAGCCTTATCATTTTGTTATAAATATCAAAACTTGTGTTTGTGATCTTCATGTAACTTGAAGATCTAAGCTTTATGCTTCAAGATCTTCAAGAACACCAAAGATTCAAGCTTTCTAGCTTTGTAATCTCATAACTTGTGTGAAAAGGATCCAAGCTCTTTAGCTTAGGGTTCCATTACTTTGTTTGATCAAGTTTATGTTCATACTTGTTTGATTGAATGAAAGTTTGTAGCTTTAGTTGTAAATAGAACTTGTATTTGTGTTAAGACTAAGAATATGATGTAACCTTGGTTCATCATCCTTCTAAAACTCTTAAGTGAGTTGTAATCTTACTTAGTCTTGACATTTTGTGTGTTGATGGTTGAAACTTGGTCAAGGTGATGCTAACACATCATTGAGTTGTACACTTGAAGCTACAAGCATCAAGGATGAGAACCATGATGAGCATCAAGCACCAAGAATCCCACCGGAGCACATGTTTTCTATTTTTCTGGATCTGATCAGACTCTTTGGGCTTCTGAAATGTTGATTTTCAGATAGTTTGTTTCGAGTAGATAAATTTTCATTTAAGACTCACCTCAATCCGATATACGGTTTATGATTTATAGCCTTTTTAAAATCACTACACCTTTGTAACGTTGTGCTGAAATTTCTGACCTACTCGCACTTAAACCGTCGCCACGGTTAAACGAAGACGATTTTGGTTCTGAAAATTGGTCAACAATTAGAGGACTCACATACGGAGCCTTGGCCACTGACTACGCGTCTTTTCGTTTTGTATAGAGGTTATAGCAGCTGATCGAAGTCATCCTTTTGTTTCGATCTCTATACTTGTTAAACATACTTAGCTTTTATGATGATGAATGATGATGATGATGACACTTAAACTTATTTTATGCACTTTTAAACTTATGGTGACAACATACTGACCTAGTGACCTTTGACTTAGGTTGACAACCTTTCGTACCGACTTACTACTTGCATACGTTTCATATCAACCTTTACTGCTTATTCACTGTGAGTTATAGCATCCCTTTACTACTTTTACTATTTTTGGGACTGAGAATACATGCGCTTTTTACGTTTTACATACTAGACACGAGTACTTAAACTTTACATACGTGTGGGTTACAAAACGGCACAAAGATTCCCCTTAGCTCGGTAACGTTTAATCATTGGTTTCCTAACCGTGAACGCGAATCTTAGATATGGATCCATAGGGTTTGACAACCCCACTCGGGCTAGTCGCGCTAGCAGACAATGGGTGTTTAATACTTCGAGGATAAACGCACTCGCCAAGTGAACTTTTAGGGTGTGATATACATACGTTAAGTCTAGTTACCGGGTGCCCACGGTTAAGCATATATTGTTCATACTGTTTTGAAACACTGAAATCTCTTGGTCTGCATTACTTTACTGATTACAAACTATAGCTCACCAACATCTGTGTTGACTTTTTAGCGTGTATTTCTCAGGTGCTTAGACGATGTTGCTTCCGCTATTAAACTTGCTGTCTTGGTGTTATAGACTTGCTGTTATCGACCTGCAGTGTTAGATTTCCGCTGCATTACTTAGAGATGTCTCAATTATGAAAATTTTCTTTTGCATTCGTAATTTATGTTATTTTCGAACAATGGCTTTGTAACGACCTTTGGGTCACATACTTATGTTTATGCTTATATTCATAGGAAGCACGCTGTCTTTTGTAAAACGCTATCTTTTTATGAATGCAAAACTGGTTTTCAAATAGCATATAGTGTTTGATCTTGTAATGATCCTGTTGTTGATGAACCATACACGATGGTTTTGTACGAGGCGTCACATGATATAAACACTAGCACCTGGATCGAACATCTCATCGACAGATGCCTTCTTTGTACCAAAAGTAATGGCGACCTTCAAATGCATTCATTAATTCAAGAGATGGGGAAAAATGTCGTAGATCTCGAATCTGAGAATCCAGGGGAGCGTAATCTATTATGGTGTCAGAGGAGTCATTCAAATTGTTGAGTGAAAAAACGGTAAGAGGCCATATACATGCACATTAATTAGTTTTAAGTTTTGTTAAAGATGTTGGTAACAGTTAGCATTTATATGCTTTTTATTTTTGTTAGTGTACAGGAAAGATTAAAGGCCTCACACTTAACATGAGAATGCATGAAAAACAATTAAAGCTAGAAACAAACACATCAATGACCTGGAATCCAGAAAAGCCAAATATCCGAAGTGTTAAATATTGAATCTGCCTGATCAGAGTAATCACAAGCACACAACGCAATAGTAGCTGAGTATGAACACAGAAAAGATAAATAAAGACGACACAAGAATTATAGTGGTTCAGTTTCGATGTGAAACCTACATCCAAGTATTATTATTAATTTGGAGGTGGTGTACATATGAGAGAGTATTTATAGACAAGGTTTAAGACAAACCCTAGTCTAATTAGACTTAATAACCGGCCCAGACTAAATTAGGGTTGGCCATTCCCTAACTTGATCACCAAGTAATCTGCCAGCCGTATTACTTAATTTATCTGCTAAGTTATACCGAAGCCTACACCCTTAACCACTACTAGAAAAAGAGCTTTTCCAGACGACACCTTTCCAGACGACATTTATCGTCCACAAAGATCCGCTAAATAACAAAAAAACGGCTTTTTAGCCTCGCTTTTTGACCAGACTTTTCCGGACGACTCCTAGTCGTCCACAAAGGTGCCCGACAGAATTTTTGGCTCCAAAATATTTGGCTCCAAAAAAATGGCGGGAATACCTTTCCAGACGATTTATCGTCCAGGAAGCTTTCCGGGCGATTTTTAAGTAGATAAATGAAATTGTTATGTTGTTGTCATTTGTTTTGAATGAAAACGAATTTTAAGTAGATAAATCGATTATTATATATAAAGAGCAATATTTAAGTAGACATACGAATTTTTTTTTAATTAAACACGACTAAAATTAAACACACTTCAAGCACACGACTACAAAGTTGCTGGTATTGAAACACACTAATAACGACGACGAGGATGACTACGAGTAAATACATGTAAATACATGTCAAGGATACATGTCAAGTTCGAGGTCTTCACTGGGTTAAATTAGGGGTTAATTAGGGTTTAGTCAGTATGCTTCAGCAGTATTTTTAGATAAACATATTTAGGCATGTATAAGTTATAATCAATTGTTTCCCGCCCAAATGTGGATGACGATGATGACGATGACGATGGTGATGAGGATGATGATTATGACGATGATGATGATGTTGATGATGACGATGATGATGACGATGATGATGACGATGATGATGACGATGATGACGATGACGATGATGATGATGATGATGATGATGATGATGATGATGATGATGATGATGATGACGATGGTGGTGATGATGACGATGATGAGGATGACGATGATGACAATGACGATGACGATGGTGATGAGGATGATGATGATGACGATGATGATGATGATGATGATGATGACGATAATGATGACGATGATGAGGATGACGATGATGACGATGACGACGATGATGACAATGATGATGACGACGACGATGATGACAATGATGAGGATGACGATGATGACGATGGTGATGATGATGATGATGATGACGATGATGATGACGATGATGATGATGACGACGATGATGATGACGACGACGATGATGATGACAAGGATGATGAGGATGACGATGATGATGATGATGATGACGATGACGATGGTGATGCTGATGATGATTAGGGCTGTTATCGAACCGAGTCGAATCGAATATCATGAAATTATAGCTCGTTCATTTACTAATTATTCGGCTTGAGTTCGACTCGAGTTCGATTAAACTATTAAAAACGTGCTCGAGTTCGAACTCGAAAATGTAACTATTGTTCGAGTTCGAGTTCGAAGCTCGTTTAAGTTTGAAAGACTTTAGTTCGAAACTA
The DNA here is from genome assembly GCF_046630445.1 of Rutidosis leptorrhynchoides. Classification (NCBI taxonomy): domain Eukaryota; kingdom Viridiplantae; phylum Streptophyta; class Magnoliopsida; order Asterales; family Asteraceae; genus Rutidosis; species Rutidosis leptorrhynchoides. The sequence goes on from NC_092343.1 coordinate 143,164,412, forward strand.
GGTTTTAAACTTATTACACTTAAAATGCTCGTTTAGAAGCTCGAGCTCGATATGCTCGTTTTTTAGATCATATCTTATTGTTCTAGTACGTGCAAAAACTCAAATTTGAACCCATTTCAACTTTTGTTAACTTGAAAGTTTTGTACTAAATGAGTATCAAATTTTAGACACAACGTACTTAAGTGTATGGTTGAATTTCGTACTTATAGAATTTCGTACTTAAAGATAAAAGCTATGCTCGATTAGCTCGTTCGACTAGACTAACTCGTTCGTTTGTAAAAAATAAACGAGCTTTCAATTGAGTCGAGCAAAATACTAATGCTTTTAAGCTCGGTCCGTGAAACTAATCGAACAATAATTCATGTTCGAGATCGACTCGAGTTTGAATATCATAGTGTTCGAATTCGAGAAATCCGAGCTCGAATTCGAGTAGCTCGTGAACTGCTCGGTTCGTTAACAGCCCTAATGATGATGACGATGATGATGATGATGATGACGATGATGATAATGATTTTTGACGATGATAAAAAATACAAATAACTAAAAGATTTCAAATTAATTATATAAAAAAAATTAATAATTTCACCAAAATATATATAAAATATTTATTGAAATTATGTATTCATATAAAAAACATATATATTTATATTTATGTTAATTAATAAAATTTATAACTATTTAATTAATAATAAGATATTTATTAGGGATTAATAATATATCAAAAAGGTAAATATAATAATTACATAAGTTAAATATAAATTATATAAGTAAATATAAGTTTAAATTAATAATAAAAAGAAAATTAAGAAATTTTTAAGTTTTCACGAAAAAGTGGCGGGCTTCTCCTAAAAAATTTCCCTCCGTCACTATTCCGAACGATCAATCGTCTGCAAAAGGCTCGTCCGCAAAAAAAAAGCTGAAAACAGCCGCCTGTAGCTTTTCTTTTATCACTTTTACAAAAAAAAAAAAAAAAAAAACACATCCAAAAAGCTTCGGATTTTTCAGGCGATTTCAGGAGATTTGAAGCTATTCAACAAAAAATCCAACAAAATCATCCATCCCAAAGTGTAAACAAGGTATGTTCTTATTTTTTATTTTTGAAAAATTTGGTTGTTCTTCATTTATGAATAATTTAGAAATCCGAAAATTTTGGGTTATTTTAGGAAGATTGTTGTGTTTGATAATGTTCAGGCTTATGATTTTCATGCATAGTTTATAATTTTGATTTTGTTTGATGATACTTTGAATATTTGAGATTTTAAATCCGAATTTAGATATTAAAGTGGTGGGTTTAGTGATGAAATTGTCAAGAACATGTAATTAAAATAAATAAAATTGAATAAAATTAAAGTGGTGGGTTTTGTTTGATGATACTTTGAATACTTTTAGATTTTAAATTCGAATTTAGATATTAAAGTGGTGGGTTTCATGATGAAATTGTCAAGAACATGTAATTAAAATTAATAAAATTGAATAAAATTAAAGTGGTGGGTTTTGTTTGATGATACTTTGAATATATATATATATATATATATATATATATATATATATATATATATATATATATATATATATATATATATATATATATATATATATATATATATATATATATATATATATATATATATATATATATATATAGGGGCGCGATCCATGGCTAAGCTTAAAACGAGTACAAACTGGATAAGCAAATGCGAACCATAAAATATCATAAAACCTCATTCACCTATAAAAAACGCAGATGGGCAGCATGGTCATTTTACAATTATCAAATAACAAAAGAAGCAACAGATACTGTAACTTACATACTGAAGAACGTATTAGGGTTTTTAACTGATGAATCTTTTCTTTAGATTTCTTCCTCTCAAAACCAAATCAAACAACAATCTAAATCTCTTCTTCAGCTCTTCTTCATCTCCTTAATCTCTTCTTCATCTTCTTAATCTCTTCTTCAGCTCTTCTCTCTCACTCGAATTCAACAAACAATGGCTATTTTGATGAATCTTCAATAACAATGGTGAATTTCCAATGAATGTTCGATTTACCAGGTTTTCTCTTTAATTTGTTATTACATTTAATATTATTATTATTATTATTATTATTATTATTATTATTATTATTATTATTATTATTATTATTATTATTATTATTATTATTCGTTAGAAAATTGTATGCGTAAGTGTTTGATTGACTGAATACATCATACGATATTGCACAATAGGTGTTCGATCATTTGTCTCAATGAATGTTGTGATATGTATTATTGCTGACCTTGAGCCCCACTAGATACATTCATTTTATGAATCTGTAAGTCCCAAATCTCATATCTTATTATTATAATAATTATTATTATTTTGAGACATTTGTGATTTGAACATTTTGTTGCTATATTCTTGTTTTGGTAGGTTGGTCACATGATTCAAGCCGAGTCTGAGGCATCAATATACACTTCAAATTGTTCATTCTTAATTCATTGTAGATTGTTTTGCATTTAATTATATAAAATTGAAATCTGGACTTATTAATATTGAGTTGTTTAAATCTTGCTCTAAATAGAGAACCATTAAAAGTTACAGTTTGTGAAACAATTAACGTGATGCTTTTTGTTTCTGAAGGTAGCAATCTTGACCCATTGTAAAAGCTTTGAAGAATCTGCCTATGCTAAGTAATGGATGCTTTTTGTTTTTCTCTGGAACTTGAAATTTTTGTTTTTACTAGGTAATTTTTTTGACTTCTTATTGTACCATTTGTTAAGAATATGCATGCATCAGGATATACATTATGTATACTTCTTATTGTGAATGTTATAGTTTCATGGTAGTTTTTGTTACTAGTTTGTGCAGGTACATAATTATGAAAAAGCAAAGTCAACGAAAATCAATGATAGATGATATTAAAGATTCATGTTCCAAGTGTTTTAAAGCGCAAAAGACTAAAGATATTGAAGATATAGAGTTCAAAGATTGGAAGTGTACATTGAAGATGTTAAGATTGGAGATATTAAAGAAGTTATTTGGCAAAGTCAACTGCAGTCAACACTCAAGAATTTATCGAAAGAATTCGAGCTGTTGTTTGTTGAAGATGGTTCAGGTATGATTTGTGATTTTGGTACATTCTGTGTTTTTTTGGAGGGATATGATCGAAATAGACTTAGGTCTAGACAATGGTATTTGTGGATGTATAGACTAAGAGGTTTTTATTTTTTAGGTCATTGATAAAATGTATAGATTTCATGTTTTTCTAGTGTAAGTCATCTATTGTTAAAGTGTTTTGCGTGGTCACTTCAAAACACCCGCCCCTTTTGTAATTTTTTTTATATTTTGGTTTATATAAATTTTTTCGGGGTACTATCCCCTTTACCAAAAAAGACCAAATTCTTTTTAAAGATCAACCCATATGAGTTTGATTTTTAGATTGTAACATATGATGTGTGATTTTTTTAAAACAATCATTATTCATAAAGAAAACATTTATCATTCATAAGATAATAATATCCATCAAAATATTATATTTTGTATGAAAATATGATGAATGATAAAAATTATCTAATGAATGATAGAAACAATACCTTATTAATGATAAACATATCTTACAAATGATAAAATTACCCGATGAATGATAAAAATGCCCGATGAATGATAAAAATACCCGATGAATGATAAAAGTAGCTGATGAATGATAAACGAAGAATGATAAAAGAACATGATGAATGAAAAAAAAAATGATGAATGATAAATAAACATTATGATGAATGATGAAAATCATTTCTTTGAATTGAAGTAGAAACTATTTTGTATGAAAAAATGATGAATGATAAAAAAAATACTCGATGAATGATAAAAATATCTTACAAATAATAAAAATACTCAATGAATGATAAAAATACCCAATGAATAATAAAAGTAGCTGATGAATGATAAACGAAGAATGATAAAAGAACGTGATGAATGATAAAAAATACCCGATGAATGATAAAATACCTGATGAATGATAAAAGTACCTGACGAATGATAAAAGAACGTGATGAATGATAAAATACGAAACCGATTATTTGTATGATAACGTTAGTTTGTATGATTATTTGACTGTTTTTTACTGATGAATGATGAAATACGAAACCGATTATTGATTATTTGACTGTTACTGATGAATGATGTAATAATACACTTAATCATGATTATTTGACTGTTTATTACTGATGAATGATGTAATAATACACTTAATACACTATGAATGATTAAAAAAATTCACTATGAATGGTAAAAATTCACTATGAATAGTAAAAAAAATTCACTATGAATGGTAAAAATTCACTATGAATGGTAAAAAAAATACACTATGAATGATAAAAAATAATACACTATGAATGATAAAAATATACTATGCATGATGAATGATGAGTGATAAAAATATGCTATGAATGATAAAAATACACTTTGAATGATAAAAAAAAACACTATGAATGATAAAAAAAAAATACACTATAGGGTATGAATGATAAAAAAAATAGAATGAATGATAATAAAAAACAGTATGAATGATAATAAAAAACAGTATGAATGGTAATAATGAGGTAATGAATGATAATAATTGAGATGCTGAATTATGAAAACGATGGTATGAATATAAAAATATGGTATGAATGATAAAAAAAAAGCAGGTAACAAGATAAAAAAAAAAGAGTTGCAAATTTTCTGATAGACTAAACACACAAAAATTATTGATAAAAAACAATAAAATAAAAGGTTGAACGTGATAGAATGATAAAAGGTATCAATGGAGGATAAAAAAATACCAAAAATTAAAAAATTTGGAAATGTATTAGTAGAACAAGTACAAATTATTCTTACACAGTATTAAAAAAATGGAAAAAAAAACATTACAAACAGTATGGTCTTCAAAAAAACTGGAAAAATTTAAACATGAAAAAATTATTCTGAATCAGAATGTTCTTCTTCGAAATCCGCATCTTCATTCTCATCCTCACTTTCATCTTCTAATTCAAAATCGACAACTTTTTTTTCTTGCCATGAATCAAAGACAGTACCAATAACAGGCATAAGACGATATGGAACCATAGGAAACCATAATTTCTGACCACCAGGACCTTCATCCTCAAAAGAAGCCAGAAAATAATTTTTACAAACTGAGGTAGTACCTATAAAAAAGTAATATAAAATATAATAAATGATTAAAAAAGGAAACAATAACAACAAATAAGTAAATAAAAAATGATTAAAAAAGTAAAAAAAAAAAAAAACAACTAAAGTTGAAAGTTCATATAATCAATCATAGTCATTTAACAAAAATTTTACCATTCATACTCATATTTTTTATCATTCATACTAAAATTTTAGCATTCATTCTGAATTTTTACCATTCATACTCATTTTTTTATCATTCATTCTGAATTTTAAACATTCATTCTGAAATTTTTAGCATTCATTCTGTTTTTTTATCATACATCACCTTCTTTTTATCATTCATAAAATTTCTTTTATCATTCATGCTATTTTTTTATCATTTATTCTGTTTTATTATTTTTTTCATTCATCACATTCTTTACAGTTATCATTCATAAAAAACGTAGACTGCAAATTATCATTCATCATATACAAATAACAACAACATATATGAGAACAACCTGTAAAATGCAATTATCATTCAACATTCATAAAATACACAAATAACACAAGATATATGAAAACAACCTGTAAAATGCAATTATCATTCATTCATTCATCATTCAAAAACAAAAAACATAACTAATTCATATCATGATAAAGTATAAAAAGTATATCTTACTAGAAAGCATATCAGGCAGTGATTCATGAACTGATTGATTAACAGAATTTGAAATAACATCATCAGGCTATGTGTGGAGGAATAGAATTCGAAATAACTAATTCATATCATTGACCGAGGACATGACTTCTAATAAGAATGTGTGGAGGAATAGAATTAGAATAGATGAGTAGGTTTTGGTTTGTATGTGTGTTTGTGGGTTGGTGTTTTGTGTTTTATGTGACTTCCCCTAGTGTTTTTGTGTATGTATGTTTGTATCTCCTCGTAGAGTCGCGCTTTGCTTTTCCAGGAACCCTTCTTAGTTCGCATATGTTTGTGTGTGCTGTAGTGACCCGAACTTTTCCATGTTTATATATATTAAATTAAATTGTTATTTACATAACTAAGTGTTTCCAACATGTTAAGCAATCAAATTTGTTAAGACTTGATTAATTGTAATAGGTGTCATGTAGACAATTGACCACCCAAGTTGACCGGTGATTCACGAACGTTAAAACTTGTAAAAAACTATATGATGACATATATATGATTATATATATAGTTAACATGATATTATGATAAGTAAGTATCTCATTAGGTATTTTAACAATGAGTTATATACATAAAATTGAGTTTACTGAATTAAGAAACTCGAAACGATATATATAACGATTATCGTTATAACAACGTCTTACTAAATACATATGAATCATATTAAGATATTGTTACACTATGTTTAATCATGATAAATGATAAGTAAACATGTCATTATGTATATTAACAATGAACTACATATGTAAAAACAAGACTACAAACTTAAGGATTTCGAAACGAGACATATATGTAACGATTATCGTTGTAACGACATTTAAATATATATATCATATTAAGATATATTAAGATATCATAATATCATGATAATATAATAATTTAACATCTCATTAGATATAATGAACATTGGGTTAACAACATTTAACAAGATCGTTAACTTAAAGGTTTCAAATCAACATTTACATGTAACGACTAACGATGACTTAACGACTCAGTTAAAATGTATATACATGTAGTGTTTTAATATGTATTCATAAACTTTTGAAAGACTTCAAGACACTTATCAAAATACTTCTACTTAACAAAAATGCTTACAATTACATCCTCGTTCAGTTTCATCAATAATTCTACTCGTATGCACCCGTATTCGTACTCGTACAATACACAGCTTCTAAATGTATGTACTATTGGTATATACACTCCAATGATCAGCTCTTAGCAGCCCATTTGAGTCACCTAACACATGTGGAAACCATCATTTGGCAACTAGCATGAAATATCTCATAAAATTACAAAAATATTAGTAATCATTCATGACTTATTTACATGAAAACAAAATTACATATCTTTTATATCTAATCCATATACCAACGACCAAAAACACCTACAAACACTTTCGTTCTTCAATTTTCTTCATCTAATTGATCTCTCTCAAGTTCCATCTTCAAGTTCTAAGTGTTCTTCATAAATTCTACAAGTTCTAGTTTCATAAAATCAAGAATACTTCCAAGTTTACTAGCTCACTTCCAATCTTGTAAAGTGATCATCCAACCTTAAGAAATCCTTGTTGTTTATAGTAAGATATCATTCTAAATCAAGGTAATACTCATATACAAACTTTGATTCAATTCCTATAACTACAGCTATCTTAATTCGAGTGATAATCTTACTTGAACTTGTTTTCGTGTCATGATTCTACTTCAAGAACTTTCAAGCCATCCAAGATCCTTTGAAGCTAGATCATTTCTTGTCACTTCCAGTAGATTTACCTACTAAACTTGAGGTGGTAATGATGTTCATAACATCATTCGATTCATACATATAAAACTATCTTATTCGAAGATTTGAACATGTAATCACTAGAACATAGTTTAGTTAATTCTAAACTTGTTCGCAAACAAAAGTTAATCCTTCTAACTTGACTTTTAAAATCAACTAAACACATGTTATATATCTATATGATGTGCTAAATTAATGATTTAAAACCGGAAAACACGAAAAACACCGTAAAATCGAATATACGCCGTCGTAGTAACACCGCGGGCTGTTTTGGGTTAGTTAATTAAAAACTATGATAAACTTTGATTTAAAAGTTGTTCTTCTAGGAAAATGATTTTTCTTATGAACATGAAACTATATCTAAAAATCATGGTTAAACTCAAAGTGGAAGTATGTTTTCCAAAATGGTCATCTAGACGTCGTTCTTTCGGCTGAAATGACTACCTTTACAAAAACGACTTGTAACCTGTATTTCCGACTATAAACTTATACTTTTTATATTTAGATTCATAAACTTAAGTTCAATATGAAACCGTAGCAACTTGAAACACTCAAAACGGATTTAAAACGAAGAAGTTATGGGTAAAACAAGATTGGATATTTTTTGCTTGTTGTAGCTACGTGAAAATTGGTAACAAATTTATATTAATCATATCCTACCTAACTTATATTGTATTATACATGTATTCTAATATATTATGTAATCTTGGGATACCATAGACACGTATGCAAATGTTTTGACATATCATATCGACCCATCTATATATATTATTTGGAACAACCATAGACACTCTATATGCAGTAATGTTGGAGTTGGCTATACAGGGTTGAGGTAGATTCCAAAAATATATATAGTTTGAGTTGTGATCTAGCCTGAGACATTTATACACTGGGTCATGGATTGATTCAAGATAATATATATCAATTTATTTCTGTACATCTAATTGTGGACAACTAGTTGTAGGTTACTAACAAGGACAGCTGACTTAATAAACTTAAAATATCAAAATGTATTAAAAGTATTGTAAATATATTTTGAATATACTTTGATATATATGTACATATTTGTTATAGGTTCGTGAATCGACCAGTGGCCAAGTCTTACTTCCCGACGAAGTAAAAATCTGTGAAAGTGAGTTATAGTCCCACTTTTAAAATCTAATATTTTGGGATGAGAATACATGCAGTTTTATAAATGTTTTATGAAATAGACACAAGTAAATGAAACTACATTATATGGGTGAATGATCGAAGCCGAATATGCCCCTTTTGCTTGGTAGCCTAAGAATTAGTAAACTGATCTACTAATTGACGCGAATCCTAAAGATAGATCTATTGGGCCTAACGAACCCCATCCAAAGTACCAGATGCTTTAGTACTTCGAATTCGTTTTTATCATGTCCGAAGGATTTCCCGAAATGATAGGGGACATTCTTATATGTATCTTGTTAATGTCGGTTACCAGGTATTCACCATATGAATGAATTTTATCTCTATGTATGGGATGTATATTGAAATATGAAATCTTGTGGTCTATTATTATGATTTGATAATATATAGGTTAAACCTATAACTCACCAACATTTTTGTTGACATTTTAAGCATGTTTATTCTCAGGTGATTATTAAGAGCTTCCGCTGTTGCATATTAAAATAAGGACAAGATTTGGAGTCCATGCTTGTATAATATTATGTAAAAATTGCATTCAAGAAACTTATTTTTGATGTAATATATTCTTATTGTAAACTATTATGTAATGGTCGTGTGTAAATGGTATATTTTAGATTATCATTACTTGATAATCTACGTAATGCTTTTTAAACCTTTATCGATAAAATAAAGGTTATGGTTGTTTTAAAAATGAACGCAGTCTTTGAAAAACGTCTCATATAGAGGTCAAAACCTCGCGACGAAATCAATTAATATGAAACGTTTATAATCAATATGAACGGGACATTTCAGTTGGTATCCGAGAGTTGGTCTCAGAGAACCAGAAAATTGCATTAGTGTGTCTTACCGAGTTTGTTAGGATGCATTAGTGAGTCTGGACTTCGACCGTGTTTTTCTTCAAAAACGATTGCTTAACATTTTTTTTGTTGGAAACTATATATTATTAACATGTAAATATTATGTGATATATTAATCTCTTAACGTGTTTGATATTATGTGATAGATGTCTACCTCTAGTACAAATCCCATTGATTCACCTAATAAAAATGAAGAGTCGAATATATTTTGAGAAGATTCACAAATTCCCGAAGAGGAACCGGAAGAGGAGGAACCGAAAGAGGAGGAACCGGAAGAAGAGGAACCGGAAGAAGAGGAACCAGAAGAGGAGGAATCGGAAGAGGAGGAACCAGAAGAAGAAGAGGTTTCGGAGGAAGAAATATTGATACCTATAGTAAATCGATTAAATAAAAGTAAATCCTCAACCAACGGACCAAAGTTAATAATGGTCAATGCTGTTTTCGCCGAGGAAGCAAAATATTGGGAAGATTACGAATTTTTTGATGAATCAGATCCCGATGAGGATTCCGATGATGTTATAGAAATTACCTCGACCCAATTTAATAAAGTGAAAGAAAATAATAAGGAAAAAGGTATAAAAATAGAGAAACCCGATTCTAACCCCGTTGAACTTTATATGTATCAGCAACATCCGTATTTCCTAAAATATAACAATGACCCGGGAACCTCTAAACCACCAGGTTTTTCTAAACCATTGTGGAAAATGACGGCTCGTATTAGAGGAACACCATATATGAAGCGACCCGTCCTAATCTATCTGGACAAAGTCCATATTGATTATAAACGATTCACAATAGTTGATTTCATTGCGAGGTACTTGACCTCTATATGATACATTTTACAAGCATTGCATTTGTTTTTAAAAAAAGACAACTTTAAATACATTGAAAGTTGACGACATGCATATCATTTCATAATATATCTAGACTATAAATGACTTGATAATAATCTTGATGAACTCGACGACTCGAATGCAACGTCTTTTGAAATATGTCATGAATGACTCCAAGTAATATCCTTAAAATGAGCAAATGCACAGCGGAAGATTTCTTTCATACCTGAGAATAAACATGCTTTAAAGTGTCAACCAAAAGGTTGGTGAGTTCATTAGTTTAACATAAATAATCATTTCCATCATTTTAATAGACCACAAGATTTGCATTTCTCATAAATATACGTCCCATGCATAGAGACAAAAATAATCATTCATATGGTGAACACCTGGTAACCGACATTCACAATATGCATATAAGAATATCCCCATCATTCCGGGATCCTCCTTCGGACATGATATAAATTTTGAAGTACTAAACCATCCGGTACTTTGGATGGGGCTTGTTGAGCCCAATAGATCTATCTTTAGGATTCGCGTCAATTAGGGTGTCTGTTCCCTAATTCTTAGATTACCAGACTAAAAAGGGGCATATTCGGTTTAATAATTCAACCATAGAATGTAGTTTTAAGTACTTGTGTCTATATCGTCAAACATTTATGAAGCAGCGCATGTATTCTCAGTCCCAAAAATATATATTGCAAAAGCATTTAAAAATGGAGCAAATGAAACTCACAATATTGTATTTTGTAGTAAAAATACATATGACGTCATTGAACAACTGAACAATGTAGGGTTGGCCTCGGATTCACGAACCTATATTATTTGTATAGTCATTAATACATATAATCGAAATCAAACAAATATGTATATATATATATATATATATATATTATTAGTGATATAATTTTTATGTTAATAACTTATATATATTTCATTACTTAATTAAAAGTATACATTTTATATATTTTAAATAAATAAAAGTATTAATATAGTTAAGTTTTATGTAAAGATCACTTATTAATAGTTGTAAATATACTAGATTAAAGACAATAATAATAATGATAATAATAATAATAATAATAATAATAATAATAATAATAATAATAATAATAATAATAATAATAATAATATTAATTTTTGATAATGTTAACTTTAATAAAAATAACAACTTTACTAATAATGTTAAATCTTAAGAAAAATGATAGTTTTGTTAATTTTAATTATAATGGTGAAAATAATAGTAATAATAATAATAATATTAATAATTCTAATAATAATAATATAATGATACTTTGTTTTAGTATTATAATGATAACAATAATACTAGTGGTAATAATAATAATCAGATTTATCATAACTTCATTTTTAATTCCTCAACTTATAACTAAAAATTCTATAACTTAATTTGTTAGCCAATTTCATAACTATACATATATTCATATAATTCATAATTAGTTTCCATAATTTTTACCATCTTAAACTTTATTATTAACTTTGTGATATCAATGTTATTAACATATTCGAAACCATAATAATAGTAATAATAATTTTATTATTAATGGTGATATCGATATTTATCCTACTTAATAATAATAATACTAGTAATAACAACAATACTAATACATGTAAAAATAATAACAATATTCCATAATAGCAATAATAATATTAACAATAATAATAATAATGATAATAATAATAATAATAATAATAATAATAATAATAATAATAATAATAATAATAATAATAATAATAATAATAATAATAATAATAATAATAATGGGAGTACTACCTCAAAGAAATTCGGTTTTTAAAAAGAAAAGACATCAGCTTGGCTCGAACCCTCGACTTCACGCTAACCCGCAACACACCTTAACCATCTACTCTGATTACTCATTTCTGTTTTATATCCTATTTGAAATTTTATAACCCCATAAATCAACTGTTCTTCTTCTTCTAAATATACTCAATCGACACTTCCCTTAAACGAATTGGCTGACCAGATAGATAAAATTCACGAATTCAATTAACCTATAATGTTTACAGTTTCAATTATAAAGAGAAAGAGAAATAAATAAATAAATAAATAAAATTTAAATAAATAAAAAAAACTGCTGTAACTGTTCGATAAAAACTCTTCAAGAACTAAAAATCAAATTTAATTTGTAGAAAGTTTTAGACTAGACTTATAACATAAAAAAGTTTCTAAATCGTTCATGAAATCTGTCTGCATCATCAATTTAACAGAAATCATTGAAATCAATTCGAATTTTGCTATGAACAATCTCTTTGACTTTTTGTTTTTAAACTTTGACTGCCCAATTTGAATTCGATAATTAAAATAGAGCATTGAAACTTTACAGATAGTTTAAACGAAGGATTTAAAACATGATTGCATTATTACATTTTTAAATATCATTCAAATTCGTAGTGTTGCAGTTTGAGTTTCAATACAGGGATATCGACATATATAAAAAAAAAATACTTACAGTATCAGATAAAAGAAAAATCAGTGGGAGTGATATTTGATGGTGGAACTCGAATTTACTTTTCTCAGTTTTGTGAAGTGATCGATTGTAAAAAAATTTTTTGGTTCGACAGCATATAACGGCAGACAAAAAAATAAAAATAAAAATAAAAATAAGATAAAAATAAATAAAGTGAAGTTAATAGGTAACGAATTTGTCTGGTATTGAATGACGGATGTAACAGCAAATAAAAAAATAAATAATTATGCGTAATATAACAGTATTTATATTTATATAATTTTATAATTAGTCTTAATGTTTATATTTATATATATATCTGATATTTATATAAGTAGTTAACTGAATTATATATAATTAGTTGTATATGTATCGATATATATAATTAATCGCATTTTTATAACTATATATAACTGTATATATGAATATATGTATATTTGATTTTTTATAAATCTATTTGTATATCTGTTTATATATTCTTAGTTATATATATATATCTATATAACTAAAATTTATATATATATATATATATATATATATATATATATATATATATATATATATATATATATATATATATATATATATATATATATATTTGTATTTATATATGTCAGTATTGGAAACATAATTAATATTTGTTATACAAACATTGATATTAAATATTAATTTTAATAATGATAGTGAAACTAATAATATTAATAATAATAATAATAATAATAATAGAAATAGTAATAATAATATCAATAATATTGATAATACTTGTACATATCCTATTTTACATATTTATACATATTTTATATAAAATAATTTATAATACAAATATTAATTTTTAACATTTATAATAAAGGTAATGTGAATAATATTAATATAAAGATTATATTCAAACTTATAATTAAATTTAATTATTAATATTATATGATAACATATATTAAATAATTATCATTTATACATTTTATATATATATATATATAGATTACATCATATATAATATTGCTTATGTATAGTATTCATATATATATATATTTTTATTTACACACAATGTTCGTGAATCGTCGGGCATAGTCACAAGGTAATTGCATACATGAAACAGTTCAAAAATTTTGAGATTCAATCTAACAGACTTTGATCATCGTGTCGGAAACATATAAAGATTAAGTTTAAATTTGGTCGGAAATTCCCGGGTCATCACAGTACCTACCCGTTAAAGAAATTTCGTCCCGAAATTTGAGTGAGGTGGTCATGGCTAACAATAAGAATGTTTTCATGATGAATATGAGTTGATAAATAGAGTTTTATCATCATTGAGTAATATGGAAAAAACAATTCGATTATTCGAAGAGTACGAATGAAGCTATCACAAAAGAGTGAAATGAATAAATGCAGATTCGTCTTGTCTGGTGACATAGTCACAGTTGATTTTCGGAAATCAAGGGATTTAAAGAAAATCTTTGAAATCTAAAAGATTTTGATTCTTCGACGAATAAGGAAATTAAGATCTCTATAATTAAATATGGTGATCTGTCTCGATTACTCTGTCTGATATTTCCACTATAAATTTAAGCTCTTCCGTTCCAATATTCTCACCATTCCTATACTTTCTTTCTTAGTTCATACATCCAAAAGATTGTGAAAATGCTTAATCCAATTCTAATCCCTAATATTTTCCTAATTATCATTCTGTCATCCTTCTTTTCAATCTTCTACCAGAAAAAATCTGTTTACTTTTAATATAACCTTGGGGTGATACTATTCTTAATTATACCGTGTCTTTATATTCTTATTCGTATTAATATCCACGGTTTGTAGCCTTAGGGTTGTTATTGGGCTTTATATTTTCTCTTATATTTTGGATCTCTTTGCCTTTTTATTGTCTTCTCGACCTCTAGTAAAGCGAGTAACGGTCCATAATTCGTAAGTATGGAGTTTCAAATGAACTTAATGTTCTAAACAAGAAAGAACGTGATAGCACGATTTGATTTGTCAAATTACCTGAGTAGCTGAGAATAGAACTATCAAGAATATACTTTCTTGATATGTTCAGAAGTTAAGCAGAATGAAAGAGTTATGTAACATGGCGAGTGATGACGTTATGGTCTGTGAATCATCACGTCCCATAAGAAGCTCAGCATGACTTACTGTAATATAATCACGTTAATCAAGTGTCATTATATTATACTAACTCATGCATCAATTTCCACCACTTCTTCAAAGATTTACGGAATATAGAAACTAAAACAGTTTCCTTTTATGATATAACACAGATAGCGCAGAGAGATTATTAATATCGTACAAGAATATTTATGAAGATTTTTTTCAGAAATATTGAGGATATTTATAAGGAAAGATACGATAATATCGTAGAATTTTAGATTCAAAGTGTGATGAAGAAATTCATTCACAATGATTTAGAGCGATTAAGGAGCAAGGTATTAGCTATAAATTTCATCAGAACAGAATCATCAGGATTCTTTATGTACAAGTTTAGTCCTTGTAATTTTTTCAGAGTCTCCTTCATGGTTTCACATAATTCAATTTTCGGTACTAAATTTTCTATTGAGCGTTTCCAACACTCCCTTCTTTATCTCCATACTTTTGACTGTTAATGTCATCAACAGTTTTCGCTGCTTTATCAACTTTCTCAAAATTCGAAGAACTGATTCGTAGACTAGAGTGCTGTTCATAATTTCAGAATAGGAGATCATAATTCTAAGAGATAAATGTTATATGTATACATATAACTATTGATGTAGAAATGCTGCGAGATTCAAAATACTGATTGTTGATTCTCGGTAACTGGTATGTCAATTCTCGTTACAAGATGTGGATATGTATATGATAGGGTTTTAATGAACAATTGTAATGGTTCTTCGGAGAGCCTTAAGCCAATGAGTAATGAAGTTGCTGGTAAGTTTACTACTAACGTGGTGGAATATAAACGATTCTTCGGTAATGATGACAAAAGACAAACTTATATATCAAGCTTATAATATAGTAAACCCGAATGAAAGTCGAAGTTGACTTGCTGGAGCTGTGACAAAATTGGCTAATTCTGGAAAGGGATTGTAAAGCTGTTTTCGGTAATAACGTCAAAAGAGCTAGCACAGATAGGTGTTAAACATTTACTCAGGTTCTAAGAGTTTTCAGGTGCATAACTATATGTATCAATCTTTTCTTCCGTAGATGAAGTGTGGTTGGTTCATCCTCTCGATTGAGGTGTTTCCAGGAATCATGAAAGGTTTGAACGCAGATTGTAATCGTCAAGATACAATGAGGTTTAAGATGAAATCAAGTGGCAAACTTGAAGAAATGTTTAGTTTCATATATTATAATCAATATTTTAATTCATTTTAATTGTCCAATGTCGGCAGTCCATAGTTGATAGTCCACAATTAACAGTTCAATAATTTAATATATAATATTCGAATTAATTAATATGTATCGTGACCCGTGTACATGTCTCAGACTCGATCACAACTCAAACTATATATATTATTGTAGAATCAACCTCAACCCTGTATAGCTAACTCCCGCATTACTGCATATAGAGTGTCTATGGTTATTCCAAATAATATATATAGATGCGTCGATATGATATGTCAAAACCTTGTATACGTGTCCCGATATTTAAAGTGCGTAAAATATATAACAGAAATTAAATGACGATAAATAAAATTGCTAGAATTAAAATTGCGATAAATAAAAGGTAATACGGAATTAACAGTTAGCTAGGAACAGTTAGCGTGGATTCTTAACAAATTTTCTCATAGTTAATTTGTTTGTTTCTAATAAATTTTTATTTTTGTCCAATGTTTTCTTCATTATGCCACTTGTTGGATTCTGATAGGTCAAAATCCAAATATAAAATTGAATGAAAATGGTTATTCTGTGGTGAACGGATTCGTATATCTGGAGATGTAAGTAGGATAGTAATTGACTGTTGAATCAGCCTCGAAGAATGTACAGTATAACTTATTAATGTGAAATCTGAATATTCCTTGGGTATTACCTACCCGTTAAAATATTTTCACCATTAACATTTTGTACGAAAGAATTTTTAATTACAATCTTTATGAAAATATATATATATATATATATATATATATATATATATATATATATATATATATATATATATATATATTCTTCAGATGTAATCATGGATTTAATGAGTCAATATGATATTAAACTCATTTGATTTACCATTAGAACAAGAATATATAATATCTAAAACATTAGAGATTACATAATCGCCATGTCGAACGAAGATAAATGATGTAGAACGATGATTATGCTCGGGGTATCGATTGTGATGTTGAGGCGTGTGTTGTTGTGGTTTGTGTTGTTGCTGGTGGTACAGTTGATGTCGTTGATATTGTTGAAGCTGGTACATTTTGCACCATATTTTCCAAGGCTACAACTCGGGCGCGATACTCATTGACTTTATTACTCCGGGATGATTGTCGGTATGAATGAGTGAATGAATACATTTTGAATCTGACTTGTGATATAGTCGTGGCAAGTGAAATGTCCCGTTCTTATTGATTAAAAACGTTCCATATTAATTGATTTCGTTGCGAGGTTTTGACCTCTATATGAGACGTTTTTCAAAGACTGCATTCATTTTTAAAACAAACCATAACCTTTATTTCATAAATAAAGGTTTAAAAAGCTTTACGTAGATTATCAAATAATGATAATCTAAAATATCATGTTTACACACGACCATTACATAATGGTTTACAATACAAATATGTTACATCGAAATCAGTTTCTTGAATGCAGTTTTTACACAATATCATACAAACATGGACTCCAAATCTTGTCCTTATTTTAGTATGCAACAGCGGAAGCTCTTAGTATTCACCTGAGAATAAACATGCTTTAAACGTCAACAAAAATGTTGGTGAGTTATAGGTTTAACCTATATATATCAAATCGTAACAATAGACCACAAGATTTCATATTTCAATACACATCCCATACATAGAGATAAAAATCATTCATATGGTGAACACCTGGTAATTTACATTAACAAGATGCATATATAAGAATATCCCCATCATTCCGGGACACCCTTCGGATATGATATAAATTTCGAAGTACTAAAGCATCTGGTACTTTGGATGGGGTTTGTTAGGCCCAATAGATCTATCTTTAGGATTCGCGTCAATTAGGGTGTCTGTTCCCTGATTCTTAGATTACCAGACTTAATAAAAAGGGGCATATTCTATTTCGATAATTCAACCATAGAATGTAGTTTCACGTAGTTGTGTCTATTTTGTAAATCATTTATAAAACCTGCATGTATTCTCATCCCAAAAATATTAGATTTTAAAAGTGGGACTATAACTCACTTTCACAGATTTTTACTTCTTCGGGAAGTAAGACTTGGCCACTGGTCGATTCACGAACCTATAACAAATATGTACATATAAATCAAAGTATGTTCAAAATATATTTACAACACTTTTAATACATTTTGATGTTTTAAGTTTATTAAGTCAGCTAACCTCGTTAGTAACCTACAACTAGTTGTCCACAGTTAGATGTACAGAAATAAATCGATATATATTATCTTGAATCAATCCACGACCCAGTGTATATATATCTCAGTATTGATCACAACTCAAACTATATATATTTTGGAATCAACCTCAACCCTGTATAGCTAACTCCAACATTCACATATAGAGTGTCTATGGTTGTTCCGAAATATATATAGATGTGTCGAAATGATAGGTCGAAACATTGTATACGTGTCTATGGTATCTCAAGATTACATAATATACAATATAAGTTGATTAAGTAATGGTTGGAATAGATTTGTTACCAATTTTCACGTAGCTAAAATGAGAAAAATTATCCAATCTTGTTTTACCCATAACTTCTTCATTTTAAATCCGTTTTGAGTGAATCAAATTGCTATGGTTTTATATTGAACTCTATTTTATGAATCTAAACAGAAAAAGTATAGGTTTATAGTCGGAAATATAAGTTACAAGTCATTTTTGTAAAGGTAGTCATTTCAGTCTAAAGAACGACGTCTTGATGACCATTTTAGAAAACATACTTACACTTTGAGTTTAACCATGATTTTTGGATATAGTTTCATGTTCATAAGAAAAATCATTTTCCCAGAAGAACAACTTTTAAATCAAAGTTTATCATAGTTTTTAATTAACTAACCCAAAACAGCCCGCGGTGTTACTACGACGGCGTAAATTCGGTTTTACAGTGTTTTTCGTGTTTCCAGGTTTTAAATCATTAAGTTAGCATATAATATAGATATAGAACATGTGTTTAGTTGATTTTAAAAGTCAAGTTAGAAGGATTAACTTTTGTTTGCGAACAAGTTTAGAATTAACTAAACTATGTTCTAGTGATTACAAGTTTAAACCTTCGAATAAGATAGCTTTATATGTATGAATCGAATGATGTTATGAACATCATTACTACCTTAAGTTCCTTGGATAAACCTACTGGAAAAGATAAAAATGGATCTAGCTTCAACGGATCCTTGGATGGCTCGAAGTTCTTGAAGCAGAATCATGACACGAAAACAAGTTCAAGTAAGATCATCACTTGAAATAAGATTGTTATAGTTATAAAAATTGAAACAAAGTTTGAATATGATTATTACCTTGTATTAGAATGATAACCTACTGTAAGAAACAAAGATTTCTTGAGGTTGGATGATCACCTTACAAGATTGGAAGTGAGCTAGCAAACTTGAAAGTATTCTTGATTTTATGTAACTAGAACTTGTAGAATTTATGAAGAACACTTAGAACTTGAAGATAGAACTTGAGAGAGATCAATTAGATGAAGAAAATTGAAGAATGAAAGTGTTTGTAGGTGTTTTTGGTCGTTGGTATATGGATTAGATATAAAGGATATGTAATTTTGTTTTCATGTAAATAAGTCATGAATGATTACTCATATTTTTGTAATTTTATGAGATATTTCATGCTAGTTGCCAAATGATGGTTCCCACATGTGTTAGGTGACTCACATGGGCTGCTAAGAGCTGTTCATTGGAGTGTATATACTAATAGTACATACATCTAAAAGCTGTGTATTGTACGAGTACGAATACGGGTGCATACGAGTAGAATTGTTGATGAAACTGAACGAGGATGTAATTGTAAGAATTTTTGTTAAGTAGAAGTATTTTGATAAGTGTATGGAAGTCTTTCAAAAGTGTATAAATACATATTAAAACACTACATGTATATACATTTTAACTGAGTCGTTAAGTCATCGTTAGTCGTTACATGTAAGTGTTTTTTTGAAACCTTTAGGTTAACGATCTTGTTAAATGTTGTTAACCCAATATTTATTATAACAAATGAGATGTTAAATTGTTATATTATCAAGATATTATGATATATAATATATCTTAGTATGATATATATACAGTTAAATGTCGTTACAACGATAATCGTTACATATATGTCTCGTTTCGAAATCATTAAGTTAGTAGTCTTATTTTTACATATGTATTTCATTGTTAATACACTTGATAATATATTTACTTATCATTTAACATAATTAACCAAGTGTATCAATATCTTAATATGATTCATATGTACCTAGTAAGACGTTGTTATAACGATAATCGTTATATATATCGTTTTCGAGTTTCTTAAATTAATAGTCTCATTTTTATGTATATAACTCATTGTTAAAATATCTAATGAGATACATACTTATAATAAAATCATGTTAACTATATATATAACCATATATATGCCATCGTATAGTTTTTACAAGTTTTAACGTTCGTGAATCACCGGTCAACTTGGGTGGTCACTTGTCTATATGAAACCTATTTCAATTAATTAAGTCTTAACAAGTTTGATTGCTTAACATGTTGGAACGCTTAATCATGTAAATAACAATTTCATTTAATATATATATAAACATGGAAAAGTTCGGGTCACTACAGTACCTACCCGTTAAATAAATTTCATCCCGAAATTTTAAGCAGTTGGAGGTGTTGACGTATCTTCTGGAAATAAATGCGGGTATTTCTTCTTCATCTGATCTTCACGCTCCCAGGTGAACTCAGGTCCTCTACGAGCATTCCATCTAACCTTAACAATCGGTATCTTGTTTTGTTTAAGTCTCTTAACCTCACGATCCATTATTTCGACGGGTTCTTCAATGAATTGAAGTTTTTCATTGATTTGGATTTCGTGCAACGGAATAGTGAGATCTTCTTTAGCAAAACATTTCTTCAAATTTGAGACGTGGAAAGTGTAATGTACACCTGCGAGTTGTTGAGGTAGCTCCAGTTGGTAAGCTACTGGTCCGACACGATCTATAATCTTGAATGGTCCATTGTACCTTGGATTTAGTTTCTCCCGTTTACCAAATCGAACAACGCCTTTCCAAGGTGAAACCTTAAGCATGACCATTTCTCCAATATCAAACTCTATATCTTTTCTTTTACTGTCCGCGTAGCTCTTTTGTCGACTCTGGGCGGTTTTCAATCTTTGTTGAATTTGGATGATTTTCTCGGTAGTTTCTTGTATTATCTCCGGACCCGTAATCTGTCTATCCCCCACTTCATTCCAACAAATCGGAGACCTGCACTTTCTACCATAAAGTGCCTCAAACGGCGCCATCTCAATACTAGAATGATAACTGTTGTTGTAGGAAAATTCTGCTAACGGTAGATGTCGATCCCAACTGTTTCCGAAATCAATAACACATGCTCGTAGCATGTCTTCAAGTGTTTGTATCGTCCTTTCGCTCTGCCCATCAGTTTGTGGATGATAGGCAGTACTCATGTCTAGATGAGTTACTAATACTTGCTGTAATGTCTGCCAGAATCTTGAAATAAATCTGCCATCCCTATCAGAGATAATAGAGATTGGTATTCCATGTCTGGAGACGACTTACTTCAAATACAGTCGTGCTAACTTCTCCATCTTGTCATCTTCTCTTATTGGCAGGAAGTGTGCTGATTTGGTGAGACGATCAACTATTACCCAAATAGTATCAAAACCACTTGCAGTCCTTGGCAATTTAGTGATGAAATCCATGGTAATGTTTTCCCATTTCCATTCCGGGATTTCGGGTTGTTGAAGTAGACCTGATGGTTTCTGATGCTCAGCTTTGACCTTAGAACACGTCAAACATTCTCCTACGTATTTAGCAACATCGGCTTTCATACCCGGCCACCAAAAGTGTTTCTTGAGATCCTTGTACATCTTCCCCGTTCCAGGATGTATTGAGTATCTGGTTTTATGAGCCTCTCTAAGTACCATTTCTCTCATATCTCCAAATTTTGGTACCCAAATCATTTCAGCCCTATACCGGGTTCCGTCTTCTCGAATATTAAGATGCTTCTCCGATCCTTTGGGTATTTCATCCTTTAAATTTCCCTCTTTTAAAACTCCTTGTTGTGCCTCCTTTATTTGAGTAGTAAGGTTATTATGAATCATTATATTCATAGATTTTACTCGAATGGGTTCTCTGTCCTTCCTGCTCAAGGCATCGGCTACCACATTTGCCTTCCCCGGGTGGTAACGAATCTCAAAGTCGTAATCATTCAACAATTCAATCCACCTATGCTGCCTCATATTCAGTTGTTTCTGATTAAATATGTGTTGAAGACTTTTGTGGTCGGTATATATAATACTTTTGACCCCATATAAGTAGTGCCTCCAAGTCTTTAATGCAAAAACAACCGCACCTAATTCCAAATCATGTGTCGTATAATTTTGTTCGTGAATCTTCAATTGTCTAGACGCATAAGCAATCACCTTCGTTCGTTGCATTAATACACAACTGAGACCTTGCTTTGATGCGTCACAATAAATCACAAAATCATCATTCCCTTCAGGCAATGAAAATATAGGTGCCGTAGTTAGCTTTTTCTTCAATAACTGAAACGCTTTCTCTTGTTCATCATTCCATTCAAATTTCTTCCCTTTATGCGTTAATGCAGTCAAGGGTTTTGCTATTTTGGAGAAATCTTGGATGAATCTTCTGTAGTAACCAGCCAATCCTAAAAATTGATGTATATGCTTCGGAGTTTTTGGGGTTTCCCACTTTTCAACGGTTTCGATCTTTGCCGGGTCTACCTGGATACCTTCTTTGTTCACTATGTGACCGAGGAATTGAACTTCTTCCAACCAAAATGCACACTTTGAAAACTTAGCGTACAGTTTTTCTTTCCTCAATACTTCTAGCACTTTTCTCAAATGTTCTTCGTGCTCTTGATCATTCTTTGAGTAAATAAGTATGTCATCGATGAAAAAAATGACAAACTTGTCAAGATATGGCCCATACACTCGGTTCATAAGGTCCATGAACACAGCTGGTGCGTTAGTCAATCCAAACGGAATAACCATAAATTCGTAATGACCATAACGCGTCCTAAAAGCAGTTTTTGAAATATCATCCTCCTTTACTCGCATTTGATGATATCCAGAACGTAAATCGATCTTCGAATAAATTGACGAGTCTTGTAGTTGATCAAATAAGCTTTCAATTCTCGGCAGTGGATAAAGGTTTTTGATGGTAAGTTTGTTCAACTCTCTGTAGTCAATACACAACCTAAATGTACCATCCTTCTTCTTGACAAACAAAACAGGAGCTCCCCATGGTGATGTGCTTGGTCGAATGAAACCACGTTCTAATATTTCTTGCAGTTGGCTTTGCAGTTCTTTCATCTCGCTGGGTGCGAGTCTATAAGGAGCACGAGCTATTGGTGCAGCTCCTGGTACAAGATCTATTTGAAATTCAACAGATCGATGTGGAGGTAGTCCCGGTAATTCTTTCAGAAATACATCAGGAAATTCTTTTGCGACGGGAACATCATTGATGCTCTTTTCTTCAGTTTGTACTTTCTCGACGTTTGCTAGAACAGCATAGCAACCTTTTCTTATTAGTTTTTGTGCCTTCAAATTACTAATAAGATGTAGCTTCATGTTGCCCTTTTCTCCGTACACCATTAAGGGTTCTCCTTCTTCTCGTACAATGCGAATTGCATTTTTATAACATACGATCTCTGCTTTCACCTTCTTCAGCCAGTCCATGCCAACTATTACATCAAAACTCCCTAACTCTACTGGTATCAAATCAATATTAAATATTTCGCTACCCAGTTTAATTTCTCGATTCCGGCATATATTATCTGCTGAAATTAATTTACCGTTTGTTAATTCGAGTAAAAATTTACTATCCAACGGCATCAATGGACAACTTAATTTAGCACAAAAAACTCTACTCATATAGCTTCTATCCGCACCCGAATCAAATAAAACGTAAGCAGATTTATTGTCAATAAGAAACGTACCCGTAACAAGCTCCGGGTCTTCCTGTGCCTCTGCCGCATTAATATTGAAAACTCTTCCGCGGCCTTGTCCATTCGTCTTCTCCTGGTTCGGGAAATTTCTAATAATGTGGCCCGGTTTTCCACATTTATAACAAACTACATTGTCAAAACTTGCTCTGACACTACTTGCTCCGCCATTACTCGTTCCGACACCATTTGTTCCTTTCGTTCTGTTAACCCCTGGTCCGTAGACCTCACAATTCGTCGCGCTATGACCATTTCTTTTACACTTGTTGCAAAATTTGGTACAGAACCCCGAGTGATACTTTTCACACCTTTGGCATAGCTGCTTCTGATTGTTGTTGTTGTTGCGGTTGTTATTGTTGTTGGGATGATTGTTGTAGTTGTTGTTGCTGTTGTTGTTGTTGGGCCGTTTGTTGTAGTTGCGATTGATGTTGCGATTGTTGGGATAATTGTTGCGATTATTATTGTAATTGCTGTTGTTGTTATATTGGTGATTCTTATCACCGTTTTCCTCCCACTTTCTTTTGACTTGCTTCAAATTGGCCTCTTCAGCCGTCTGTTCTTTAATTCTTTCCTCAATCTGGTTCACTAGTTTGTGAGCCATTCTACATGCCTGTTGTATGGAGGCGGGCTCGTGTGAACTTATATCTTCTTGGATTCTTTCCGGTAATCCTTTCACAAACGCGTCGATCTACTCTTCCTCATCTTCGAACGCTCCCGGACACAATAGGCACAATTCTGTGAATCGTCTTTCGTACGTGGTAATATTAAATCCTTGGGTTCGTAACCCTCTAAGTTCTGTCTTGAGCTTATTGACCTCGGTTCTGGGATGGTACTTCTCGTTCATCAAGTGCTTGAATGCTGACCACGGTAGTGCGTACGCATCATCTTGTCCCACTTGCTCTAGATAGGTATTCCACCATGTTAACGCAGAACCTGTGAAGGTATGCGTAGCGTACTTCACTTTATCCTCTTCAGTACACTTACTTATGGCAAACACCGATTCGACCTTCTCGGTCCACCGTTTCAATCCGATCGGTCCTTCGGTTTCATCAAATTCTAAAGGTTTGCAGGCAGTGAATTCTTTGTAGGTGTATCCTACACGATTTCCTGTACTGCTAGATCCAAGGTTATTGTTGGTATGTAGCGCAGCCTGTACTGTGGCTATGTTTGAAGCTAGAAAAGTATGGAATTCCTCTTCATTCATATTCACGGTGTGTCGAGTAGTCGGTGCCATTTCCTTCAAAATAGTCAAATGGAACAAGTTAATCATACAGAATATTAAGAGTAGTTAATAGTATTTCGTAGCATAATATGAACTCATTTATAAAAGCTTTTTCTTCATATTAGCGTTTTATAAGTTTAAATTCGGGTAGTACCTACCCGTTAAGTTCATACTTAGTAGCTAATATACAATTCAACTACTACAATTCTATATGAAAAACTGATTATAATATTTCGCGTTCAAACTTTTATACAATATTTTACAAACTTACAATACCGCTTATTTTACATAAAGCATGAAATATAGCACACAATAACTTTGATACAAGATAGTTGTGAAGATAATTCTAGCTAGTACACAAGTCGTTCAGCAAAGGCAATAAAGACACGTAATTCATACGTCTAGAAACAAGTCATGCATTCTGGTTTTACTAGGACTACTTCCCATCCTTGGTCTTGTGGAACATAACCGTTATGGCCGTTGATAAGACAGCGTGTTGTAACGTCGTCAAAGGGACGAGGGTTACGTAATGTCCAACAGTCCCGTAACATTCTAAAAACCTCATTTCTTACCCCAACTACCGACTCCGTCACTTGTGGGAACGTTTTGTTTAATAGTTGTAGCCCGATGTTCTTTTTCTCACTTTGGTGAGAAGCGAACATTACTAATCCGTAAGCATAACATGCTTCTTTATGTTGCATGTTAGCCGCTTTTTCTAAATCACGAAGTCCAATATTCGGATATATTGAGTCAAAATAATTTCTTAACCCATTGCGTAAAATAGCATTTGGGTTCCCCGCAATATATGCGTCAAAGTAAACACATCGTAACTTATGGATTTCCCAATGTGATATCCCCCATCTTTCGAACGAAAGCCTTTTATAAACCAAGGCATTCTTGCAACGTTCTTCAAATGTCTTATAAACTGATCTCCCCTTAAATAGTTGTGCCGAAGAATTCTGACCGACTCTAGACAAGATTTCATCAATCATGTCTCCGGGTAGGTCTCTTAAAATATTGGGTTGTCTATCCATTTTGTGTTTTTATACTGTAAAATAGACAAGAGTTACATTCATAAAAAAATACTTATTAATACAAGCAATTTTTACATAAAGCATAAGCACACTATATTACATATATTACACCACACGAATACAACTATCTTATTCCGACTCACTCGTTTCTTCTTCTTCGGTTTTGGTTCGTTTTGCCAAGTTTCTAGGGATATATGATGTTCCCCTAATACGTGCTGTCGTTTTCCACAACGGTTTAGAAAAACCTGGTGGTTTAGAGGTTCCCGGGTCATTGTTACAACTTAAGGGCTTCGGGGGTTGACGATACATATAAAGTTCATCGGGGTTGGAATTAGATTTCTCTATTTTTATGCCCTTTCCCTTATTATTTTCTTTTGCCTTTTTAAATTCAGTTGGGGTAATTTCTATAACATCAATTCTCGTCGGAATCTGATTCATCGGAGAATTGGCAATCCTCCCAATATTTTGCTTCCTTGGCGGAAACACCATTGACCATAATTAACCTTGGTCGGTTGGTTGAGGATTTTCTTTTACTTAACCGTTTTATTATTTCCCCCACCGGTTCAATTTCCTCCTCCGGTTCCTCCTCTTCCGGTTCTGATTCTTCTTCCGGTTCTGATTCTTCTTCCGGTTCTTCTTCGGGAACTTGTGAATCAGTCCAATATATATTCGACTCTTCGTTATTATTAGGTGAGTCAATGGGATTTGTGCTAGAGGTAGACATCTATCACACAATATCAAAAAAGTTAAGAGATTAATATATCACATAATATATACATGTTAATAATATATAGTTTCCAACAAAAATGTTAAGCAATCATTTTTAAAGAAAACACGGTCGAAGTCCAGACTCACTAATGCATCCTAACAAACTCGATAAGACACACTAATGCAAATTTTCTGGTTCTCTAAGACCAACGCTCGGATACCAACTGAAATGTCCCGTTCTTATTGATTAAAAATGTTCCATATTAATTGATTTCGTTGCGAAGTTTTGACCTCTATATGAGACGTTTTTCAAAGACTGCATTCATTTTTAAAACAAACCATAACCTTTATTTCATAAATAAAGGTTTAAAAAGCTTTACGTAGATTATCAAATAATGATAATCTAAAATATCCTGTTTACACACGACCATTACATAATGGTTTACAATACAAATATGTTACATCGAAATCAGTTTCTTGAATGCAGTTTTTACACAATATCATACAAACATGGACTCCAAATCTTGTCCTTATTTTAGTATGCAATAGCGGAAGCTCTTAGTATTCACCTGAGAATAAACATGCTTTAAACGTCAACAAAAATGTTGGTGAGTTATAGGTTTAACCTATATATATCAAATCGTAACAATAGACCACAAGATTTCATATTTCAATACACATCCCATACATAGAGATATAAATCATTCATATGGTGAACACCTGGTAACCGACATTAACAAGATGCATATATAAGAATATCCCCATCATTCCGGGACACCCTTCGGATATGATATAAATTTCGAAGTACTAAAGCATCCGGTACTTTGGATGGGGTTTGTTAGGCCCAATAGATCTATCTTTAGGATTCGCGTCAATTAGGGTGTCTGTTCCCTAATTCTTAGATTACCAGACTTAATAAAAAGGGGCATATTCGATTTCGATAATTCAACCATAGAATGTAGTTTCACGTACTTGTGTCTATTTTATAAATCATTTATAAAACCTGCATGTATTCTCATTCCAAAAATATTAGATTTTAAAAGTGGGACTATAACTCACTTTCACAGATTTTTACTTCGTCGGGAAGTAAGACTTGGCCACTGGTCGATTCACGAACCTATAACAAATATGTACATATATATCAAAGTATATTCAAAATATATTTACAACACTTTTAATACATTTTGATGTTTTAAGTTTATTAAGTCAGCTGTCCTCGTTAGTAACCTACAACTAGTTGTTCACAGTTAGATGTACAGAAATAAATTGATATATATTATCTTGAATCAATCCATGACCCAGTGTATACATATCTCAGTATTGATCACAACTCAAACTATATATATTTTGGAATCAACCTCAACCCTGTATAGCTAACTCCAACATTCACATATAGAGTGTCTATGGTTGTTCCGAAATATATATAGATGTGTCGACATGATAGGTCGAAACATTGTATATGTGTTTATGGTATCTCAAGATTACATAATATACAATACAAGTTGATTAAGTTATGGTTGGAATAGATTTGTTACCAATTTTCACGTAGCTAAAATGAGAAAAATTATCCAATCTTGTTTTACCCATAACTTCTTCATTTTAAATCCGTTTTGAGTGAATCAAATTGCTATGGTTTCATATTGAACTCTATTTTATGAATCAAAACAGAAAAAGTATAGGTTTATAATCGGAAATATAAGTTACAAGTCATTTTTGTAAAGGTAGTCATTTCAGTCGAAAGAACGACGTCTAGATGACCATTTTAGAAAACATACTTACACTTTGAGTTTAACCATGATTTTTGGATATAGTTTCATGTTCATAAGAAAAATCATTTTCCCAAAAGAACAACTTTTAAATCAAAGTTTATCATAGTTTTTAATTAACTAACCCAAAACAGCCCGCGGTGTTACTACGACGGCGTAAATTCGGTTTTACATTGTTTTTCGTGTTTCCAGGTTTTAAATCATTAAGTTAGCATATAATATAGATATAGAACATGTGTTTAGTTTATTTTAAAAGTCAAGTTAGAAGGATTAACTTTTGTTTGCGAACAAGTTTAGAATTAACTAAACTATGTTCTAGTGATTACAAGTTTAAACCTTCGAATAAGATAGCTTTATATGTATGAATCGAATGATGTTATGAACATAATTACTACCTTAAGTTCCTTGGATAAACCTACTGGAAAAGAGAAAAATGGATCTAGCTTCAACGGATCCTTTGATGGCTCGAAGTTCTTGAAGCAGAATCATGACACGAAAACAAGTTCAAGTAAGATCATCACTTGAAATAAGATTGTTATAGTTATAGAAATTGAACCAAAGTTTGAATATGATTATTACCTTGTATTATAATGATAACCTACTATAAGAAACAAAGATTTCTTAAGGTTGGATGATCACCTTACAAGATTGGAAGTGAGCTAGCAAACTTGAAAGTATTCTTGATTTTATGTAACTAGAACTTGTAGAATTTATGAAGAACACTTAGAACTTCAAGATAGAACTTGAGAGAGATCAATTATATGAAGAAAATTGAAGAATTAAAGTGTTTGTAGGTGTTTTTGGTCGTTGGTGTATGGATTAGATATAAAGGATATGTAATTTTGTTTTCATGTAAATAAGTCATGAATGATTACTCATATTTTTGTAATTTTATGATATATTTCATGCTAGTTGCCAAATGATGGTTCCCACATGTGTTAGGTGACTCACATGGGCTGCTAAGAGCTGATCATTGGAGTGTATATACCAATAGTACATACATCTAAAAGCTGTGTATTGTACGAGTACGAATACGGGTGCATACGAGTAGAATTGTGGATGAAGCTGAACGAGGATGTAATTGTAAGCATTTTTGTTAAGTAGAAGTATTTTGATAAGTGTATGGAAGTCTTTAAAAAGTGTATAAATACATATTAAAACACTACATGTATATACATTTTAACTGAGTCGTTAAGTCATCGTTAGTCGTTACATGTAAGTGTTGTTTTGAAACCTTTAGGTTAACGATCTTGTTAAATGTTGTTAACCCAATGTTTATTATAACAAATGAGATGTTAAATTGTTATATTATCATGATATTATGATATATAATATATCTTAGTATGATATATATACAGTTAAATGTCGTTACAACGATAATCGTTACATATATGTCTCGTTTCGAAATCATTAAGTTAGTAGTCTTATTTTTACATATGTATTTCATTGTTAATACACTTGATAATATATTTACTTATCATTTAACATAATTAACCAAGTGTATCAATATCTTAATATGATTCATATGTACCTAGTAAGACGTTGTTATAACGATAATCGTTATATATATCGTTTTCGAGTTTCTTAAATTAATAGTCTCATTTTTATGTATATAACTCATTGTTAAAATACCTAATGAGATACATACTTATAATAAAATCATGTTAACTATATATATAACCATATATATGTTATCGTATAGTTTTTACAAGTTTTAACGTTCGCGAATCACCGGTCAACTTGGGTGGTCAATTGTCTATATAAAACCTATTTCAATTAATCAAGTCTTAACCAGTTTGATTGCTTAACATGTTAGAAATACTTAATCATGTAAATAACAATTTCATTTAATATATATATAAACATGGAAAAGTTCGGGTCACTACAGCGAGATACTCTGGAAATGAGAGAGAAAATGGTGTCTCGAATAGGTTCACCGGTAAACTCTTCAGGTTCATTGTCAAGAGGTGAATTTAGTTGGTGGAAGGGATCGCCTTCTTCACGTCTCCATTGATTAAGTCAACTACGTACCCATCAGATGAATTAGGGATGGTTGATTGATTGATTCATTCTGGTGACAACGCTTTCGGAGCTTAGGTGAATATCCATGTCGGAATAGCTGTCGGAATAACTATCGGAATAGCTATCGAAATCTGAGGGACTCGAACTGGTTGAGGGATTCATCTCGTACGATCAGATGAAGGATTTTCGATAAGAAATAGATTATAGGATGTAGATTAGTACCCTGCAATACATAATTTACATATGCATATATAATACTAAAAATTTCCATAAGTTACGGAGGAATCTACAGAAACTGTCAGGCAAAGGTAACAATAACAGATACGCTAAGATATGAATTTATCTGTACAATATCTATGCAATAGAGGTAGTAAGACATGTCTAGAATAAGAATGATAAGCGAGTAATTTCCTAAGGATGATAAGCAGATGATTTCTGACTGAAAATGATAAGCAAAACTTTTGACATGCATACATGGTCGAAGTCCAGACTCACTAATGTATCCTAACGACTTATCAGTTAGACACACTAATGCAGACTTGATTCGCTAAGACCACTGCTCTGATACCAACTGAAGCGACCCGTCCTAATCCATCTGGACGAAGTCCATATTGATTATAAACGATTCACAATAGTTGATTTTATTGCGAGGTACTTGGCTTCTATATGATACATTTTACAAACATTGCATTTGTTTTTAAAAAAAGACAACTTTAAATACATTGAAAGTTGACGACATGCATATCATTTCATAATATATCTAGACTATAAATGACTTGATAATAATCTTGATGAACTCGACGACTCGAATGCAACGTCTTTTGAAATATGTCATGAATGACTCCAAGTAATATCCTTAAAATGAGCAAATGCACAGCAGAAGATTTCTTTCGTACCTGAGTATAAACATGATTTAAAGTGTCAACCAAAAGGTTGGTGAGTTCATTAGTTTAACATAAATAATTATTTCCATCATTTTAATAGACCACAAGATTTGCATTTCTCATAAATATACGTCCCATGCATAGAGACAAAAATCATCATTCATATGGTGAACAACTGGTAACCGACATTCACAATATGCATATAAGAATATCCCCATCATTCCGGGATCCTCCTTCGGACATGATATAAATTTCGAAGTACTAAAGCATCCCGTACTTTGGATGGGGCTTGTTGGGCCCAATAGATCTATCTTTAGGATTCGCGTCAATTAGGGTGTCTGTTCCCTAATTCTTATATTACCAGACTAAAAAGGGGCATATTCGGTTTAATAATTCAACCATAGAATGTAGTTTTAAGTACTTGTGTCTATATCGTCAAACATTTATGAAGCAGCGCATGTATTCTCAGTCCCAAAAATATATATTGCAAAAGCATTTAAAAAGGGAGCAAATGAAACTCACAATACTGTATTTTATAGTAAAAATACATATGACGTCATTGAACAACTGAACAATGTAGGGTTGGCCTCGGATTCACGAACCTATATTATTTGTATAGTCATTAATACATATAATCGAAATCGAACAAATATGTATATATATATTATTATTAGTGATATAATTTTTATGTTAATAACTTATATATATTTCATTATTTAATTAAAAGTATACATTTTATATATTTTAAATAAATAAAAGTATTAATATAGTTATGTTTTATGTAAAGATCACTTAGTAATAATTGTAAATATACTAGATTAAAGACAATAATAATAATGATAATAATAATATTAATTTTTGATAATGATAACTTTAATAAAAATAACAACTTTACTAATAATGTTAAATCTTAAGAAAAATGATAGTTTTGTTAATTTTAATTATAATGGTGAAAATAATAGTAATAATAATAATAATAATAATAATAATAATATTAATAATTCTAATAATAATAATAATATAATGATACTTTGTTTTAGTATTATAATGATAACAATAATACTAGTGGTAATAATAATAATCAGATTTATCATAACTTCATTTTTAATTCCTCAACTTATAACTACAAATTCTATAACTTAATTTCTTAGCCAATTTCATAACTGTACATATATTCATATAATTCATAATTAGTTTCCATAATTTTTACCATCTTAAACTTTATTATTAACTTTGTGATATCAATGTTATTAACATATTCGAAACCATAATAATAGTAATAATAATTTTATTATTAATGGTGATATCAATATTTATCCTACTTAATAATAATACTAGTAATAACAACAATACTAATACATGTAAAAATAATAACAATATTCCATAATAGCAATAATAATATTAACAATAACAATAATAATGATAATAATAATGATAATAATAATAATAATAATAATAATAATAATAATAATAATAATAATAATAATAATAATAATAATAATAAAAATGGGAGTACTACCTCAAAGTAATTCGGTTTTTAAAAAGAAAAGACACCAGCCGGGCTCGAACCCTCGACCTCACGCTAACCCGCAACACACCTTAACTATCTACTCTGATTACTCATTTATGTTTTATATCCTATTTGAAATTTTATAACCCCATAAATCAACTGTTCTTCTTCTTCTAAATATACTCAATCGACACTTCCCTTAAACGAATTGGCTGACCAGATAGATAAAATTCACGAATTCAATTAACCCATAATGTTTACAGTTTCAATTATAAAGAGAAAGAGAAATAAATATATAAACAAATTTAAATAAATAAAAAAAACAGCTGTAACTGTTCGATAAAAACTCTTCAAGAACTAAAAATCAAATTTAATTTGTAGAAAGTTTTAGACTAGACTTATAACATAAAAAAGTTTCTAAATCGTTCATGAAATCTGTCTGCATCATCAATTTAACAGAAATCATTGAAATCAATTCGAATTTTGCAATGAACAATCTCGTTGACTTTTTGTTTTTAAACTTTGACTGCCCAATTTGAATTCGATAATTAAAATTGAGCATTGAAACTTTACAGATAGTTTAAACGAAGAATTTAGAACATGATTGCATTATTACATTTTTAAATATCATTCAAATTCGTAGTTTTGCAGTTTGAGTTTCAATACAGGGATATCGACATATATATAAAAAAAAATACTTACAGTATCAGATAAAAGAAAAATCAGTGGGAGTGATATTTGATGGTGGAACTCGAATTTATTTTTCTCAGTTTTGTGAAGTGATCGATTGTAAAAAAAATTTTGGTTCGACAGCATATAACGGCAGACAAAAAAATAAAAATAAGATAAAATAAATAAAGTGAAGTTAATAGGTAACGATTTTGTCTGGTATTGAATCACGAATGTAACAGCAAATAAAAAAAATAATTATGCATAATATAACAGTATTTATATTTATATAATTTTATAATTAGTCTTAATGTTTATATTTATATAAATATCTGATATTTATATAAGTAGTTAACTGAATTATATATAATTAGTTGTATATGTATCGATATATATAATTAATCGCATTTTTATAACTATATATAAATGTATATATGAATTTATGTATATTTGATTTTTTTATAAATCTATTTGTATATCTGTTTATATATTCTTAGTTATTATATATATATATATATATATATATATATATATATATAACTAAAATATATATATATATATATATATATATATATATATATATATATATATATATATATATATATATATATATATATATATATATATATATATATATATATATATATATATATATATATATATATATATATATATGTGTATTTGTATTTATATATGTCAGTATGTGAAACATAATTAATATTTGTTATACAAACATAATTTTAATAATGATAGTGCAACTAATAATATTAATAATAATAATAATAATAGAAATAGTAATAATAATATCAATAATATTGATAATACTTGTACATATCCTATTTTACATATTTATACATATTTTATATAAAATAATTTATAATACAAATATTAATTTTTAACATTTATAATAAAGGTAATGTGAATAATATTAATATAAAGATTATATTCAAACTTATAATTAAATTTAATTATTAATATTATATGATAACATATGTTAAATATTTATCATTTATACATTTTATATATATATATAGATTACATCATATATAATATTGCTTATGTATAGTATTCATATATATATATATATATATATATATATATATATATATATATATATATATATATATATATATATATATATATATATTTATATTTTTATTTACACACAATGTTCGTGAATCGTCGGGCATAGTCACAAGGTAATTGTATACATGAAACAGTTCAAAATTTTTGAGATTCAATCTAACAGACTTTGCTCTTCGTGTCAGAAACATATAAAGATTAAGTTTAAATTTGGTCAGAAATTCCCGGATCATCACAATATATTCCTAGAAAATTAGGAAAACGAACTGTCACAAACCGGAAAATTTCGACTAATTTTAAACCAAACTCTCGATACGATTTAATATCTTTAACACGATAAGCAAAGTCCGTAAGGTTGAATTTCAAAATTTTTGAATTGTTTCATATATTCATGACTATTACCGTCGACTCACGAAATCCAGTCCGTAAAAGGAATAGTAGACGACGGCTAACTTTCTTACACGTTTTATTTTTAAATTACATTATAATTAATATTATATTATTATATATCAAAATATCTATTACTATATTTGTAAGTATTACGTTATATATAGATAGGTGTGAACGGATTTATTTGGTTGTAGTAAATTCATCATCACAACAACTGTCTGCCATTTGTTGATGTCAACTTCCAATCCTTTTTGATATTAAACAACTACATAATTAAAACAAAATCCTTTACTCAATAAATTCGAACGACATCCACTATCTTTTATCTAACTATATATATCCACCTTCTTTTCTTTATATAGAATATAGATATATGTACATTAGACTTAATAACACAAAACACCCATCTCATTGTTTCATCATCTCTGCCATTTCACCCTCTTCCACCACTTCGCCACTAACCCGCAACCCTAAATCACCACATCACCACCAACTATCGACCACCAATCTTTTCTTTTTTTTTCTAACGACAACCATCACTACCTATTCCTGTTTTGGGTTCGAATAACCATCATCACCAACAAAATCCATTCAACTTCTACCATCACCTTTATTAATACACGAGATGTATTCTATTCTTTTTCATAGATAACCAAAACCCACATAGAACCATCACCTCCATTAAAGCACCATCACTACCTTCTTGTTCAACCGACACATCTTCATCCTACTGTTGCTACTACTCGTCTTGACTACTGCTCGAGTTCTCTTCTTTGATCATCACAAGAACCATCATCCTTGTTTTCTGTCTCTGCTACTACAACCGAGAACAGATACAACCTCACTAAACCATCGAATCACCATCAATCTTTAATCACCATCATCATACAAATGAAACTACTGCAGCACATTTTCTCTTATTCCTGTTTCCTGTACGAGTTAAGAACACCACAACCACCATCATCAAACCACCCACAAACCACCTTAAAAACAGCTGCTACTCCACTCTTGCTGTGTTGTTACTATTTTAGTTTGTTTCTGTCTCAACCGCTAACCAAACCCATTTCGATATTATCATTCGAACCACACAAACCACCATGAATACATGATACTGTGCTGCTGTCTGTGCCGCTGTAAATCACCAAGAACCACCTACACCCTATACTATTCTGTTTCCGTTTGAATCAAGAACAACTATAATCAACCATTGACAACTACACCATTGTTTTTATTTTTCTTCTTTCGACGAGCCACAAGAGAACCCAATGAAAACCCATTGACAAACTACTGTTACAGCTTATTTTTTTTTGTTTCTTGTTTCAATCGAAAACCTTCAAAACCTATAACTGTTACTCGAAAAATCCTGTTTGCAACCATGAAAACCACAAACCACAACCATACTATCACCAAAGCTTACATACCTAAATTACCAAAACTACTAGCTGTTAGTTTCTAGTTAGTATTCGAAATCCAACCAAATAAAAACAACCATCACTACTATTACCTATTGCAGCCCTTTTGTCTATCGCACAACAAACCCAGAACCAAAACCATGAATAATAATAATGAATAGTGATTAACGGGATGATGATGATAAATCAGTAACAAAACAGTGATGAATTATGATTATGATATGATAATGATTAGCATACTATAAAGATTGATGATGGTTACCTGTGTTCGTGATAATTGATACTCGAACGATGAGGATGATGAACCAATGAATTACTAATCATCGATGATGAGTGCTTGATCAATTGCTGAATCAAAGATTCCAAGAACCATCGCGATATTTTTTTTTACTCCCTGCGTTTTACTTCTGCTAGTGTCGATCTGTTTATAACCGCCAACAAAAACCTCAAATCCCATTTTATTAGGTATTATAATTATAATAATTATTATATTATTATTATTATTATTAATTTTATTTTTATTACAAATATTATTATCTAATTTTTATTAATATTATTATTATTAGTATTATTATCATTATTCTGAAATTATGAAAATAAGTATTATTATTACTTCATTATAATTATAGTATTATTATTATTATTAGAACTATCATGATTTTATCATAATTAGTATTATTTTAATCATTATTAGTATTCTTATTTTTAGTATTATAATTATAATTATTATTATCCTTATTCTAATATTATTATAATTATTATTTTTCAAACAAAAGAAATTTATATAAGGATATTTTATAAGTATACTAATATTACTTAATATGACGTTTTAACTAATTTAATATTATTGATATAACGGTAATTAAATTATATATATCAAATAAGTATTATAACATATTAGGAGTATTAATAAAATTATATATAAGGATATTAATCCTATTACATAACAAAATATATATAAACTTGTTTGATTACGATTATATGTATTAATGAATATACAAATAATATAGGTTCGTGAATTCAAGGCCAACCCTACAATTGTTCAATGTCGTAATATGTATTTTTACTACAAAATACAATATGTGAGTTTCATTTGCTCCCTTTTTAATTGCTTTTGCAATATATATTTTTGGGCTGAGAATACATGCGCTGCTTTTATAAATGTTTACAAAATAGACACAAGTACTTAAAATACATTCTACGTTGAGTTGTACCACTGGCATATTCCCCTGTAGCTTGGTAACTAATATTTACATGGGTATTGTAAACGTGAATCCTGTTGATAGATCTATCGGGTCTGACAACCCCAACCGGACTGGACGACCAGTATTCAACGGTTGCACAGTACTTCGTTTCGTTACTACACTTGGTACAGTGTAGGGAGATTTCATAATAAAGGGAATATGCGACGTTGATTAAATGTTAAGTATGGTTACCAAGTGCTCAACCACTTAGAATGCTTTACATACACTTGCGAGTGTATTATGTTTATGATTATGAAATCTTGTGGTCTATTGAAACTATTGATAATTGTTGTTACGATAAACCTATGAACTCACCAACCTTTTGGTTGACACTTTTAAGCATGTTTATTCTTAGGTATGAAAGAAATCTTCCGCTGTGCATTTGCTCATTTTAAAGATATTACATGGAGTCATACATGGCATACTTAGGACAGTACCTCGCAATGGGACCAGATGTTGATGACTTCGTCCAGATGGATAAGGACGGGTCGTTACAGGTGGTATCAGAGCGCTGGTCTTAGCAAACCAGGTCTTGCATTAGTGACTCTAACTGATAGTTGTTAGGATGCATTAGCAAGTCTGGACTTCGACCTTAGCTGCATATTATAAGTATTGTTTATCATTCCTAATGGAAAATTTCCTGCTTATCATTCCTAAGTCTAGACACGACTTCCTGCACTTATTTGATAGATAATGTACAGATAAATTCATATCTTAGTTTATCTGCTAATTCATATCTTAGCGTATCTGTTACTGTAGACTTTATCTGACCCGTTTCCTTAAATCCCTTCGTAATCTATGGGATCTTCTGTACTATGTATAGGTATTATATATAATTAGAATATTATCCGATATCCGAAAATCATTTCATATCGAAAAATCCCTTATTCAATCGTATGCAATGGAACTCACCATTAGATTAAGTCCCTCGGATTCCGATATGGAGTCCCACTCCAGCTCCAGAAGCAGTGTCACCAGAATGAATCAATCAATCAGCTATCCCCAATTCATCTGATGAGTTCGTAGTCGATTAAATCAATGGAGACGAGAAGAAGGCGATCCTTTTCACCAACCAAATTTCCCTCTTGGCGATGAACCTGAAGCACTTACCGGCGAACCAATTCGAAACACCATTTTCACCCTCATTTCCTGAATATCTCGTCATGATTATATTCTATCTAAAATTCTAAACCTTATTCATCCGCTCGTTCCGACCAACAATCATTCCGGGATAATAGAAGAAGTCAACGAACTTCGCGTTCGAGTTGTGGCTTTGGAGAATATGGTGCAAAACCTACCAGCTTCAACAACATCACCGGCACCAACAGTACCACCAACATCAACACCAGTACCACTAACAACCCACGTTTCAACATCGCACGCCTCAATATCTCATTCTGTACCTCGAGCATAATCATCGTTCTACGTATCGTTCTATCTACTTTATCTTCGTTCTACATATCGTTCTACATCGATTATCTTCGCTCGACATGGCGATTATGTAATTTCTAAAGTTTTAGAGATTATGTACTCTAGTTCTAACCGAAAATCAAATGAGTTTAATATCATATTAACTCATTAAATCCATGATTGCATCTGAAGAAAATATATATGTAAGTATATTTTCATAAAGATTGTAATTAAAAATTCTTTTGTACAAACTGTTAATGATGAGAATATTTTAACGGGTAGGTAATACCCGAGGAATATTTGAGTTTCACATTAATAAGTTACATTGTACATTCTTCAAATCTGATTCAACAGTCATTTACTATCCTACTTACAGCCACAAAGATATGAATCTGTTCACCACAGAACAACCATTTTCATTCAATTTCATATTTGAATTTTGACCTATCAGAATTCAACAAGTGGCATAATGAAGAAAACATTGGACAAATAAAATTTGTTAGAAACAAACGAATTAACTAATTGAAATATTGTTAAGAATTCACGCTAACTGTTCCTAGCTAACTGGTTACATTTTATTTATCGCAATTTACATTCTCGCAATTTATATTCTCGCAATTTTATTTATCGTCATTTAATTTCTGTTATTTACTTTTACGCACTTTAAATCGGGACACATGTACACAATACGTCGGATTAATTCTGAGACAATACGTTGTACACGGGTCATGATACGTATTTTTTAATTCGAATATTTGGTATGTCCTAACACAATAAGTATACAATACGTTTTGATAAATCCTAAGACAATACGTATGCAATATGTCTTAGTTAATTCTAAGGCAATACGTCTACAATACGTCTCTGGGTTGATGCAAAGACAATACGTATACAATACGTCGTGGGATAATTCTAACATTTTATATATATAAACCGATTATGGGACTATCAACATTGGACAATTAAAAATGAATTAAAATATTGATTATAACATATGAAACTAAACAATTCTTCAAGTTTGCCACTTGATTTTTTTTCTTAAAACCTCATTTGTATCTTGACGATTACAATCTGCGTTCAAACCTTTTATGATTCTTGAAAACACCTCAATCGAGAGGATGAACCAACCGCACTTCATTTACGGAAGAAAAGATTTATGCATATAGTTATGCACCTGAAAAACTCTTGAAACCTGAGTAAACGTTTAACACGTATCTGTGTTAGCTCCTTTGGCGTGTTATTACCGAAAATCACTTTGCAATCCCTTTTTAAAGTAGCCAATTTTGTCACAGCTCCAGCAAATCAACTTCGACTTTTCA
Source organism: Rutidosis leptorrhynchoides (assembly GCF_046630445.1). Taxonomy (NCBI): domain Eukaryota; kingdom Viridiplantae; phylum Streptophyta; class Magnoliopsida; order Asterales; family Asteraceae; genus Rutidosis; species Rutidosis leptorrhynchoides. The sequence continues at coordinate 143,205,368 of NC_092343.1, forward strand.
CTCAGATTAGCATACGTTGTCTTTTCGCCTTCGTTACCGAAGAACCTTTTATATTCCACCATATTACCATCAGCGTTTAGTCATCTAAAAACCTCCAATATTCTTGAAAACCCTCGGTTTGATAACCGATGATCCAGATCCGTTAACTTTGAAAATGCTGACGAAGCAGCATGTTGTAGATGGTCTTAATGGCCAAAAGTTGATGATAAAGAAGGAAATGTTAGGAACGCTCGATAGAAAATTTGGTATTGAAAATCAGATTGAGCACACCATGAAGGAGACCAAGGATAAATACAAGGACTAAACCCTATATTCAAAGAATCCAGGTAATTCTGGATCCGATGAAATCTTTAGATAATATCTTGCTCCGTACCCACGTTAAAATCTTGGGGAAAATTTTTCCTTATCAACTTTCGAACTTAGAAATTCCAAAATATCATCATAAATATCTTCGATATTTCTGAGGATATTTTCATAAATATTCTTGTCCGAAATTATCTATCTCTTCGCGCTTTCTGTATTCCATTATATTGGAAACTTCTGTAAAATCTAAGAATAAATTATGAATGAATTGTGGAGAAATGTTGGAAATTGGAGCATGAGTTAGTATAATATAATGGCGCTTGGCCAACGTGATTATATTACAGTAAGTCTCGCTGAGTTTCTAATGAAACATGATGATTCACAGATCATACCATCATCATGTGCCATGTTACACGACTCTTTTATTCTACTTAAGCTCTAAACATATCAAGGAAATATTTCCTTGATATTTTTTCTTCTTCCGTAATTCCAACAAATTGCTAATAAATCGTGCTATTACATTTTCTTTCGGATTAGAAGATTTCCTTAAATTCCTTGATTTCCGGAAATCAACTGCGACTATGTCAAAAGTTAATTCTCTATCTCAATCTTTTGTGCCAGCTTCACTCATACGCTTCACATAATCGAATTGTCTTATCTATCGATAATGATGAAACTCTATTTATCAACTCATATTCGTCATGAAAACATTTTTGTAGTTAGCCATGGTGACCTCGATCAAATTTCGGGACGAAATTTCTTTAACGGGTAGGTACTGTCACGAACTTGAAAATTTCGACTAATTTTAAACCAAACTCTTGATACGATTTAATATCTTTAACACGATAAGCAAAGTATGTAAGGTTGAATCTCAAAATTTTTCATATATTCATGACTATTACCGTCGACTCACGAAATCCAGTCCGTAAAAGGAATAGTAGACGACGGCTAACTTTCTTACACGTTTTATTTTTAAATTACATTATAATTAATATTATATTATTATATATCAAAATATCTATTACTATATTTTTAAGTATTACGTTATATATAGATAGGTGTGAACGGATTTGTTTGGTTGTAGTAAATTCATCATCACAACAACTGTCTGCCATTTGTTGATGTCAACTTCCAATCCTTTTTGATATTAAACAACTACATAATTAAAACAAAATCCTTTACTCAACAAATTCGAACGACATCCACTATCTTTTATCTAACTATATATATCCACCTTCTTTTCTTTATATAGAATATAGATATATGTACATTAGACTTAATAACACAAAACACCCATCTCATTGTTTCATCATCTCTGCCATTTCACCCTCTTCCACCACTTCGCCACTAACCCGCAACCCTACATCACCACATCACCACCAATTATCGACCACCAATCTTTTTTTTTTTCCAACGACAACCATCACTACCTATTCCTGTTTTGGGTTCGAATAACCATCATCACCAACAAAATCCATTCAACTTCTACCATCACCTTTATTAATACACGAGATGTATTCTATTCTTTTTCATAGATAACCAAAACCCACATAGAACCATCACCTCCATTAAAGCACCATCACTACCTTCTTGTTCAACCGACACATCTTCATCCTACTGTTGCTACTACTCGTCTAGACTACTTGTCGAGTTCTCTTCTTTGATCATCACAAGAACCATCATCCTTGTTTTCTGTCTCTGCTACTACAACCGAGAACGGATACAACCTCACTAAACTATCGAATCACCATCACTCTTTAATCACCATCATCATACAAATGAAACTACTGCAGCACATTTTTTCTTGTTCCTGTTTCCTGTACGAGTTAAGAACACCACAACCACCATCATCAAACCACCCACAAACCACCTTAAAAACAGCTGCTACTCCACTCTTGCTGTGTTGTTACTGTTTTAGTTTGTTTCTGTCTCAACCGCTAACCAAACCCATTTCGATATTATCATTCGAACTACACAAACCACCATGAATACATGATACTGTGCTGCTGTCTGTGCCGCTGTAAATCACCAAGAACCACCTACACCCTATACTATTCTGTTTCCGTTTGAATCAAGAACAATTATAATCATCCATCGACAACTACACCATTGTTTTTATTTTTCTTCTTTCGACGAGCCACAAGAGAACCCAATGAAAACCCATTGACAAACTACTGTTACAGCTTTTTTTTTTGTTTCTTGTTTCAATCGAAAACCTTCAAAACCTATAATTGTTGCTCGAAAAATCCTGTTTGCAACCATGAAAACCACAAACCACAACCATACTATCACCAAAGCTTACAAACCTAAATTACCAAAACTACTAGCTGTTAGTTTCTAGTTAGTATTCGAAATCCAACCAAATCAAAACAACCATCACTACTATTACCTATTGCAGCCCTTTCGTCTATCGCACAACAAACCCAGAACCAAAACCATGAATAATGATGATGAATAGTGATTAACGGGATGATGATGATGATAAATCAGTAACAAAATAGTGATGAATTACGATTATGATACGATAATGATTAGGATACGATAAAGATTAATGATGGTTACCTGTGTTCGTGATAATTGATACTCGAACGATGAGGATGATGAACGAATAAATTACTAATCATCGATGATGATTGCTTGATCAATTGATCAATTGCTGAATCAAAGATTCCAAGAACCATCGCGATATTTTTTTTTACTCCCTGCATTTTACTTCAGCTAGTGTCGATCTGTTTATAACCGCCAACAAAAACCTCAAATCCCATTTTATTAGGTATTATAATTATAATAATTATTATATTATTATTATTATTATTAATTTTATTTTTATTACAAATATTATTATCTAATTTTTATTAATATTATTATTATTAGTATTATTATCATTATTTTGAAATTATGAAAATAAGTATTATTATTACTTCATTATAATTATAGTATTATTATTATTATTAGAACTATCATGATTTTATCATAATTAGTATTATTTTTATCATTATTAGTATTCTTATTATTAGTATTATAATTATTATTATTATTATTATTATTATTATTATTATTATTATTATTATTATTATCCTTATTCTAATATTATTATAATTATTATTTTTCAAACAAAAGAAATTTATATAAGGATATTTTATAAGTATACTAATATTACTTAATATGATGTTTTAACTAATTTAATATTATTGATATAACGTTAATTAAATTATATATATCAAATAAGTATTATAACATATTAGGAGTATTAATAAAATTATATATAAGGATATTAATCCTATTACAAAACAAAATATATATAAACTTGTTCGATTACGATTATATGTATTAATGAATATACAAATAATATAGGTTCGTGAATCCAAGGCCAACCCTACAATTGTTCAATGTCGTAATATGTATTTTTACTACAAAATACAATATGTGAGTTTCATTTGCTCCATTTTTAATTTCTTTTGCAATATATATTTTTGGGCTGAGAATACATGCGCTGCTTTTATAAATGTTTACGAAATAGATACAAGTACTTAAAATACATTCTACGTTGAGTTGTACCACTAGCATATTTCCCTGTAGCTTGGTAACTAATATTTACAGGGGTATTGTAAACGTGAATCCTGTTGATAGATCTATCGGGCCTGACAACCCCAACCGGACTGGACGACCAGTATTCAACGGTTGCACAGTACTTCGTTTCATTACTACACTTGGTACAGTGTAGGAAAATTTCATAATAAAGGGAATATGCGACGTTGATTGAATTGTTAAGTATGGTTACCAAGTGCTCAACCACTTAGAATGCTTTACATACACTTGCGAGTGTATTATGTTTATGATTATAAAATCTTGTGGTCTATTGAAACTATTGATAATTGTTGTTACGATAAACCTATGAACTCACCAACCTTTTGGTTGACACTTTTAAGCATGTTTATTCTCAGGTATGAAAGAAATCTTCCGCTGTGTATTTGCTCATTTTAAAGATATTACATGGAGTCATACATGGCATACTTAGGACAGTACCTCGTAATGGGACCAGATGTTGATGACTTCGTCCAGATGGATAAGGACGGGTCGTTACAGGTGGTATCAGAGCGTTGGTCTAAGCGAACCAGGTCTTGCATTAGTGAGTCTAACTGATAGTTGTTAGGATGCATTAGCAAGTCTGGACTTCGACCTTAGCTGCATATTATAAGTATTGTTTATCATTCCTAATGGAAAATTTCCTGCTTATCATTCCTAAGTCTAGACACGACTTCCAGCACTTATTTGATAGATAGTGTACAGATAAATTCATATCTTAGCGTATCTGCTAATTCATATCTTAGCGTATCTGTTACTGTAGACTTTATCTGACCCGTTTCCTTAAATCCCTTCGTAATCTACGGGATCTTCTGTACTATGTATAGGTATTCTATATAACTAGAATATCATCCGATATCCGAAAATCATTTCATATCGAAAAATCCGTTATTGAATCGTATGCAATGGAACTCACCATTAGATTAAGTCCCTCGGATTCCGATATGGAGTCCCACTCCAGCTCCAGAAGCAGCGTCACCAGAATGAATCAATCAATCAGCCATCCCCAATTCATCTGATGAGTTCGTAGTCGATTAAATCAATGGAGAAGAGAAGAAGGCGATCCTTTTCACCAACCAAATTTCCCTCTTGGCGATGAACCTGAAGCACTTACCGGCGAACCAATTCGAAACACCATTTTCACCCTCATTTCGTGAATATCTCGTCATGATTATATTCTATCTAAAATTCTAAACCTTATTCATCCGCTCGTTCCGACCAACAATCATCCCGGGATAATAGAAGAAGTCAACGAACTTCGCGTTCGAGTTGTGGCTTTGGAGAATATGGTGCAAAACCTACCAGCTTCAACAACATCACCGGCACCAACAGTACCACCAACATCAACACCAGTACCACTAACAACCCACGTTTCAACATCGCACGCCTCAACATCTCATTCTGTACCTCGAGCATAATCATCGTTCTACGTATCGTTCTATCTACTTTATCTTCGTTCTACATATCGTTCTACATCAATTATCTTCGCTCGACATGGCGATTATGTAATTTCTAAAGTTTTAGAGATTATGTACTCTAGTTCTAACTGAAAATCAAATGAGTTTAATATCATATTAACTCATTAAATCCATGATTGCATCTGAAAAAAATATATATGTAAGTATATTTTCATAAAGATTGTAATTAAAAATTCTTTTGTACAAACTGTTAATGATGAGAATATTTTAACGGGTAGGTAATACCCGAGGAATATTTGAGTTTCACATTAATAAGTTACATTGTACATTCTTCAAATCTGATTCAACAGTCATTTACTATCCTACTTACATCCACAAAGATACGAATCTGTTCACCACAGAACAACCATTTTCATTCAATTTCATATTTGGATTTTGACCTATTAGAATCCAACAAGTGGCATAATGAAGAAAACATTGGACAAATAAAATTTGTTAGAAACAAACGAATTAACTAATTGAAATATTGTTAAGAATTCACGCTAACTGTTCCTAGCTAACTGGTTACATTTTATTTATCGCAATTTACATTCTCGCAATTTATATTCTCGCAATTTTATTTATCGTCATTTAATTTCTGTTATTTACTTTTACGCATTTTAAATCGGGACACATGTACACAATACGTCGGATTAATTCTGAGACAATACGTTGTACACGGGTCATGATACGTATTTTTTAATTCGAATATTTGGTATGTCCTAACACAATAAGTATACAATACGTTTTGATAAATCCTAAGACAATACGTATACAATACGTCTTAGTTAATTCTAAGGCAATACGTCTACAATACGTCTCTGGGTTGATGCAAAAACAATACGTATACAATACGTCGTGGGATAATTCTAACATTTTATATATATAAACCGATTATGGGACTATCAATATTGGACAATTAAAAATGAATTAAAATATTGATTATAACATATGAAACTAAACAATTCTTCAAGTTTGCCACTTGATTTTTTTCTTAAAACCTCATTTGTATCTTGACGATTACAATCTGCGTTCAAACCTTTTATGATTCTTGAAAACACCTCAATCGAGAGGATGAACCAACCGCACTTCATTTACGGAAGAAAAGATTTATGCATATAGTTATGCACCTGAAAAACTCTTGAAACCTGAGTAAACATTTAACACGTATCTGTGTTAGCTCCTTTGGCGTGTTATTACCGAAAATCACTTTGCAATCCCTTTTCAAAGTAGCCAATTTTGTCACAGCTCCAGCAAATCAACTTCGACTTTTCACTCAGATTAGCATACGTTGTCTTTTCGCCTTCGTTACCGAAGAACCTTTTATATTCCACCATATTACCATCAGCGTTTATTCATCTAAAAACCTCCAATATTCTTGAAAACCCTCGGTTTGATAACCGATGATCCAGATCTGTTAACTTTGAAAATGCTGACGAAGCAGCATGTTGTAGATGGTCTTAATGGCCAAAAGTTGATGATAAAGAAGGAAATGTTAGGAATGCTCGATAGAAAATTTGGTACTGAAAATCGGATTGAGCACACCATGATGGAGACCAAGGATAAATACAAGGACTAAACCCTATATTCAAAGAATCCAGGTAATTCTGGATCCGATGAAATCTTTAGAGAATATCTTGCTCCGTACCCACGTTAAAATCTTGCAGAAAATTTTTCCTTATCAACTTTCGAACTTAGAAATTCCAAAATATCATCATAAATATCTTCGATATTTCTGAGGATATTTTCATAAATATTCTTGTCCGAAATTATCTATCTCTTCGCGCTTTCTGTATTCCATTATATTGGAAACTTCTGTAAAATCTAAGAATAAATTATGAATGAATTGTGGAGAAATGTTGGAAATTGAAGCATGAGTTAGTATAATATAATGGCGCTTGGCCAACATGATTATATTACAGTAAGTCATGCTGAGTTTCTAATGAAACATGATGATTCACAGATCATACCATCATCATGTGCCATGTTACACGACTCTTTCATTCTACTTAAGCTCTAAACATATCAAGGAAATATTTCTTTGATATTTTTGAACTTCCGTAATTCCAACAAATTGCTAATAAATCGTGCTATTACATTTTCTTTCAGATTAGAAGATTTTCTTAAATTCCTTGATTTCCGGAAATCAACTGCGACTATGTCAAAAGTTAATTCTCTATCTCAATCTTTTGTGCCAGCTTCACTCATACGCTTCACATAATCGAATTGTCTTATCTATCGATAATGATGAAACTATATTTATCAACTCATATTCGTCATGAAAACATTTTTGTAGTTAGCCATGGTGACCTCGATCAAATTTCGGGACGAAATTTCTTTAACGGGTAGGTACTGTCACGAACCGGAAAATTTCGACTAATTTTAAACCAAACTCTCGATACGATTTAATATCTTTAACACGATAAGCAAAGTCTGTAAGGTTGAATCTCAAAATTTTTGAATTGTTTCATATATTCATGACTATTACCGTCAACTCACGAAATCCAGTCCGTAAAAGGAATAGTAGACGACGGCTAACTTTCTTACACGTTTTATTTTTAAATTACATTATAATTAATATTATATTATTATATATCAAAATATCTATTACTATATTTGTAAGTATTACGTTATATATAGATAGGTGTGAACGGATTTGTTTGGTTGTAGTAAATTCATCATCACAACAACTGTCTGCCATTTGTTGATGTCAACTTCCAATCCTTTTTGATATTAAACAACTACATAATTAAAACAAAATCCTTTACTCAACAAATTCGAACGACATCCACTATCTTTTATCTAACTATATATATCCACCTTCTTTTCTTTATATAGAATATAGATATATGTACATTAGACTTAATAACACAAAACACCCATCTCATTGTTTCATCATCTCTGCCATTTCACCCTCTTCCACCACTTCGCCACTAACCCGCAACCCTACATCACCACGTCACCACCAACTATCGACCACCAATCTTTTTTTTTTTCAACGACAACCATCACTACCTATTCCTGTTTTGGGTTCGAATAACCATCATCACCAACAAAATCCATTCAACTTCTACCATCACCTTTATTAATACACAAGATGTATTCTATTCTTTTTCATAGATAACCAAAACCCACATAGAACCATCACCTCCATTAAAGCACCATCACTACCTTCTTGTTCAACCGACACATCTTCATCCTACTGTTGCTACTACTCATCTAGACTACTGCTCGAGTTCTCTTCTTTGATCATCACAAGAACCATCATCCTTGTTTTCTGTCTCTGCTACTACAACCGAGAACAGATACAACCTCACTAAACCATCGAATCACCATCACTCTTTAATCACCATCATCATACAAATGAAACTACTGCAGCACATTTTCTCTTGTTCTTGTTTCCTGTACGAGTTAAGAACACCACAACCACCATCATCAAACCACCCACAAACCACCTTAAAAACATCTGCTACTCCACTCTTGCTGTGTTGTTACTGTTTTAGTTTGTTTCTGTCTCAACCGCTAACCAAACCCATTTTGATATTATCATTCGAACCACACAAACCACCATGAATACATGATACTGTGCTGCTGTCTATGCGGCTGTAAATCACCAAGAACCACCTAAACCCTATACTATTCTGTTTCCGTTTGAATCAAGAACAACTATAATCAACCATCGACAACTAAACCATTGTTTTTATTTTTCTTCTTTCGACGAGCCACAAGAGAACCCAATAAAAACCCATTGACAAACTACTGTTACAGCTTATTTTTTTTTGTTTCTTGTTTCAATCGAAAACCTTCAAAACCTATAACTGTTACTCAAAAAATCCTGTTTGCAACCATGAAAACCACAAACCACAACCATACTATCACCAAAGCTTACAAACCAAAAATACCAAAACTACTAGCTGTTAGTTTCTAGTTAGTATTCGAAATCCAACCAAATCAAAACAACCATCACTACTATTACCTATTGCAGCCCTTTTGTCTGTCGCACAACAAACCCGGAACCAAAACCATGAATAATGATGATGAATGATGATTAACGGGATGATGATGATAAATCAGTAACAAAAGAGTGATGAATTACTATTATGATACGATAATGATTAGGGTACGATAAAGATTGATGATGGTTACCTGTGTTCGTGATAATTGATACTCGAACGATGAGGATGATGAACCAATGAATTACTAATCATCGATGATGATTGCTTGATCAATTGATCAATTGCTGAATCAAAGATTCCAAGAACCATCGCGATATTTTTTTTTACTCCCTGCGTTTTACTTCTGCTAGTGTCGATCTATTTATAACCGCCAACAAAAACCTCAGATCCCATTTTATTAGGTATTATAATTATAATAATTATTATATTATTATTATTATTATTATTATTATTATTAATTTTATTTTTATTACAAATATTATTATCTAATTGTTATTAATATTATTATTATTAGTATTATTATCATTATTCTGAAATTATGAAAATAAGTATTATTATTACTTCATTATAATTATAGTATTATTATTATTATTATTATTATTATTAGAACTATCATGATTTTATCATAATTAGTATTATTTTTATCATAATTAGTATTCTTATTATTAGTATTATAATTATAATTATAATTATTATTATCCTTATTCTAATATTATTATAATTATTATTTTTCAAACAAAAGAAATTTATATAAGGATATTTTATAAGTATACTAATATTACATAATATGACGTTTTAACTAATTTAATATTATTGATATAACGTTAATTAAATTATATATATATCAAATAAGTATTATAATATATTAGGAGTATTAATAAAATTATATATAAGGATATTAATCCTATTACATAACAAAATATATATAAACTTGTTCGATTACGATTATATGTATTAATGAATATACAAATAATATAGGTTCGTGAATCCAAGGCCAACCCTACAATTGTTCAATGTCGTAATATGTATTTTTACTACAAAATACAATATGTGAGTTTCATTTGCTCCCTTTTTAATTGCTTTTGCAATATATATTTTTGGGCTGAGAATACATGCGCTGCTTTTATAAATGTTTACGAAATAGACACAAGTACTTAAAATACATTCTACGTTGAGTTGTACCACTGGCATATTTCCCTGTACCTTAGTAACCAATATTTACATGTGTATTGTAAACGCGAATCCTGTTGATAGATCTATCGGGTCTGACAACCCCAACCGGACTGGACGACCAGTATTCAACGGTTGCACAGTACTTCGTTTCGTTACTACACTTGGTACAGTGTAGGGAGATTTTATAATAAAGGGAATATGCGACGTTGATTAAATGTTAAGTATGGTTACCAAGTGCTCAACCACTTAGAATGCTTTACATACACTTGCGAGTGTATTATGTTTATGATTATGAAATCTTGTGGTCTATTGAAACTATTGATAATTGTTGTTACGATAAACCTATGAACTCACCAACCTTTTAGTTGACACTTTTAAGCATGTTTATTCTCAGGTATGAAAGAAATCTTCCGCTGTGCATTTGCTCACTTTAAAGATATTACATGGAGTCATACATGGCATACTTAGGATAGTACCTCGCAATGGGACCAGATGTTGATGACTTCATCCAGATGGATAAGGACGGGTCGTTACAGGTGGTATCAGAGCGTTGGTCTTAGCGAACCAGGTCTTGCATTAGTGAGTCTAACTGATAGTTGTTAGGATGCATTAGCAAGTCTGGACTTCGACCTTAGCTGCATATTATAAGTATTGTTTATCATTCCTAATGGAAAATTTCCTGCTTATCATTCCTAAGTCTAGACACGACTTCCAGCACTTATTTGATAGATAGTGTATAGATAAATTCATATCTTAACGTATCTGCTAATTCATATCTTATCGTATCTGTTACTGTAGACTTTATCTGACCCGTTTCCTTAAATCCCTTCGTAATCTACGGGATCTTCTGTACTATGTATAGGTATTCTATATAATTAGAATATCATCCGATATCCAAAAATCATTTCATATCGAAAAATCCCTTATTCAATCGTATGCAATGGAACTCACCATTAGATTAAGTCCCTCGGATTCCGATATGGAGTCCCACTCCAGCTCCAGAAGCAACGTCACCAGAATGAATCAATCAATCAGCCATCCCCAATTCATCTGATGAGTTCGTAGTCGATTAAATCAATGGAGACGAGAAGAAGGCGATCCTTTTCACCAACCAAATTTCCGTCTTGGCGATGAACCTGAAGCACTTACCGGCGAACCAATTCGAAACACCATTTTCACCCTCATTTCTTGAATATCTCGTCATGATTATATTCTATCTAAAATTCTAAACCTTATTCATCCGCTCGTTCCGACCAACAATCATCCCGGGATAATAGAAGAAGTCAACGAACTTCGCGTTCGAGTTGTGGCTTTGGAGAATATGGTGCAAAACCTACCAGCTTCAACAACATCACCGGCACCAACCGTACCACGAACATCAACACCAGTACCACTAACAACCCACGTTTCAACATCGCACGCCTCAACATCTCATTCTGTACCTCGAGCATAATCATCGTTCTACGTATCGTTCTATCTACTTTATCTTCATTCTACATATCGTTCTACATCGATTATCTTCGCTCGACATGGCGATTATGTAATTTCTAAAGTTTTAGAGATTATGTACTCTAGTTCTAACCGAAAATCAAATGAGTTTAATATCATATTAACTCATTAAATCCATGATTGCATCTAAAGAAAATATATATGTAAGTATATTTTCATAAAGATTGTAATTAAAAATTCTTTTGTACAAACTGTTAATGATGAGAATATTTTAACGGGTAGGTAATACCCGAGGAATATTTGAGTTTCACATTAATAAGTTACATTGTACATTCTTCAAATCTGATTCAACAGTCATTTACTATCCTACTTACATCCAAAAAGATACGAATCTGTTCACCACAGAACAACCATTTTCATTCAATTTCATATTTGGATTTTGACCTATCAGAATCCAATAAGTGGCATAATGAAGAAAACATTGGACAAATAAAATTTGTTAGAAACAAACGAATTAACTAATTGAAATATTGTTAAGAATTCACACTAACTGTTCCTAGCTAACTGGTTACATTTTATTTATCGCAATTTACATTCTCGCAATTTATATTCTCGCAATTTTATTTATCGTCATTTAATTTCTGTTATTTACTTTTACGCACTTTAAATCGGGACACATGTACACAATACGTCGGATTAATTCTGAGACAATACGTTGTACACAGGTTTTGATACGTATTAATTAATTCGAATATTTGGTATGTCCTAACACAATAAGTATACAATACGTTTTGATAAATCCTAAGACAAAACGTATACAATACGTCTTAGTTAATTCTAAGGCCAATACGTCTACAATACGTCTCTGGGTTGATGCAAAGACAATACGTATACAATACGACGTGGGATAATTCTAACATTTTATATATATAAACCGATTATGGGACTATCAACATTGGACAATTAAAAATGAATTAAAATATTGATTATAACATATGAAACTAAACAATTCTTCAAGTTTGCCACTTGATTTTTTTTCTTAAAACCTCATTTGTATCTTGACGATTACAATCTGCGTTCAAACCTTTTATGATTCTTGAAAACACCTCAATCGAGAGGATGAACCAACCGCACTTCATTTACGGAAGAAAAGATTTATGCATATAGTTATGCACCTGAAAAACTCTTGAAACCTGAGTAAACGTTTAACACGTATCTGTGTTAGCTCCTTTGGCGTGTTATTACCGAAAATCACTTTGCAATCCCTTTTCAAAGTAGCCAATTTTGTCACAGCTCCAGCAAATCAACTTCGACTTTTCACTCAGATTAGCATACGTTATCTTTTCGCCTTCGTTACCGAAGAACCTTTTATATTCCACCATATTACCATCAGCGTTTAGTCATCTAAAAACCTCCAATATTCTTGAAAACCCTCGATTTGATAACCAATGATCCAGATCCGTTAACTTTGAAAATGCTAACGAAGCAGCATGTTGTAGATGGTCTTAATGGCCAAAAGTTGATGATAAAGAAGGAAATGTTAAGAACGCTCGATAGAAAATTTGGTACTGAAAATCAGATTGAGCACACCATGAAGGAGACCAAGGATAAATACAAGGACTAAACCCTATATTCAAAGAATCCAGGTAATTCTGGATCCGATGAAATCTTTAGAGAATATCTTGCTCCGTACCCACGTTAAAATCTTGCGGAAAATTTTTCCTTATCAACTTTCGAACTTAGAAATTCCAAAATATCATCATAAATATCTTCGATATTTCTGAGGATATTTTCATAAATATTCTTGTCCGAAATTATCTATCTCTTCGCGCTTTCTGTATTCCATTATATTGGAAAGTTCTGTAAAATCTAAGAATAAGTTATGAATGAATTGTGGAGAAATGTTGGAAATTGAAGCATGAGTTAGTATAATATAATGGCGCTTGGCCAACGTGATTATATTACAGTAAGTCATGCTGAGTTTCTAATGAAACATGATGATTCACAGATCATACCATCATCATGTGCCATGTTACACGACTCTTTCATTGTACTTAAGCTCTAAACATATCAAGGAAATATTTCCTTGATATTTTTGATCTTCCGTAATTCCAACAAATTGCTAATAAATCGTGCTATTACATTTTCTTTCGGATTAGAAGATTTCCTTAAATTCCTTGATTTCCGAAAATCAACTGCGACTATGTCAAAAGTTAATTCTCTATCTCAATCTTTTGTGCCAGCTTCACTCATACGCTTCACATAATTGAATTGTCTTATCTATCGATAATGATGAAACTCTATTTATCAACTCATATTCGTCATGAAAACATTTTTATTGTTAGCCATGGTGACCTCGATCAAATTTCGGGACGAAATTTCTTTAACGGGTAGGTACTGTCACGAACCGGAAAATTTTGACTAATTTTAAACCAAACTCTCGATACGATTTAATATCTTTAACACGATAAGCAAAGTCTTGTAAGGTTGAATCTCAAAATTTTTGAATTGTTTCATATATTCATGACTATTACCGTCGACTCACGAAATCCAGTCCGTAAAAGGAATAGTAGACGACGGCTAACTTTCTTACACGTTTTATTTTTAAATTACATTATAATTAATATTATATTATTATATATCAAAATATCTATTACTATATTTGTAAGTATTACGTTATATATAGATAGGTGTGAACGGATTTGTTTGGTTGTAGTAAATTCATCATCACAACAACTGTCTGCCATTTGTTAATGTCAACTTCCAATCCTTTTTGATATTAAACAACTACATAATTAAAACAAAATCCTTTACTCAGCAAATTCGAACGACATCCACTATCTTTTATCTAACTATATATATATCCACCTTCTTTTCTTTATATAGAATATAGATATATGTACATTAGACTTAATAACACAAAACACCCATCTCATTGTTTCATCATCACTGCCATTTCACCCTCTTCCACCACTTCGCCACTAACCCGCAACCCTACATCACCACATCACCACCAACTATCGACCACCAATCTTTTCTTTTTTTTTTTCCAACGACAACCATCACTACCTATTCCTGTTTTGGGTTCGAATAACCATCATCACCAACAAAATCCATTCAACTTCTACCATCTCCTTTATTAATACACGAGATGTATTCTATTCTTTTTCATAGATGACCAAAACCCACATAGAACCATCACCTCCATTAAAGCACCATCACTACCTTCTTGTTCAACCGACACATCTTCATCCTACTGTTGCTACTACTCGTCTAGACTACTGCTCGAGTTCTCTTCTTTGATTATCACAAGAACCATCATCCTTGTTTTCTGTCTCTGCTACTACAACCGAGAACAGATACAACCTCACTAAACCATCGAATCACCATCACTCTTTAATCACCATCAACATACAGATGAAACTACTGCAACACATTTTCTCTTGTTCCTGTTTCCTGTACGAGTTAAGAACACCACAACCACCATCATCAAACCACCCACAAACCACCTTAAAAACATCTGCTACTCCACTCTTGCTGTGTTGTTACTGTTTTAGTTTGTTTCTGTCTCAACCGCTAACCAAACCCATTTCGATATTATCATTCGAACCACACAAACCACCATGAATACATGATACTGTGCTGCTGTCTGTGCCGCTGTAAATCACCAAGAACCACCTACACCTTATACTATTCTGTTTCCGTTTGAATCAAGAACAACTATAATCAACCATCGACAACTACACCATTGTTTTTATTTTTCTTCTTTCGACGAGCCACAAGAGAACCCAATGTAAACCCATTGACAAACTACTGTTACAGCTTATTTTTTTTGTTTCTTGTTTCAATCGAAAACCTTCAAAACCTATAACCGTTACTCGAAAAACCCTGTTTGCAACCATGAAAACCACAAATCACAACCATACTATCACCAAAGCTTACAAACCTAAATTACCAAAACTACTAGCTGTTAGTTTCTAGTTAGTATTCGAAATCCAACCAAATCAAAACAACCATCACTACTATTACCTATTGCAGCCCTTTTGTCTATCGCACAACAAACCCAGAACCAAAACCATGAATAATGATGATGAATAGTGATTAACGGGATGATGATGATAAATCAGTAACAAAACAGTGATGAATTACGATTATGATACGATAATGATTAGGATACGATAAAGATTGATGATGGTTACCTGTGTTCGTGATAATTGATACTCGAACGATGAGGATGATGAACCAATGAATTACTAATCATCGATGATGATTGCTTGATCAATTGATCAATTGCTGAATCAAAGATTCCAAGAACCATCGCGATATTTTTTTTTACTCCCTGCGTTTTACTTCTGCTAGTGTCGATCTGTTTATAACCACCAACAAAAACCTCAGATCCCATTTTATTAGGTATTATAATTATAATAATTATTATATTATTATTATTATTATTAATTTTATTTTTATTACAAATATTATTATCTAATTGTTATTAATATTATTATTATTAGTATTATTATCATTATTCTGAAATTATGAAAATAAGTATTATTATTACTTCATTATAATTATAGTATTATTATTATTATTAGAACTATCATGATTTTATCATAATTAGTATTATTTTTATCATTATTAGTATTCTTATTATTAGTATTATAATTATAATTATTATTATTATTAACCTTATTCTAATATTATTATAATTATTATTTTTCAAACAAAAGAAATTTATATAAGGATATTTTATAAGTATACTAATATTACTTAATATGACGTTTAAACTAATTTAATATTATTGATATAACGTTAATTAAATTATATATATCAAATAAGTATTATAACATATTAGGAGTATTAATAAAATTATATATAAGGATATTAATCCTATTACATAATAAAATATATATAAACTTGTTCGATTACGATTATATGTATTAATGAATATACAAATAATATAGGTTCGTGAATCCAAGGCCAACCCTACAATTGTTCAATGTCGTAATATATATTTTTACTACAAAATATAATATGTGAGTTTCATTTGCTCCCTTTTTAATTGCTTTTGCAATATATATTTTTGGGCTGAGAATACATGCGCTGCTTTTATAAATGTTTACGAAATAGACACAAGTACTTAAAATACATTCTATGTTGAGTTGTACCACTGGCATATTTCCCTGTAGCTTGGTAACTAATATTTACATGGGTATTGTAAACGCGAATCCTGTTGATAGATCTATCGGGTCTGACAACCACAACCGAACTGGACGACCAGTATTCAACGGTTGCACAGTACTTCGTTTCGTTACTACACTTGGTACAGTGTAGGGAGATTTCATAATAAAGGGAATATGCGACGTTGATTAAATGTTAAGTATGGTTACCAAGTGCTCAACCACTTAGAATGCTTTACATACACTTGCGAGTGTATTATGTTTATGATTATGAAATCTTGTTGTCTATTGAAACTATTGATAATTATTGTTACGATAAACCTATGAACTCACCAACCTTTTGGTTGACACTTTTAAGCATGTTTATTCTCAGGTATGAAAGAAATCTTCCGCTGTGCATTTGCTCATTTTAAAGATATTACATGGAGTCATACATGGCATACTTAGGACAGTACCTCGCAATGGGACCAGATGTTGATGACTTCGTCCAGATGGATAAGGACGGGTCGTTACACGAACCAACTTCGAAGAAGAAGAAACCAGTGATTCAGATTAGAGGGTTGTAATCATGTTGTGTATTATATGTATTGTAGTGTTCTTGTACTTTTATGTTCTATGTAAAAATTGCTTGTATTGTTTGTTAATTATCTTTTACGAATCTAATTCTTGTCTATTTTACAGTATAAAAACAAAATGGACGTTAAGGGTAGACAACCGAATATTTTAAAAGACCTACCAGAGGATATGATTGAGGAAATCTTGTCTAGAGTCGGTCAGAATTCATCAGCACATTTAGTTATGGCGAAATTAACTTGTCAAACATTTGAAAGACTTTCCAGAAATGCCTTGGTTTATAAAAGGCTTTCCTTTGATAGGTGGGGTATATCAAATTGGGGAGACCGAAAGTTACGTCGTGTTTTCTTTAAAGCGTTAAATGCGGGGAACCCAAATGCTATTTTACGCTACGGGTTAAGAACCTATTTTGACTCAACATATCCCAACATAGGATTTCGTGAATTAGAAAGAGCTTCTAACATGCAACATAAAGAAGCATGTTATGCTTACGGGTTAGTGATGTTCGCTTCTTACCAAAGTGAGAAAAAGAACATCGGATTGCAACTTTTAAATAAAACCTTCCCACAAGTGACGGATTCAGTAGTTGGGGTGAGAAACAAGGTTTTTAGATTATTACGGGGCTATTGGACATTACGAAACCCTCGTCCTTTTGACGACATTACAACATGCTTCCTAGCCAATGGTCATAACGGTTATTTTCTACAAGACCAAGGATGGGAAGTCGTCTTAGTAAAACCAGAATGCATAACTTGTTTCTGGACTTATGAATTACGTGTCTTTATTTCCTTTGCTGAACAACTTGCGTATTAACTAGGTTTATCTTCAAAACTGTCATGTATCAAAGTGTACTATATTTCATGTTATATGTAATATAACGAAGTTGTAAGTTTGAAGAATATTTGTATGTGATATATTATTATAATCAGTTTTTCATATGGAATTGTAGTAGTTGAATTGTATATTAGCTACTAAGTATGAACTTAACAGGTAGGTAGTACCCGAATTTAAACTTATAAAACGCTAATATGAAGAAAAAGCTTTTATAAATGAGTTCATATTATGCTACGAAATACTATTGACTACTCTTAATATTCTATATGATTAACTCGATTCAGTTGGCTATTTTAAAGGAAATGGCACCGACTACTCGACACACCATGAATATGAGCGAAGAGGAATTTCGTACTTTTCTTGCTGCAAACATAGCTGCAGTACAGGTTGCGCTACATACCAACAATAACTCTGAATCTAGCAATGCAGCTAACGGCGCAAGAAATTGTGTAGGATGCACCTACAAAGAATTCACTGCCTGCAAACCTTTGGAATTCGATGGAACTGAAGGACCAATTGGATTGAAACGGTGGACCGAGAAAGTCGAATCGGTGTTTGCCAAAAGTAAGTGTAATGAAGAGGACAAAGTTAAGTACGCTACGCATACCTTCACATGTACTGCGTTAACGTGGTGGAACACCTATCTTGAACAGGTAGGACAAAATGCTGCTTACGCACTACCGTGGTCAGCATTCAAGCAATTGATGAACGAGCATTACCGTCCTAGAAACGAAGTCAGTAAACTCAAGGCAGAACTTAGAGAGTTACGAACACAAGGGTTCGACGTTACCACATATGAACGACGATTCACAGAGTTGTGCCTATTGTGTCCGGGAGCATTCGAAGATGAAGAAGAGAAGATCGACGCATTTGTAAAAGGGTTACCAGTAAGGATTCAAGAAGATGTAAGTTCACACGAGCTCGCTTCTATACAGAAGGCAAGTCGAATGGCTCATAAACTCATAAATCAGATTGAGGGAAGAATTAAAGAGCAGGCGGCCGAAGAAGCCAACATGAAACAACTCAAGAGGAAGTGGGAGGAAAACGGTGACAAGAGTCACCAGTACAACAACAATAATAATTACAACCATAATCGCAACAACTATCCCAACAACCGTAACAACAATCGCAACAATAACCGCAATCCTAACAATAACTGCAACAAATATTCCAACAACAACAACAACTACAACAACCGTTTCAACAACAATGACAATCCCAACAACAACCTCAATAACAACAACGGCAACAAAAACCAAAAACAGCCATGTCATAGGTGTGAAGAAAATCACCAGGGGTTTTGCACGACATTTTGCAACAGGTGTAAAAGAAATGTTCATAGCGCGATAAAGTGTGAGATCTACGGACCAAACTTTAATAGAACTAAGGGAGAAAATAATGCCGGAATAAGTAATGCCGAAACGAATACTGTCGGGGCAAGTAATACCAATGATGTTTGTTATAAATGTGGAAAACTGGGCCACATTATTAGAAATTGCCCGAATCAGGGGAATACTAATGGGCAGGGCCTTGGAAGAGTTTTCAATATTAATGCGGCAGAAGCACAGGAAGACTCGGAGCTTGTTACGGGTACGTTTATTATTGACGATAAATCTGCTTATGTTTTATTTGATTCGGGTGCGAATAGAAGCTATATGAGTAGAGATTTTTGTGCTAAATTAAGTTGCCCATTGACGCCTTTGGATAGTAAATTTTTACTCGAATTAGCAAACGGTAAATTAATTCCAGCAGATAATATATGTCGGGAGAGAAAAATTAAACTGGGGGATGAAACGTTTAAAATTGATTTAATACCAGTCGAGTTAGGGGGTTTTGATGTAATAATTGGCATGGACTGGTTGAAAAAAGTGAGAGCAGAGGTCGTTTGTTACAAAAATGCGATTCGCATTATGCGTGAAAAAGGAAAACCTTTAATGGTGTACGGAGAAAAGAACAACGCGAAATTAAATCTTATTAGTAGTTTGAAGGCGCAAAAACTAATAAGAAAAGGTTGTTACGTCATTCTAGCACACATCGAGGAAGTTAAACCTGAAGAAAAGAACATCAGTAATGTTCCCGTCGCAAAAGAATTTCCCGATGTATTTCCGAAAGAATTACCGGGATTACCCCCACATCGATCCGTTGAATTTCAAATAGACCTTGTACCAGGAGCTGCACCAATAGCTCGTGCTCCATACAGACTTGCACCCAGTGAAATGAAAGAATTACAAAGTCAGTTACAGGAACTTTTAGAGCGTGGTTTCATTCGACCAAGCACATCATCGTGGGGAGCTCCTGTTTTGTTTGTCAAGAAGAAGGATGGTATATTCAGGTTGTGTATCAACTACTGAGAGTTGAATAAACTTACCATCAAGAACTGCTACCCACTACCGAGAATCGACGACTTATTTGATCAACTACAAGGCTCGTCTGTTTATTCAAAGATCGATTTACGTTCTGGATATCATTAAATGCGGGTGAAGGAGGATGATATTCCAAAGACTGCTTTTAGGACGCGTTATGGTCATTACGAATTTATGGTTATGCCGTTTGGATTGACTAACGCACCAGCTGTGTTAATGGACCTCATGAACTGAGTGTGTGGGCCATATCTTGACAAGTTTGTCATTGTTTTCATCGATGACATATTTATTTACTCGAAGAATGATCAAGAGCACGAAGAACATTTGAGAAAAGTGCTAGAGTTGCTGAGAAAAGAAAAACTGTACGCTAAGTTTTCAAAGTGTGCATTTTGGTTGGAAGAAGTTCAATTCCTCGGTCACATAGTGAACAAAGAAGGTATTCAGGTGGATCCAGCAAAGATTGAAACCGTTGAAAAGTGAGAAATCCCAAAAACTCCGAAACACATACGCCAGTTTTTAGGACTAGCTGGTTACTACAGAAGGTTCATCCAAGACTTTTCCAGAATAGTAAAACCCTTGACTGCATTAACGCATAAAGGGAAGAAATTTGAATGGAAAGATGAACAAGAGAAAGCGTTTCAATTGTTAAAGAAAAAGTTAACTACGGCACCTATATTGTCATTACCTGAAGGGAATGATGATTTTGTGATATATTGTGACGCCTCAAAGCAAGGTCTCGATTGTGTATTAATGCAACGAACGAAAGTAATTGCTTATGCGTCTAGACAATTGAAGATTCACGAGCAGAATTATACGACGCATGATTTGGAATTAGGCGCGGTTGTTTTTGCATTAAAGACTTGGAGGCACTACTTATATGGGGTCAAAAGTATTATATATACCGACCATAAAAGTCTTCAACACATATTTAATCAAAAACAACTGAATATGAGGCAGCGTAGGTGGATTGAATTATTGAATGATTACGACTTTGAGATTCATTACCACCCGGGGAAGGCAAATGTGGTAGCCGACGCCTTGAGCAGAAAGGACAGAGAACCCATTCGAGTAAAATCAATAAATATAATGATTCACACTAACCTTACTACTCAAATAAAGAAGGCGCAACAAGGAGTTATAAAAGAGAGAAATTTAAAGGATGAAATACCCAAAGGATCGGAGAAGCATCTTAATATTCGGAAAGATGGAACCCGGTATAGGGCTGAAAGAATTTGGGTACCAAAATTTGGAGATGTAAGAGAAATGGTACTTAGAGAAGCTCATAAAACCAGATACTCAATACATCCTGGAACGGGGAAGATGTACAAGGATCTCAAGAAATATTTTTGGTGGCCGGGTATGAAAGCCGATGTTGCTAAATACGTAGGAGAATGTTTGACGTGTTCTAAGGTCAAAGATGAGCATCAGAAACCATCAGGTCTACTTCAACAACCCAAAATCCCGGAATGGAAATTGGAAAACATTACCATGGATTTCATCACTAAATTGCCGAGGACTGCAAGTGGTTTTGATACTATTTGGGTAATAGTTGATCGTCTCACCAAATCAGCACACTTCCTGCCAATAAGAGAAGATGACAAGATGGAGAAGTTAGCATGACTGTATTTGAAGGAAGTCGTCTCTAGACATGGAATACCAATTTCTATTATCTCTGATAGGGATGGAAGATTTATTTCACGATTCTGGTAGACATTACAGCAAACATTAGGAACTCGTCTAGACATGAGTACTGCCTATCATCCACAAACTGATGGGCAGAGCGAAAGGATGATACAAAAGCTTGAAGACATGCTTCGAGCATGTGTTATTGATTTCGAAAACAGTTGGGATCGACATCTACCGTTAGCAGAATTTTCCTACAACAACAGCTACCATTCAAGCATTGAGATGGTGCTGTTTGAAGCACTTTATGGTAGAAAGTGAAGGTCTCCAATTTGTTGGAGTGAAGTGGGGGATAGACAGATTACGGGTCCGGAGATAATACAAGAAACTACCGAGAAGATCATCCAAATTCAACAACGGTTGAAAACCGCCCAAAGTCGACAAAAGAGCTACACCGACATTAAAAGAAAAGATATAAAATTTGAAATTGGAGAGATGGTCATGCTTAAGGTTGCACCTTGGAAAGGCGTTGTACGATTTGGTAAACGAGGGAAATTAAATCCAAGGTATATTGGACCATTCAAGATTATTGATCGTGTCGGACCAGTAGCTTACCGACTTGAGTTACCTCAACAACTCGCGGCTGTACATAACACTTTCCACGTCTCGAATTTGAAGAAATGTTTTGCTAAAGAAGATCTCACTATTCCGTTAGACGAAATCCAAATCAACGAAAAACTTCAATTCATCGAAGAACCCGTCGAAATAATGGATCGTGAGGTTAAAAGACTTAAGCAAAACAAGATACCAATTGTTAAGGTTTGATGGAATGCTCGTAGAGGACTCGAGTTCACCTAGGAACGAGAAGATCAGATGAAGAAGAAATACCCGCACTTATTTCCAGAAGATACGTCAACACCTCCAACTGCTTAAAATTTCGGGACAAAATTTATTTAACGGGTAGGTACTGTAGTGACCCGAACTTTTCCATGTTTATATATATTAAATTAAATTTTTATTTACATGACTAAGTATTTCCAACATGTTAAGCAATCAAATTTGTTAAGACTTGATTAATTGTAATAGGTGTCATATAGACAATTGACCACCCAAGTTGACCGGTGATTCACGAAAGTTAAAACTTGGAAAAAACTATATGATGACATATATATGATTATATATATAGTTAAAATGATATTATGATAATTAAGTATCTCATTAGATATTTTAACAATGAGTTATATACATAAAATTGAGTTTATTGAATTAAGAAACTCGAATCAAATATATATAACGATTATCGTTATAACAAGGTCTTACTAAATACATATGAATCATATTAAGATACTGTTACACTATGTTTAATCATGATAAATGATAAGTAAACATGTCATTATGTATATTAACAATGAACTACATATGTAAAAACAAGACTACTAACTTAAGGATTTTGAAACGAGACACATATGTAACGATTATCGTTGTAACGACATTTAAATGTATATATATATATCATATTAAGATATATTAATATATCATAATATCATTATAATATAATAATTTAACATCTCATTAGATATAATGAACATTGGGTTAACAACATTTAACAAGATCGTTAACTTAAAGGTTTCAAATCAACATTTACATGTAACGACTAACGATGACTTAACGACTCAGTTAAAATGTATATACATGTAGTGTTTTAATATGTATTCATACACTTTTGAAAGACTTCAAGACACTTATCAAAATACTTCTACTTAACAAAAATGCTTACAATTACATACTTGTTCAGTTTCATCAACAATTCTACTCGTATGCACCCGTATTCGTACTCGTACAATACACAGCTTCTAAATATATGTACTATTGGTATATACACTCCAATGATCAGCTCTTAGAATCCCATGTGAGTCACCTAACACATGTGGGAACCATCATTTGGCAACTAGCATGAAATATCTCATAAAATTACAAAAATATTAGTAATCATTCATGCCTTATTTACATGAAAACAAAATTACATATCTTTTATATCTAATCCATATACCAACTACTAAAAACACCTACAAACACTTTCATTATTCAATTTTCTTCATCTAATTGATCTCTCTCAAGTTCCATCTTCAAGTTCTAAGTGTTCTTCATAAATTCTACAAGTTCTAGTTTCATAAAATCAAGAATACTTCCAAGTTTACTAGCTCACTTCCAATTTTGTAAAGTGATCATCCAACCTCAAGAAATCCTTGTTGTTTATAGTAATATATCATTCTAAATCAAGGTAATACTCATATACAAACTTTGATTCAATTCCTATAACTATAACTATAACTATCTTAATTCGAGTGATAATCTTACTTGAACTTGTTTTCGTGTCATGATTCTACTTCAAGAACTTTCAAGCCATCCAAGATCCTTTGAAGCTAGATCATTTCTTGTCACTTCCAGTAGGTTTACCTACTAAACTTGAGGTAGTAATGATGTTCATAACATCATTCGATTCATACATATAAAACTATCTTATTCGAAGATTTGAACATGTAATCACTAGAACATAGTTTAGTTAATTCTAAACTTGTTCGCAAACAAAAGTTAATCCTTCTAACTTGACTTTTAAAATCAAATAAACACATGTTCTATATCTATATGATGTGCTAACTTAATTATTTAAAACCGGAAAACACGAAAAACACCGTAAAACCGGATATACGCCGTCGTAGTAACACTGCGGGCTGTTTTGGGTTAGTTAATTAAAAACTATGATAAACTTTGATTTAAAAGTTGTTCTTCTGGGAAAATGATTTTTATTATGAACATGAAACTATATCCAAAAATCATGGTTAAACTCAAAGTGGAAGTATGTTTTCCAAAATGGTCATCTAGACGTCGTTCTTTCGACTGAAATGACTACCTTTACAAAAATGACTTGTAACCTGTATTTATGACTATAAACTTATACTTTTTCTGTTTAGATTCATAAACTTAAGTTCAATATGAAACGATAGCAACTTGAAACACTCAAAACGGATTTAAAACGAAGAAGTTATGGGTAAAACAAGATTGGATATTTTTTGCTTGTTGTAGCTACGTGAAAATTGGTAACAAATTTATATTAATCATATCCTAGCTAACTTATATTGTATTATACATGTATTCTAATATATTATGTAATCTTGGGATACCATAGACACGTATGCAAATGTGTGACATATCATATTGACCCATCTATATATATTATTTGGAACAACCATAGACACTCTATATGCAGTAATGTTGGAGTTAGCTATACAGGGTTGAGGTTGATTCCAAAAATATATATAGTTTGAGTTGTGATCTAGCCTGAGACGTGTATACACTGGATCGTAGATTGATTCAAGATAATATATATCAATTTATTTCTGTACATCTAATTGTGGAAAACTAGTTGTAGGTTACTAACAAGGACAGCTGACTTAATAAACTTAAAACATCAAAATGTATTAAAAGTGTTGTAAATATATTTTGAACATACTTTGATATATATGTACATATTTGTTATAGGTTCGTGAATCGACCAGTGGCCAAGTCTTACTTCCCGACGAAGTAAAAATATGTGAAAGTGAGTTATAGTCCCACTTTTAAAATCTAATATTTTGGGATGAGAATACATGCAGTTTTATAAATGTTTTACGAAATAGACACAAGTAAATGAAACTACATTATATGGGTGAATGATCGAAGCCGAATATGCCCCTTTTACTTGGTAGCCTAAGAATTAGTAAACCGATCAACTAATTGACGCGAATCCTAAAGATAGATCTACTGGGCCTAACGAACCCCATCCAAAGTACCGGATACTTTAGTACTTCGAATTCGTTTTTATCATGTCCGAAGAATTTCCCGGAATGATAGGGGATATTCTTATATGTATCTTGTTAATGTCGGTTACCAGGTGTTCACCATATGAATGAATGTTATCTCTATGTATGGGATGTATATTGAAATATAAAATCTTGTGGTCTATTATTATGATTTGATAATATATAGGTTAAACCTATAACTCACTAACATTTTTGTTGACGTTTTAAGCATGTTTATTCTCAGGTGATTATTAAGAGCTTCCGCTGTTGCATACTAAAATAAGGAAAAGATTTGGAGTCTATGCTTGTATGATATTATGTAAAAATTGCATTCAAGAAACTTATTTTTGATGTAATATATTCTTATTGTAAACTATTATATAATGGTCGTGTGTAAACGGTATATTTTAGATTATCATTACTTGATAATCTACGTAATGCTTTTTAAACCTTTATCGATAAAATAAAGGTTATGGTTGTTTTAAAAATGAATGCAGTCTTTGAAAAACGTCTCATATAGAGGTCAAAACTTCGCGACGAAATCAATTAATATGGAACGTTTATAATCAATATGAACAGGACATTTCATGTGCTGTATTTTTTGTGTGTGCTGGAACTTTTGTGTTTTTATGTATGTACGTACGTACGTACGTACGTACGTACGTACGTATGTATGCGTATGTTGGTATGCACGTATGCTTGTATGCGCGTTGATGTTTAAGTATGTTTGGGTGCTTGTTTGTACGTAGGTATGTTCTATGTATTTATGTTTTCCTTATGTTTAGGTACGGTTTCATGTAAGTATGTATGTAGTTTTGGATGCTTAGGTGTGTGTTTGTGTGTTCGCATGTGGTCATTTTTATCTTTTGTTCTTTTAGCGTGGCTTTCTGGATCCTTAAGCTCCGCTCTCAACCTTTTTTTTTCACGACTATATTAAGTAAGACAACAACAAGCGTCGATTTATTGACGACTTGTCAGTCGCTTAAAGCCTAAATTGAATTCCAGACATGATCTAAAATCCATGAAAATTTATTTCTACCATTTTCATGGCGTTATTATTATTTTATTTTATTTTATTTTATATATATATATATATATATATATATATATATACACACACACACATACACACACACACACACACACATATATATATATATATATATATATATATATATATATATATATATATATATATATATATATATATATATATACTTTTTTATTTATTTATTTATTTTACTTATTTATTTATTTTGGCCGGAGGTCCGTTTGGAAGCAATCTCTAACAAGGAGAGGGACGACCTTCTCCACTCTTGGAGTGTTATACTCAGGGTGGAGAAATGACTTCTCTTTATTCAAGGATAGAGGAAGGATTTTCTACGTCTCACCTCCCCCATACCTCACTCATGTGGGATTGAGTTTTGTTGTTGTTGTTGTTGTTTTTCTTCTTAGGGATTGATTGAAAAAAAGAAGTTACATGGATCATTACTTGAGCTGGAAACAAATGCAATTAGTAAGATGGTTAATCTAAAAATACTACTACTCAATGATATACTCCTCAATGGTTCTTATGATAATTTTCCAAAAGAATTAGTATATTTGGTCATGCATGGGTTCCCGTTACAGTCTCTACCATCAGACTTACCAATGAAAAAGCTAGTTTATCTTTCATTGTGTTGTAGCAATATCAAATGTTTTGATGTCTCCTCTAATAACATGAGACCTGGAAAGATGCGAAACGTAAGAAATTAAATTGATCGATCAACTTCAATCTTAATTGTTCTTTGATATTGAGTCATTGTAATTTACTCACAATTATACCATTTGATCAGGTGAGTGAATCGTACTCAAAAGATAACAGGTTGCTTGGATCTTTGAAGTTTCTTGATCTGAGCCACTCTTATCAGCTTCGTACTCTTGGTGGTTTTTGTGAATTCCCTGCACTTGAAGCTTTAATTCTTGAAAAGTGCTCGAGTTTGGTTGAGGTTTGTGAAACAATTGAGCAATGTCATCAACTTGTCCACATCAATCTCAGTGACCGCAACAAGTGTAGAAAGGTTCTAACAAATATCGACATCTTCAAAAACGTCGAAAGACTATACCTGGATGGGTGTAATATGAGTGAGCTTCCATTTGAGTCAATGAAGAAGGCAAATAATAACTTGATTGACCTGAAGTTACAACGGTCATCTTCCTCTGCCACTGTCGAGGCTATAATAACGAGGGATTTCGGTTTCAGCGAGTCTTATTTTTCAAACTCATTAGAAACTTTGTGGCTTTCAGGTAATAATTTGTCTTGTGATGACTTTCCCATTGACTGGAGTTGCCTACCTCGATTGAAGGAATTAACGTTGGATGGTAATCCAATTGTTTCGATGCCCAATTGTGTGAAAACCCTTCCAAACCTAGAGAAACTTTACATGGATGAGTGTGATATGCTGACATCAATCGAACATCCTCCACCTACCTTAAGATGGTTGGCGTACAGTCATTCTGACAGTAACACTAATTTGCTACGGAAAATGTCATTTCATCCCGAAATGTCCTCACTGAAGTTAGATATGGATTTGTATTATCTAGGTACTTCATCCATTGAAATTGAAGGTGTGGTCAAAATCCAACCTATGTCAAGTGTCGAGGAAGTTGTATTACGTAAGTTGGGGTGGAGAAATTTAGAGTTCACTAAAACAAGACGCGTTGGAACTTATAATAAAGATATTGGGGAACCAGAGGGATCTCAAACCCAGGTTTTGTCTTGTTAACCTTGTTGGATTAATTAATTGGTTTATTATAAGTTTTATTTATTAAATTTATTAAGTTTGGGTATTAGTATTTTTATTTGTTATTGTCATCTTAATTAACAGTTTAGCTGTTGAAGGGTGTTTACGGTTGACCAAATTTAGTGGGGTGTAAGGCTCAGAGTAGTGGATTAAACATGTATATTAGTGGGGGTTAAAATGCAATGCAAATTTGATATTTTAAAATAATATGGAATTTGTAGATGTATATATGTAAAATATCTAGATATTAATATGTATAAGAAAATATCTAGATATTAGAAAATAAAAGAAAAATCTAGAAAAGAAAAATATAGATATTTGTATAGAAATATCTAGATATTTATTTATCCATGGAAATATCTAGTTTCTAGAAACTTCCATGGAGTAGTATAAATATAGGTGAGGGTTTCATTTGTGGTGTGAAAGTTGTGAGAGTGAAATAAGAAGTGAGTTGTGAAGAAGAGAAGAAGAGTGTGAGTTAGCGAAAGTAGAGAAGAGAAAGCTTGTAAGTAATATTGTAATTGTAATTTAAATTTAATATAAGTGTTTTTGTTAAGTTTCCCGATCAAGCCTTAGTTTGTGTTTAAGTTCTTAGTGCACTTTTGTTGTTCTTATTATATGGTCGGCTCTGCCGCCTAAGTGATACATGGTCGGTTATACCGCCTAAATGATATATGGTCGACACTGTCGCCTAAGTACTATTGTGCACTAAGAATTCATAAAATTAGTGGCTAATCAACGTCAAAGTGTTGGTGTAGTGAGTCTAGTATAGTCTAGATCCTCTATAGTGGGTGTGTTGGGCTCGTCGAAGCTTCCAACAATTGGTATCAGAGCGGGTCATTCGGGACCATTTCTAGTGGAGGAAATCGGTAAACGTTGGACGTTTACATCGACTTGTTTTCACCAAGGCTCTAAGGGAGATTCTGTCGGAGCATAGTTAGGAACTGTGAAAGCTCATCGGTCAGGGACCAAGCTTATTGGACGTTGGACGTCATGATGGCAGATCTTGCAAGTACGAGCAGTGGAATCAAGAGTCTTAATAACCACAACTATGGTTATTGGCGGACTTGTATAGAATCCTACCTACAAGGACATGATTTATGGGAAATAGTTGCTGGCAGTGACACAACGCCTCCACCGAAATAAAATGTCGAAGCCTTGAGAAAATGGAACATCAAGGCCGGGAAGGCTTTATTTATACTAAAAACTACAATCGAGGAGGATCTATTGGAGCACATCCGTGACGAGAAGACACCAAAGGCAGCTTGGGAAACTTTTGAAAAATTATTTTCAAAGAAGAATGAAGCACGCCTCCAGCTCTTGGAAAATGAGCTCGCGGGTATCTCACAAGGAAGTCTGTCTATTTCTCAGTATTTCACCAAGGTGAAATCTATTTGCCGTGAGATATCTCAGCTTGCTCTTGAAGAGAAAGTAAGTGATGCAAGGATGAAGAGAATTATCATCCACGGCTTAAGATCCGAGTATAATGGATTTATAGCCGCTGTGAGAGGATGGCCTACTCAACCATCATTAATAGAGCTGGAGAATTTATTGGCTAATCAAGAGGCATTAGCCAAGCAGATGAATGAAGTAACCATAAAAGACGGAGAAGATGCACTCTTCACCAATAAGAAGAAAGCAATATCTCGAAGACAAGAGGCGATGAAAGAAAGTAAGACATATGGGTGGAAGGGTCACCCAAAATCAAAAGGCAACGCTTCAGGGGAGCTCAACAAGGAAGAAGAGATCATCGCCAACAATACGGAGAAAATGATAAGAGAAAGAATGGTGAATGCTTCAATTGTGGCAAGAAGGGTCATTTTGCTCGAGATTGTAGATTCCTCAGAAGGCGAACTTTCGAAGGAAATGTAGCCGCCGCAAGAGATGAGAAGAAAGAGGTCACATTCGAAGCAACCATTAGTGAGGAAATATGGGATGCAGAAGCTGGACTCTCTGTTGAAGCTGACATAGATGATCAAGCTCTTACAACAACTTTAAAGTCAAAAATAAACTACAAAGATGATTGGATCGTTGATTCTGGGTGCTCAAATCATATGACCAATGATGAGACGAAGCTGCAAGAAATAGATGATTACAAAGGAAAGAGAGTCGTGTTGACAGCCGACAATTCAAGGTTATCTATTTCTCACATTGGAAAGACAATAATTCCAAATGAAGGCGGCTCTCATAAGCTCCAACTCGAGAAGGTGTATCTTGTCCCTAGCCTAAAGAAGAATTTACTATCAGTACCACAATTGAAAGCAGAAGGAAATTATGTGCTCTTTGGACCAGAAGATGTGTCCGTATTCACGAGAGTGAAGGTGGTTGGCAATCCAATTATGCAAGAAAGAAGAATAGAGTCAGTCTATGTACTATCTGCTTAAAACAGCATATGTGGATAAGACTCGAAATAATGAGACGGCTGATCTGTGGCATGAACGTCTTGGGCATGTGGGCTACAACAAGTTAAAGGAGATGATGGTGAAACACATAGTAAATGGGCTTCCTCAAATTGATATCCGAACAGATACAATTTGTGCTGGATGTCATTTTGGCAAAGCTCACCAATTGCCATTCAAGGAGTCAGCACATCAGTCCAAGACACCGCTAGAGCTCATACACTCAGACGTCTTTGGCCCAGTGAAACAAACATCACTTGGAGGAATGAAGTATATGGTGACATTCATTGATGACTTCTCAAGGTATGTGTGGGTTTACTTCATGAAGGAAAAGTTGGAGACTTTTCAGAAGTTTAAAGAGTTCAAGAACAAGGTAGAAAGTGAGCTCAATACTAAGATCCGGTGCTTACGCACAGATAATGGAGGAGAATATTTATCGACTGAGTTCAATATCTATCTTGAGAAGCACAAGATTAGAAGATAATTAACTTGTCCCAATACTCCACAACAGAATGGAGTCGCTGAATGCAAGAATCGTCACCTTGCCGAAACTTGTAGAAGTATGCTTCATGGTAAGAATGTGCCAGGAAGATTTTGGGCTGAATGTATGAGAACGGCATCATACGTGATAAATAGACTTCCACAAACAAAGTTGGGGCATATTTCACCGTATGAAAGATTATGGAAGATCAAGCCAACTGTCAACCATCTCAAGGTTTTTGGATGTGTATGCTACGTCTTCGTGCCAGATCATCTCCGAAGCAAATTTGATAAGAAGGCAATTCGGTGCATTTTTGTCAGTTATGATGAATCAAGAAAAGGATGGAGATGTTGTGATCCAAATACCGGAAAGTGTCATACTTCAAGAAATGTGGTATTTGATGAAGCTTCTTCATGGTGGTCACCTCAAAAGATAGAGCTTCTAGAATCTCATGGATTAGAAGAAGGTCCAGAAGAAAAAGAAGAGCCTAAAGAGCAGATACGGGATCCAATAAAAGAAGGAGAAGGGTCGTACTCTAAGGAAAAGAGTCCATGGAAAACTGGGGTACATCAATCTACATCCGAAGAGGTTCGTCCAAGCCAAATGGATGCCGAGGAGCATGTGCAAGAATTACGGAGATCAACAAGGTCGAGGAAACCTAATCCGAGGTATGCCAATGCTGCTCATGTGGATGAATCAATACCTATTGAGCCTTCCACTTATGAAGAAGCAGCACAAAGTCAAGAATGGCAGAAAGCGATGGAAGAAGAAATTAATGCACTAAAAGAAAACCAGACATGGAGTTTAGTTCCAAAGCCAAAAGATGTAAAACCAATATCTTGTAAATGGGTTTACAAGGTGAAGACTCGATCAGATGGCTCCATTGAAAGGTATAAAGCTCGACTTGTTGCTAGAGGTTTTTCTCAACAATATGGGCTAGATTATGAAGAAACGTTTAGTCCAGTGGCGAAGATCACAATAATTCGAGCTCTACTAGCTTTAGCTGCTAGCAAATCTTGGAAGTTATGGCAGATGGATGTCAAGAACGCTTTATTACATGGAGAACTTGACAAAGACATTTATATGGAGCAACCAAGAGGCTTTGAGAAAAAGATCGATCCTGAGCATGTCTGCAAATTAAAGAAAGCACTATACGGCTTGAAGCAGGCTCCAAGAGCTTGGTACGGGAAGATTGGCGAGTTCTTAGTACAAAGTGATTTCACAGTTGCTCCTTCAGATTCTAGTTTATTTGTTAAACAAGATCAAGGAAAACTAGCCATAGTGCTAGTATATGTGGATGACTTAATCATCTCGGGAGATCACTATGAGGAGATCCAAAGAACAAGAGAGAATCTGTCTATCAGATTTCATATGAAGGAGCTTGGAGAACTCAAACATTTTCTTGGACTCGAAATAGAGCAGAAAATAGAAGGATTATTTCTGGGACAACAGAAATATGCGCGAGATCTTTTACAAAAGTACGGAATGCTTAATTGCAAACCTATCTCAACTCCGATGGATCCGAATACAAAACTACGAGCAGATGAAGGAAAAAGTCTTCAAGATGTTACCATGTATCGAAAGATGGTCGGAAGTCTTATTTATCTCACACTAAGCCAGCCAGATATATCTTATGCAGTTGGAGTGGTTAGTGGATACATGAGCAATCCGAAGAAGCCTCACCTTGATGTTGTACGACGCATCTTAAGGTATGTTAAAGGCACTATCAACTTTGGTATTTTATACAAGAAAACAAAAGAATGTCATGTGACTGGATATATATATATATATATATATATATATATATATATATATATATATACATATATATATATATATATGTATATGTATATATATATATATGTATATGTATATATATATATATTTATATGTATATGTATATATATATGTATATGTATATATATATATATAAATATATATATATATATATTTATATAAAACTAATATATTATCAAAAATTAATAATTTGTTATATGTAAAAAAAATGTTAAGGTGTTCAATATATAATTATATGTAGTATTAATATAAGTATATTTTTATATACATAATATTTATTTGTCATGAAAATAATAATAATGATAGTTTCAATCATAATGATAATAATAATAATAATAATAATAATAATAATAATAATAATAATAATAATAATAATAATAATAATAATAATAATAATAATAATAATAATAATAATAATAATAGTTTTAATGCTAAAAATGATAATCTTAATGAAGATGATAATTTTACTAGTCATGATAATAATAATACTAATAATGGTAATAATAATGTTATTGATAATAATGATAATAATAATACTATTAATGATAATAATACTGTTATTAACATATAGATATTGTGACGCCGATTATGCTGGAGACTATGATACACGATGGTCAACAACTGGATACATGTTTAGTCTTGGATCAGGAGTAATATCATGGTGCAGCAAGAGACAACCAACAGTATCCTTGTCAAGCACCGAAGCAGAATATCGATCGGCATCATCAGCAACACAAGAAATTACATGGTTGAAACAACTAATGGAAGATCTTCATCAATCAATAGACTATCAAGTAGAGCTTTTCTGCGATAACCTATCAGCTATACGTCTAGCAGAGAATCCAGTCTTTCACGTAAGAACAAAACATATAGAAGTACACTATCACTATGTTCGCGAGAAGGTCCTTGAAGGGGAGATCAAGATGGTGCCAATAAAGACAGATGAACAAGTTGCAGATATATTCACCAAGAGCCTAAGTAAACCAAAGTTTGAAAAATTCAGAGAAGCACTTGGAATGATCTGCAAGTCATCAACGGAAGAAAATTTGCATTGAGGGGGAGTGTTAAAATGCAATGCAAATTTGATATTTTAAAATAATATGGAATTTATAGATGTATATATGTAAAATATCTAGATATTAATATGTATAAGAAAATATCTAGATATTAGAAAATAAAAGAAAAATCTAGAAAAGAAAAATATAGATATTTGTATAGAAATATCTAGATATTTATTTATCCATGGAAATATCTAGTTTCTAGAAACTTCCATGGAGTAGTATAAATATAGGTGAGGGTTTCATTTGTGGTGTGAAAGTTGTGAGAGTGAAATAAGAAGTGAGTTGTGAAGAAGAGAAGAAGAGTGTGAGTTAGCGAAAGTAGAGAAGAGAAAGCTTGTAAGTAATATTGTAATTGTAATTTAAATTTAATATAAGTGTTTTTGTTAAGTTTCCCGATCAAGCCTTGGTTTGTGTTTAAGTTCTTAGTGCACTTTTGTTGTTCTTATTATATGGTCAGCTCTGCCGCCTAAGTGATACATGGTCGGTTATACCGCCTAAATGATATATGGTCGACACTGTCGCCTAAGTACTATTGTGCACTAAGAATTCATAAAATTAATGGCTAATCAACGTCAAAGTGTTGGTGTAGTGAGTCTAGTATAGTCTAGATCCTCTATAGTGGGTGTGTTGGGCTCGTCGAAGCTTCCAACAGTGGGTAGTAGATTGTTACTGAAAAGTTATTAAATAGTGAGTAGTGTACCCATTTTTTAGGTTTCATTTTCTTTGTTTTGTGGCTATTTAAAGCCTTGTGTAGTATGAATAAAATTGTGAAGTTTAATTCCTTTTCCTTCACCAAATGTGTTATTTTTACTCCTGTTAAGTTCAATCATTATTTGTGAGTAATATGGGTCTGTGTTCCAACAAACCTTCTCTTATTGTGTGTATATGATCATGTATTGATGTTTGTAACTGATTAAGCTGCTTTAATTGTTATTGGCAGATTTATTATGAATTTGGAATATTCAGCGTAATTTATGGTGGGCAACAGATGCCAGAGTGGATTAGTTATGTGTCAATGGGAGGATCAATATCATTGGTCATCCCTTCAACTCCTAAACAGCTCAGAGGATTGAATATTTGCTTCGTACAAATGAATCATTTACCATATGTTGCAGCATCCAACAACATCAAATATATCAGTTGCCACAGACTAAAATTGCCTGAAATTTCAGTTTTCAATATAACAAAGAACCGCACCTGGAGATACAAGAATTGTATTGAAGAAGCCAACGTAGGTGGGGAGTGTGTAGCATATTTAAGTCATTGGATGTTTACAGTGAATGACATGGAAGCTGGGGACCACATCACTATTAATATGCAAACACAGGAGTTTCGTGATGAACATACAAGGGAGTGTGGGGTTAGTTTTGTGTATGATGATGGAAGTATTGAAGATGAAGAAGGAGATGGGTTGGGTTATTACAAATCATGGAATCATATAATTGGTGGTGATCTCTCCCCTTTTCAGTTAACTACTACCAGAGAGTACTACTTTATGTGCCAACAGGCTTTTGGGCGATGTTCACGTAAACACTTCTTAGTTAAAGGTAGATCTTCAATTTACATCTCGACACTTAGTATGAGTTATTTGACTCCCATTAGTATGAGTTATTTGACTCCCATTTTCACTTGAACCATTTATGTATCGTTTTTTATCAGAAGATGAATCATTTTTTAAAGCTTTCTCAGAAAAGAAGTCCAACAAGCTGGTTTGAGCAATAGAGGTACACTTTACAAACACTCGAAACACTTCTAAAATAAATAACATGAATTAATAATCAATTCTTTTTGTTTTTTCTGTTGCAGGATGTTACCAAATAAATTTGCAATGTATGCAAAGGAAACGACAAAACCAAAACAGTCACGGCTTTATGAAGAAGATTGAAGAAAAGTAAGATGCAATGGCAATTGTGGTTGGATTATCCAGTTGGGTGCATAAGTGGTTGTTGTGAATCAATGAAGTGGTTGCGTTAATTGGTTGGAATACATTTAGGGGCTGTTTACTTTTTTTATATTAAGCTCTATATGGATATAAATGGCAGAATGAATATAGACGGCAGAATGGATAAGATCAGTGAAAAATTATAGCCGTTTGCTTTTTATGCTGAATAAACGTTCTGAATGATAAAAATTGTTATAATTCAGTAGGCTTATAACTACCTTTAGAAGAGAAGAAAGAAGAGAGTAAATTCTTATTGAATAATGGTGTACATACTGATTACAATCGATAACATACTTATAGTACAATAATTCACTGTGTAGTTAGGTGGAACAGTAATATCCGTGATCCACCAAATATATTGATTCACCAAATTTTACTTTATCAAAAGTGTCGGCCACTACACCATGACACTTGACTTATAACACTCCCCCTTGGACGACAATTTTGTTTCACTAGAGATCAATTACAAGTTACTGCCTCGTTAAAAACCTTGCTAAAGAAAAACCCAGTGGGATAAAAACTTTAGCTAAGGGAAAAAGAGTGCAGCATAGAGTTTACTCCCCCTCAAGTAGACATCGCTGAGTCGTCTCATCTTTTGATCTTGCCTCATGCCAATATTGTGAACGTGTGTTCTGAAAACAGTAGTTGGAAGTGCTTTGGTTAAAAGATCGGCAGATTTTTGCTGGATTGAACATATCTCATTTCAATCTGGTTGTCCTTGATGAGATCTTGAGTGTATGAGAAAAATCTAGGAGGTATGTGTTTTGATCGGCCACTTTTGATATACCCTTCTTTCATCTGTGCTATGCAAGCTGCATTATCTTCATATATAGTTGTTGAACTTTTATCGCGTTCTAGTCCACAAGAATCAGTAATGAGTTGTGTCATTGATCTTAACCAAAAAACATTCCCGAGTGGCTTCATGTAATGCAATCACTTCGGCATGATTTGATGATGTTGCAACCAGTGTTTGTTTTTGAGAACGTTATGATATTGCGGTGCCTCCATTTAGGAATACATATCCAGTTTGAAATTTAGCTTTATGTAGATCAGATAAATAATCTGCATCTGTATAACCAAACAAATCTTGTTTCGAGTTGTTAGAATAAAATAATTATAAATCAGTAGTTCCCCGAAGGTATCAAACTATTTGTTTGATCCCATTCCAATGTCATTTGGTAGAGCTGAACCTTGTCAACAAATTAACTGTAAAAAAAACATGTCAGGTCTTGTACAATTTGTAAAATACATAATAACCCCAATTGCACTAAGATATGGAACTTCTGAACCAAGAAGATCTCCGTGATCTTCTAGAGGATGAAATGGATCAGTATCAATATTGAGATCTAACAACCATAGGAGTACTTAATGGTTTTTATCTTGTCCATATTAAAATGTTTTAAAAATCTTTTCGGTATAGGTTGTTTGATGTATAAGTAAGTCATTATTCATATGCTCAATATGTAAATCAACGTATTACTTGATTTTTTTTTTTTTTCATTTCAAAATCTTTCTCTAGAAGTTGAATGGCTTCATAGATTTCTTTATTTAAGATAATTGATATAAACAACTATGTTCACATATCCGAACATTGTTTTTATAAAACACACATGCAAATAAATTTATATGTATACCCTTTTCTTATCAAGTAGTCATTTAATGGGTTATACCACATATGTCCCGATTGTATAAACCCATTTAAAAATCTTTGTGATTTAATGGAATACATTCCCTTGGGTTTTGCATTAGATGTTTCTGATACCTTAAACCCTTCAGGTATATTCATATATATCACTATCAAGTGATCCATAATTATAAGTAATAACAACATCCATGAGATGCATTTAAGTAACTACCAAGTTGATTAAGTATCTAATAAGTAATTGTATCTATTTCAGGAAGATAAGTTTTCCTCATAATTCATTCCTGGTCTTTGGGAGAAATCTTGAGTTACAAGTCTAGTTTTGCCTTGTAACTTCATTTGCACATTTCTTTTCAGATAAAAATTCATTTGTATCCCATACGTTTCACATCTTTAAAAGTGATAACGATTGATCCGAACAAAACTTTTCTTTTATCGAGCGATTCTAATTTAGCTCGTATTGCTCCTTTCCATTGAGCTCAATCATGTCCATTTTTATATTCAATGACAGATTTTGGTTCCAGATCATCATCTTTATTCATGATGTCATTGTAACATTATATGAAAATATCTCATCAAGATTTTTCATGTCATTTCGGTTCCATAATATTTTTGAATGTGCATAATTGATTGCAATTTTTGTATTGACATCATCAATCTCCTCTGCAGAAGGAGTATTGATTTGTGGTTCTTCTTGAACACTTTCTTTTACCTCATTATCAGCTGATTTTCTTTTTCGAGGATTTTTATCTTCGGAACCAATTGATCTTCCACGTTTGATGCGTGACAAAGACTCAACAGTGACATTATTGCCAGCTTTTGGAATTTCAGTTCGAGCTGGAGCATTTATCGCTGGAATATATGATTTAGTCACTCTTTTTATATCTGTAAATGTATCAGGTAATTGATTTACAAGTTCTTGCATATGCATTATTTTTTGAACTTTAATTTCACATTCTTTTGTGCGAGTTCTATATACCTTAATTGATGTTCACATCATGAAGCATCTTTTTCTTTATTTTTCATTTATCCCCCTAATATAGGGAATAATTTTTTTTTAAATGACAATCAGCAAAACTTGCTGTAAAAACATCACCCATCATGGGTTCAATATATCTTATGATTGAAGATGTTTTATATCCAAAATATATTACCATCTTTCTTTGAAGAACCATTTTATTGTGTTGTGGTGATACAATTGGAACATACACTGCACAACCAATGTTCTAAGGTGAAAAATATTTGACTCTTGGCCAAAATCAAGTAGTAAGTGAAAATATTTATGACTTCCACATGGTCTAATGCGAATTAATGTCGCAGCATGTAAATTTACATGTCCCCATATAAATATTGAGAGTTTTGTACTCATTATCAATTGTCTAGTTATTAGCTGCAAGCGTTTATCTATTGATTCAGCTAAACCAATTTTGTGTATCCACATGAGCAACTGGATGTTTAACAACAATCCCTATTAAATGCTTGAGATGTCTAGTTATTCCATGGTCCACAGGGTGGATGAATTTATCCACATATCTCACCTTGAATTCTTTCAAGAAACATTTGTGATTCCTTTTCACAATATACTTTTCATTAATCACCATATGTGTTTTTCATTAATCAACATATGCGCTTTTCATCATATATCCTTTTCACCATATGCGCTTTTAATCATATGCGCTGCGCTTTTTATCGTATGCGCTTTTTATCATATGCGTTTTCAATCATATGCTCTGCGCTTTTAATCATATGCGCTTCAGTACATTTATATGTGTATAATGTAATCCAGAATCAAGTCTAAGTAGTTTTACACGATCCTTGTCAATGATGCTTAAATATTTCTCATTTTCTGTAATCACTGACTTGATAATCATATCCATTATGATATATATCATAGAAATTTAACAAATTTCTCTATGATTTGAGAGAAAACAAGGTATTATTTATCAGAAAATTCGTACCATTTGGTAACATGAATTTTGCCTTTACCGTTCCTTTTATTAAGTCTGTAAGACCTGAATAGTTCCTTCTGTTGATTTTAAATCAATAAAATATTTCTTAGATTTGAGTATAGTGTGTGGTAACACTATCTGCAGTACATAGGTCTCCATAATTTAATTGATGTTGTATTTCAGCAAGATTCATACTAATATTTCAAATAAGATAAGTAAATAATGAGTAAATATTTTAGCAAGATAATTAAATTATATATTACTTGTAAACAAGTTACAATCAGTACATAAAAGGTAATACCAGGCCCTGATTTAAGCATGTTCAACCTGTGCAAAGGAACAGGGTCCATGCCCAAATAGGGCCAAAAGAAAAGCCCAAGAATCCATATATCGGTCTGTATCAATTATTTAATTTTACATAGCCCAATCTAAATCAGTTTTTTAGCAATTCTAATTATAGTCCATCAAGGAAACTGATCTACAAATCCACTAATCAACCAAAAATAATCCGGTTGTTGTTTGAATAAGGAAACAGTGAGATCGAGCAATTTAATAATATCATGGCTTAATATTATCTTCATCGTTGTAACCACCATCATTCTTGAATCTAATCACCACGATATCTTTATCTTAAAGATCATTCTTAAATCTTAATATCTAATGTAATTTAATCCCACTTAATTAACATATTGGCCCACTAGTAACCTACACAACTTTTTGTTATAGTTTTAATTCACCAAGGCCCTATAACAACCAAGGAACTAATGAGTACATCCAAGTTTTTTTTTTTTTTTAGCTTTACTTGTTGTCGGTCACGAGCTAGTGTGTTCCCATGTATATTTGATAAAGTGTTTAACACGTTCCATACCACAATTTGTAAAGGGTTCGGTTTTGCATGAAGCCTTGGACAAAAGAAATATAAATAAAGTAGTATTCAACGTGTCCTTCATTGATTTTTTTTTTCTCTCGGCCAATAATCTCCACTTTGCAAAACCGTTGGATTAAACTTGGAAGTATTCCTCCATGAATTTCCACAGGTGATTTGACTCCCACTTTTTATCTTTATTCTTTTTTTATTTTATCTTTATCCATATTTTCTGTTGATTTGATATACCATTTCATACTTTAATATATTTTAATTTTCAAAAGTATAAACTAGAGATGGTATGGTTATAAAGAAAAAGGAGTTTTATTTTTTGGGAAGAAGAATGTGAGTTATACAAGACCCCTTTAAAAGTATCTGGACGAAAGTGTCCTCACGTGTTTGACATGTGATCGTATTTAACGTTCAAATACTAACGGGTGTTAGTGGTTGGGTCATTCGTGTCGAAATTTGATAGTTAGGGTCATCTAAGTCGAAAAAATAGATAAAGGTTATTCGTGCTATTTAATACAAACATAAAGGACCATCGGCGCAATTTTGTCTTACTAAAAGACAAAAGACAAAGAAAAATTAAATCATTTAATCTTAGCAAAAGATAAAAATATACATATACATATACAATAAAATATAAAAGGTAACGAAAATGATTAATATAATATACTCCGTAATTTATTTATAAGTTAAAGCAAAATAGTCAAAATAGTCTGGATATGACGTTAAATTAGAATTGACAAGGGGGTGTTGGTATTTTGTCCCGATTTGTTTGGTTTTGCTGTTTAATCACGATTGAAACAAACTGAATATATTACTCATATGATTTCAAGAAGACAACCCACTTTTGTCTGCCACTTTCTCCAATGGGTCCTTTATCTTATGCATAAAATCATTATATATGTAAACAAGTGGTTTGGTGATTGTTTTCGGTCCACACAAACAAAACAGAAAGTAGTACAGCTAGCGACGGCTATATATATTATCATCTCTTTATCGCCTTCATCATCACTCTCTATAACCTTGTCGCTCGGGCAGAAAAAAGAAGAGAAGACGAAAACACATATGTAGGTGGTTTACATGGTTGATATGGTTGGTCGATGGTGTGTGTGTGTTGGAGATAGTGGTTCGATCGTGAAAAGTAACACGAAAGGTGGTGATGATTATCATCAACAAATATGGTGGTTTAAGGAGCTAGTTGTACAATTGAGTAATATACAAGAAGAAATTACGTACGCACCCGAGCTAAAAAGAGTTTGGTTGTTTTTGTGTTTTGTTCTTATAGAAAAACGAAAGCAATTGCAGTAGATGCTGAGTAATGGCATTCTAAGTATTTTAGTAGTTCGTGGTGGTGAGGTGAAAGGTTTCATCAATAAGTTGATGGTGATTTCAAGTGGTGTCGTGAAGATAATCAAATGAAGATGGTGGTTTGAGTTTCGATTATGAATCCTAAATATCTCTCTGCACTTGCTTGATTGTAAGTAATATATGTATATGTAAACTTAATATCTATCTCTTTTTAACTATCCCTATCAAAACAGGTTCATTTTATGATCGTTGTAAAGTTTTGGTTTTCTTGTTAATTAATTAATTCAAAGTAATTTAAATTAAATAACGTCAATAATTTTTGGAATACCTGATGAGTATAACTTAGTGATGGAAGAATTCAAGCTGATAACTTCTTAATGAGAAGACACATCGGAGGTTTCAGGATCTTCCGACGATTTCAGCGGCGGAGGACGGTGGCCGGCGGGAGCTTTCGTGCTGATAACGTGTTATAATTCAGTAGGCTTATAACTACCTTTAGAAGAGAAGAAAGAAGAGAGTAAATTCTTATTGAATAATGGTGTACATACTGATTACAATCGATAACATACTTATAGTACAATAATTCACTGTGCAGTTAGGTGGAACAGTAATATCCGTGATCCACCAAATATATTGATTCACCAAATTTTATTTTATCAAAAGTGTCGGCCACTACACCATGACACTTGACTTATAACAAAAATGACTATTTTGCCCGAAACTAATTTTTTTTTATGTATATAATCCGTATACTCTCTTTTACTGTGTTATATGTATGTATTATAAATTATAATATTATTAAATTAGAATTAGTAATACAGTAGGAAATATTACTATAAGTTATATTATATTTATATAACTTCAACTACGTAATATAATTATTATAATTGTAATATAATGAATAATTACTATTACTATGAATGGGAGTCCACCATCTCTACATTTCACCATCCATGTGTACATCAGATACTTCCACAGTTGTTCTCCACACCCCAATTCATATTCATATATAATAATATTCAGCTTATAGCATTTCCTTAATAACAAGCAACAATTTCCAGTTTGTTAAAATACTTATCATCTCATGCTATCTCT
The DNA here is from genome assembly GCF_046630445.1 of Rutidosis leptorrhynchoides. Taxonomy (NCBI): domain Eukaryota; kingdom Viridiplantae; phylum Streptophyta; class Magnoliopsida; order Asterales; family Asteraceae; genus Rutidosis; species Rutidosis leptorrhynchoides. The sequence goes on from NC_092343.1 coordinate 143,249,031, forward strand.
ACCTAATTGCCTCTTTTTCCTCCATTTTTTAAGAAGTAAACATGGAAAAATTGACCTAAATTTCACGACTAACCTTAAAATCAAATCAACCATTTTTATAACAACCACCACAACTTGCAATTCTTAATTAGTGTTTAATTGTCATCATCATATATAATAACTTCAACCTTAGAGGAGAACGAGGGGCCTACCGGAGGACCAAGTGATGGCACCGGAGGAACAAGTGACGGAGACCAGAGGAGTAAGTGACGACACCCATTTGGTTGAGAACCGTTACCGTCCAAGGTCATCGATCACGTTTTGAATTTACAAGTAATTGTTTGAAGATGATGATTAATTTTGATTGTTGTTATTTATAGTTTATTAGTCCAAGGTTTTTTGTTTTTTGGGGCTGTGAAGATGAAATTTTGAAAATGGTACTCTGGTGGAAATCAAATGGCCATATGGGGACAACAGCTCTTTTTTGCATTAATCACACATCTCTCTATTTAGATGACTCAAAAAAATAAGTCAAAAGTAAACAAGGTTGGATGCTGACCGAATAATCCCTCCAGACCAATAATCTCAATTAAGCCAAAAATAAACAGACCCTTAGTAATAAGATAAGCTGAAAAGCAGTTATAGCTTAAGTTTAAATGTTTTTTCACGCAATTATTTTTAACAACTCTCGCAGGCTCTGTAGAACCAATCTGTGTGCCGCCCCACTTGCTCAAGACCCCCACATACATGTGATCATTTAACTGACTGTAAAAGACGTAATGCAAGGCTTTAATTAAATATTTAACTTCAATAGGTGGCATTGGATCAAGAGGAAGCTGACAGTTTAATTCAGTTTAAATTAAAAGGGCTCAAATTATATTATATTATACTATACACTAAATATGGACAATGAAGCCCAATAATATCTCGTCACCTAACCTAAAAGCACTGTAGCACTTACTGTACCTACTGTAGCATATATATTTTTTTTTTTTAACCACAATGGAGTATAAAATTTATTTCCCCTTACCACAATGGAGTACAAAATATTAATCCGTAGATAAACACAGTTGCGCCTTATTTTGCAACTATAAATATACATATTATGTATACATACTAAACATGGACAACGGTACCCAACAATATATCGGCACACCATCAACATCGCTACAGCATAATAGCAACTACAGTGTAACAGTAACGTTCAAGGGTATTTTTGTCTTTTTACAACCCATAAATTGTAAAAAAAAAAAAAATTGAAACAAATCTGATAACCAAGATCATCCGCCAAAAATTCACAAGTTATAATTTTTATAAATTGCCAAAAAAAAAAAAATTCTAGAAACAAATGTGATAAACAAGATGATACACCAAAATTGGCGGATCAAATAGCTGGAGGTATGGTGGTGGTGGTTTGAGGTTCTGCAAACCTGCAACTTTCGAACTCTCTCGCCGGAAACTCCGTCGGTCCGATTTATTTCTTCAACCAACCAGATCTATTTTCGATGACATAAGTTCCTTTTCAGATCTGAAATGGCAGGTGGTGACGGCGTGTGTCTTGACCGGCGGCGAGGTGGTGGTTTGTGCGGATCTCAACAACAAAAACCACCTTCGGCGACCATCTGCTACCTCTGTTGCTTAATTTTTTTTCAAGAAAATATTAGAATGAGAAGAAGGTACCTGGTTTGGAAGGCCATATTCTAGGGATTCAACAGAAGTTCTTGGGTGAAACATGAGATTTTAAAAATTGTGAAAAAAGGAAAAATAGTTATTATTGGAAGAAAAGAGGTTGAAAATGAGTAAAAGAGTGAGTGTAGAAAGAAGTTAAAAGAGGAATGTAGGATGTGGGCAAAGATGGAGGGGATAAAAGTAGTCAATAATAATTAAATAAAAAAACATTTAACTTAATAAATAAATACTACAAAGGAAAATAAGGAATAAAGATCCAGGAGGAGATTGGGACAATGGTAAATAATTGGAATCTCAAAGGCAATACCAACAAGCACACCAACTAAAACCTGCAACCGTTGATCTCTCCCATGTCATCAATCCGTGCCTTCTTTTTAAGATATATTGTATATTGTATGGGTGGCATTATTTCATTTTCTTTAGTTATTCTTTTATACAAAAAGACATTTTTAAATTTCAAATATTATAAGCGTGACAATTTAGAAATAGGAAAACAGTTTCATCATTAGAAACTTATCTTTTAAACCCAATTAATGGTGACAACAAATACACCAATTAGAATATCTAAAAATGTTAGATATACTTCGTAAATATTTATAGTTTTAGGTAAAAAGCCGATTTTTTATGATTTCAATTTAAAGCTATTTTGTGATTTTCAGTTTAGACACCTAAAGTTAAATGAGAGAAAAGTGGTTATTGTTGATGGTGATGGTAGCAAAAATTGGGGATAATGAGGACGCGGTTTAGAAAGATTTGCAGAAGAACCCTAAAAGAAAAGGGTTGTGAATTTAAGGTGTATCAGTGATTTTTTTGTTGTCAAGCCCATTGGGTTAAGAATCCTACATAATTATTGTGTATCAAAGAGCCCGATTTAATAATTATGTAATATGTTGACTACTAAACTCAAGGATATTTACTGTACGTTTTTTTTAACAAAGAATAATTTGAATAATGAAACCTTTTTTGTTGCGGAGTGAGTTTGGTCGGTTAACATCGGTTAATTGAATGGTTAACACTCGATTAATTAAAATATTTAAAAATAAAGCAAGGTGAAAAACGTTCTATGAACAAATCGTTAACCTTTTTTTTAAACATTCAACGCTTAGATGACCAACCGTTAACTAGGTACATAAATAATTTCACCTTTGTTAGTTTTTACTCAAAGTTTTGTATAAAAATGTAACTACATACCGGCCAACGTGTAGAAACTGTATGCACTAATCCTCTACTTTTCTATTATTCAGTTAGTTTACTCTTATATTCGTGTGTTAATTAACATTCATAACTATCAACTAAAACGATTAACATAAACAGATTTTGAAATCCGCGGCAAAGCGCGGACCACGAACCTAGTTAATCAATAATTAATGGAAGTAACAATTTATTTATTTATTTTAGAAAGTAATCAAAACGACCTTTGTTACCTATTCATTATAACCTCGAGAAGTACTCTTACGATTTTATATATATGGTCGTCGATAAATAATATAGAAGTTAGAGATATCACGGATTAACATTTGAACAAGAATGTGAGTGTGATGATGATTTTAATATCTTTAAACTGGACACAAAGTACTTTTTTGAACAAGTATTTTGACTTTATATTGTCTATGTAGGTTTACAAAATTAATAACTACGAGTAATTATTTAGACGGCAAAGTCTTGACATACAAATTACACAGACGTACAAAATGATGACTATTAAAAACATTTGATGGAAACTAATGAACACTTTTAAAATGATGACTATTATATTATACTATTTTCTAACAACCATCCTAATATTTTATACGGGTAAATTACAACATGAAAATATTAATATTAATATCATGGTTAAAAAAGAGAATAAGTTAATAATAGTCACAATCATTAATTATTTAGAAGATTGTTAAGATGAAATGGTAATATGCAAAATCATTTTCATTTCAATTCTCAAATTATCTAATAATTTTATAAGAAAAGTCAATAAGTTATTTCGAATCAATTATATTCAAACATACGTGTTTTTTTTGTAAGGCAAGCAGTCGGCATCGAATATACTCTCATTTATCACACACGTGCTTTTACGAGGAAACCTGAATCACATTACAGGAACCCGATTTTTAAACCATTCCGAGAACCTAAACATACATGTTTTTTACAACATAGTTAATAAACTAGTAAAATGGGTCCGCGCGATGCTGCGGGGCTTCTGGGTTGCGCATTCATAGTTAACGGAGCATTATGTATTTACAGAATAGATAGTACCTAGGTGTGTGTATGTATTAAATATATCCGAGATATTTAGCGTTTTTTTTAGAAGTGTCCGTTTCGCGTATAGGTAGTCCCGTTGTGTTCATAAGGTTTTTTTGAGTTGAACGGTGTGTTCGAAAAAATTTAACGCGAGGCGAGCGGAAAGATATGTCCCGTTGAAAAAATGGGTGAAGTTTAATTAAGATTTTTAATTAAAATATTAAGTTTCATGTTTAACCCCTGAAAGAGGGGTTGGATTTGAAAGTTGGGAGAAAGTTGAGGGGGTGTTTGGTTTTTTTTTTCCCTTTTCTACTATTGTGGTTTTGATAATTTTTGTGGGGGGTTGGGGCCAAAACGACCAAAATCCGTTGGGGGTTTAGTATATAAGGTTGAAAAAATAGGTAAAGTTTAATTAAGATTTTTAATTAAAATATTAAGTTTCATGTTTAATCCCTGAAAGAGGGGTTGGATTTGAAAGTTGGGAGAAAGTTGAGGGGGTGTTTGGTTGTTTTTTTTTCCCTTTTCTACTATTGTGGTTTTGATAATTTTTATGGGGGGTTGGGGCCAAAACGACCAAAACCCGTTGGGGGTTTAGTATATAAGGTTAATAATTAATTACACACACATATGATAAATGATAAATAAGATAAATAATGAACATTTGCATTTCAATGTATCAAGTGAGACTTGAACTCTTAATAATGGTCAACGAGCTTAATGGTCAACTGCGCTTCGCTAAAGTTGAAGGGCGGTTGACTGTGAGAATTTTTTGTTATGGGTTGTGACAGTGCTCCTAATGGTTAATTGCTTATGAAACAGTGCAATTTGTTTCCACAATTAATAAGATAGTTGCATAAATCATTCCAGTACCTCTGATCTGTTTACAAAAAGCCAAAGCGGCTTGACGACATAAGTATCCATTGTTCATATATATTAGGCTACGCTAATATGTTTAGGTCAGTACACCTATTGAGTATAAAAGAGTAGGATAGTTCTTCATAACTGCTTTTTTTTGTTCCTCTTAGTTTCTTTTAGTAGCGTCTCTTTAGAGGATGAACAACATATAAAGTTAACTTTGAAATGCAAGACAAGTAGAAACACATATATATCGGTTGTAAGGCTTGAAGAATTGTAGCTATATTTACTCGGTTCGAATGGCAGTTGCCTATTTCTAGGGGTGTTCAAATTGACTTAGGGAATACGGATGACTTCTATAAAACCAATATAAGATCAATTACATACTTTTACACTTTGAAGCTACTAAAAGCATTCTTTAATAAAAAATCTCAATGCAATTACAACCTAAAATACACAATTAAGACAACAAATTCATCATGCAATCTAATATCATTAAAAATCAGAACTTTAATAAATTAATTTTGGATATAAACTGAATAAAAAGAGTACCCATTTCTTGAATAGTGAATAGTTATCAAAAGTAAGGTGTTCGTAACGTTTGGTTTACCGAGCTCTGAATACCGTATCACTTGAACTAACGATAATCTTCTGCAAGTTTTATTAGTGGTGATATGTACAACGAGCTGCAACATAACCTAATGTAACACCCTATTTTTCAGATACACAATATTTTAGACGTCGTTCGAGATCCAAGGTACGTAATCGACCTTTAGAATGTAAAACATTGACCGCATTTGACTTAAGTTGATCAAAATGAGGAAGAGGCTGAGACCACAGGCTCGCGGTCGCGACCTGCAATCTTGCGGTCGCGAGATGTATGCAGGTGAAAAAATGGTTTTGGCTAGCCTGGCAGCAGCCTTTTTTGAACTTATTTTGAGTTTTAAGGAGGGCCAAAATGGTCTTTTCACTTATGGACGAGTTTTATACCCCAAATCTAATATAGATCTCATCTTATCCTCATTTTTCACCAGCCAAACTCTAGAGAGAGAGAGGAGAGTTCTAGAGAGAGGAAGCTTCAAATTGTGAAGAAGATGGTGATTCTTGCCAAATTGGAGTAGATCTTGGTGCACCTTGACGTTTTTAGCTACTAAGACTTGTGTTGGTGCTAAGGTAAACCCTATAACCAAATTTTGGTGTTTGATTCTTGATTTGAGTTGGGATTTGTGTTAGTGATGGGTTATAAACCCCATCTCTTATGAAATTGGGGTTTTTGGTGTATGATTTGGGTAAAGGAGCCCTAATATTGTGGGCTTAGGATTAGATGATGAATTTGGTTATATTTGTCATGGATTTGAGTGTTAATCACTATATTGCAAGTGTATTGGTGATTTTGATGTTCATAAGAACATGTTGGTTGGTCAAAATGGGTGTTGACCTTGATTTGATGTCAAATTAGGATTTGAGGCTAGTGTTGATGAAATAAGTACTTAAGTACTTGGTTTATGTTAAATGGTGGATTAAGGCCTAATCACTAGCTATTAGTGATTTTGGGTTGAATTTGACATAAGTTAAAGGAGGTCAAGTGTGATATGAGTCACTATTGCACGCGCTGTAGTTTTGGTGTAAATGACGTTTTGAAATGATCACTACCTAAGTAGTAATCTAGTGTCGGGACCTAGGTTGGCCTATTTGGTGTCAAGTATAATTTGGGTTAAATTGTATTTTGTAATGTGAGTTTGAATTACCACCCAAAGTGGTAACTGGATTGTGTCCATTAGGTGTTAAATAGGTGGATTTTAGTGAGCAAGGTGTGATCCCTCGACTAACGGATGATTGTGTCGGATTCTCTTTTAGATAATGTATATTTATATGAATATTGTAACATCCCGCATTTTTCCGTTAAATTATTTTAACGCCTGTCATTTTTTTAAAGCAATATCTTTCGTTATCTAAATTCGTATCCCCCGTTAATAAGTGTTTCCAATATTTTTGTTATTTAATTATAACATCTCTCGTTTACCCTAGCGTTTAAAATATTTCGTTCGCTTAATACACGCACCCGCTTTCAAACTCGAGAGACTAAAGTTGCCAAGTGGGCAAACTAGTTGACTAGGTCAACTAGTCAACCCACCATCTCCACCATTCATTCATTTCATCTTCTCCTACCTCCCTCTTTTTCTTTCTAGTCACCAAGAACACCCTTTCACCCAACTTCAAAGATTCATCATCTATTTCAATTCAAGCAAGCAAACATCAAAACAAATTGTACTTTTGTGATCCTTGCATCATCCTCTTCAATTTGGTACCAATTTCACTACTTGGGGTAAGATTTCTAAACACTCTAGATTTTTCAAATTCATTTATTAGACTTGAAATGGTGTTAGTCAGTGTCTATGGCTCGAGTCTAGCATGAATACGTGATTTATTTGCTCGATCTTGTTGTTTTGCATAAACTAGTATGAACTTGAAATGAGTGTGCTTAATCTTTGATTTTGGTTGATTAGATGTTGTTTAAATGTTAAAGTTCATGTATTAAATGTGTTACTAGCATCATTAGCTTCAATTTGATGTGTAGGTTGACTTGAAAAACTTCACTAACATGATATTTGATTTTGTGATTCTTGATTAGGGTTTGACAGATTTTAAAACGAACTTTCGATGCACCAAATGCCTTGCAATGTTGTTGGTAAGTGTTTAGTTGTATTGTATGCATAATTATCTTCAAAAAGGCATATTATATGTGTGTAGTAAGTTCCCGAATCATGAAATGCGTTTTACGAACTTGAAACCTTGATAATGAACTTTTAACGCTCATTCGATGAGGATTCGGTTATTGTAAATGATGTTTTTGTTTGATGAAATGTGTTTACTTGTATTCCTTGTCAAAATACCTTTCCAACGATATAAGATATGTTTTTGAATGTTGACGATTCATTAGTTGTGTTTGTTTGAAGTTTGGTTCGTGCACTTGTTAAAATTCAGAAACAGCATTTTCCCAGGTACAGGAGCGCCGTTTCTGCACTAAGAGATCCGCTCCTGGTCAGCCTTTTGTGGAGTTTATCATCAGACGTCAGGAGCGCCGCTCCTGGAAACAAGAGCGTCGCTTCTGGGTCCTCAAGAGCGCCGCTCCAGTGCAGAAAAAGTAGACCAACTTATTTTGTGTTTTCACAAATTCATCCCCGCTTATTCGCAACTCCGATTAACATGAAACTTGACCAACATGTTCATATATGATTACTAATTGAAGAAAAATTGTCGGATACCCGACCCGACCCCCTTGACTTTGACTTTGACCAAGTTTGACTTAGTCAAACTTAACCAAACACTTGAAAGGACCCGTCCTAATCCATCCGGACGAAGTCCATATTGATTATAAACGATTCACAACAGTTGATTACATCGCGAGGTATTTGACCTCTATATGATACATTTTACAAACATTGCATTCGTTTTTGAAAAGACAATCTTTCATTACAACGAAAGTTGACGGTATGCATACCATTTTATAATATATCTAACTATAACTGATTTAATAATAATCTTGATGATCTCAACGACTCGAATGCAACGTCTTTTGAAATATGTCATGAATGACTCCAAGTAATATCTTTAAAATGAGCAATTACACAGCGAAAGATTTCTTTCGTACCTGAGAATAAACATGCTTTAAAGTGTCAACCAAAAGGTTGGTGAGTTCATTAGTTTAACATAAATATTCATTTCTTAATTTTAATAGACCACAAGATTTCTTATTTCTATTTCTCTTTAACATACGTCCCATGCATAGAGACAAAAATATCATTCATATGGATTGAACACCTGGTAACCGACATTCACAATATGTATATAAGAATATCCCCATTATTCCGGGATCCTCCTTTGGACATGATATAAATTTCGAAGTACTAAAGCATCCGATACTTTGAATGGGGCTTGTTGGGCCCGATAGATCTATCTTTAGGATTCGCGTCAATTAGGGTGTCTGTTCCCTAATTCTTAGATTACCAGACTATATAGGGGCATATTCGGTTTAATAATCCAGCCATAGAATGTAGTTTCAATTACTCGTGTCTATTTCGTAAAACGGTTATAAAAGCAGCTCATGTATTCTCAGTCCCAAAAATATATATTGCAAAAGCATTTAAAAAGGGAGCAAATGAAACTCACGCATATAATTATTGTAAAACAGTTAATAAAACATTTGCATGTATTCTCAGCCCAAAAATGTAATGAGTAAAAAGGGAATAATGAAACTCACAGTACTGTATTTTGTAGTAAAAATACATATGATGATATTGAACAATGCAGGGTTGGCCTCGGATTCACGAACCTATATCATTTGTATATATATTAATATGGATAACCGTAATCGAACAAGTTTATATATTATATCTTAAATTATATATTGTACTTATTTAGTTTGTGTACATATTTAAAATGTTTAATATCTATATATTTAGTTATATTATTATATCTATATTTATATATATATATATATATATATATATATATATAGTTAGAATTATATAAAAATATCATTAGTTTGTTATATATGAGTGTTTATGTAAATAATGTTATTATGTTTGATATGTAGGTATATAAACTACTAATATAATTACAATATATATATTAAGTATATTTTTAGTACAAAATATTTATCTGTAACAAAAGTGATAGTTTACATTATTAATCTTGTAATAATAATGATTTTGATAATGATTCTAATACTAACCTAAATGATAATTCTAATAATAATACTTATAATAATATTAGTAGTAAAAATAATAATCTTAATATGATTACTAATAATGATAATAATATGTAATTACATTATTATAGTAATGCTAATAATTAACTTAACCATAATAATAATAATAATTATGATTGTAACTATAGTTATAATAACATTGGATAGTTAATACTTTTATTAGTAATAATAATAATATTAATAGTTATAGTACTTATACTAATATTGACGATAATGATAATACTCTTAAGGTGATCAATGTTAATGATACTTCTAATATATTAGGGGTAATAACAATTATCATAATAATAATAACGATAACTAATAATAATTCTAATCATAATAATACTTAGATCAATAATAATAATAACATTAACAATACTTACTAATATTACTTAATTAACAAAAGTGATAATAATATAAATCATAGTATTTATGTTACCATAATAATAATAATAATAATAATAATAATAATAATAATAATAATAATAATAATAATAATAATAATAATAATAATAATAATAATAATAATAATAATGAAACTAAGAGTGTATACCCCTCTTGAAGCCTTTTTAAAAAAAAATGCCATGAACCGGTCTCGAACCCGAGACCTCTCGCTCACTAGTCAAACCTCCAAACCATTCAGCTAACCCAGCTTATCTGATATTATACCCTTCCCTTTAAATATAACATGTACCCTATAATCATCCTACATCATCTTCTTCATCAATCTATAAATTAACCATAAAGCTTCAATAATGGATATAATGAATTTGTGATTCAACTAAGACTTGTAGACAACCATAATCCTAACAAAAATATTTTAAAATAAAAAAAAATGAAAAAAAAACAGAGATCAGACAGCTACTGCTGTTCGTCATTTTTGAAGAAAAAAAATGATTTTTGCTTTTAAGCTTGTTTTAGGATTCGTTTTCTACACGAAATAGTTTTCAAATCATATATACAAACTATTAAAATCGTCAATTTCTCAATAAACATCAAAACAAATCCAAATTTTCCTCAAGAACAACTCAGTTGACTTTTTGAAATAAAAGTTTGACTCAGAAATTCATGAGCAATTTGCGAAATTAAATAATGAAAACTTACAGATAGTTTGTATGGATGGTTTCTAAGAACTATGCATTAATATATTTTGGGAATTCGTTCGATTTCAAGCTTTTGAATAATCGGGGTCACGAACAGGGAAACCAGTCTGTTTTTCTCAGAAACCTTTATTTAATTTTGACAATTGCAGTAAATAATAGTAATGTATATTTGTTAATTGATAATAGAAGGGTGAATGAACCCTTAACAACTTGTTGTAATCGATTTTCTATAATGAATTGTAGTCGACATGTACATATTCAGTTAGTACAGAAGTATAATAAAATATAAAAAGTGAATATGACTTCTAGCAACTGGTAATAATCGATTGAGATGTTTACTAGTGAAGAAATCATGATTGGTACGATAGATAGAGATGTTTAATAGCTTAAAGGATTCAAACAAAAATTTCATACAGTACCTGATTGAGATATCAATCAAATTTTGGTTTTTATGATTTTTAATTACGTATAATCATTTAGTTACATATATATAGGATCGTATAATGTATATATCCGTATACTGTATCAGTAAACATATCTGTACTATGTATTATAGATAATCTTATTATTGAGCATATATATATATATATATATATATATATATATATATATATATATATATATATATATATATATATATATATATATATATATATATATAATTATAATAATAATACTCTTAATATTATAAATAATAATAATGATAATATAGCAATAATAATAATATAATTATTAGTGATGATAATAATAATAATAAGTATAAAGTTTATAATTATAATATTATTAATAATACTAATAATAAAAGTAATGATAGTAATATTAATATAACAATTATATTCAAACTTGTATTTTAATAAAGTATAATTGGTTAATTATATTATATATATCTTATAACAACATTTATTAGACATTGAATTTTTATATAGTTTATATATATTACGATATATTAATAAAAATCATATATATACATATAGTTTCATCTATACATGTTTATATATATAATTATTTTATTGGTACCTAATTATTCTGTTTATAAATTTTACATTTTTAATCCTAAGTTATTAAAGTGTATATTTATTTATGTAAAGTATTATACATTCTCTTATATTTATATATATATATATATATATATATATATATATATATATATATACATATTTATTTACAAAAAAAATATTTGTTCGTGAATCGTCGGTAATGGTCGAGAGGTAATTGAATGCATGAACATAGTTCCAACATTTTCGAGACTCATTATTATAGACTTTGCTTATCGTGTCGAAATCATATAAAGATTAAGTTTAAATTTGGTCGGAAATTCCCGGGTCATCACTGTGACGTCCTCCAGATAGGGCCTGGAAGAATAACGTCACTAATTATATCAAATCACAGTTATATAAACGAGAACGACTCTATATGAGACGTTTTATTGAGTTTTGCAGCGGAAGATAAATAGATTACATTATATTTAGAACATTAAATGTCTTTAATTGATATGATATGTAATGAAGACTCCAAGCATAGCAAGCAATCATCATCAAAGCAGCAGATATACAGCGGAAGCAATACTTAAGTACCTGAGAATAAACATGCTTAAAAAAGTCAACACGAGGTTGAGTGAGTTCATAGGTTTGTCATAAATAATGATTTCAGTAATAGTATTAGACCACAAGATTTAGTTTGTAAAGTAGATCTCGCAAGATCCAAAAGTTGATCTCCCGCAGGATCAAAAATTATGCCAGTGCGTGATATTTAGACTAAAAGTTGTTTGCACTGTGACAAGTTGTTCTGTCCTTGTCGTTTAATTTCATTATCAAGTAATACAAAGACTTAGTCAAATGTATCGGGGACGTTACTCCCGATAGGCCTATCCCCAATAATTAAGAATGTCGCAGCAATTAAAAATATTACTGTAGGGACTTAGTCGGACATAGCCGAGTATAGCATAGTTTTAACAGTTGGTACTGATATTTAGACTAGACTTTCAAGTTTGCCCCGTACAAGTTATCATTTATACTTGTCGGTTGAGGACTTGCTGATCATAGCCCAACATATCATAGTTTAATAGTTGATACGTGTAAAACAGTTATAAAAGTTGCGCATGTATTCTCAGCCCAAAAATATAGATAAAAAGGGAGCAGATGAACTCACGAAAAATCAGTTTTAGTATTTGTATTCATTTCATAAAAACAGTTATAAAAGTAGCGCATGTATTCTCAGCCTAAAAATGTAAAGAGCAAAAGGGAGCATATGAAAACTCACATTAAATAGCAGTTGAAGTATTCCACGCAAGAAGGAAAATAAAGCAAGTAAGTGATCTGGATATCAATTTTGAGGTATAACGTTTGATTAGTTAATATCTAACTTGACATAAAGTATGTTTATTAATATAGCAACTATATTGGCAGTGACGGTTTTCGAGAAAAGTTCCTATTTCTCAAAAGTTTCTTTTTTTGGAAACCTACTATTTATGAAAAACTTTCACTTATAGTAAGCTTCTAGTTTAAGAATGTTCGGGTTATAATTCTTAACAAAGATATTGTACAATCTCGCCCAAACTTCGTCGCTAACATGCAAGTCACTCGAATGATCTATTGTTACCGAGCGGCCCAGGATCTCTTGACCAGAATCTAAGTCTTGGCATTCGAGATCCACAAGCGTCCCATAATGGTAACAAGGATCACCCTAGGCCACAAGTAGCGGTGATGTTTGTAGTCTTTGTACGCTATTTTTAATTATAACCTTCACATTAGGTGCGTATATACATATATATTCATTAATTCGATTTTAATTATAACTCCTATATATTAATTAATTAAAATACTTTTATAATTTTTAGTAACATATATTACTAATTATAACATGTTATTTATTTTAATTTTAATTGCATATAATTTATAACATTATTTACATGTTTCGGTAAAAAAATAATAAACCGAAGTAAATAGTAAAAAGTAAAAAAGTAAAAAGTAAAAAGTAAACAGTTAAAAGTAAGAAAAGAATACTTACTAGTAGTAATTCTTCAAAGAGAGAATAAGAGAAATTTTGGTGTGAATTTGAATGAGAAATGAAGGGTATTTATACTTGAAAAAATTAGGTAAAAATAATAAAATAACTAAAAGAAAAAGAAATATTTTAATTTTTAATGGGATTTTAAAATTCAAAAGTATTAAATGTTAGGTCATGGGATAATGCACAAAATAAAATAATAAAAGTAGTTTTCCATTATAATTTTTAATTAAAAAGTAATTTATTTATTTATTTTATAAAAAAATCATTTATTTTAAGGATTTTTTTTATTTTTTTTAAAAATAAACAAATTGATTTACTACTTTTCCAAGAATATTTGCCAATATTTTTTTTATTCATAATAACAATACTGATAATAAAGATATTAATTATTGATATCTTGTTTAAAAAGGATATTAATAATAATAATATTAATATATCAAATTAATGCGTAATTATTTAGAAATAATTGTTCGTGAATCGTTGGAATTAGTCGAGGTTAAATGAAATCATATAAAGATTTTTGTTTAAATTTTACCAAAAATTTACGGGTTATCACAATCACAGTACCTACCCGTTAAAGAAATTTCGTCCCGAAATTTGAGTGAGGTGGTCATGGCTTACAATAAAAATGTTTTCATGACCAATATGAGTTGGTAATTAGAGATTTAGCATCATTGAATAATAATGATAAAATAATTATTATTTTATAAAAAATAAAATAATGATAAATAATTATTATTTATCATCATTGAATAATAATGAGAAAATGAGTGAAGTTATCACAAAATAGTGAAATGAGAAAATAGAGATTCGTCATAACTTGTGACTAGTCATGGTTGAATTTAGAAAAACAAGGCGTGTCTTGAGTTTTGACGTAGAGGGTTGAATTTCGGAATTCAAGGGATTTAAAAGAAAATCTTCGAAATCTAAAAGATTTGATTCTGCGGCGAATAAGGAAATTAAGATCTCTATAATTAAATACCGTGATCTGCCTCGATTACTCTGTCTGATTTTTCCATTATAAATCAAACTCTTCCGTTTCATTATTCTCACCATTCTTATACTTTCTTTCTTAGTCCATACATCCAAAAGATTGTAAAATGCTTAATCCCATTCTAATCCTTGATGTTTTCTTAATCATCATTTCTGTCATCCTTCTTTTCAATCTTCCACCAGAAGAATCTGTTTACTCCTACTATTACCTTGAGGTAATACTATTCTTAATTATTTCATGTCTTTATATTGTTATACTTACTGATATCCACGGTTTGTAATTTCGGTGTTGTCATTGGGTTTTATATTTTCTCTTATATTTTTGGATCTCTTTGCCTTTTTATTATTCTCCCGACCTCTAGTAAAGCGAATAATGGTCCAGAATTCGTAAGTATGGAATTTCGGATAAACATCATGTTCTAAATAAGAAAGAAGGTATTAGCACGATTTGATTTGTCAAATTATCTGAATCACCGAGTATATAACTATCAAGAATATATATTTTTGATATGTTCAGAAGTTACGCAGAATGAAAGAGTTATCTAACATGGCACGTGATGACGTTATGATCTGTGAATCATCACGTCTCATTAGAAACTCATCATGACTTACTGTAATATAATCACGTTGATCAAGTGTCATTATATTATACTAACTCATGCATCAGTTCCCAACATTACTTCAATAACATTCATATTTTAAGCTCGAAAGTTTACAGAATATAGAAACTAACAGTTTCTATATGATGTAACACTGATAGCACTAATAGGTTAATGATTTCAGATAAGAATAGTTATGAAAATATCTTCAGAAATATGGAGGATATTTATAATGAAAGATACGATGATAAATTGGAATTTCTAATATCGAAGGATGATGAAGAAGATTTATCCGTAAGGGTTTAGATTCGAAAACAAGGTATTCGGTAAAGATTTCATCAGAAACAGTATCATTTGGATTCTTTGAAGTCAAACTTATTCTTTGTGATTTGTCCACGGCTTCCTTCATAGTTTCGCATAATCTGTTTTTCGGTACTAGATTTTCTATTAAATGTTTCCAATATAATGATACACAGGAAGCACGAAGAGGTATATAATTTCGGACGAGAATATTTATGAAAATATCCTCAGAAATATCGAAGATATTGATGATGATATTTTGGAATTTCTAAGTTCGATGGTTGATGAGGAAGATTTTTCGCAAGATTTTAACATGACTTCGGAGCAAGGTATTCTCTAAAGATTTCGGCGGATCCAGAATTACCTGGATTCTTTGAATATATGGTATGGTCGTTGTATTTGTCCTTGGTCTCTTTCGTGGTTAGCTCAATCCATTTTCCAGTTCCAACTTTTCTGAACTTTTCCAACATACTATTCTTTATCATCAAACTTTTGATGATTATGGTCGTTTACGGTTGTCTATGGTTTCTGCTACTTCATTCAGCTTTTTCAACATTCAGAGTATTGATTTGTGACTGAGTGCTTTTCAGAATTCCAGAAGGAGAGATCATAATTCTAAGAGATAAATGTCATACATATAACTGTTGATGTAGATATGCTGTGAGTTTTCAAAGCACTGATTGTTGATTCCCGGTAATTGATATGGCAGTTCTCGTCACAAGATGCGGATGAGTATATGATAGGGTTTCAATGAATAAATATAATGATTTGTCAGAGAGATTTAAGCCAAGAAGTAACGAGGTTGCTGGTATGTCTGCTGGTAATATGGTGGAATATAAAAGAATTCTCCGGTATCAAAAGGGTAATCGTATATATCAGGATTATAGTAAGGCTACTTCGAATGAAAAGTCGAAGTTGACTTACTGGAGCTGTGACAAAATTGGCTACCTTGAAAAGGGATCTCAAAGTTATTTTTGCTAATAAATGCCAAAGGATCTGACGCGGCTACGTGTTAAACTTTTACTCAGTTGTCGAGAGTTTCTCAGGTGCATAACTATATGCATAAATCTTTCCTTCCGTAGATGAAGTGCGGTTGATTCATCCTCTCGATTGAGGTGTTTTCAAGAATCATAAAAGGTTTGAACGCAGATTGTAATCGTCAAGATACAAATGAGGTTTAAGGTAAAATCAAGTGGCAAACTTGAAAAATTATTTATTTTCATATGTTATAATCAATATTTTAATTCATTTTAATTATCCAATGTTATTAGTCCACAGTTGATAGTCTACAGTTGACGGTCCAATAATTCATATATAGTTTAATATATAATATTTAAATTAATTAATACGTATCGTGACCCGTGTACATGTCTCAGACTCGATCACAACTCAAATTATATATATTATTGTAGAATCAACCTCAACCCTGTATAGAGAACTCGATCATTACTACATATAGAGTGTCTATGGTGATTCCAAATAATATATATAGATGCGTCGATATGATATGTCAAAACTTTGTATACGTGTCCCGATATTTAAAGTGCGTAAAATAAATACAGAATTTAATTTAAATGACAATAAATAAAGTGCGTAAAGTAAATAACAGAAATTAAATGACGATAAATAAAATTGCGAAAATATAAATAAAATGTAATCCGTTAGCTAGGAACAGTTAGTTAGGATTTTGTTAGCGTGGATTCTTAACAAGATTTCTCATACTTAATTTGTTTGTTTCTAACAAATTTTATTTTTGTCAAATGTTTTTCTTCATTATGCCACTTGTTGGATTCTGGTATGTCAAAATCCAAATATGAAATTGAATGAATATGGTTATTCTGTGGTGAACGGATTTGTATATCAGTGGATGTAAGTAGGATAGTATATGACTGTTGAAACAGATTCGTAGAACGTACAATGTAACTTATTAATGTGAAATTTAAATATTCCTCGGGTATTACCTACCCGTTAAAATATTTTCACCATTAACAGTTTATACGAAAGAATTTTTAATTACAATCTTTATGAAAATATACTTACAGATATATTTTCTTCAGATGTAATTATAGATTTAATGAGTTAATATAATATTAATCTCATTTGATTTACCGTTAGAACTAGAATATATAATCTCTAAAACATTGAAGATTACATAATCGTCATGTCGAACGAAAATAAATGATGTAGAACGATTCGCAGATTGATGATTATGCTCGAGGTACATAATTAGATGTTGAGGTGTATGATGTGAACTTGAGTTGTTGGTGGTACTGGTATTGATGTTGGTGCTGGTGATGTTGCTGAAGCTGGTACATTTTGCACCATATTCTCCAAATTGATTACTCGAGCGCGAAGTTTGTTGACTTCTCCTATTATTCCAAGATGATTGTCGGTCGGAACGAGCAGATGAATAAGGTTTAGAATTTGAGTTATGATATAGTCGTGGTGAGATATTCAAGAAATGAGGGTGAAAATGGTGTTACGAACAGGTTCGCCGGTAAGTGCTTCAGGTTCTTCGCCAAAAGGTGAATTCGGTTAGTGGAAGGGATCGCCTTCTTCGCGTTTCCATTAATTAAGTCGACTACGAACCCATCAGATGAATTGATAATGGCTTATTGGTTGATTCATGTCGATGACGCTGTTTTCGGAGCTTAGGTGAACATCTATGTCGGAATAGCAATCGGAATAATTATCGGAATAGCTACCGGAATCTGAGGGACTCGAACTGGTTGCAGGTTTCATCTCGTACGATCAGATGAAGGATTTTCGATAAGAAATAGATTATAGGATGTAGATTAGTACCCTGCAATACATAATTTACATATGCATATATAATACTAAAATCCCATAAGTTACGGAGGAATATACGGAAAATGTCAGGCAAGGTTTACAATAACAGATACGCTATGATTTGAATTAGCAGATATGCTAAGATATGAATTTTGTCTATACACTATTCATGCAGTCAATGCAGTAAAATGTGTCTAGACTAAGAATGATAAGCAGGTAATTTACTAAGAATGATAAACAAATGATTTCTGACAAAAATGATAAGCAAAACTTTTGACATGCAGACACGGTCGAAGTCCAGACTCACTAATGCATCCTAACGACTTATCAGTTAGACACACTAATGCAGACTTGGTTCGCTAAGACCACCGCTATGATACCAACTGAAAGGACCCCTCCTAATCCATCCGGACGAAGTCCATATTGATTATAAACGATTCACAACAGTTGATTACATCGCGAGGTATTTGACCTCTATATGATACATTTTACAAACATTGCATTCGTTTTTGAAAAGACAATCTTTCATTACAACGAAAGTTGACGGTATGCATACCATTTTATAATATATCTAACTATAACTGATTTAATAATAATCTTGATGATCTCAACGACTCGAATGCAACGTCTTTTGAAATATGTCATGAATGACTCCAAGTAATATATTTAAAATGAGAAATTACACAGCGGAAGATTTCTTTCGTACCTGAGAATAAACATGCTTTAAAGTGTCAACTAAAAGGTTGGTGAGTTCATTAGTTTAACATAAATATTCATTTCTTAATTTTAATAGACCACAAGATTTCTTATTTCTATTTCTCTTAAACATATGTCCCATGCATAGAGACAAAAATATCATTCATATGGATTGAACACCTGGTAACCGACATTCACAATATGTATATAAGAATATCCCCATCATTTCGGGATCCTCCTTCGAACATGATATAAATTTCGAAGTACTAAAGCATCCGATACTTTGGATGGGGCTTGTTGGGCCCGATAGATCTATCTTTAGGATTCGCGTCAATTAGGGTGTCTGTTCCCTAATTCTTAGATTACCAGACTATATAAGGGCATATTCGGTTTAATAATCCAGCCATAGAATGTAGTTTCAATTACTCGTGTCTATTTCGTAAAACAGTTATAAAAGCAGCGCATGTACTCTCAGTCCCAAAAATATATATTGCAAAAGCATTTAAAAAGGGAGCAAATGAAACTCACGCATATAATTATTGTAAAACAGTTAATAAAACATTTGCATGTATTCTCAGCCCAAAAATGTAATGAGTAAAAAGGGAATAATGAAACTCACAGTACTGTATTTTGTAGTAAAAATACATATGATGATATTGAACAATGCAGGGTTGGCCTCGGATTCACGAACCTATATCATTTGTATATATATTAATATGGATAACCTTAATCGAACAAGTTTATATATTATATCTTAAATTATATATTGTACTTATTTAGTTTGTGTACATATTGAAAATGTTTAATATCTATATATTTAGTTATATTATTATATCTATATTTATATATATATATATATAGTTAGAATTATATAAAAATATCATTAGTTTGTTATATATGAGTGTTTATGTAAATAATGTTATTATGTTTGATATGTAGGTATATAAACTACTAATATAATTACAATATATATATATTAAGTATATTTTTAGTAAAAAATATTTATCTGTAACAAAAGTGATAGTTTACATTATTAATCTTGTAATAATAATGATTTTAGTAATGATTCTAATACTAACCTAAATGATAATTCTAATAATAATACTTTGGATAGTTAATACTTTTATTAGTAATAATAATAATATTAATAGTTATAGTACTTATACTAATATTGACGATAATGATAATACTCTTATGGTGATCAATGTTAATGATACTTCTAATATATTAGGGGTAATAACAATTATCATAATAATAATAACGATAACTAATAATAATTCGAATCATAATAATACTTAGATCAATACTAATAATAACATTAACAATACTTACTAATATTACTTAATTAACAAAAGTGATAATAATATAAATCATAGTATTTATGTTACCATAATAATAATAACAATAATTGATAATAACAATAATAATAATAATAATAATAATAATAATAATAATAATAATAATAATAATAATAATAATAATAATAATAATAATAATGATGATGATGATGATGAAATTAAGAGTGTATAACCCTCTTGAAGCCTTTTAAAAAAAAAAACGCCATGAACCGGTCTTGAACCCGAGACCTCTCGCTCACTAGTCAAACCTCCAAACCATTCAGCTAACCCAGCTTATCTGATATTATACCCTTCCCTTTAAATATAACATGTACCCTATAATCATCCTACATCATCTTCTTCATCAATCTATAAATTAACCATAAAGCTTCAATAACGGATATAATGAATTTGTGATTCAACTAAGACTTGTAGACAACCATAATCCTAACAAAAGTATTCTAAAATAAAAAAAAATGAAAAAAACAGAGATCAGACAGCTACTGCTGTTCGTCATTTTTGAAGAAAAAAAAATGATTTTTGCTTTTAAGTTTGTTTTAGGATTCGTTTTCTACACGAAATAGTTTTCAAATCATATATACAAACTATTGAAATCGTCAATTTCTCAATAAACATCAAAACAAATCCAAATTTTCCTCAAAAACAACTCAGTTGACTTTTTGAAATAAAAGTTTGACTCAGAAATTCATGAGCAATTTGCGAAATTAAATAATGAAAACTTACAGATAGTTTGTATGGATGGTTTCTAAGAACTCTGCATTAATACATTTTGGGAATTCGTTCGATTTCAAGCTTTTGAATAATCGGGGTCACGAACAGGGAAACCAGTCTGTTTTTCTCAGAAACCTTTATTTAATTTTGACAATTGCAGTAAATAATAGTAATGTATATTTGTTAATTGATAATAGAAGGGTGAATGAACCCTTAACAACTTGTTGTAATCGATTTTCTATAATGAATTGTAGTCGACATGTACATATTCAGTTAGTACAGAAGTATAATAAAATATAAAAAGTGAATCTGACTTCTAGCAACTGGTAATAATCGATTGAGATGTTTACTAGTGAAGAAATCATGATTGGTACGATAGATAGAGATGTTTAATAGCTTAAAGGATTCAAACAAAAATTTCATACAGTACCTGATTGAGATATCAATCAAATTTTGGTTTTTATGATTTTTAATTACGTATAATCATTTAGTTACATATATATAGGATCGTAAAATGTATATATCCGTATACTGTATCAGTAAACATATCTGTACTATGTATTATAGATAATCTTATTATTGAGCATATATATATATATATATATATATATATATATATATATATATATATATATATATATATATACATATAATTATAATAATAATACTCTTAATATTATAAATAATAATAATGATAATATAGCAATAATAATAATATTATTATTAGTGATGATAATAATAATAATAAGTATAAAATTTATAATTATAATATTATTAATAATACTAATAATAAAAGTAATGATAGTAATATTAATATAACAATTATATTCAAACTTGTATTTTAATAAAGTACAATTGGTTAATTATATTATATATATCTTATAACAACATTTATTAGACATTGAATTTTTATATAGTTTATATATATTACGATATATTAATAAAAATCATATATATACATATAGTTTCATATATACATGTTTATATATATAATTATTTTATTGGTACCTAATTATTTTGTTTATAAATTTTACATTTTTAATCCTAAGTTATTAAAGTGTATATTTATTTATGTAAAGTATTATACATTCCCTTATATTTATTTATATATATATATATATATATATATATATATATATATATATATATATATATATATATATATATATATATATATATGTACATATTTATTTACAAAAAAAATATTTGTTCGTGAATCGTCGGTAATGGTCGAGAGGTAATTGAATGCATGAACATAGTTCCAACATTTTCGAGACTCATTATTATAGACTTTGCTTATCGTGTCTAAATCATATAAAGATTAAGTTTAAATTTGGTCGGAAATTCCCGGGTCATCACTGTGACGTCCTCCAGATAGGGCCTCGAAGAATAACGTCACTAATTATATCAAATCACAGTTATATAAACGAGAACGACTCTATATGAGATGTTTTATTGAGTTTTGCAGCGGAATAGAAATAGATTACATTGTATTTAGAACATTAAATGTCTTTAATTGATATGATATGTAATGAAGAATCCAAGCATAGCAAGCAATCATCATCAAAGCAGCAGATATACAGCGGAAGCAATACTTAAGTACCTGAGAATAAACATGCTTAAAAAAGTCAACACGAGGTTGAGTGAGTTCATAGGTTTGTCATAAATAATGATTTCAGTAATAGTATTAGACCACAAGATTTAGTTTGTAAAGTAGATCTCACAAGATCCAAAAGTTGATCTCCCGCAGGATCAAAAATTATGCTAGTGCGTGATATTTAGACTAAACGTTGTTTGCACCGTGACAAGTTGTTCTGTCCTTGTCGTTTAATTTCATTATCAAGTAATACAAAGACTTAGTCAAATGTATCGGGGACGTTACTCCCGATAGGCCTATCCCCAATAATTAAGAATGTCACAGCAATTAAAAATATTACTGTAGGGACTTAGTCGGACATAGCCTAGTATAGCATAGTTTTAACAGTTGGTACTGATATTTAGACTAGACTTTCAAGTTTGCCCCGTACAAGTTATCGTTTATACTTGTCAGTTGGGGACTTGCTGATCATAGCCCAACATATCATAGTTTAATAGTTGATACGTGTAAAACAGTTATAAAAGTTGCGCATGTATTCTCAGCCCAAAAATATAGATAAAAAGGGAGCAGATGAACTCACGAAAAATCAGTTTTAGTATTTGTATTCATTTCATAAAAACAGTTATAAAAGTAGCGCATGTATTCTCAGCCTAAAAATGTAAAGAGCAAAAGGGAGCATATGAAAACTCACATTAAATAGCAGTTGAAGTATTCCACGCAAGAAGGAAAGTAAAGCAAGTAAGTGATCTGGATATCAATTTTGAGGTATAACGTTTGATTAGTTAATATCTAACTTGACATAAAGTATGTTTATTAATATAGCAACTATATTGGTAGTGACGGTTTTCGAGAAAAGTTCCTATTTCTCAAAAGTTTCTATTTTTGGAAACCTACTATTTATGAAAAACTTCCACTTATATTAAGCTTCTAGTTTAAGAATGTTCGGGTTATAATTCTTAACAAAGATATTGTACAATCTCGCCCAAACTTCGTCGCTAACATGCAAGTCACTCGAATGATCTATTGTTGCCGAGCGGCCCAGGATCTCTTGACCAAAATCTAAGTCTTGGCATTCGAGATCCACAAGCGTCCCATAATGGTAACAAGGATCACCCTAGGCCACAAGTAGCGGTGATGTTTGTAGTCTTTGTATGCTATCTTTAATTATAACCTTCACGTTAGGTGCGTATATACATATATATTCATTAATTCGATTTTAATTATAATCGGGGTCACGAACAGGGAAACCAGTCTGTTTTTCTCAGAAACCTTTATTTAATTTTGATAATTGCAGTAAATAATAGTAATGTATATTTGTTAATTGCTAATAGAAGGGTGAATGAACCCTTAACAACTTGGTGTAATCGATTTTCTATAATGAATTGTAGTCGACATGTACATATTCAGTTAGTACAGAAGTATAATAAAATAAAAAAGTGAATCTAACTTCTAGCAACTGGTAATAATCGATTGGGATGTTTACTAGTGAAGAAATCATGATTGGTACGATAGATAGAGATGTTTAACAGCTTAAAGGATTCAAACAAAAATTTCATACAGTACCTGATTGAGATATCAATCAAATTTTGGTTTTTATGATTTTTAATTATGTATAATCATTTAGTTACATATATATATAGGATCGTATAATGTATATATCTGTATACTGTATCAGTAAACATATCTGTACTATGTATTATAGATAATCTTATTATTGAGCATATATATATACATATAATTATAATAATAATACTCTTAATATTATAAATAATAATAATAATGATAATATAGCAATAATAATAATATTATTATTAGTGATGATAATAATAATAATAAGTATAAAATTTATAATTATAATATTATTAATAATACTAATAATAAAAGTAATGATAGTAATATTAATATAACAATTATATTCAAACTTGTATTTTAATAAAGTATAATTGGTTAATTATATTATATATATCTTATAACAACATTTATTAGACATTGAATTTTTATATAGTTTATATATATTACGATATATTAATAAAAATCATATATATACATATAGTTTCATATATACATGTTTATATATATAATTATTTTATTGGTACCTAATTATTCTGTTTATAAATTTTACATTTTTAATCCTAAGTTATTAAAGTGTATATTTATTTATGTAAAGTATTATACATTCTCTTATATATATATATATATATATATATATATATATATATATATATATATATATATATATATATATATATATATATATATATATATATATACATATACATATTTATTTACAAAAAAAATATTTGTTCGTGAATCATCGGTAATGGTCGAGAGGAAATTGAATGCATGAACATAGTTCCAACATTTTCGAGGCTCATTATTATAGACTTTGCTTATCGTGTCGAAATCATATAAAGATTAAGTTTAAATTTGGTCGGAAATTCCCGGGTCATCACAACACTTATGCAATCGTTCTAACTTGCGTTTATACTTATATCTTGCATGAAACTTGACAACGTGACTCACATGCTATATAATCGAGTCGTAATGAGCCATAGGACTAATTGAACACATTTTGTCCGACCTTGTGTCATAACCGGTAATTGATACAACTTATTTGTTTAAGTCAAGACTAGCATTCGTTCTTGCACACGTTACTTTGTGAAGTACATTTACTTTCGTGCAATCAAGGTGAGATCATAGTCCCACCTTTTCAACAACTTTTACTCTTTAACTATGGGATGAGAAACATATACGTATCATACTTTTATGCTTTGAACACAAGAACGAAAACAAACATTCCACGTGCGAGTTAGAACAAAAAGGCGTCAATTCAATTATCATTAGTTACCCTTGTAGGGTGTAAACGTGAACTTATGTTGTATGATCACATGGGCTTGACAAGCCCTCATTCGGACGGTTCGCTACCGTTAGCGGATGAAATATATTTTCGAGTATATAGTGTAGGTTCTAACACTACGATAACGGGGTACGTGAATAGTTAAGTCTTGATAATTGGGTGCTCCACAAACGAACAACAACTTTGGAATGCAAACGATTTAGATAATCAACGTTATGGAAATACAAAATCTTGTGGTTCAAAAACAACGTTTACAAATACACTTATGATTTCACCAACGTTTTTCGTTGACAGTTTTCTATATGTTTCTCAGGTTCATACGTGGCTACTTGATACATGCTTCTTCACACTTTGATTACTTGCTCGGGGTCAAGCATACATGCATACGCTAGTGATAGCACCTTTGGATTCAAATTTAAATGATTACATGCATACGCTATTGATAGCATTCAAAATTTTTCAACTTTTACTACGTCGCAAGTTATTTCATTTATACCTGATAACTTTTGTAAACTTAAACTCTTTGTCGAATAGTTTAGTAACTTAAAACTTTACAAGTCATACACGTTTCAAATGAATGCGACATAATTTTGGTCAAACGCGTCTCATTTAGGGACTATGACCACGTAACGGGACCTAAGTTAACGACGCCGCCAATGATGTTTTTGCTGGGTCGTTACAGATGATATCAGAGCGTTGGTTATAGGAATCTAGGATGTGCATTAGTATGTCTGACAGAGTCGTTAGGACGCATTAGTGAATCTAGACTACAACCGGATAGTTAATCATTGCATTCTGACTTGCATTTACTATAGATAGCACTTACTTGACTACTTGTGCATTTATACTTGAATCTTCTTAGGTGAACTTCTTAATGGTACCAAATTCTCATCATACGAACTCGTACTCTGTCACTTTCTGGTAACACACGTAAATTCGAGATTCATACACGTTAGAATGACGACGACTTCATCAGTTACACTAGTTAAAAACCAATGTTACACAATAATATTTTGTACCTGCATTTCTGGGCCTTATAATTTTACACTAAATAGGATGTGTAGAATGTCAACTGCTGAAGTACGCATGTGTAAAGTAAAATACTTTTTTCAGTCGATTTATATGTGATTAACTTATAAAGATTAAACAAATATGGATATCATGGTAGGAGTCAGTGAAGCGCTTGCGTTAATTGGTTGGAATACATTTAGTAATAGGATAGGCTGAAAAGCAGTAATAACTTAAGTCTAAAAGTTTTTTCACACTATAATTTTTAACAACTCTCACAGAGCGAACCAATCGATGTGCCGCCCCACTTGCTCGATAACCCCCGCACGTGTGAATTTAACTTGCTGTAAAACACGTAATGTAAGGTTTCAATTAAATATTTAACCTCAATGGGTGGAATGGGATCAAGAGGCAGCTGACAGTTTAAATTAAAAGGGCCCAAATTAAAAAAAACAGTGTAACACAATAATATTGCAACAATAAAAATAAGGGTTGTACACAACCAATTTTTAGCCGTACACAACCAAACATGTTTTAAAGTGTTGTACCGTACAACATCATAAAGCACATTTAGTTGTGTATGGGTAAAAAGTAGTTGTGTACAGATCAATTCCCTAAAACAATGACAGCGATATATAATTCCAGCAGCAACAGTGACTATAAGGCCACTTGCTATCGAAGTGTGAAAGGGCCCGTTAACATCCGCCAACCAATCACAACCACCATAAGCAAATCGTTAATGGGATCGTGCGTTATGCCTCTAACGTTGCTAACGAACAAGTTTGTGGGCTCCACTTCGATTTTAAAGTTTTTTATATGTATATTTAGAGTTTTAAATAATAATTAAATATGGGTAAAATGGGGTGGTGAAGTTTATCATTGTGAGTGTTTGGTGAAAGGAATGTGAAAGAAATGTTAAAGAGTTTGTGCTGATGTGGAATGTGAAAGGAATGTGAAAGGAATGTTAAAGAGTTTGTATTGATGTGGCGGGTAAAAGTAGTGTGAAAGAATAGAACAATTGCATGTGGCCTAAAATGTAAAGAACATGGTCTGAAAAGCCACTGGTTTTATTTCTTTCTGGCTCCTGCTTGATCATCTGGGTTGAAATACCAGTGAGTGGATGGAGTAGCTTTTTGATGTATTTGTTCTGTAATGCAACCATTTTATTTCTTTATAATGTATGTACGCCTGTAATTGATTAAGCTGGTTTAATTATAATTGGAAGATGTATTATGAATTTGGAATATTCAGCACAATTTATGGTGGGGAACAGATACCAAATTGGATTAGAAATGTAAAAAAAAGGGAATCAATATCATTGATCATCCCTTCATCTCCTAAACAACTCAGAGGATTGAAATTTTTGCTGTGTGCAAATGCATCAATCTTCACGTTTTAAAGCATCCAACCAAATCAGACACAACGACTATACGTGCCAATTATTTCAATATTAAATATAACAAAAAACATCAAATTTAGATACAAGCATTGTATTGATGAAGTCAATGTAGGTGGGTGGGTGGGGGTGTGTGTGTGGGGGGGGGGTGTAACATATATAAGCCATTGGAATTATTATTATATATGTAAATATAAATCGTTATACTATTATTATTATTATTATTATTATTTTATTCTGACTAGTATTATTATTAGTATTAATAATAATATTATTATTTTATAGATGGAATTATTATTAATGTTATCAATACTATAGTTTCATTATTATTAGTTCTTATTTTGTTAAAATTGTTAATAAATTGATATCCTAAATTAATATTACAGAATTTAATAAAATAGATATATATATAAATAGATATACATGTAAATACAATTATATAAGTATAGCTATATAAATGGATATATAATCAGATATAAAAGAATTCAGTTATTATATATACAGAAATATATACGTATATTCTACAAATAATATACCTACTTGCGTATTTTGTTTCTAATCACTATCCTTCTATTAAATTTGTCTCCTTAATTGGTAAATATATCTACATCAATAGATTCCAGGTACAAATCAATATTTTTTTTATATGTTTCTTATTGTTTTTTTTTCCTGATGGAATAAAGATTATTGATCTCTTCTGCTATAAAACTCGAAGCATTTCAGTTGTTATGAGATACTAACCAACTTCACAATATCATTTATCAATCATAAACACCTTCACCAGTTTTAGTTAATCAAAAATTAAACAGAAAATAGGAAGAGCACCAACGGGTGCTCTGTTCGTGCACAATATATTGGTTTCTTCAAATTTTCAACAATTTTAAGAATCTATTAATGCAGATATGTCATAAATCTTTCACTCAATCTATCTGGAAAGTTACAGAATCTAATTTATACTATCGATCTCTAATTTTGAAGTCAAACTTGTAAACTCAAAAAGTCAAACAATATTCTTCATTTAAATTCGAAGCTGCTGTTATGAATTAAGTTAAATTAACGAATTTAATAGTTTCTATACATGGTAAGAAAACATTTTCGTGTTATAATCTTCATCTCAAATGTTATAAAAATCAAAAATCAAATTTTTTTTTTAAAGAAAGTAGCGACGGCAGCATCAGTTTTATTTATATATATATATATATATATATATATATATATATATATATATATATATATATATATATATATATATATATATATATATATATATATATATATATATATATATATTTGCTTTGTTAATCACAGTGGGTCATTGAGTTCCAAAAATCAATTTTTGTAATCGTTAGTAAGATTGATATGGTGTTAAGTCGACTTGGAATTTTGAAGAGGAAGAAGAACATAAACAGACGAATACATGTTATAAATATTTGGGTGGGATATAAAACATATAAGCAAGACAGAGGGGATGGCAGGGTGTTGTGTTGTGTAATCAAGTGGTTGTGGGTTCGAGTCCCATCTCGGGCAGTTTTACCCTTTTTAATGCTACAAAAGTATAACCTTATAATACTAGGATTTCTATTATTATTATTATTATTATTATTATTATTATTATTATTATTATTATTATTATTATTATTATTATTATTATTATTATTATTATTATTATTATTATTATTATTATTATTATTATTATTATTATTATTATTATTATTATTATTATTATTATTATTAATATTATTATTATTATTAATATTATTAAAAACTTTCATCTTTAAGGTTATCATTTCTAATAACTATATTTTTATCATTTATCAAAACTATCATTATTATTATTAAAATTATCATTATTTTTAGTATTATTATCATTACTATTATTTTTATGAAAATTACTATTATTATTACTTTTATGAATATAATAATTATTATTATTATCATCATTATTATTTCTTTTAACATTAAAATTATTTTTTAACGTTATTATTATTACCATTAATTGTATTACTAATATTACTATTAGTATTACTATTATTATTATTACCACAAAATATTTTTATATATATAAAAGAAAATTACTACATGTAACATAAATATCACCAATATTACAAACTACCATGTTTTAATATATTAACTAATATATCATTAATTAAATTATATATTATGGATATATAAAATAACCTATTATAAGTATTAATGTAATATAAGGATATTAATCATAATACATTATGAAATTTATAAACTTAGTTGATTAATATTATGTGTTAATATATAATTAATATAGGTTCGTGAATCCGAGGCCAACCTTACACTTGTTCAATGATGCTATATGTATTTTTACTACAAAATACAGTATGGTGAGTTTCATTTGCTCCCTTTTTAATTGCTTTTGCAATATATATTTTTGGGCTGAGAATAAATGCGCTGCTTTTATAAATGTTTACGAAATAGACACAAGTACTTAAAATACATTCTATGTTGAGTTGTACCACTGACATATTTCCCTGTAGCTTGGTAACTACTATTTACATGGGTATTGTAAACGCGAATCCTGTTGATAGATCTATCGGGCCTGACAACCCCAACCGGACTGGACGACCAGTATTCAACGGTTGCACAGTACTTCGTTTTGGTGACTACACTTGGTACGGTGTAGTGAGATTTCATAATAAAGGGAATATGCGACGCTGATTAAATGTTAAGTATGGTTACCAAGTGCTCAACCACTTAGAATGCTTTACATACACTTGCGAGTGTATTATGTTTATGATTATGAAATCTTGTGGTCTATTAACATATTGAAATGATTGTTATGATAAATCTATGAACTCACCAACCTTTTGGTTGACACTTTAAAGCATGTTTATTCTCAGGTACGAATTAAGTCTTCCGCTATGCATTTGCTCAATTTAAGGACATTACTTGGAGCCGATCATCACAATGGGACTAAATGTTGATGACTTCATCCAGGTGGATTAGGACGGGTCCTTTCAGTTGGTATCTGAGCGGTGGTCGTAGCAAACCAGGTCTTGCATTAGTGTGTCTAACTAGGAGTTGTTAGGATGCATTAATGAGTCTAGAATTCAATCTAGTAGTTGTTAGGTTATGTTAATGAGTGTAGACTTGAACCTGGTCTGCATGTTAAAAGTGTTTGCTTACCACCATTTGTCAAAAAATATCTACTTGTCATTTTCAGTCTCGACGCGTCTTATTGCAATTATTGCATAGACGGTGTACAAAAAAATTCACATCCCATCATATTAAGTCTTGTCTGACACGTTTCCTTAATTCCCTTCGTAATATACGGGATTTTCTGTACTATATTTAGGTATTCTATACAATTGGAATATCATCCGATATCCAAAAATCATCTCATATCGAAAATCCTTTATCTAACGGTACAAGATGGAACTCACAACTAGTTCAAATTTCTTAGATTTCGACAGCTATTCCGATATGGATTTCGACTCAAGCTCTGAAGACAGTGCAACCGAAATAGATCAACCAGTTAGTCATTACCAATTCTAGATGAATTGGGGATGGGTTCGTAGCCTACTTAATCATTGGAGGCAAGAAGAAGGTGATCCCTTCCACCAACCGAATTCACCTCTGGGTGAAGAACCTGAAGCACTTACCTGTGAACCTGTTCGAAACACCATTTTCTCTCTCATTTCCCGAGTATCTCATCACGATCATATACTATACCAAATTCTAGATCTTATTTATCCACTTGTCCGAACCGATAGTCACCCCGGTGTAATAGAAGAGGTCAACGAGCTTCGCGCTCGGGTAGTGGCTTTAGAGAACCTGGTGCGAAGGTTACTAACACCAGTAGCAGTACCAGCAGCATAACCAGTACCACCATCAACAACATCAACAATACCATCATCACCACTAACAAACAACATCCGCATCACACGTCTCAACATCATAATCTGTCCCACAAACATCAACATCATATGCACCATAGATACCAAGGAGTACCAACAATAATGAACGATGAAGTATTGATCCATAACTTCATTGATATTCTGCGAAGAATATGTGGTTTCAAAAAGTTCTAGAGATTTCTTATTCTAGCTCAAACCGAAAAGCAGATGAGATTAATATCATATTAACTCATTAAATTCATGATTTCATCTGAAGAAAATATATATGTATATATGTTTTCATAAAGATTGTAATTAAAAGTTCTTTTGTACAAAATATTAATGGTGAAAGTTTTTTAACGGGTAGGTAATACCCGAGGAATAATTAGATTTCATCTTAATAAGTTACATTGTACATTCGTCGAAGCTGATTCAACAGTCATTTACTATCCTACTTACAACCACCGATATACGTATCCGTTCACCACAGAATAACCATTTTCATTCAATTTCATATTTGGATTTTGACTTTCCAGAATCCAACAAGTGGCATAATGAAGAAAACATATGACAAAATAAAATCTGTTAGAAACAAACAAATTTACTATGAATTTTTTTTGTTAAGAATCCACGCTAACTGTTCCAGCTACCTGTTCCTAGCTAACTGATTACATTTTGTTTATCGCAGTTTATTTATCGCAATTTAATTATCGCACTTTTATTTATCGTCATTTAATTTCTGTTATTTATTTTACGCAATTTAAATATCGGGACACGTATACAATGTTTTGACATATCCTATCGACGCATCTATATATATTATTTGGAATCACCATAGACACTCTATATGCAGTAATGATTGAGTTCTCTATACAGGGTTGAGGTTGATTCTACAATAATATATATAGTTTGAGTTGTGATCGAGTCTGAGATGTATACGGGTCACGACACGTATTAATTAATTCGTATATTATATAGTAAACTATATATGAATTATTGGACTGTTACTGTGGACTATCGACTGTGGACTAATGACATTAGACAATTAAAATGAATTAAAATATTGATTATAACATATGAAACTAAACATTTCTTCAAGATTGCCACTTGATTTCATCTTAAACCTCATTTGTATCTCAATGATTACAATCAGCGTTCAAATCTATCATGATTCTTAAAAACACCTCAATCGAGAGGATAAACCAACCGCACTTCATCTACGGAAGAAAAGATTGATGCATATAGTTATGCACCTGAAAAACCCTCAGAAACTAAGTAAACGTTTGACACGTATCTGTTATAGTTCCTTTGACATTGTTATACTGAAGATCGTTTTGCAATCCCTTTCCAAAGTAGCTAATTTTGTCACAGCTCCAGCAAGTCAACTCCGAATTTTCATCCGAAACAACCTTATTATAACCGCGATATATATGCGTGCTCTTTATTATTACTGGGGAACCTTTTATATTCCACAATATTACCATCAGCGATTAATCATCTAAAAACACAATTCTCCTGAAACTACCTCGGTTTGATAACCGATGACCCAGATCAGTTAACTTTGAAAATGCTGACGAAGCAGCATGTTGTAGATGATCTTAATGGCCAAAAGTTTGATGATAAAGAAATGAATGTTAGGAACGCTCGATAGAAAATTTAGTACCGAAAAGCGGATTATGTGAAACTATGAAGAAAGCCGTGGACAAATCACAAAGAATAAGTTTGACTTCAAAGAATCCAAATAATTCAATGCCTGCTGAAGTCTTTAGAGAATATCTTACTCCTTACTCAAAACCCTTGAGGACAATAGTCTTCATCATCCTCTGATCTTAGATATTCAAAGATATTATCGTATCTTTCATTATAAATATCCTCGATATATCTGAATATATTTTCATAACTAATCTTATCTGAAATCATTTATCTCTTGAGCTATCAGTGTTACATCATATGAGAAACTATTAGTTTCTATATTCTGCGAACCTTCGAATTTAAAATATGAATGCTTTTTAAGTAGTGTTGGGAACTGAAGCATGAGTTAGTATAATATAATTACACTTGATCAACGTGATTATATTACAGTAAGTCATGTTAAGTTTCTAATGAAGCATGATGATTCCCAGTACCGTCATCATGTGCCATTTACACGACTCTTACATTCTATCTAATCTCTAAATATATCAAGAAAATATTTTCTTGATGATTCGGTCTTTTCTAGGATATTCTGGTAATTTGACAAATCAAAATCGTGCCATTACCATTTCTTTCTTAGAACATTAGCTATATTCATTCCGAATTTCATACCTACAAATTCCGGACCATTATTCGCTTGACTCAAGGATGGGAAGAGGAAATGAAAGAATGAAGCTCCAAAATAAAAATTGGAATATAAATCGCAGCAGATAGGAGAGAGCATTAACTGTGAATGACAATGATTATTGAAGACAAAAGCAGGGACATCAAAGTATAAGGGAAGATATAAAACCCAACAACCATCTAGAAACTACAAACCGTGTATATCAATGCGTATAGCAATATAAAGACACGGGAGAATGAAAAACACTATAACCCCAAGGTAATGGCAGAAGTAAGTAACTTCCTCCGGTGGTAGATGAAAAAGAAGAATTACGGATATGAAAGTTAGGAGTATATCAAGGATCAGAACATAATGGAGCATATTAACAAATACTATAAAGTATAATGTAAAGGAGAAGGAATAGAAGGTGTGAGTTGTAAGGAAACGAAAGGGGTGGATTTATAGTAATATATCCGACAGAGAAATCAGAACAGATTATTGCATTTAATCAAAGAATATCCTGATTTCCTTAATCGTTGAAAAACCAAATCTTATTACGAAGATTTTCTCTAAATCCCTCGAATTCCGGAATTCAACCATGACTAATCAAAGGTTATGATGAAACTTGTCTCTCTCATTTCACTATTTAGTGATAACTTCATTCGTACTCTTCGAGTAATTAAATTGATTTATTTATATTAATCAAAATGATAAGACTCTATTCATCAACTCATATTCATCATGAAAACATTCTTATTACTGTTGGGATTTAACAAGTTCATAAACACTAAAATCATATTAAGATTCATATTAAAGCGGAAGCATGTAACCCGATTTGAAACTTGTTTACTTTAACCAATTAAAATTAAATCCCAATAATAGATCATGTCATGAAATATACTTACAAACTAAAAGTGGGTTTAGAGTTTTACCTCGTCAAGCTAGTTGAGGGTTACTACAAGATGATGAAGAAGATGATGATGAACAAGCTTCTTACTTGAAGCCTCAAGCTTGAAATACCCACAAGCAATAACCCCAACACCTTTGTAATTATTTAGGATTTAAATGACACTAGAAATGAGCTTGTAAAAACCAAATTTGGACCTCCCTTTTGGCAATAAAAGGCCACGACTTTTGCTCAGCTCCAACAGAATTTTTGTGCAGTTTTCTAGCTCTTTTGATATGTTTGAATGCATGTGTGTGTAGAATACTAAGTCCCCTTGGTCTTAGTTAAGCATGGGTAGCAAGTATTAAACAAATGCATGCTTATTCTAACTCCCATGCCACTCACATTGCCATAATATAATATACTTTTATAAAAAAAACTGATTTTATAAAATCAGTTTTTATAAAACTTGATTTCATAAAATACATTTTATAAACTTGTATATATATTATTTGTTATGTATATTTTATAAAACCAATTTTATAAAATGTATCATAACTTAATCAATTATTTAACCTATAAATAATTAAATCCTTGTTATATAAGTTGTTCCATAACTTATATATAAACATATCAAGTAATATTATTTAAGAAACCTTTTCCTTAAAATTCAAGTGTCGCGTATTTAATCAATGATCCAATCGTTAAGGTGTCGGTAAGCTTGTTATTGGGTATGACCCGACTTGGATCAAAACATATTAGCCACATTAATTTAATATGTCTCTCGGGCATACGAAAAACCTTCAATCTCCCACTTGCACGAGAAACATAAGAAATTAATGCAAGTGACGGATACCACCTAACGACCGTCCATCACCCCCAATATGTTATGACTTTGTGCCATTCAATAACATCATCCCTTTCGAGTTCCCATCTCGAATATGAATAGGTGAATCTTTTCATTATATCCTTTCGTCCTAGATGTCATGTTAAATCCAAGAGACACAGAGTGATCACTCTCTTCTAGATTTAACTTTATCAGGCCTTAGACATCTGACTCTCAACGAATAAGAGGGACAAATTCCATCTTGACTAGACACGTCCTAAATATATACCTTGTATTATACCTGAGCTCTTCCTTATGAACTACCATATTTCAGAATAGCGAAGGAACGAATCAAGGCACAATACTTGGTAAATATCCGAACCCAATATGTATCTCAGGTCAGAGGATACAATGATATTCGCCTTTACTCAAGACTACATGTGATCAACCACAAAGGCTCCATTTAGTAAATCTTGAGAGCGGGTCTTCCAATATTTGTATCCAACAAATATCTATGAACCTTGGTTGCAACCTTGCCCCACATTCATCCCGTGAATGTATACCAATCCAAGTTCATAATAGTCTAAACCTCACATTTGCTCCCACAAATGTGATCGACTACGGAATTTAGAATAATTACTTATTCATGGATAAAATATGCAAAATAGGAACATAACTCAAAACTAATACCATAATTATATTAATGAGTTTGAACAATTTCGTTCCTTTACAATACTTAAAACAGATCATGACCAATCACTAGAATATCGAAGCCCTAATGCACAAACATGTCCGGCATGTTTTGATCCATGTAAGAGCTTCGTGAGAGGATCCGCTATATTAAGATCTGTGTGAACTTTGTGAATACATATCTTTCCCTTTTCAACTTCATCCCTTATGTAGTTGAATCTCCGCTCAATGTGACGGGTCTTTTGATGAGCACGAGGTTCTTTGATTTGAGCAATCGCACCCTCGTTGTCACAAAAGATCTCAAGAGGGTCCTGAATGGAAGGGACTACTCCTAAGTCGTCGATGAATTTCTTCATCCATACAGCTTCCTGAGCTGCCAATGAGGCGGCAATGTACTCAGACTCTGTAGTGGATAATGCAACAACATCCTGTTTTGAACTCTTCCAAGAGACCGCACCACCATTTAATGTGAAGACATAACCGGACTGTGATCGAGAATCATCTCGATTAGTTTGGAAACTCGCGTCCACGTAACCTTTTACAGCGAGTTCCTCCTCACCAGACCCATATATTAGAAACATATCCTTAGTTCTCCTAAGGTATTTCAATATACTTTTGACAGCAATCCAATGACTGTTGCCTGGGTTATTCTGGTATCTACTTGTCAGGCTTAGAGCGCATGACACATCCGGTCTCGTGCATATCATTGCATACATGATTGACCCAATAGCAGACGCATATGGGACTTTCTTCATTCTCTCCTGTTCATCTTTCGTGGTGGGGCACTGAGATGAACTGAGAAGTGTTCCCTTTTGAATAGGTACCAAACCTTTCTTAGAGTTCTCCATCTTGAACCTTTTCAAGATCTTTTCAATGTATGCACTTTGATTCAAACCTATCAGCTTCTTGGATCTATCCCTGTAGATCCCAATCCCCAAAACGTATTGTGCTTCTCCAAGATCCTTAATGGAGAAGCATTTACTTAACCAAGTTTTAACTCCTTGCATTGCCGGAACATCATTTCCAAATAGTAATATATCATCCACATATAATACAAGGAACATGATAGTGCTCCCACTAGCTTTCTTGTATACACAAGCTTCATCACCATTTTTAATGAAGCCAAATTTCTTGGCCTCCTCATTAAAACGATGATTCCACATTCTAGATGCTTGTTTCAATCCGTAGATTGACTTCTTTAACTTGCATACCTTCTTAGGATATTTCGGATCAACAAAACCTTCAGGCTGAACCATGTAGACATCTTCCTCAAGATGTCCGTTTAGGAAAGCGGTCTTGACATCCATTTGCCATATTTCATAATCATAATGAGTAGCAATGGCAAGTAATATCCTAATAGACTTTAGCATTGCCACAGGCGAAAAAGTTTCATCATAGTCAACCCCTTGAGTTTGAGTGAAACCTTTTGCTACAAGTCTAGCTTTATATGTATCCAAGTTTCCATGTATGTCGGTTTTCATCTTGAAAAGCCATTTACAATCAACTAGCCTTGAGCCAGTAGGTTGTTCAACAAGTTCCCAAACTTGGTTGTCATACATGGATTGCATCTCAGGGTTCATGGCTTCCTGCCATTTATCCTTATCAATCCTTGATAAAGCATCTTGGTAGTTTGTTGGTTCATCCAAATCAACCACATAGCAACCATCCATGAGAAACCCATATCTCTCAGAAGGATTACTAATCCTACCAGATCTGCGAACGTCTTGTGTATTTTGATCATCCATTTGATCACTCTCAACATTTTCATGTTGAGTGCTAGTGTCAAACAATTGTGTATCATCTACTTGATCTTGAACCTCTTCAAGATCTATCTTCCTTTCACTATTTCCTTCCATTAGGAACTTAGTTTCAAGGAATTCACCCTTTCGAGCAACAAATACATTTTGCTCGGAAGGATCATAGAAATAATATCCCATATCATCCTTGGGATATCCTATGAAGATACACTTCGTGGATCGAGCATTCAACTTATTAGGGACGTAACGCTTAGGATAAGCTTCACATCCCCATACCTTTAAGTATGATAGAGATGGAGGTTTTCCAAACCACATCTCATGAGGAGTTCGTTCCACTTTCTTGGTTGGGGCCATATTTAAAATACGAGCCCCGGAGCATAGACAATAACCCCAAAATGACAGAGGTAACGAGCTTCTAGCCATCATTGATCGAACCATATCCATTAGGGTTCGGTTCCTCCTTTCGGATACACCATTAAGCTGTGGTGTCCCGGGTGGAGTAAGTTGCGAGATAATCCCACAACTTCTAAGATGATCTTGGAAGGCATCGCTTAGGTATTCACCTCCTCTATCGGTACGGAGTACCTTGATTGTCTTATTGAGTTGATTTTGTACTTCGTTTTGATACTCTTTGAATGCTTCAAAAGTTTCGTCCTTATGTCTTAATAAGTAGACATATCCGAAACGGCTGAAGTCATCAATGAAAGTAACGAAGTATCTTTCACCATTCCTAGTTATGGGCTTAAAGGGTCCACATACATCCGAGTGTATTAATCCCAATAAGTCCTTAGCCCTTTCATAGGTCCCTTTGAAAGGTGCTTTAGTCATTTTGCCTTGTAAGCAAGATTCACATACATCAAACGAATCCATTTCATTTGATTTCAAAAGTCCATTCTTTTGAAGTGTATGCATTCGGTTCTTGTTTATGTGACCAAGGCGACAATGCCATAAATAGGAATCACTCAAATACCTTTTGAGTTTCTTGGTGCTAGTATGGTATATAGAGCTCGATGATGCGTCATCATGAACCAATTCATAAATTCCATTTGAAGGCGAAGCCTTGAAATAGAATACATTATCTTTAGAAACATGAATATCATCATCAATAAAATTAACAATGTAACCACATTGTTTTAAGCGAGAAATAGAAATAATGTTTCTACACAAATTCGGAGCATACAAAACATTTTCTAAAATAAGTTCCAATCTGCTTGGAAGCTTCAAAATAAAATCTCCTTGAGCTTTAACATGCACCTTTGCACCATTGCCCATATAGAGACTTGATGTTCCCGCCTTATGATCACTTCTTTTGAACCCCTGCAAAGAATTGCAAATATGAGTTCCACATCCAGTGTCTAATACCCATGTCTTAGAAGAAGTAATACTAAGCTCTATATATACCATATATATATTACCTGAGGTTTGCCCTGCATCCCTCTTGTCCTTCAACTCCTTAAGATAGACCGGACAGTTTCGTTTCCAATGACCCATCTCACCGCAACCGAAACATGGGTCTTCCTTGGGGTTTGTCTTCTCGGCTACCTTTTGCTTCTTAGCCTTGTTGATGGTTGGAGTAACCATCTTCCCCTTCCCTTTGCCTTGATAGGCGGGTCCTTTTCTCTTAGCCACCTTTGGCTTAGAGGTGTTACCTTTGGACCCACCTTGATCGATTGCTAACACGGGTAAAGCCCTTTTACCCATGCTAGTTTCCGCCGTTCTAAGCATACCGTGAAGCTCACCTATGCTCTTATCCATCCCATTCATATTGTAATTAATTACAAATTGATCAAACCTTTTTGATAGGGAGTTAAGGATAAGATCGGTGGCTAACTCATTTGATATGTTTAGGTTAAGGCGGTTAGCACGATCAATAAGGCTCTTCATCTTAAGCACATAAGATGAAACCGATTGGGTATCATCCATACGACAAGCATGTAGCGCCCGAACGGTCTCGAAACGCTCGACACGCGCTTGTTGAAGGAACATCTCCTTCAATTGCGTTATCATGTCGTATGCACTATGATGCTCGAAATCCTTTTGGAGTTCGGGAATCATAGTCCCAAGCATTAGGCATGAGACTTGAAGGGAGTCGTGGCAATACTTATCGTAAGAGGCCATTACCTCCACATCATTCTCATCCGGTTGATCGGGAATGGGGTCCTCAAGTACATACGCTTTATCCTCTTGTTTGAGGACAATCCGAAGATTGCGGAACCAATCCATAAAGTTTGTATGGTTGAGTTTGTCTTTCTCTAAGAGAGACCTTAATGATAGGTTGTTCATGTTAAGTGGTGCGTTTTGCATGTTGTTGTTGTTATTAGAGGCCATCTACAAAATTCAACAAAGTCCTTTTAAGTATCGATTTTAAATTCAATAAACAATACCCTTTTAATTTGTTTTATTAAATATTAGAATCCAACAGTAAATCAAATTTCGGTTAGGTGACCTTTATCCCGTCATTTGATTTAGCTAGGTAGTCATAATGATATTTGCAATCCTTTTGCAACTTCTAAGTTATGGGATCATGCAATCCTTTTGCATGGCATATTAATCCCATCAACGCCTATTTGTTCCTCATGCTTCGGTGACCCTAAGTTCATGATTCCCAAATCAAGTCGTCCTACTTGTGTAGACATGTAAATTTAACAAACAAGTGGTTAGGTGACCTTTATCCCACTAGTGTGCGATATTTACCTTATTCATATTAGTCCGCTCATGACGGTTAGGTGACCTTTATCCCGTCAAGAGTTTCTTAATATGTCTAAGTGTTTTCACAAAAGGATGGCGTTTAACTTGTTTACCTTGTTTTAGTTAAAGGGATTTAAGTTTTCTACATTCTAGTTTTAGAAAACAAAATGCTATACACCAACATGCATTTGGTGTGTAGTAAATTTTGAAAAACCCATTTTCATGTCCTTTTAGTAAAACCAATTACTAGTCATGAACCAATTTAATACCTTTTAAATAAACCATTTTATTTAGGTCTAATAACCAATTATTAGTGTCGTTATGTTATGTTTTATTATAACCATTTATAATGTATTAAGCAAGTTGTTAACATGTGATAATCTTGTAGCAACCAATCATACAAACATACACAAACATGCATTACAAAATATGTTCACAATCGGGAGCCATTTTGATGGGCATTTGTTTAGCCAAAAAACAAATGTCACCGGTAAGGGTTAACAAAAGAAAGCAAGAGATTTTTAAACAAAATCTCCCACTTAATCTTGTAATCTTCAAAGCTCCATCTTGTAATCTTCATCTTGAATCTTCATTTTCTTTTACAAAATTATATTCTAATACAATTTTTCTAGAAAATGAAATAACAACCTATTCTATTTTTACAAACAAATAGAATAAATTACATGAAAAATTACAAGATTACTTACAACTTATTACACACCAAAATTACAAAATTATTACAAATTAATACAAACTAAATGAATGAATATTACAACCATGAATAATAACCAAATCATTCAAACATTCAACCACACGGTCTAGGCTCGATTGTGAACAATAACATAACATCAAATCTTGGCCAAACTTGAAGTCCCAAACCCACTTTTGGGGTCCAAAAATTCGGCCAAACCAACAAACCCACCAAAACTCATGATTTTTACATTCTACTTTCATGCATGTTGGTAGATTGTAAAATAAATGAGTTTACTAGCCAAAAACAAGAAGCATATTAACAAGACTTTGGCTCTAGATACCATTGTTGGGATTTAACAAGTTCATAAACACTAAAATCATATTAAGATTCATATTAAAGCGGAAGCATGTAACCCGATTTGAAACTTGTTTACTTTAACCAATTAAAATTAAATCCCAATAATAGATCATGTCATGAAATATACTTACAAACTAAAAGTGGGTTTAGAGTTTTACCTCCTCAAGCTAGTTGAGGGTTACTACAAGATGATGAAGAAGATGATGATGAACAAGCTTCTTACTTGAAGCCTCAAGCTTGAAATACCCACAAGCAATAACCCCAACACCTTTGTAATTGGTTAGGATTTAAATGACACTAGAAATGAGCTTGTAAAAACCAAATTTGGACCTCCCTTTTGGCAATAAAAGGCCACGGCTTTTGCTCAACTCCAACAGAATTTTTGTGCAGTTTTCTAGCTCTTTTGATATGTTTGAATGCATGTGTGTGTAGAATACTAAGTCTCCTTGGTCTTAGTTAAGCATGGGTAGCAAGTATTAAACAAATGCATGCTTATTCTAACTCCCATGCCACTCACATTGCCATAATATAATATACTTTTATAAAAAAAAACTGATTTTATAAAATCAGTTTTTATAAAACTTGATTTCATAAAATACATTTTATAAACTTGTATATATATTATTTGTTATGTATATTTTATAAAACCAATTTTCTAAAATGTATCATAACTTAATCAATTATTTAACCTATAAATAATTAAATCCTTGTTATATAAGTTGTTCCATAACTTATATATAAACATATCAAGTAATATTATTTAAGAAACCTTTTCCTTAAAATTCAAGTGTCGCGTATTTAATCAATGATCCAATCGTTAATATCAAATACGAATAAGGTGTCGGTAAGCTTGTTATTGGGTATGACCCGACTTGGATCAAAACATATTAGCCACATTAATTTAATATGTCTCTCGGGCATATGAAAAACCTTCAATTACTATCCATAACGACCTCTATCAAATTTCGGGGACGAAATTTCTTTAACGGGTAGGTACTGTAATGACCCGGAAATTTTTGATCAAATTTAAACCTTAATCTCTATATGTTTCCGACACGATAAGCAAAATCTGTAATGTTAAGTCTCGAAAGCTTTGAAATCTATAATTATGAAATCAGTTACCCAATTAATATGCTTGACGATTCACGAACATTGTATGTAAATAAATATGTAAATTATATATATATATATATATATATATATATATATATATATATATATATATATATATATATATATATATATATATATATATATATATATATGATTAGTAATGTGGAATATTAAATGTTCAATGTAAATTATTATGTATATACTATATATACTACATAATTAACAATATGTAATATTAATATTTAATATAATGAATTTAATTTAATTATAAATTAAAATATAGTTGATATAGTAATATAATTATTACTTTCAATATTAACATCTATACTAGTAATTATTAATATGAAAAAGAATATATATATGTAAATATAAATCGTTATACTATTATTATTATTATTATTTTATTATGACTAGTATTATTATTAGTATTAATAATAATATTATTATTTTATAGATGGAATTATTATTAATGTTATCAATACTATAGTTTCATTATTATTAGTTCTTATTTTGTTAAAATTGTTAATAAATTGATATCCTAAATTAATATTACAGAATTTAATAAAACAGATATATATATATAAACAGATATACATGTAAATACAATTATATAAGTATAGCTATATAAATGGATATATAATCAGATATAAAAGAATTCAGTTATTATATATACAGAAATATATACGTATATTCTACAAATAATATACCTACTTGCGTATTTTGTTTCTAATCGCTATCCTTCTATTAAATTTGTCTCCTTAATTGGTAAATATATCTACATCAATAGATTTCAGGTACAAATCAATATTTTTTTTATCTGTTTCTTATTGTTTTTTTTCTGATGGAATAAAGATTATTGATCTCTTCTGCTATAAAACTCGATGCATTTCAGTTGTTATGAGATACTAATCAACTTCACAATATCATTTATCAATCATAAACACCTTCACCAGTTTTAGTTAATCGAAAATTAAACAGAAAATAGGAAGAACACCAACGGGTGCTCTGTTCGTGCACAATATATTGGTTTCTTCAAATTTTCAACAATTTTAAGAATCTATTAATGCAGATATGTCATAAATCTTTCACTCAATCTATCTAAAAAGTTACAGAATCTAATTTATACTATCGATCTCTAATTTTGAAGTCAAACTTGTAAACTCAAAAAGTCAAACAGTATTCTTCATTTAAATTCGAAGCTGCTGTTATGAATTAAGTTAAATTAACGAATTTAATAGTTTCTATACATGGTTAGAAAACATTTTCGTGTTATAATCTTCATCTCTAATGTTATAAAAATCAAAAATCAAATTTTTTTTTTTTAAAAAGAAAGTAGCGACGGCAGCATCAGTTTATATATATATATATATATATATATATATATATATATATATATATATATATATATATATATATATATATATATATATATATATATATATATATATATATATATATATATATATTTTTTTTTGCTTTGTTAATCAAGTTAATCACATATAATTATCTCTATGTGGGTCATTGAGTTCCAACAATCGATTTTTGTAATCGT
Source organism: Rutidosis leptorrhynchoides (assembly GCF_046630445.1). Classification (NCBI taxonomy): domain Eukaryota; kingdom Viridiplantae; phylum Streptophyta; class Magnoliopsida; order Asterales; family Asteraceae; genus Rutidosis; species Rutidosis leptorrhynchoides. The sequence continues at coordinate 143,293,681 of NC_092343.1, forward strand.
TAGTAAGATTGATATGGTGTTAAGTCGACTTGGAATTTTGAAGAGGAAGAATAACATAAACAGATGAATACATGTTATAAATATTCTGGTGGGATATAAAACAGATAAGCAAGACAGAGGGGATGGCAGGGTGTTGTGTTGTGTAATCAAGTGGTTGTGGGTTCGAGTCCCATCTCGGGCAGTTTTACCCTTTTTAATGCTACAAAAGTATAACCTTATAATACTAGGATTTCTATTATTATTATTATTATTATTATTATTATTATTATTATTATTATTATTATTATTATTATTATTATTATTATTATTATTATTATTATTATTATTATTATTATTATTATTATTATTATTATTATTATTATTATTATTATTATTATTATTATTAATATTATTAAAAACTTTCATCTTTAAGGTTATCATTTCTAATAACTATATTTTTTTCATTTATCAAAACTATCATTATTATTATTAAAATTATCATTATTTTTAGTATTATTATCATTACTATTATTTTTATGAAAATTACTATTATTATTAATTTTATGAATATAATTATTATTATTATTATTATCATCATTATTATTTCTTTTAACATTAAAATTATTATTTTTAACGTTATTATTATTATTACGATTAATTGTATTACTAATATTACTACTAGTATTACTATTATTATTATTACCACAAAATATTTTTATATATATAAAAGAAAATTACTACATGTAAAGTAAATATCACCAATATTACAAACTACCATGTTTTAATATATTAACTAATATATCATTAATTAAATTATATATTATGGATATATAAAATAACCTATTATAAGTGTTAATGTAATATAAGGATATTAATCATAATACATTATGAAATTTATAAACTTAGTTGATTAATATTATGTGTTAATATATAATTAATATAGGTTCGTGAATCCGAGGCCAACCTTACACTTGTTCAATGATGTTATATGTATTTTTACTACAAAATACAGTATGGTGAGTTTCATTTGCTCCCTTTTTAATTGCTTTTGCAATATATATTTTTGGGCTGAGAATATATGCGCTGCTTTTATAAATGTTTACGAAATAGACACAAGTACTTAAAATACATTCTACGTTGAGTTGTACCACTGGCATATTTCCCTGTAGCTTGGTAACTACTATTTATATGGGTATTGTAAACGCGAATCCTGTTGATAGATCTATCGGGCCTGACAACCCCAACCGGACTGGACGACCAGTATTCGACGGTTGCACAGTACTTCGTTTTGGTGACTACACTTGGTACGGTGTAGTGAGATTTCATAATAAAGGGAATATGCGACGTTGATTAAATGTTAAGTATGGTTACCAAGTGCTCAACCACTTAGAATGCTTTACATACACTTGCGAGTGTATTATGTTTATGATTATGAAATCTTGTGGTCTATTAACATATTGAAATGATTGTTATGATAAACCTATGAACTCACCAACCTTTTGATTGACACTTTAAAGCATGTTTATTCTCAGGTACGAATTAAGTCTTCCGCTATGCATTTGCTCAATTTAAGGACATTACTTGGAGCCGATCATCGCAATGGGACCAAATGTTGATGACTTCGTCCAGGTGGATTAGGACGGGTCCTTTCAATTTGGTTGATGGAAATGATCGCCTTCTTTTCATCTCATTGATTAAGTTCACTACGAACTCAGTCCCAATTCATCCAGAATTGACGATGGCTGATTTGTTGATTCATTCCGGTTACACTGCTTTCGGAGCTCGAGTGGAAATCCATATCAGAATCACTGTCGAAATCCGAGGAACTTGAACTGGTTGCAGAATTCATCTAGCATGGTTAGATAAAGGATTTTCGATGTGAAATGATTTTTGGATATCGGATGAAATTCTAATTACATAGAATACCTAATACTTATATATAGTAAAATGTCCCGTTTTGACCTCTATATGAGACGTTTTTCAAAGACTGCATTCATTTTAAAACATACCATAACCTTTATTTCATCAATAAAGGTTTAAAAAGCTTTACGTAGATTATCAAATAATGATAATCTAAAATATCATGTTTACACATGACTATTACATAATGGTTTACAATACAAATATGTTACAACGAAATAAGTTTCTTGAATGCAGTTTTTACACAATATCATACAAGCATGGACTCCAAATCTTGTCCTTATTTAAGTATGCGACAGTGGAAGCTCTTAATAATCACCTGAGAATAAACATGCTTAAAACGTCAACAAAAAATGTTGGTGAGTTATAGGTTTAACCTATATATATCAAATCGTAACAATAGACCACAAGATTTCATATTTCAATATACATCCCATACATAGAGATAAAAATCATTCATATGGTGAACACCTGGTAACCGACATTAACAAGATGCATATATAAGAATATCCCCATCATTCCGGGACACCCTTCGGATATGATATAAATTTCGAAGTACTAAAGCATCCGGTACTTTGGATGGGGTTTGTTAGGCCCAATAGATCTATCTTTAGGATTCGCGTCAATTATGGTGTCTGTTCCCTAATTCTTAGATTACCAGACTTAATAAAAATGGGCATATTCGATTTCGATAATTCAACCATAGAATGTAGTTTCACGTACTTGTGTCTATTTTGTAAATCATTTATAAAACCTGCATGTATTCTCATCCCAAAAATATTAGATTTTAAAAGTGGGACTATAACTCACTTTCACAGATTTTTACTTCGTCGGGAAGTAAGACTTGGCCACTGGTCAATTCACGAACCTATAACAAATATGTACATATATATCAAAGTATATTCAAAATATATTTACAACACTTTTAATACATTTTGATATTTTAAGTTTATTAAGTCAGCTGTCCTCGTTAGTAACCTACAACTAGTTGTCCAACGTTAGATGTACAGAAAAAAATTGATATATATTATCTTGAATCAATCCACGACCCAGTGTATACACGTCTCAGGCTAGATCACAACTCAAAGTATATATATTTTTGGAATCAACCTCAACCCTGTATAGCTAACTCCCACATTACTGCATATAGAGTGTCTATGGTTGTTCCAAATAATATATACACATGGGTCGATATGATATGTCAAAACATTTGCATACGTGTCTATGGTATCCCAAGATTATGTAATATATTAGAATACATGTATAATACAATATATGTTAGCTAGGATATGATTAATATAGATTTGTTACCAATTTTCACGTTGCTACAATAAGAAAAAGTATCCAATCTTGTTTTACCCATAACTTCTTCATTTTAAATCCGTTTTGAGTGAATCAAATTGCTATGGTTTCATATTGAACTCTATTTTATGAATCTAAACAGAAAAAGTATAGGTTTATAGTCGGAAATATAAGTTACAAGTCATTTTTGTAAAGGTAGTCATTTCAGTTGAAAGAACGACGTCTAGATGACCATTTTAGAAAACATACTTCCACTTTGAGTTTAATCATGATTTTTGGATATAGTTTCATGTTCATAAGAAAAATCATTTTACCAGAAGAACAAATTTTAAATCAAAGTTTATCATAGTTTTTAATTAACTAACCCAAAACAGCCCGCGGTGTTACTACGACGGCGTAAATCCGGTTTTACGGTGTTTTTCGTGTTTTCAGGTTTTAAATCATTAAGTTAGCATATCATATGGATATAGAACATGTGTTTAGTTGATTTTAAAAGTCAAGTTAGAAGGATTAACTTTTGTTTGCGAACAAGTTTAGAATTAACTAAACTATGTTCTAGTGATTACAAGTTTAAACCTTCGAATAAGATAGCTTTATATGTATGAATCGAATGATGTTATGAACATCATTACTACCTCAAATTTTCTGTATAAAGCTACTGGAAATGAGAAAAATGGATCTAGCTTCAAAGGATCCTTGGATGGCTTGAAAGTTCTTGAAGCAGAATCATGACACGAAAACAGTTCAAGTAAGATTTTCACTCGAAATAAGATTGTTATAGTTATAGAAATTGAATCAAAGTTTGAATATGAGTATTACCTTGTATTAGAAAGATATATTACTGTAATTAAGAAAGATTTCTTGAGGTTGGATGATCACTCTACAAGATTGGAAGTAAACTAGCAAACTTGGAAGTATTCTTGATTTTATGAAACTAGAACTTGTAGAATTTATGAAGAACACTTAGAACATGAAGATAGAACTTGAGAGAGATCAATTAGATGAATAAAATTGAAGAATTAAAGTGTTTGTAGGTGTTTTTGGTCGTTGGTATATGGATTAGATATAAAGGATATGTAATTTTGTTTTCATGTAAATAAGTCATGAATGATTACTCATATTTTTGTAATTTTATGAGATATTTCATGCTAGTTGCCAAATTATGGTTCCCACATGTGTTAGGTGACTCACATGGGCTGCTAAGATCTGATCATTGGAGTGTATATACCAATAGTACATACATCTAAAAGCTGTGTATTGTACGAGTACGAATACGGGTGCATACGAGTAGAATTGTTGATGAAACTGAACGAGGATGTAATTGTAAGCATTTTTGTTAAGTAGAAGTATTTTAATAAGTGTCTTGAAGTCTTTTAAAAGTGTATGAATACATATTAAAACACTACATGTATATATATTTTAACAGAGTCGTTAAGTTATCGTTAGTCGTTACATGTAAGTGTTGTTTTGAAACCTTTAGGTTAACGATCTTGTTAAATGTTGTTAACCCATTATTTATTAAATCAAATGAGATGTTAAATTATTACATTATCAAGATATCATGATGTATTAATATATCTTAATATGATATATATACATTAAATGTCGTTACAACAATAATCGTTACATATATGTCTCGTTTCAAAATCATTAAGTTAGTAGTCTTGTTTTTACATATATAGTTCATTATTAATATACTTAATGATATGTTTACTTATCATAATATCATATTAACTATATATATAACCATATATATGTCATCATATAATTTTACAAGTTTTAACGTTCGTGAATCACCGGTCAACTTGGGTGGTCAATTGTCTATATGAAACCTATTTCAATTAATCAAGACTTAACAAGTTTGATTGCTTAACATGTTGGAAACACTTAATCATGTAAATAACAATTTCATTTAATATATATATAAACATGGAAAAGTTCAGGTCACTACAGTACCTACCAGTTAAATAAATTTCGTCCCAAAATTTTAAGCAGTTGGAGGTGTTGACGTATCTTCTGGAAATAAATGCGGGTATTTCTTCTTCATTTGATTTTCTCGTTCCCAGGTGAACTCGGGTCCTCTACGAGCATTCCATCGAACCTTAACAATTGGTATCTTGTTTTTCTTAAGTCTTTTAACCTCACGATCCATTATTTCGACGGGTTCTTCGATGAATTGAATTTTTCGTTGATTTGGATTTCATCTAACGGAATAGTGAGATCTTCTTTAGCAAAATATTTCTTCAAATTCGAGACGTGGAAAGTGTTATGTACAGCCGCGAGTTGTTGAGGTAACTCAAGTCGGTAAGCTACTGGTCCGACAGGATCAATAATCTTGAATGGTCCGATATACCTTGGATTTAATTTCCCTCGTTTACCAAATCGAACAACGCCTTTCCAAGGTGCAACTTTAAGCATGACCATCTCTCCAATTTCAAATTCTATATCTTTTCTTTTAATGTCAGCGTAGCTCTTTTGTCTACTTTGGGCGGTTTTCAACCGTTGTTGAATTTGGATGATCTTCTCGGTAGTTTCTTGTATTATCTCCGGACCCGTAATCTGTCTATCCCCCACTTCACTCCAACAAATCGGAGACCTGCACTTTCTACCATAAAGTGCTTCAAACGGCGCCATCTCAATGCTTGAATGGTAGCTGTTGTTGTAGGAAAATTCTGCTAACGGTAGATGTCGATCCCAACTGTTTCCGAAATCAATAACACATGCTTGTAGCATGTCTTCAAGCGTTTGTATCATCCTTTTGCTCTGCCCATCAGTTTGTGGATGATAGGCAGTGCTCATGTCTAGACGAGTTCCTAATGCTTGCTGTAATGTCTGCCAGAATCTTGAAATAAATCTGCCATCCCTATCAGAGATAATAGAGATTGGTATTCCATGTCTGGAGATGACTTCCTTCAAATACAGTCGTGCTAACTTCTCCATCTTATCATCTTCTCTTATTGGCAGGAAGTGTGCTGATTTGGTGAGACGATCAACTATTACCCAAATAGTATCAAAACCACTTGCAGTCCTTGACAATTTAGTGATGAAATCCATGGTAATGTTTTCCCATTTCCATTCCGGGATTTCAGGTTGTTGTAGTAGACCTGATGGTTTCTGATGTTCAGCTTTGACCTTAGAACACGTCAAACATTCTCCTACATATTTAGCAATATCGGCTTTCATACCTGGCCACCAAAAATGTTTCTTAAGATCCTTGTACATCTTCCCCATTCCAGGATGTATTGAGTATCTGGTTTTATGAGCTTCTCTAAGTACCATTTCTCTCATATCTCCAAATTTTGGTACCCAAATTCTTTCAGCCCTATACCGGGTTCCGTCTTCCCGAATATTAAGATGCTTCTCTGATCCTTTGGGTATTTCATCCTTTAAATTTCCCTCTTTTAAAACTCCTTGTTGCGCCTCCTTTATTTGAGTAGTAAGGTTAGTGTGAATCATTATATTTATAGATTTTACTCGAATGGGTTCTCTGTCCTTCCTGCTCAAGGCGTCGGCTACCACATTTGCCTTCCCCGGGTGGTAACGAATCTCAAAGTCGTAATCATTCGACAATTCAATCCACCTACGCTGCCTCATATTCAGTTGTTTCTGATTAAATATGTGTTGAAGACTTTTCTGGTCGGTATATATAATACTTTTGACCCCATATAAGTAGTGCCTCCAAGTCTTTAATGCAAAAACAACCGCGCCTAATTCCAAATCATGCGTCGTATAATTTTGTTCGTGAATCTTCAATTGTCTAGACGCATAAGCAATCACCTTCGTTCGTTGCATTAATACACAACCGAGACCTTGCTTTGATGCGTCACAATAAATCACAAAATCATCATTCCCTTCAGGCAATGACAATATAGGTGCCGTAGTTAACTTTTTCTTCAATAACTGAAACGCTTTCTCTTGTTCATCCTTCCATTCAAATTTCTTCCCTTTATGCGTTAATGCAGTCAAGGGTTTTGCTATTCTGGAAAAGTCTTGGATGAACCTTCTGTAGTAACCAGCTAGTCCTAAAAACTGGCGTATGTGTTTCGGAGTTTTCGGGGTTTCCCACTTTTCAACAGTTTCTATCTTTGCCGGATCCACCTTAATACCTTCTTTGTTCACTATGTGACCGAGGAATTGAACTTCTTCCAACCAAAATGCACACTTTGAAAATTTAGCGTACAATTCTTCCTTCCTCAATACTTCTAACACCTTTCTCAAATGTTCACCGTGTTCTTGGTCATTCTTTGAGTAAATAAGTATGTCATCAATGAAAACAATGACAAACTTGTCAAGGTATGGTCCACACACTCGGTTCATAAGGTCCATGAACACAGCTGGTGCATTAGTTAAACTAAACGGCATGACCATAAATTCGTAATGACTATAACATGTTCTGAAAGCAGTCTTTGGAATATCATCTTCTTTCACCCGCATTTGATGATACCCGAAACGTAAGTCAATCTTTGAATAAACAGACGAGCCTTGTAGTTGATCAAATAAGTCGTCGATTCTCGGTAGTGGGTAGCGGTTCTTGATGGTAAGTTTGTTCAACTCTCGGTAGTCGATACACAACCTGAATGTACCATCTTTCTTCTTGACAAATAAAACAGGAGCTCCCCACGGTGATGTGCTTGGTCGAATGAAACCACGCTCTAAAAGTTCTTGTAATTGGCTTTGCAGTTCTTTCATCTCGCTGGGTGCGAGTCTGTAAGGAGCACGAGCTATTGGTGCAGCTCCTGGTACAAGATCTATTTGAAATTCAAACGATCGATGTGGAGGTAGTCCCGGTAATTCTTTCGGAAATACATCGAGAAATTCTTTTGCGACGGGAACATCATTGATGCTCTTTTCTTCAGTTTATACTTTCTCGACATGTGCTAGAACAACATAGCAACCTTTTCTTATCAGTTTTTGTGCCTTCAAATTACTAATAAGATGTAGCTTCGTGTTGCCCTTTTCTCCGTACACCATTAAGGGTTCTCCTTCTTCTCATACAATGCGAATTGCATTTTTATAACATACGATTTCTGCTTTCACCTTCTTCAGCCAGTCCATGCCAACTATTACATCAAAACTCCCTAACTCTACTGGTATCAAATCAATCTTAAATATTTCGTTACCCAGTTTAATTTCTCGATTCCGGCATATATAATCTGCTGAAATTAATTTACCGTTTGCTAATTCGAGTAAAAATTTACTATCCAATGGCGTCAATGGACAACTTAATTTAGCACAAAAATCTCTACTCATATAGCTTCTATCTGCACCCGAATCAAATAAAACGTAAACAGATTTATTGTCAATAAGAAACGTACCCGTAACAAGCTCTGGGTCTTCCTGTGCCTCTGCCGCATTAATATTGAAAACTCTTCCGCGGCCTTTTCCATTCGTGTTCTCCTGGTTCGGGCAATTTCTAATAATGTGGCCCGGTTTTCCACATTTATAACAAACTACATTGGCATAACTTGCTCCGACACTACTTGCTCCGCCATTACTCGGTCTGACACCATTTGTTCCTTTCGTTCTGTTAACCCCTGGTCCGTAGACCTCACACTTCGCTGTGCTATGACCATTTCTTTTACACTTGTTGCAAAATTTGGTGCAGAACCCCGAGTGATACTTTTCACACCTTTGGCATAGCTGCTTCTGATTGTTGTTGTTGCGGTTGTTATTGTTGTTGGGATGATTATTGTAGTAGTAGTTGTTGTTGTTGTTGTTGTTATTGTTGGGCTATTTGTTGTAGTTGCGATTGATGTTGAGATTGTTGGGATAGTTGTTGCGATTATTGTTGTAATTGCTGTTGTTGTTGTATTGGTGATTCTTATCACCGTTTTCCTCCCACTTTCATTTGACTTGCTTCACATTGGCCTCTTCAGCAGTTTGTTCTTTAATTCTTTCTTCAATCTGGTTCACTAGTTTGTGAGCCATTCTACATGCCTGTTGTATGGAGGCGGGCTCGTGTGAACTTATATCTTTTTGGATTCTTTCCGGTAATCCTTTCATAAACGCGTCGATCTTCTCTTCCTCATCTTCAAACGCTCCCGGACACAATAGGCACAATTCTGTGAATCGTCTTTCGTACGTGGTAATATCAAATCCTTGGGTTCGTAACCCTCTAAGTTCTGTATTAAGCTTATTGACCTCAGTTCTGGGACGGTACTTCTCATTCATCAAGTGCTTGAATGCTGACCACGGTAGTGCGTAAGCATCATCTTATCCCACTTGCTCTAGATAGGTATTCCACCATGTTAACGCAGAACCTGTGAAGGTATGCGTAGCGTACTTCACTTTGTCCTCTTCAGTACACTTACTTATGGAAAACACTGATTCGACCTTCTCAGTCCATCGTTTCAATCCAATTGGTCCTTCGGTTCCATCAAATTCTAAAGGTTTGCAGGCAGTGAATTCTTTGTAGGTGCATCCTACACAATTTCATGTACTGCTAGATCCAAGGTTATTATTGGTATGTAGCGCAGCCTGTACTGCTGCTATGTTTGCAGCAAAGGTACGAAATTCCTCTTCACTCATATTCATGGTTTGTCGAGTAGTCGGTGCCATTTCCTTCAAATAGTCAAATGAAACAAGTTAATCATACAGAATATTAAGAGTAGTCAATAGTATCTCGTAGCATAATATGAACTCATTTATAAAAGCTTTTTCTTCATATTAGCGTTTTATAAGTTTAAATTCGGGTAGTACCTACCCGTTAAGTTCATACTTAGTAGCTAATATACAATTCAACTATTACAATTCTATATGAAAAACTGATTATAATAATATTTCGCGTTCAAACTTTTACACAATATTTTACAAACTTACAATACCGCTTATTTTACATATAGCATGAAATATAGCACACAATAACTTTGATACAAGATAGTTGTGAAGATAATTCTAGCTAGTACACAAGTCGTTCAGTAAAGGCAATAAAGACACGTAATTCATACGTCCAGAAACAAGTCATGCATTCTGGTTTTACAATGACTACTTCCCATCCTTGGTCTTGTGGAACATAACCGTTATGGCCGTTGATAAGATAGCGTGTTGCAACGTCATCAAAGGGACGAGGGTTACGTAATGTCCAAGAGTCCCGTAACAATCTAAAAACCTCATTTCTTACCCCAATTACCGACTCCGTCACTTGTGGGAATGTTTTGTTTAATAGTTGTATCCCAATGTTCTTGTTCTCACTTTGGTGAGAAGCGAACATTACTAACCCGTAAGCATAACATGCTTCTTTATGTTGCATGTTAGCCGCTTTTTCTAAATCACGAAGTCCTATATTCGGATATATTAAGTCAAAATAATTTCTTAACCCGTTGCATAAAATAGCATTTGGGTTCCCCGCAATATATGCATCAAAGTAAACACATCGTAACTTATGGATTTCCCAATGTGATATCCCCCATCTTTCGAACGAAAGCCTTTTATAAACCAAGGCATTCTTGGAACGTTCTTCGAATGTCTTACAAACTGATCTCGCCTTAAATAGTTGTGCCGAGGAATTCTGACCGACTCTAGACAAGATTTCATCAATCATGTCTCCGGGTAGGTCTCTTAAAATATTGGGTTGTCTATCCATTTTGTGTTTTTATACTGTAAAATAGACAAGAGTTAGATTCATAAAAAAAATATTTATTAATACAAGCAATTTTTACATATATCATAAAGCATAAGCACACTATATTACATATATTACACCACACGAATACAACTATCTTATTCCGACTCACTCGTTTCTTCTTCTTCGATTTTGGTTCGTTTTGCCAAGTTTCTAGGGATATATTGTAGTGACCCGAACTTTTCCATGTTTATATATATTAATTGAGATTGATGTTTACATGATTAAATGTTTCCAACATGTTAAGCAATCAAACTTGTTAAGACTTGATTAATTGAAATAGGTTTCATATAGACAATTGACCACCCAAGTTGACCGGTGATTCACGAACGTTAAAACTTGTAAAAAAACTATATGATGACATATATATGGTTATATATATAGTTAACATGATATTATGATAAGTAAACATATCATTAATTATATTAACAATGAACTACATATGTAAAAACAAGACTACTAACTTAATGATTTTGAAACGAGACATATATGTAACGTTTATCGTTGTAACGACATTTAATGTATATATATCATATTAAGAGATATTAGTACATCATAATATCATGATAATATAATAATTTAAAATCTCTTTTGATATTATAAACATTGGGTTAACAACATTTAACAAGATCGTTAACCTAAAGGTTTCAAAACAACACTTACATGTAACGACTAACGATGACTTAACGACTCAGTTAAAATGTATATACATGTAGTGTTTTAATATGTATTTATACACTTTTGAAAGACTTCAATACACTTATCAAAATACTTCTACTTAACAAAAATGCTTACAATTACATTCTCGTTCAGTTTCATCAACAATTCTACTCGTATGCACCCGTATTCGTACTCGTACAATACACAGCTTTTAGATGTATGTACTATTGGTATATACACTCCAATGATCAGCTCTTAGCAGCCCATGTGAGTCACCTAACACATGTGGGAACCATCATTTGGCAACTAGCATGAAATATCTCATAAGATTACAAAAATATGAGTAATCATTCATGACTTATTTACATGAAAACAAAATAACATATCCTTTATATCTAATCCATACACCAACGACCAAAAACACCTACAAACACTTTCATTCTTCAATTTTCTTCATCTAATTGATCTCTCTCAAGTTCTATCTTCAAGTTCTAAGTGTTCTTCATAAATTCCAAAAGTTCTAGTTTCATAAAATCAAGAATACTTTCAAGTTTGCTAGCTCACTTCCAATCTTGTAAGGTGATCATCCAACCTCAAGAAATCTTTGTTTATTACAGTAGGTTATCATTCTAATACAAGGTAATAATCATATTCAAACTTTGGTTCAATTTCTATAACTATAACAATCTTATTTCAAGTGATGATCTTACTTGAACTTGTTTTCGTGTCATGATTCTGCTTCAAGAACTTCGAGCCATCCAAGGATCCTTTGAAGCTAGATCCATTTTTCACTTTTCCAGTAGGTTTATCCAAGGAACTTAAGGTAGTAATGATGTTCATAACATCATTCGATTCATACATATAAAGCTATCTTATTCGAAGGTTTAAACTTGTAATCACTAGAACATAGTTTAGTTAATTCTAAACTTGTTCGCAAACAAAATTTAATCCTTCTAACTTGAATTTTAAAATCAACTAAACACATGTTCTATATCTATATGATATGCTAACTTAATGATTTAAAACCTGGAAACACGAAAAACACCGTAAAACCGGATTTACGCCGTCGTAGTAACACCGCGGGCTGTTTTGGGTTAGTTAATTAAAAACTATGATAAACTTTGATCTAAAAGTTGTTATTCTGAGAAAATGATTTTTATTATGAACATGAAACTATATCCAAAAATTATGGTTAAACTCAAAGTGGAAGTATGTTTTCTAAAATGGTCATCTAGACGTCGTTCTTTCGACTGAAATGACTACCTTTACAAAAACGACTTGTAACTTATTTTTCCGACTATAAACCTATACTTTTTCTGTTTAGATTCATAAAATAGAGTTCAATATGAAACCATAGCAATTTGATTCACTCAAAACGGATTTAAAATGAAGAAGTTATGGGTAAAACAAGATTGGATAATTTTTCTCATTTTAACTACGTGAAAATTGGTAACAAATCTATTCCAACCATAACTTAATCAACTTGTATTGTATATTATGTAATCTTGAGATACCATAGACACGTATACAATGTTTCGACCTATCATGTCGACACATCTATATATATTTCGGAACAACCATAGACACTCTATATGTGAATGTTGGAGTTAGCTATACAGGGTTGAGGTTGATTCCAAAATATATATAGTTTGAGTTGTGATCAATACTGAGATACGTATACACTGGGTCGTGGATTGATTCAAGATAATATTTATCGATTTATTTCTGTACATCTAACTGTGGACAACTAGTTGTAGGTTACTAACGAGGACAGCTGACTTAATAAACTTAAAACATCAAAATATATTAAAAGTGTTGTAAATATATTTTGAACATACTTTGATATATATGTATATATTGTTATAGGTTCGTGAATCAACCAGTGGCCAAGTCTTACTTCCCGACGAAGTAAAAATCTGTGAAAGTGAGTTATAGTCCCACTTTTAAAATCTAATATTTTTGGGATGAGAATACATGCAGGTTTTATAAATGATTTACAAAATAGACACAAGTACGTGAAACTACATTCTATGGTTGAATTATCGAAATCGAATATGCCCCTTATTATTAAGTCTGGTAATCTAAGAATTAGGGAACAGACACCCTAATTGACGCGAATCCTAAAGATAGATCTATCGGGCCCAACAAGCCCCATCCAAAGTACCGGATGTTTTAGTACTTCGAAATTTATATCATATCCGAAGGGTGTCCCGGAATGATGGGGATATTCTTATATATGCATCTTGTTAATGTCGGTTACCAGGTGTTCACCATATGAATGATTTTTATCTCTATGTATGGGATGTGTATTGAAATATGAAATCTTGTGGTCTATTATTATGATTTGATATATATAGGTTAAACCTATAACTCACCAACATTTTTGTTGACGTTTTAAGCATGTTTATTCTCAGGTGATTATTAAGAGCTTCCGCTGTCGCATACTTAAATAAGGACGAGATTTGGAGTCTATGCTTGTATGATATTGTGTAAAACTGCATTCAAGAAACTTATTTTGTTGTAACATATTTGTATTGTAAACCATTATGTAATGGTCGTGTGTAAACAGGATATTTTAGATTATCATTATTTGATAATCTAAGTAAAGCTTTTTAAACCTTTATTGATAAAATAAAGGTTATGGTTTGTTTTAAAATAAATGCAGTCTTTGAAAAACGTCTCATATAGAGGTCAAAACCTCGCAACGAAATCAATTAATATGGAACGTTTTTAATCAATAAGAACGGGACATTTCAGTTGGTATCCGAGCGTTGGTCTTAGAGAACCAGAAAATTTGCATTAGTGTGTCTTATCGAGTTTGTTAGGATGCATTAGTGAGTCTGGACTTCGACCGTGTTTTCTTTAAAAATGATTGCTTAACATTTTTGTTGGAAACTATATATTTTTAACATATGAATATTATGTGATATATTAATCTCTTAACGTGTTTGATATTATGTGATAGATGTCTACCTCTAGAACAAGTCCCATTGACTCACCTAATAATAATGAAGAGTCAAATGTAAATTGGAATGATTCGTGGACTGATTCACAAGTTCCCGAAGAGGAACCGGAAGAAGAGTCGGAACCGGAAGAAGAATCGGAACCGGAAGAAGAATCGGAACCGGAAGAAGAAATAGAACCGGTGGGGGAAATAATAAAACGGTTAAGTAAAAGAGAATCCTCAACCAACCGACCAAGGTTAATTATGGTCAATGGTGTTTCCGCTAAGGAAGCAAAATATTGGGAGGATTACCAATTCTCCGATGAATCGGATTCCGACGAGAATTCCGATGATGTTATAGAAATTACCCCAACTGAATTTAAAAAGGCAAAAGAAAATAATAAGGGAAAGGGCATAAAAATAGAGAAATCTAATTCTAACCCCGATGAACTTTATATGTATCGTCAACCCCCGAAGTCCTTAAGTTGTAACAATGACCCGGGAACCTCTAAACCACCAGGTTTTTCTAAACCAATGTGGACAACGACGGCTCGTATTAGGGGAACATCATATATCCCTAGAAACTTGGCAAAACGAACTAAAACCGAAGAAGAAGAAACGAGCGAGTCGGAATAAGATAGTTGTATTTGTGTGGTGTAATATATGTAATATAGTGTTCTTATGCTTTATGATATATGTAAAAATTGCTTGTATTAATAAGTATTTTTTTTATGAATCTAACTCTTGTCTATTTTACAGTTTAAAAACACAAAATGGATAGACAACCCAATATTTTAAGAGACCTACCCGGAGACATGATTGATGAAATCTTGTCTAGAGTCGGCCAGAATTCCTCGGCACAACTATTTAAGGCGAGATCAGTTTGTAAGACATTCGAAGAACGTTCCAAGAATGTATTGGTTTATAAGAGACTTTCGTTTGAAAGATGGGGGATATCACATTGGGAAACCCATAAGTTACGATGTGTTTACTTTGACGCATATATTGCGGGGAACCCAAATGCTATTTTACGCAACGGGTTAAGAAATTATTTTGACTCAATATATCCGAATATTGGACTTCGTGATTTAGAAAAAGCGGCTAACATGCAACATAAAGAAGCATGTTATGCTTACGGATTAGTAATGTTCGCTTCTCACCAAAGTGAGAACAAGAACATCGGGCTACAACTATTAAACAAAACATTTCCACAAGTGACGGAGTCGGTAATTGGGGTAAGAAATGAGGTTTTTAGATTGTTACGGGACTGTTGGACATTACGTAACCCTCGTCCCTTTGACGATGTTACAACACGCTGTCTTATCAACGGCCATAATGGTTATGTTGCACAAGACCAAGGATGGGAAGTAGTCCTAGTAAAACCAGAATGCATGACTTGTTTCTGGACGTATGAATTACGTGTCTTTATTGCCTTTGCTGAACGACTTGTGTACTAGCTAGAATTATCTTCACAACTATCTTGTATCAAAGTTATTGTGTGCTATATTTCATGCTTTATGTAAAATAAGCGGTATTGTAAGTTTGTAAAATATTGTATAAAAGTTTGAACGCGAAATATTATTATAATCAGTTTTTCATATAGAATTGTAGTAGTTGAATTGTATATTTGCTACTAAGTATGAACTTAACGGGTAGGTACTACCCGAATTTAAACTTATAAAACGCTAATATGAAGAAAAAGCTTTTATAAATGAGTTCATATTATGCTACGAAATACTATTAACTACTCTTAATATTCTGTATGATTAACTTGTTCCATTTAACTATTTTGAAGGAAATGGCGCCGACTACTCGACACACCGTGAATATGAATGAAGAGGAATTCCGTACTTTTCTAGCTTCAAACATAGCCGCAGTACAGGCTGCGCTACATACCAACAATAACCTTGGATCTAGCAGTACAAGAAATCGTGTAGGATGCACCTACAAAGAATTCACTGCCTGCAAACCTTTGGAATTTGATGGAACCGAAGGACCGATCGGATTGAAACGGTGGACCGAGAAGGTCGAATCGGTGTTTGCCATAAGTAAGTGTACTGAAGAGGACAAAGTGAAGTACGCTACGCATACCTTCACAGGTTCTGCGTTAACATGGTGGAATACCTATCTAGAGCAAGTGGGACAAGACGATGCGTACGCACTACCGTGGTCAGCATTCAAGCACTTGATGAACGAGAAGTACCGTCCCAGAACCGAGGTCAATAAGCTCAAGACAGAACTTAGAGGGTTACGAACCCAAGGATTTGATATTACCACGTATGAAAGACGATTCACAGAATTGTGCCTATTGTGTCCGGGAGCATTCGAAGATGAGGAAGAGAAGATCGACGCGTTTGTGAAAGGATTACCGGAAAGAATCCAAGAAGATATAAGTTCACACGAGCCCGCCTCCATACAACAGGCATGTAGAATGGCTCACAAACTAGTGAACCAGATTGAAGAAAGAATTAAAGAACAGACTGCTGAAGAGGCCAATGTGAAGCAAGTCAAAAGAAAGTGGGAGGAAAATGGTGATAAGAATCACCAATACAACAACAACAGCAATCGCAACAATTATCCCAACAATCGCAACATCAATCGCAACTACAACAAACGGCCCAACAACAACAACAACAACAACAACAACAGCAACTACAACAATCATCCCAACAACATTAATAACCGCAACAACAACAACAATCAGAAGCAGCTATGCCAAAGGTGTGAAAAGTATCACTCGGGGTTCTGCACCAAATTTTGCAACAAGTGTAAAAGAAATGGTCATAGCGCGGCGAAGTGTGAGGTCTACGGACTAGGGGTTAATAGAACGAAAGGAACAAATGGTGTCGGAACGAGTAATGGCGGAGCAAGTAGTGTCGGAGCAAGTTATGCCAATGTAGTTTGTTATAAATGTGGAAAACCAGGCCACATTATTAGAAATTGCCCGAACCAGGAGAACACGAATGGACAAGGCCGTAGAAGAGTTTTCAATATTAATGCGGCAGAGGCACAGGAAGACCCGGAGCTTGTTACGGGTACGTTTCTTATTGACAATAAATCTGCTTACGTTTTATTTGATTCGGGTGCGGATAGAAGCTATATGAGTAGAGATTTTTGTGCTAAATTAAGTTGCCCATTGACGCCTTTGGATAGTAAATTTTTACTCGAATTAGCAAATGGTAAATTAATTTCAGCAGATAATATATGTCGGAATCGAGAAATTAAACTGGTTAGCGAAACATTTAAGATTGATTTAATACCAGTAGAGTTAGGGAGTTTTGATGTGATAATCGGTATGGACTGGTTGAAAGAAGTGAAAGCAGAGATCGTTTGTTACAAAAATGCAATTCGCATTATACGAGAAAAAGGAAAACCCTTAATGGTGTACGGAGAAAAGGGCAACACGAAGCTACATCTTATTAGTAATTTGAAGGCACAAAAACTAATAAGAAAAGGTTGCTATGCTGTTCTAGCACACGTTGAGAAAGTACAAACTGAAGAAAAGAGCATCAATGATGTTCCCATTGCAAAAGAATTTCCCGATGTATTTCCGAAAGAATTACCGGGATTACCCCCACA
This sequence comes from Rutidosis leptorrhynchoides, assembly GCF_046630445.1. Classification (NCBI taxonomy): domain Eukaryota; kingdom Viridiplantae; phylum Streptophyta; class Magnoliopsida; order Asterales; family Asteraceae; genus Rutidosis; species Rutidosis leptorrhynchoides. The sequence continues at coordinate 143,311,686 of NC_092343.1, forward strand.
TCGATCCGTTGAATTTCAAATAGATCTTGTACCAGGAGCTGCACCAATAGCTCGTGCTCCTTACAGACTCGCACCCAGCGAGATGAAAGAACTGCAAAGCCAATTACAAGAACTTTTAGAGCGTGGTTTCATTCGACCAAGCACATCACCGTGGGGAGCTCCTGTTTTGTTTGTCAAGAAGAAAGATGGTACATTCAGGTTGTGTATCGACTACCGAGAGTTGAACAAACTTACCATCAAGAACCGCTACCCACTACCGAGAATCGACGACTTATTTGATCAACTACAAGGCTCGTCTGTTTATTCAAAGATTGACTTACGTTCCGGGTATCATCAAATGCGGGTGAAAGAAGATGATATTCCAAAGACTGCTTTCAGAACACGTTACGGTCATTACGAGTTTATGGTCATGCCGTTTGGTTTAACTAATGCACCAGCTGTGTTCATGGACCTTATGAACCGAGTGTGTGGACCATACCTTGACAAGTTTGTCATTGTTTTCATTGATGACATACTTATTTACTCAAAGAATGACCAAGAACACGGTGAACATTTGAGAAAGGTGTTAGAAGTATTGAGGAAGGAAGAATTGTACGCTAAGTTTTCAAAGTGTGCATTTTGGTTGGAAGAAGTTCAATTCCTCGGTCACATAGTGAACAAAGAAGGTATTAAGGTGGATCCGGCAAAGATAGAAACTGTTGAAAAGTGGGAAACCCCGAAAACTCCGAAACACATACGCCAGTTTTTAGGACTAGCTGGTTACTACAGAAGGTTCATCCAAGACTTTTCCAGAATAGCAAAACCCTTGACTGCATTAACGCATAAAGGGAAGAAATTTGAATGGAATGATGAACAAGAGAAAGCGTTTCAGTTATTGAAGAAAAAGCTAACTACGGCACCTATATTGTCATTGCCTGAAGGGAATGATGATTTTGTGATTTATTGTGATGCATCAAAGCAAGGTCTCGGTTGTGTATTAATGCAACGAACGAAGGTGATTGCTTATGCGTCTAGACAATTGAAGATTCACGAACAAAATTATACGACGCATGATTTGGAATTAGGCGCGGTTGTTTTTGCATTAAAGACTTGGAGGCACTACTTATATGGGGTCAAAAGTATTATATATACCGACCACAAAAGTCTTCAACACATATTTAATCAGAAACAACTGAATATGAGGCAGCGTAGGTGGATTGAATTATTGAATGATTACGACTTTGAGATTCGTTACCACCCGGGGAAGGCAAATGTGGTAGCCGATGCCTTGAGCAGGAAGGACAGAGAACCCATTCGAGTAAAATCTATGAATATAATGATTCATAATAACCTTACTACTCAAATAAAGGAGGCGCAACAAGGAGTTTTAAAAGAGGGAAATTTAAAGGATGAAATACCCAAAGGATCGGAGAAGCATCTTAATATTCGGGAAGACGGAACCCGGTATAGGGCTGAAAGGATTTGGGTACCAAAATTTGGAGATATGAGAGAAATGGTACTTAGAGAAGCTCATAAAACCAGATACTCAATACATCCTGGAACGGGGAAGATGTACAAGGATCTCAAGAAACATTTTTGGTGGCCGGGTATGAAAGCCGATGTTGCTAAATATGTAGGAGAATGTTTGACGTGTTCTAAGGTCAAAGCTGAGCATCAGAAACCATCAGGTCTACTTCAACAACCCGAAATCCCGGAATGGAAATGGGAAAACATTACCATGGATTTCATCACTAAATTGCCAAGGACTGCAAGTGGTTTTGATACTATTTGGGTAATAGTTGATCGTCTCACCAAATCCGCACACTTCCTACCAATAAGAGAAGATGACAAGATGGAGAAGTTAGCACGACTGTATTTGAAGGAAGTCATCTCCAGACATGGAATACCAATCTCTATTATCTCTGATAGGGATGGCAGATTTATTTCAAGATTCTGGCAGACATTACAGCAAGCATTAGGAACTCGTCTAGACATGAGTACTGCCTATCATCCACAAACTGATGGGCAGAGCGAAAGGACGATACAAACGCTTGAAGACATGCTACGAGCATGTGTTATTGATTTCAGAAACAGTTGGGATCGACATCTACCGTTAGCAGAATTTTCCTACAACAACAGCTACCATTCAAGCATTGAGATGGCGCCGTTTGAAGCACTTTATGGTAGAAAGTGCAGGTCTCCGATTTGTTGGAGTGAGGTGGGGGATAGACAGATTACGGGTCCAGAGATTATACAAGAAACTACCGAGAAGATCATCCAAATTCAACAACGGTTGAAAACTGCCCAAAGTCGACAAAAGAGCTACGCTGACATTAAAAGAAAAGATATAGAATTTGAAATTGGAGAGATGGTCATGCTTAAAGTTGCACCTTGGAAAGGCGTTGTTCGATTTGGTAAACGAGGGAAATTAAATCCAAGGTATATTGGACCATTCAAGATTATTGATCGTGTCGGACCAGTAGCTTACCGACTTGAGTTACCTCAACAACTCGCGGCTGTACATAACACTTTCCACGTCTCGAATTTGAAGAAATGTTTTGCTAAAGAAGATCTCACTATTCCGTTAGATGAAATCCAAATCAACGAAAAACTTCAATTCATCGAAGAACCCGTCGAAATAATGGATCGTGAGGTTAAAAGACTTAAGCAAAACAAGATACCAATTGTTAAGGTTCGATGGAATGCTCGTAGAGGACCCGAGTTCACCTGGGAGCGTGAAGATCAGATGAAGAAGAAATACCCGCATCTATTTCCAGAAGATTCATCAACACCTTCAACAGCTTAAAATTTCGGGACGAAATTTATTTAACGGGTAGGTACTGTAGTGACCCGAACTTTTCCATGTTTATATATATTAATTGAGATTGATGTTTACATGATTAAATGTTTCCAACATGTTAAGCAATCAAACTTGTTAAGACTTGATTAATTGAAATAGGTTTCATATAGACAATTGACCACCCAAGTTGACCGGTGATTCACGAACGTTAAAACTTGTAAAAAAACTATATGATGACATATATATGGTTATATATATAGTTAACATGATATTATGATAAGTAAACATATCATTAATTATATTAACAATGAACTACATATGTAAAAACAAGACTACTAACTTAATGATTTTGAAACGAGACATATATGTAACGTTTATCGTTGTAACGACATTTAATGTATATATATCATATTAAGAGATATTCGTACATCATAATATCATGATAATATAATAATTTAAAATCTCTTTTGATATTATAAACATTGGGTTAACAACATTTAACAAGATCGTTAACCTAAAGGTTTCAAAACAACACTTACATGTAACGACTAACGATGACTTAACGACTCAGTTAAAATGTATATACATGTAGTGTTTTAATATGTATTTATACACTTTTGAAAGACTTCAATACACTTATCAAAATACTTCTACTTAACAAAAATGCTTACAATTACATTCTCGTTCAGTTTCATCAACAATTCTACTCGTATGCACCCGTATTCGTACTCGTACAATACACAGCTTTTAGATGTATGTACTATTGGTATATACACTCCAATGATCAGCTCTTAGCAGCCCATGTGAGTCACCTAACACATGTGGGAACCATCATTTGGCAACTAGCATGAAATATCTCATAAGATTACAAAAATATGAGTAATCATTCATGACTTATTTACATGAAAACAAAATAACATATCCTTTATATCTAATCCATACACCAACGACCAAAAACACCTACAAACACTTTCATTCTTCAATTTTCTTCATCTAATTGATCTCTCTCAAGTTCTATCTTCAAGTTCTAAGTGTTCTTCATAAATTCCAAAAGTTCTAGTTTCATAAAATCAAGAATACTTTCAAGTTTGCTAGCTCACTTCCAATCTTGTAAGGTGATCATCCAACCTCAAGAAATCTTTGTTTCTTACAGTAGGTTATCATTCTAATACAAGGTAATAATCATATTCAAACTTTGGTTCAATTTCTATAACTATAACAATCTTATTTCAAGTGATGATCTTACTTGAACTTGTTTTCGTGTCATGATTCTGCTTCAAGAACTTCGAGCCATCCAAGGATCCTTTGAAGCTAGATCCATTTTTCACTTTTCCAGTAGGTTTATCCAAGGAACTTAAGGTAGTAATGATGTTCATAACATCATTCGATTCATACATATAAAGCTATCTTATTCGAAGGTTTAAACTTGTAATCACTAGAACATAGTTTAGTTAATTCTAAACTTGTTCGCAAACAAAAGTTAATCCTTCTAACTTGAATTTTAAAATCAACTAAACACATGTTCTATATCTATATGATATGCTAACTTAATGATTTAAAACCTGGAAATACGAAAAACACCGTAAAACCGGATTTACGCCGTCGTAGTAACACCGCGGGCTGTTTTGGGTTAGTTAATTAAAAACTATGATAAACTTTGATCTAAAAGTTGTTATTCTGAGAAAATGATTTTTATTATGAACATGAAACTATATCCAAAAATTATGGTTAAACTCAAAGTGGAAGTATGTTTTCTAAAATGGTCATCTAGACGTCGTTCTTTCGACTGAAATGACTACCTTTACAAAAACGACTTGTAACTTATTTTTCCGACTATAAACCTATACTTTTTCTGTTTAGATTCATAAAATAGAGTTCAATATGAAACCATAGCAATTTGATTCACTCAAAACGGATTTAAAATGAAGAAGTTATGGGTAAAACAAGATTGGATAATTTTTCTCATTTTAACTACGTGAAAATTGGTAACAAATCTATTCCAACCATAACTTAATCAACTTGTATTGTATATTATGTAATCTTGAGATACCATAGACACGTATACAATGTTTCGACCTATCATGTCGACACATCTATATATATTTCGGAACAACCATAGACACTCTATATGTGAATGTTGGAGTTAGCTATACAGGGTTGAGGTTGATTCCAAAATATATATAGTTTGAGTTGTGATCAATACTGAGATACGTATACACTGGGTCGTGGATTGATTCAAGATAATATTTATCGATTTATTTCTGTACATCTAACTGTGGACAACTAGTTGTAGGTTACTAACGAGGACAGCTGACTTAATAAACTTAAAACATCAAAATATATTAAAAGTGTTGTAAATATATTTTGAACATACTTTGATATATATGTATATATTGTTATAGGTTCGTGAATCAACCAGTGGCCAAGTCTTACTTCCCGACGAAGTAAAAATCTGTGAAAGTGAGTTATAGTCCCACTTTTAAAATCTAATATTTTTGGGATGAGAATACATGCAGGTTTTATAAATGATTTACAAAATAGACACAAGTACGTGAAACTACATTCTATGGTTGAATTATCGAAATCGAATATGCCCCTTATTATTAAGTCTGGTAATCTAAGAATTAGGGAACAGACACCCTAATTGACGCGAATCCTAAAGATAGATCTATCGGGCCCAACAAGCCCCATCCAAAGTACCGGATGTTTTAGTACTTCGAAATTTATATCATATCCGAAGGGTGTCCCGGAATGATGGGGATATTCTTATATATGCATCTTGTTAATGTCGGTTACCAGGTGTTCACCATATGAATGATTTTTATCTCTATGTATGGGATGTGTATTGAAATATGAAATCTTGTGGTCTATTATTATGATTTGATATATATAGGTTAAACCTATAACTCACCAACATTTTTGTTGACGTTTTAAGCATGTTTATTCTCAGGTGATTATTAAGAGCTTCCGCTGTCGCATACTTAAATAAGGACGAGATTTGGAGTCTATGCTTGTATGATATTGTGTAAAACTGCATTCAAGAAACTTATTTTGTTGTAACATATTTGTATTGTAAACCATTATGTAATGGTCGTGTGTAAACAGGATATTTTAGATTATCATTATTTGATAATCTAAGTAAAGCTTTTTAAACCTTTATTGATAAAATAAAGGTTATGGTTTGTTTTAAAATAAATGCAGTCTTTGAAAAACGTCTCATATAGAGGTCAAAACCTCGCAACGAAATCAATTAATATGGAACGTTTTTAATCAATAAGAACGGGACATTTCATATATGATGTTTCCCTAATACGAGCCGTCGTTTTCCACATTGGTTTAGAAAAACCTGGTGGTTTAGAGGTTCTCGGGTTATTGTCACAACTTAAGAAATACGGGTGTTGACCATACATATAAAGTTCATCGGGTTTGGAATCAAATTTCTCTATTTTTATGCCCTTTCCCTTTTTGTTCTCTTTTGCCTTATTAAATTGTGTTGGGGTAATTTCTATAACATCATCGGAATCCTTGTCGGGATCCGATTCATCGGAGAATTGGTAATCCTCCCAATACTTTGCTTCCATGGCGGAAACACCATTGACCATAATTAACTTTGGTCGGTTGGTTGAGGATTTTCTTCTACTTAACCGTTTTATTATTTCCCCTACTGGTTCTATTTCTTCTTCCGGGTCCGATTCTTCTTCCGGTTCCGATTCTTCTTCCGGTTCCGACTCTTCTTTCGGTTCCTCTTCGGGAACTTGTGAATCAGTTCACGAATCATTCCAATTTACATTTGACTCTTCATTATTATTAGGTGAGTCAATGGGACTTATTCTAGAGGTAGACATCTATCACATAATATCAAACAAATTAAGAGATTATTATATCACATAATATTCACATGTTAAAAATATACAGTTTCCAACAAAATTTGTTAAGCAATCATTTTTCAAGTAAACACGGTCGAAGTTCAGACTCACTAATGCATCCTAACAAACTCGATAAGACACACTAATGAAAAATTCTGGTTCTCTAAGACCAACGCTCGGATACCAACTAAAATGTCCCGTTCTTATTGATTAAAAATGTTCCATATTAATTGATTTCGTTGCGAGGTTTTGACCTCTATATGAGACGTTTTTCAAAGACTGCATTCATTTTAAAACAAACCATAACCTTTATTTCATCAATAAAGGTTTAAAAAGCTTTACGTAGATTATCAAATAATGATAATCTAAAATATCCTGTTTACACACGACTATTACATAATGGTTTACAATACAAATATGTTACAACGAAATAAGTTTCTTGAATGCAGTTTTTACACAATATCATACAAGCATGGACTCCAAATCTTGTCCTTATTTAAGTATGCGACAGCGGAAGCTCTTAATAATCACCTGAGAATAAACATGCTTAAAACGTCAACAAAAAATGTTGGTGAGTTATAGGTTTATCCTATATATATCAAATCGTAACAATAGACCACAAGATTTCATATTTCAATATACATCCCATACATAGAGATAAAAATCATTCATATGGTGAACACCTGGTAACCGACATTAACAAGATGCATATATAAGAATATCCCCATCATTCCGGGACACCCTTCGGATATGATATAAATTTCGAAGTACTAAAGCATCTGGTACTTTGGATGGGGTTTGTTAGGCCCAATAGATCTATCTTTAGGATTCGCGTCAATTAGGGTGTCTGTTCCCTAATTCTTAGATTACCAGACTTAATAAAAAGGGGCATATTCGATTTCGATAATTCAACCATAGAATGTAGTTTCACGTACTTGTGTCTATTTTGTAAATCATTTATAAAACCTGCATGTATTCTCATCCCAAAAATATTAGATTTTAAAAGTGGGACTATAACTCACTTTCACAGATTTTTACTTTGTCGGAAAGTAAGACTTGGCCACTGGTCGATTCACGAACCTATAAAAAATATGTACATATATATCAAAGTATATTCAAAATATATTTACAACACTTTTAATACATTTTGATGTTTTAAGTTTATTAAGTCAGCTGTCCTCGTTAGTAACCTACAACTAGTTGTCCAACGTTAGATGTATAGAAAAAAATTGATATATATATTATCTTGAATCAATCCACGACCCAGTGTATACATGTCTCAGGCTATATCACAACTCAAAGTATATATATTTTTGGAATCAACCTCAACCCTGTATAGCTAACTCAACTGCATATAGAGTGTCTATGGTTGTTCCAAATAATATATACACATGGGTCGATATGATATGTCAAAACATTTGCATACGTGTCTATGGTATCCCAAGATTACATAATATATTAGAATACATGTATAATACAATATAAGTTAGCTAGAATATGATTAATATAGATTTGTTACCAATTTTCACGTTGCTACAACAAGAAAAATTATCCAATCTTGTTTTACCCATAACTTCTTCATTTTAAATCCGTTTTGAGTGAATCAAATTGATATGGTTTCATATTGAACTCTATTTTATGAATCTAAACAGAAAAAGTATAGGTTTATAGTCAGAAATATAAGTTACAAGTCGTTTTTGTAAAGGTAGTCATTTCAGTCGAAAGAACGATGTCTAGATGACCATTTTAGAAAACATACTTCCACTTTGAGTTTAATCATGATTTTTGGATATAGTTTAATGTTCATATGAAAAATCATTTTCCCAGAAGAACAACTTTTAAATCAAAGTTTATCATAGTTTTTAATTAACTAACCCAAAACAGCCCACGGTGTTACTACGACGGCGTAAATCCGATTTTACGGTGTTTTTCGTGTTTCCAGGTTTTAAATTGTGATGACCCGGAAATTTCCGACCAAATTTAAACCCAACCTTTATATGTTTTCGACACGATAAGCAGAATTTGTAATGTTGAATCTCAAAAAGTTTGGAACTACATTCATGTAATCAATTATCTTTTGACCGTGTTTGACGATTCACTAACAATTATGTGTATATAGATATGTATATATAATATATAATAACTAAAAACATTAACAAAGTATTTGATATATATGATACTTTACATGAACGTATTTGTTTCGATATATTTATCGATAGAATTAAGAGATAATATCAAATGATTGAATTATCAGATACATGATGATATGATTATGGGCCAATGTTATGAGGTCCACTGTGATTTAAGAAATCCATTCTTTTTGACAATATTCGAAAAATGGTAAAGTGATCTATAAGTAAGAATGTGGAGTGTAAATAACTTAGATGTTGGATATCGACAAGTTAAGTAACTCGACATTTTTTATTAAGATGATTTCATACGTTTATTAAACCTTTGGACTTTATCCCATGCTTCACCAACAGACTGTAATTTAAAAACTTGAAACCTATTATGAATATATATAATTCTACTTTTCTAAAATGTTTTATGATATAACGATTTAAATTAATATTAAATGTATTTATTCGCGTATTATACGTACATAGTTTTATACTTTTACTATACTTTAACTTTACCTTTACTTTACTTTTACTTTACTTTTACTTTACTTTAACTTTAATAATTCACTTTAATAATTTATACTTTAATAATTCATACTTTAATAATTCATACTTTAATAATTCACTTTAATAATTCATACTTTAATAATTCACTTTAATAATTCATACTTTAATAATTCACTTTAATAATTCATACTTTAATAATTCATACTTTAATAATTCACTTTAATAATTCATACTTTAATAATTCACTTTAATAATTCATACTTTAATAATTCACTTTAATAATTCAAAAATCTATTATAAATATAATTCAATAGGTTTCATTATTTCATAGAAACTTGAAAATATATTTCTCTAAACTCTCTCAATCGATTTATATATATATATATATATATATATATATATATATATATATATATATATATATATATATATATATATATATATATATATATATATTTGCTCTGTATTATTTCAAGATATTATTAGTATACATAAAATATTACGACGGAGTGATGTCCGAGTGATTTCAAAATAGTTTTTTGAATGAGTCGAAGCTAAGGAAATTATGGGTTATAGCTATGGAGGTGATAGGTATGGTTCATGGGTATGCTCGTGAGGTCAATCTAGTGTTTATCATCTCCGTTGCGTCTACGTACTGTCCTGCAATATTGAATCTCAATATTGATACGTGAGCACTCATAACTTAACTTTTATATATCAATAGTGTATCCCTGACTAGTGCTCGAGTATATAGGATTATGCATGCTTGTACATTCGATATTGTCCTTAGATAGGTTTGTTGAATCCTGAATTAGATACATATGCTACTGAGATAGGGTATATGATATGCATGTCATTGGAACGCTAGCAAAAAATTAAGAACTTTTCATTTAGATATCGAATGGTTTCGATGAATGGATTAGAAGTTATAGTCAACTGAATTTTAGTATTATTGTTAAAATGATTATTATTACTATCGTCGTTATTATTTTAATAAAAATATCATTGTTATTATAAAATATCATTATTACTATTATGTTAGTATTATCATTTTATCATAATACCATTTTTAGTAAATATAAATATTGTTATAGAATAATAATAATTATTATTACAAAATAATACAACTTTTACTTATTATTATTATGATCAATATTATTTTATCAAATAAATAGGGGATACAAAGATATTTTTCACCACGCGTAATATAATTACATTAATAATACTTACCACTATAGTTTTACGATATTAAGTGAACTTTATAAATTTTACTACTTAAGATATATAAAAGTATATTTTATTATATATAAACATTAATATAAATTTTTATTAATAAATGACTTTTATTATTATAAAATCTAATAAATATATTTAAATATATAAAACGACTATAGTTAAGTTATATAATAAACACGTATAAATTTTAGAAGTCATTTTGAGTCAAGTTGACTTTTGTTGACTTTTGCATATTAGTCTCGAGCATTAGGATTGTGGTACACTACGACTTGACCTAAATTGTTAGACAGATATTGACCAACATATAAATATATACACTTAATATAGGTTCATGAATCCGAGACAAACCCTGCACTTGTTCAGTTCCGTCATATACATAATTGCTACGAAATACAGTATTGTGAGTTTCATTACTCCCTTTTCATATATATTTTTGGGCTGAGAATACATGCGCTGTTTTATAAATGTTTTACGAAATAGGCACAAGTACTAAAACTAATTCTATGTGGGTTTAAACCAGAAATATACCCTTAGCTTGGTAACATTAAACTACTTATCTATGTACGGTAGGCGCGAATCCTAAAGATAGATCTATTGGGCCTGACAAACCCCATCCTGACTATATGATGCTTTAGTACTTCGAGGTTATTTTAAACACACCTGATCTGGTGTACTTCAGAGGGTAAAACATGAACGTTAAGGCTTGTTACCGGGTGCCTACAACTTATAGAATACTTTTATACACTTGCGAGTGTACATATATTTATAAACGAAAATCTTGTGGTCTATTAATATATTGAAATGATTGTTATGATAAACCTATGAACTCACCAACCTTTTGGTTGACACTTTAAAGCATGTTTATTCTCAGGTATTAAAGAAATCTTCCGCTGTGCATTAGCTCATTTTAAGGATATTACTTGGAGTCATTCATGGCATATTTTGAAAGACGTTGCATTCGAGTCATTAAGTTCATCAAGATTATTATTATGTCAATTATAGTTGGATGTATTATCAAATGGTGTGCATGCCATCAACTTTCGTTGTAAAGAAAGTTTGTCTTTTAAAAATGAATGCAATGTTTGTAAAATGTATCATATAGAGGTCAAACACCTCGCGATGTAATCAACTATTGTGAATCGTTTATAATATATACGAACGGGTCCTTTCATAAATCATTAAGTTAGCATATCATATAGATATAGAACATGTGTTTAGTTGATTTTAAAAGTCAAGTTAGAAGGATTAACTTTTGTTTGCGAACAAGTTTAGAATTAACTAAACTATGTTCTAGTGATTACAAGTTTAAACCTTCGAATAAGATAGCTTTATATGTATGAATCGAATGATGTTATGAACATCATTACTACCTCAAGTTTTCTGGATAAAGCTACTGAAAATGAGAAAAATGGATCTAGCTTCAAAGGATCCTTGGATGGCTTGAAAGTTCTTGAAGCAGAATCATGACACGAAAACAGTTCAAGTAAGATTTTCACTCGAAATAAGATTGTTATAGTTATATAAATTGAATCAAAGTTTGAATATGAGTATTACCTTGTATTAGAAAGATATATTACTATAATTAAGAAAGATTTCTTGAGGTTGGATGATCACTCTACAAGATTGGAAGTAAACTAGCAAACTTGGAAGTATTCTTGATTTTATGAAACTAGAACTTGTAGAATTTATGAAGAACACTTAGAACATGAAGATAGAACTTGAGAGAGATCAATTAGATGAAGAAAATTGAAGAATGAAAGTGTTTGTAGGTGTTTTTAGTCGTTGGTGTATGGATTAGATATAAAGGATATGTAATTTTGTTTTCATGTAAATAAGTTATGAATGATTACTCATATTTTTGTAATTTTATGAGATATTTCATGCTAGTTGCCAAATGATGGTTCCCACATGTGTTAGGTGACTCACATGGGCTGCTAAGAGCTGATCATTGGAGTGTATATACCAATAGTACATACATCTAAAAGTTGTGTATTGTACGAGTACGAATACGGGTGCATACGAGTAGAATTGTTGATGAAACTGAACGAGGATGTAATTGTAAGCATTTTTGTTAAGTAGAAGTATTTTGATAAGTGTCTTGAAGTCTTTCAAAAGTGTATGAATACATATTAAAACACTACATGTATATATATTTTAACTGAGTCGTTAAGTCATCGTTAGTCGTTACATGTAAGTGTTGTTTTGAAACCTTTAGGTTAACGATCTTGTTAAATGTTGTTAAACCATTGTTTATTAAATCAAATGAGATGTTAAATTATTACATTATCATGATATCATGATGTATTAATATATCTTAATATGATATATATACATTAAATGTCGTTACAACAATAATCGTTACATATATGTCTCGTTTCAAAATCATTAAGTTAGTAGTCTTGTTTTTACATATATAGTTCATTATTAATATACTTAACGATATATTTACTTATCATAATATCATGTTAACTATACATATAACCATATATATGTCATCATATAATTTTACAAGTTTTAACGTTCGTGAATCACCGGTCAACTTAGGTGGTCAATTGTCTATATGAAACCTATTTCATTTAATCAAGTCTTAACAAGTTTGATTGCTTAACATGTCGGAAACACTTAATCATGTAAATAACAATTTCATTTAATATATATATAAACATGGAAAAGTTCGGGTCACTACATATAGTACATAAGATTCCGTAGATTAAGGAGGAAATTAAGGAGATGTGTCAAACAAGGTTTAATGTGATGGGATATGAATTTGTCTGTACACCATCTATGCAATAATTGCAATAAGACGCGTCGAGACTGAAAATGATAGGTAGATATTTTTCTACATGGAATGATATGCAAAACTTTTGACATGCAGACCAGGTTCAAGTCCAGACTTATTAATATAACCTAACAACTACTAGGTCGAAGTCCAGACTTCACTAATGCATCCTAACAACTAACTGTAAGACACACTAATGCAGACTCATTAATGCATCCTAACAACTACCTGTTAGACACACTAATGCAGACTCACTAATGCATCCTAACAACTACATGTTAGACACACTAATGCAGACCTGGTTCACTAAGACCACCGCTCTGATACCAAATGTAAATACAGTGGGGACGCATCCCACTCAGTGCCTTCACAGCTAACCGCCTGGTGACCACTGAGCGTACCTCAGACACTGATTTTACAGCCATGCCTCTCGGCAAAGCCAACCATATTCGGACCGTGAGGAGTAAGAGCCAATGCTTCGTCACAGGTAACACTATGAGAACCCCCTCTATGATTAAGCCGACGAGACAGCTTAAACCAGCTCTGATCCCACATGTCATGCCCCGTCCAAAATCTTCCGAACGAATACAATAACGTATGGTACCATCGCGATAAACGGACCTCTATATGCCTTGAACGACTCCATGTAATGTCTTTAAAATGAGTAAATGAACAGCGGAAGATTTCTTTCAGACCATACTGTATTTTGTAGTAAAAATACATATAATGACGTTGAACAACTGAACAATGCAGGGTTGGCCTCGGATTCACGAACCCTTTTGAAAGCTTTGCTAAAAAGAATTACCCACAACAGGACTCGAACCCGCGACCTCACACTAACCCAGAAACACTCCTAAACCAATGGTCTTCTTATTGTTTTTCTCTTTTAATTCACAGACTAAAGTATATTACAAAGATATCTGGCTGTTTCTTCTGCTTTTCCTCTTTTTCTAAAAAAAAATAACCCAGGCCAGGCTCGAACCTGGAACCTCATGTTTAACCAACACAACACCCACCAACTGATCTAACTTGTTTTTGTGATTTACTATCCAACTTAAATTTATCTATTTCATATTAACACCCCATATCACAAGCCCATGTTATCTCGGCCCAACTAATAACCGGCGGCCCAATAAAAGATTACAAGCCCAAACAATTTTTATTAGCCTTTTTAACACATTAATAGGAAGGCCCATGATTAAATTTCCAAGTTTCTGTTTCAATACCCGTAAGGGATCATATATTCTAGATACCTAATTATTTCCTCTTCATCATTCTTAAAACAAAAACCAATTAACACCTTCATCATCATCATCATGAACCCATAATCATAAATCCTAATCGTGATTATCATCACCATTTAACTTACTCATTTCGTACATCATCATTAATCGTTATGATCATAATCATCTTGTATCTCTTTTATTTTCCCATCATCATCATACATCTAACATTACTCTATACGATCATCTCCTCATCAAGATCACGTTCATCATTGTCTTTAACACCATCATATGGCATCACCTTCTCATCAATTCCCTCACAGATTCATCATTACCATTAATCATCTCATATCATCACTATTGGGTCACAGCCCAACAAATGGCATTAAGGTTCACGGCCCAAGTAATATAAACTCTTTGGCCCACAGAAAAAAAACATAACACGGCCCAACTAATCAAATTTTGGTTTAATAGGCATGTTTAAGAAATAGTTGCTTGACGATACAGCTTGGCCAACTTACCACAGCCATGAAAGAAAATATGAAGGGTTTCTAATTTAGAGAAAGTCATGACACAGTTGTAATCAAAACAAAAGGGATATCGATTTCATCATCTTGATCCTAATCAACATCGTTATTATTTAATATGTCCTTTATCTTTATCATCTTATAAGACTTTTAATAAATCAAGTGGGTAATGTCCCCTTTTTAAAAAAAATGTCGGCCAGGAATACTTCTCAATTCCCACTTATCCACATGCAAAGTTTAAATCCAAGTTTACTAACTAAAACTCATTACTAAACCAATTAAATTTTGCTGTAAAGAAGGTATCCAATATTTTGCAAAAACGTGGGATACCTCATGATTTGGACGGCAAAAGGAAGGAAAGAAAAAAATAAACTAGTGAACTAGAACCCACTTGTTTCCTTGGATTCCTATTTTGTCGACTACTAGGACCTAGTGCTCCACATGCCCACTTGTCTTGATAAAGCTATGCCTATTTGTATTAATATTTAATACACCGATTTCATAATATAAAGATAGAGTAATTTTGATCATCATCTCCATTCATAACATACTCACATTTGTCGCGATTACAATCATTCAGGAATATCTCTCTCGTTTGTTTGCACAGAAACAGAAACGGAATTACAAGTAAGGCAGTAGCTGAAAATAGGTGGCGAGGGTGACTATTTTCTTGATAGTTTACGGATGATAGTGGGGTGGCGGCAATAGGTAATTGATGGTGGTGTAGGGAAGACAAGTTATATGTTGTACAAGCTCAAAGTGATAGTAGCATTTTACAATTTAAAGCGTAGTCGAAGATATTGCAGGAGGAGAGGAAGAACACAAAAAATATAACAAGAAATCATGAGGTGTTCGGTGGTTGTGGTTGATTTCTGGTCGTGATGGTGGCATCCGAACAAAAGAAAGATGAATAAGAATCAAGTGGGTGTGAAGGTGGTTTTCAGTGTTTGATGAAGTATAATAGCATAAAAAATAATAATAGAAGATGGTTGTAACCAACGGTTGATGTCAAACGTGTGTGATCTCTCTCTACCTCTCTATGATATGTGTATGTAATTATTTGTATATTTGGTGAGTGATATCGTATCACTAACTGATCACATTTTGTTTTGTAGGATTGATGGTGGTCGACATGAAATATTCGCTCAGGAAGAAATTAAAAATAATTAAAAGCAGGTTGTGCTTGTCAACGGGTTCGTACGATTTACTATTGGTCTATGACAACTTGATTTGATCATCTTGTTTGTATTGAGAAGTTAATTTGAACGGGTAACCAGTTGAAGACAGGAAGGACGAGTAAAAATAAAATATCAAGAAGATTGATGTTGATGCCTAACTGAATTCGATTCTTCATCTATTTAATATCTGGCAAAATCTTTGTGTCATGCTGAATCATTATATCCGGTTTTGATTCTATCAAATTTCTTTTGTTGTGTAACTGTGATTGGGTTTGATCTGGCACCAAATTGGAGACAATAATCATAATCAAATATAGTTAGATTGAGATGTGTAACAGAGTTAGATTCTGAATTTGTATATACAATAATACTAATTTCTATAGTGTATTTGTATATATCAGTATATATATATATATATATATCTATTTTTTTTATATATCTATATATACATATTTTTGTATTTATATTTCATTACTATATATGAAAGGATCCGAAACTAATCATCCGGACATCGTCCATATAGATTAAAAACGAATTACAATAGTTGATAACATCGCGAGGTACTTGACCTCTATATGATACATTTTACAAACGTTGCATTTATTTCTTAAAGGCAATCTATTATTACATCGAGAGTTGACATATTAGCCTAACATTTTATAACAACCAAATGATCTAATCTGCCATTTTCATAACAATAGTCTTTAATGAACTTCAATGACTCGAATGCAACGTCCTTGTATCATAGCTTAAATGGTCCCAAGTAGTATCCTTAACATGAGCTAATGCACAGCGGAAGACTTAATTCGTACCTGAGAATAACATGCTTTAAAACGTCAACATAAAGTTGGTGAGATATATAGGTTTGATGCTAGCAGCGTTATAACAATGGACCACAAGATTTCGTATATAATCATTTCAATAAAAATATTCTAAGTGGTTGAGCACTTGGTAACCATACTTAACATTTAATCACGTCGCATATTCCCTTTAATATGAAATCTTACTACACCGTACCAAGGTGTAGTCGCAAAACGAAGTACTGTGCAACCGTTGAATACTGGTCGTCCAGTCCGGTTGGGGTTGTCAGGCCCGATAGATCTATCAACAGGATTCGCGTTTACAATACCGCTGTAAATAACAGTTACCAAGCTACAGGGAAGTATGCCAGTGGTACAACTCAACGTAGAATATATTTTTCAGTTACTTGTGTCCATAACGTAAAACATAAAATACATGTATTCTCATCCCGAAATATTTAGAGTTTAAAAGTGGGACTATATACTCACTGTTGTCTCGAAGATATATATATTTTTGACTTGGTCTTCCGGTTGATATCACGAACCTATCCATATATAATATATCAATATATTTTCATTTTAAACAAACATCTCGTATATATATTTATAATACTTTTAATACTTTGAATAATTCCTTAGTCCGTAGTTAGCGTTTCGATGTTAGTAATTCAATTTTAATGGTTCATTTTTAGATGTTTAATATACCCGCAATAAATAAACCCCCAACGAAATAAATAAAACTCCCATAAAACCCCATCGTATATGTGTTGGTCGAGATTAATCTTGACCCATGGTACCGGTGTTGTCAAATGACGTGTTGCGTACATAAAGTACCGGTGTTGTCAAATGACGTGTTGCGTACAATCATGGGATCTTATGATTAATCTTCTCGTGTTGTTTACGGGTGATCCTGAACCATATGAAATTGAATTATGAGTACATATATATAAAATATCATGTTATCTTAGAAATATGTGATTTATATCTTTTTTTTCCAATTGATCCCGTAGTTGAAATGATCTAGGATAACCAATTTTGTTTCGGTCATAGTTTCTTCGTTACAAGTCCGTTTTCGTTGATTCAAATTGCCATCTTCTTGGATCGAGTTCTTCTTTAAGACTATGAACTGTAAATACCTTGGTTTGTATTCAAAATCATACGGCATAAGTGAAACATTAGTGAAACATATGAAGTTAAACATTTTGTTACAAAAAAAATCATTTAATGACCATTTTTCTAAAAATACTTATACTTTGAAAAACCAAGTTTTACCTTATTAAATTAGCATATATTTAAGTTATATTACAGGTCTTGAAGTATTTTAAAAGTTAAGTTAGAAGGATCTATTTAGTTTGCAAACAAGTTTGAAAACATTCAAACTATGTTCTTGTTGTTAAACTTTTGTACCACAAAATAAGATAGCTATATATATATGAATCGAACAAGGTTATGAACATAGATTCTACCTCAAGTTCCTTGGATAAGTTTGCTGTAAAAGAGGAGTAAGAAGCTAGAATCAAAAGGGTGATAGAAGTGGATGAAAGATTGGAAGTAAGTTGGTGTTCTTGGAAGGTTTTCTTGAAGTGTTTTTGTATGGTTTTCTTATGGTGTTTATGTAAGGTTTTTGAAGCTAGATCTTCTTAGAACTTTACTGAATTGTTGAAGGTGTTTAAGGGTTATAAGTGTGTGTGTTTTAGCTAGGAGATTGAAGTAGTAAATGAATCAAAATGATGATACATATATACTCCTAAAAATGTGATCTTTAAGGATAACATGACAAAATTTTAGTTTGTAATCTTATGTATTTGTCAAACAATAATACAAAAGCAATTACCTTATACCTAGGGTAGTAACAAGGGCTGGTTAGGTGGTGATTTGATGTGTATATACCAATAGTAAATACGTATAGAAGCTAGGTATGATACGAGTACAAATACTCTAGATATACGTATAGAAATTTTGTGAAAAATGGAATGAGGATTCAAATATAGCTATCTTTTGTGAATACACTTATATGATTTTATGTATTTAAGTCTTAAAAGTGAGTAAATACATTACTTATACGATATATGTATAAACATTATAAGTCTTAAGTATTTATGTCAAATAACGTTACGTATAGTTATCGTTTTGAAAACTTAAGTTAGTAGTTTCAAAATATACTTATAACTTATAGTTTTTGATACAAAATAAGATATTAAAACATTCATTAATCATGTTAAATATGTATATATACATATATATACGCAAACGTATAATTATCATATATTGTATAGTTCGTGATATCGTCGGTCAAACTAGACGGTCAAACGTTGTGTAAAACTCTTTTCGGAAATATAAATCTCGACAATTTGGATTACTTATCATGTTGGTAAGTTTTAATTTATGTAAATATTAATCTTATAAGTATAGAACGATCGAAAAAAAATGCGGGTCAACTTTAGGGTTTTTGCTTATCGTGTCGGAACCATATAGAGATTAGAGTTTAAATTTGGTCGGAAATTTCCGGGTCGTTACAGTACCCATCCGTTAAAGAAATTTCGTCCTCGAAATTTGGTAGAGGTTGTCATAAATAACCATAGGAATGTTTTCATGACGAATATGAGGTAATAATGAAATTTTATCATTATTGAAAGATTTAGATAAAACGATTTGGTTATGTGAGACGCACGAGCGAAGCTATCACAAAAAAAAAATGAAATGAGTAAATATGGAATCGTTTTTAATCGATGACGTGGTTTAGAATTGATTTCCGGGATTTAAGGGATTTAGGAAAAATCTTACGTAATAAGATTTGGTTATTCGGCGATCAGAATCTTCTTTGATTTAATGCGGTAATCTGTTTCGATTTCTCTGTCGGATATTTCACTATAAATCCACCCCTTCGTTTCCTTATTTTTCACAACTCGCATCTTCTACTCTTTCTCCTTAATTCCTACTTTAAGGTATCCTTTGAAATGCTTCATCCCGTTCTGATTTTTGTTATACTTCTAACTTTTATATCTTTCATTCTTCTCTTCCATCTACCGCCAGAAGAATCTATTCACTTTTATGATTTTCTTGGAATTATAATGTTTCTAATTCTCCCGTGTCTTTACGTCGCCATACGTATTGATATACATGGTTTGTAGTTTCTGGGTGGTTGTTGGGTTTGATATCTTTCCTTATACTTCGATGCTCCTGCTTCTGTTTTCCATAATCATTGTCATCCATAGTTAATATTCTCTCCTATTTGCTGTGATCTATACCCCAATTTCTATTTTGGGACTTTGTCCCTTCGTTTCTTCTTCCCGTCCTTGAGTCAAGCGATCAATAGTTCGGAATTCGTAGGTATAAAATTTGGAATGAACCTAGCTATTGGTTTTAGAATAAAATTGTAATGGCACGATCTTGATTCGTTAAATTACTCGAATATTCCGGAAAAATAGAACTATCAAGGTGATACGTTCTAATATGTTTGGAGACTTGATAGAATGTAAGAGCCGTGTAACATGGCACATGATGACGGTACTGTGAATCATCACATTCCATTAGAAACTTAACATGACTTACTGTAATATAATGAAGTTGATCAAGTTTCATTATATTATACTAATTCATGTATCAGTTCCCAACACTACTTCAAAACATTCCTATTTTAAACTTGAAGGTTTTAGAACTTAGAAACTAACACAGTTTCTTTTATATTGTAACGCAGATATTACGGAGAAATACATGATTTTGGATAAGAACAGTTGTGAGAATATCTCCAGAAATATGGAGGATATGTATAACAAAAGATATGAAGATATCTTATAATATCTAAGATAAGATGATGATGAAGAATATCATCGGGAAAGGTTTAGGATAAGGGGTAGGTTTTTTTTTTTTTTTTACTAATGGTTTCAGCAAGCACTGAATCGTTTGAATCCTTTGAAAGCAGATTCAGTTCTTGTGATTTATCTACATCCTCCTTCATACTTTGCTCAATCCGTTTTCCAGTTCCAACTCTCCTCTTTTTCTAAGCTTTACCAATACAATGTACTTCATCATTAAACTTTTGACTGTTAAAGTCGTTTACAGTTTTTTTTTTTTTTTTTTTGTTTTTTTTTTTTTCTGCTTCTTCAGCATTTCAAGAACTACTTCATAGTCCAGGATGTTTTTCAGAACTTCACATTCGAAAAATGTAATTCTTAGGGATAGTCGTTCTCGGTATAACTGGGAGAATTTCTACGAGATTTTCAAAATACTGATTGCGGGTTTCGCCAAAGAGATAACGAGTTGCTGGTACGTCTGCTGATGATGTTGTGAAAAAGGTTCTCCGGTAACAACGTCGAAAGGACAAAGTATAAATATCGAGATTATAATAGGAGTAGTCTCACTGAGAAGTCGAAGTGGAGCTGTGACAAAATTAGCTTCTTGAAAAGGAATCGTATGATTGTTTTTGATAATGAATGATAAGGAATTCGACGCGGATACGTTTTAACTATAACTTCGGTTTCGAAAATTTTTCAGGTGCATCACTGTATGCATAAATCTTTCTTCCGTAAACGAGGTGCGGCTGGTTCAACTTCTCGATCGAGGTGTTTTCAAGAATCATGAAAAGATTTGAATGAGGATTATAATTGTCGAAGTACAAATGAGGTTTAGGATGAAATCAAGTGGCAAAATTGAAGAATTGTTTAGTTTCATATGTTATAATCAACATTTTATTTCATTTTAATTGTCCAATGTTTCTTCTTTATGCCACTTGTTGGATTTGGATAGGTAAAAAAAAAATTCAAATATGAAATTTAAATGGAAATGGTTATTCTGGGGTGAACGGATACGTATATCGATGGTTGTAAGTAAAATAACAAATGACCGTTGAATCAGATTCAAGAATGTACAATATAACTTATTAATGTGAATTCTAAATATTCCTCGGGTACTACCCACCCGTTAAAATATTTTCATCATTATTAGTTTGTACGAAGGAATTTTTAATTACTATCTTTATGAAAATATACTTGCATATATATTTTCTTCAGAGATAATCATAGATTTAATGAGTCAATAAGATAATAAACTCATTTGATTTATCGTTAATTCTAGATTACATAATCTCTAAGACTTTAGAAATTACATAATCGTCATACGATACGTAAAGCGAAGATAATCGATGTAGAACGATATATAGAACGAAGATCATACTCGAAGTACAGATATTGAGTCGTGTGATGTTGATATTCGAGATACAGATTGTGATGTTGAGATTTTGGGGGTGACAAGAGTACTGTCGGCATTGATGATGGTGGTATAGATTATGCTGCTGGTGCTGCTGCTGGTGTTTGTAACCTTCGCACCGTATTTTCTAAAGCCACTACCCGAGCGCGAAGCTCGTTGACTTCTTCTATTATACCGGGATGATTGACGGTTGGAACGAGCGAATGAACAAGATTCGAAATATGGGATAGTATGTAATCATGACGAGATACTCTAGAAATGAGCGAGAAAATGGTGTTTCGAATAGGTTCACCGGTAAGTGCTTCAGGTTCATCGTTAAGAGGACAATTTGGTGGATGGAATGGATCACCTTCTTCTTGCCTCCAGAGATTTAGTATATTACGAACCCATCCCCAATTCATCCAAAATAGATGATGGGAAATTGGTTGATCCATTCCGGTGACGCTGTTCTCGGAGCTCGAATGGAAATCCATATCGGCGTAGCTATCGAAGTCGGAGGAATTCGAACTGGATGAAGAATCCATCTTGTATAGTCGGAGAAGTGAATTTTTGGTTTGGAATAGATTATAGGAGTTGGGTTTGGTACTCTTCAATACATAATTTACATATGTATATATAATATCAAAATCCCATGAATTACGGAGAATCTTTGAAATACGTCAGGCAATGTCTATAGTAACAGATACGCTAAGATATGAATTTTGTCTATACACTATCGATGCACTAAATGCAGTAAGACGTGTCTAGACTTAAGAATGATAAGCAGGCAGTTCCCTAAGGATGATAAGCAGATGATTTCCGACTAGGATTGATAAGCAAAACTTTTGACAGGCAGACACGGTCAAAGTCCAGACTCACTTAATGTATCCTAACAACTACTAGTTAGACACACTAATGCAAGGCCTGGTTCGCTAAGACCAACGCTCTGATACCAACTGAAAGGATCCGAAACTAATCATCCGGACATCGTCCATATAGATTAAAAACGAATTACAATAGTTGATAACATCGCGAGGTACTTGACCTCTATATGATACATTTTACAAACGTTGCATTTATTTCTTAAAGGCAATCTATTATTACATCGAGAGTTGACATATTAGCCTAACATTTTATAACAACCAAATGATCTAATCTGCCATTTTCATAACAATAGTCTTTAATGAACTTCAATGACTCGAATGCAACGTCCTTGTATCATAGCTTAAATGGTCCCAAGTAGTATCCTTAACATGAGCTAATGCACAGCGGAAGACTTAATTCGTACCTGAGAATAACATGCTTTAAAACGTCAACATAAAGTTGGTGAGATATATAGGTTTGATGCTAGCAGCGTTATAACAATGGACCACAAGATTTCGTATATAATCATTTCAATAAAAATATTCTAAGTGGTTGAGCACTTGGTAACCATACTTAACATTTAATCACGTCGCATATTCCCTTTAATATGAAATCTTACTACACCGTACCAAGGTGTAGTCGCAAAACGAAGTACTGTGCAACCGTTGAATACTGGTCGTCCAGTCCGGTTGGGGTTGTCAGGCCCGATAGATCTATCAACAGGATTCGCGTTTACAATACCGCTGTAAATAACAGTTACCAAGCTACAGGGAAGTATGCCAGTGGTACAACTCAACGTAGAATATATTTTTCAGTTACTTGTGTCCATAACGTAAAACATAAAATACATGTATTCTCATCCCGAAATATTTAGAGTTTAAAAGTGGGACTATATACTCACTGTTGTCTCGAAGATATATATATTTTTGACTTGGTCTTCCGGTTGATATCACGAACCTATCCATATATAATATATCAATATATTTTTATTTTAAACAAACATCTCGTATATATATTTATAATACTTTTAATACTTTGAATAATTCCTTAGTCCGTAGTTAGCGTTTCGATGTTAGTAATTCAATTTTAATGGTTCATTTTTAGATGTTTAATATACCCGCAATAAATAAACCCCCAACGAAATAAATAAAACTCCCATAAAACCCCATCGTATATGTGTTGGTCGAGATTAATCTTGACCCATGGTACCGGTGTTGTCAAATGACGTGTTGCGTACATAAAGTACCGGTGTTGTCAAATGACGTGTTGCGTACAATCATGGGATCTTATGATTAATCTTCTCGTGTTGTTTACGGGTGATCCTGAACCATATGAAATTGAATTATGAGTACATATATATAAAATATCATGTTATCTTAGAAATATGTGATTTATATCTTTTTTTTCCAATTGATCCCGTAGTTGAAATGATCTAGGATAACCAATTTTGTTTCGGTCATAGTTTCTTCGTTACAAGTCCGTTTTCGTTGATTCAAATTGCCATCTTCTTGGATCGAGTTCTTCTTTAAGACTATGAACTGTAAATACCTTGGTTTGTATTCAAAATCATACGGCATAAGTGAAACATTAGTGAAACATATGAAGTTAAACATTTTGTTACAAAAAAAAATCATTTAATGACCATTTTTCTAAAAATACTTATACTTTGAAAAACCAAGTTTTACCTTATTAAATTAGCATATATTTAAGTTATATTACAGGTCTTGAAGTATTTTAAAAGTTAAGTTAGAAGGATCTATTTAGTTTGCAAACAAGTTTGAAAACATTCAAACTATGTTCTTGTTGTTAAACTTTTGTACCACAAAATAAGATAGCTATATATATATGAATCGAACAAGGTTATGAACATAGATTCTACCTCAAGTTCCTTGGATAAGTTTGCTGTAAAAGAGGAGTAAGAAGCTAGAATCAAAAGGGTGATAGAAGTGGATGAAAGATTGGAAGTAAGTTGGTGTTCTTGGAAGGTTTTCTTGAAGTGTTTTTGTATGGTTTTCTTATGGTGTTTATGTAAGGTTTTTGAAGCTAGATCTTCTTAGAACTTTACTGAATTGTTGAAGGTGTTTAAGGGTTATAAGTGTGTGTGTTTTAGCTAGGAGATTGAAGTAGTAAATGAATCAAAATGATGATACATATATACTCCTAAAAATGTGATCTTTAAGGATAACATGACAAAATTTTAGTTTGTAATCTTATGTATTTGTCAAACAATAATACAAAAGCAATTACCTTATACCTAGGGTAGTAACAAGGGCTGGTTAGGTGGTGATTTGATGTGTATATACCAATAGTAAATACGTATAGAAGCTAGGTATGATACGAGTACAAATACTCTAGATATACGTATAGAAATTTTGTGAAAAATGGAATGAGGATTCAAATATAGCTATCTTTTGTGAATACACTTATATGATTTTATGTATTTAAGTCTTAAAAGTGAGTAAATACATTACTTATACGATATATGTATAAACATTATAAGTCTTAAGTATTTATGTCAAATAACGTTACGTATAGTTATCGTTTTGAAAACTTAAGTTAGTAGTTTCAAAATATACTTATAACTTATAGTTTTTGATACAAAATAAGATATTAAAACATTCATTAATCATGTTAAATATGTATATATACATATATATACGCAAACGTATAATTATCATATATTGTATAGTTCGTGATATCGTCGGTCAAACTAGACGGTCAAACGTTGTGTAAAACTCTTTTCGGAAATATAAATCTCGACAATTTGGATTACTTATCATGTTGGTAAGTTTTAATTTATGTAAATATTAATCTTATAAGTATAGAACGATCGAAAAAAAATGCGGGTCAACTTTAGGGTTTTTGCTTATCGTGTCGGAACCATATAGAGATTAGAGTTTAAATTTGGTCGGAAATTTCCGGGTCGTTACAATATATAATTTGTATTAAGCAATAATTAGGTATATTAATAATAATATTCAAGTAATACTAATAAGAATAATGATTAAAAGTAATAAAAATAATAATAATAATAATTTTGAATAAAAATGATAATTTCTAGTATTAATAATCATATAACAAATTACATGTGTTAATTTTCATATATTTTATATTGAAATTAATAAAATAGCTAATACTGATTTTTTATATTAATAATGAAAGTAATAATAATATTAGTATAACAATTATATTTTTAATTTGTAACTACATATAATATATTAATATTACAATATATTAATTATGTAATTATGTCATTCATTATATGATAAAATTATTTAAATATTTGATACTTATACATTTTATATATATTACTTTATATATATGTACATATTTATTTACAAGTACAAGTTCGTGAATCGTCGGGAACAGTCGAAGGGTAAATGAATATATGAAACAGTTCAAAATTTTTGAGACTCAACCTTACAGACTTTGCTTAGCGTGTCAAAAATATTAAATCGTATCGAGAGTTCGGTTTAGAATTAGTCGAAAATTTCCGGGTCACTACAACGCGGCCCTAGGTGGTGCGACATGGCCTAAAGCTCGAAACATGAAAGGTGCCTTTTTGACCCAAAAGGCATGTTGGTCCAAAACGTTGTATATTAATTCCTAGTCATTTTGGAACGGTTTTAACATCAAAATACACTTGTTTAGACACCATTTAAGTGGTGTTGGTTCCAAAGTATTGTACCATTTCATTATGATCATGCATGAAAGGTTGTAACTTATCATTGTACCTTTTGGCTAACTATAAATAAAAGTATTCATTCATTGATGAATGGTTCCAAAATTTTATGATTCTAACAACACTTTTGAAATGACCCGTCCATATTACTATAAACGTAGTACGTTATTCATTATTCCTATAGCGAGGTATTTGACCTCTATATGATACGTTTTTAGAAAATATTGCATTCTTTTCATAAAAAGCACACCATTATTATACATAATGCATGTTTTAAACAAGTGGGCGATTATTTAAGGAATAATCCCCATATTACATAAATACTACACACGTGACATAAAAGTCGAATATATTACATGACATAGGTTTTATTGAATGCAACATTTCATTTAAACAAAAGCATGAGACTCCATGCACAGCTTGCTCAGATAATGCAACAGCAGAAGACTTTCTTAAGGACCTGAGAATAAACATGCTTAAACAGTCAACACAAAGGTTGGTGAGATATATAGGTTTAAAGCTATCATCGATATAAATATAGACCACAAGATTTCATAGTTATAAACATTTCAATAAAGATATTCTATAAGTTGTTGAGCGCTTCGGTATTCATACTTAACAAATAATGTGGCATATTCCCTTTATTATGAAATCTCCCTACACTATACCAAGTGTAGTAAAAACGAAGTACTATGCAACCATTTACGATACTAGAGCGACTAGCCCAGTTGGGGTTGTCAAACCCGATAGATCTATCAATAGGATCCGCGCTTACATGTTCTTACAACATGTAAATATTAGTTACCAAGCTATTAGGGAAGATATGCAAGGTGGTACAACTCAACGTAGAATATATTTTAAGTACTTGTGTCCATAGCGTAAAACATAAAATGCATGTATTCTCATCCCAAAATATTTTTAGAGTTTAAAAATGGGAATATACTCACGGTAGTAAAAGTATATTAATAATAAGTTTTCAACTTATTAAAAATATGGCCGTCATCCTTGGATTCACGAACCTATAACAATAATAATGATTCAGATAATAATAATACGACATATGAATAAAATATAGCAAGTTCATAGAATACTTATATATTAATTTTTAACATTTTCATGTTAGTATTCCTTTGTTAGTTGTCCTTTGATAGTAGTCCTTTGTTAGTAGTCCAAATATAGTCCAAAAGTCCAATAGTCCAATAGTCCAACAGTCCAATAATCGGTATGTATATATAATCTTAGAATTACCCCACCGCATATTGTATACGTATTGTTATAGATTCAATCATGACCCATGGTACGCATATTGTCTTAGAATTAACCCAGACGTATTGTGTACATGGTGTTTTTCGATTTATCCGAACGTATTGTATACGTATTGTCATGGAACGTACCAAGATTATTATATATATACAATCTCGGAATTAACTAAGATTATAATATTTTGTTATACTAATGATAACATGTCCAAATATATATAGGATATAGGAAAAGTTAGCAAGGATATGGTTAATATAGTTTTTATAAGATAAATTTCGTCCATATAAAGTTAATTTTAGCAGATTTTGTTTTGCTCGCCAAATATTCATTACAACTCCGTTTAAAGTGAATCAAATTGCTATGGATTCATTAAGAAGTTAATTTTTTAAAACTAATTCGAAAAGTTCAGCCCAAGTAGTAATTTTTAGTGTTTTACCCTCTTTTTGTGCCGGTAGTCAGATTTGGAAGAATCCCGGCATCTACCCGATATATGATTTTTGATAAAATACTTCCACCTTGTCTAAAATCATGAAAAAATTACTGGAAGTATTATTTACATATATTAACATATTTCCAAAGTCTTAGCCTCGAACTCAAAGTCTAAGATAGGTTTTTAATTCCCAACTCAAAACAGCCCGCTTTTTACCGAATGGAGATTAAACGATATATGTTAAGTTTCAAGGTGTTCTTCATATGTACAAGTTATAAGTTCTTATATTAACTTAATATAACATCATAATACATATAAATAAGTGTTATTAGAGTTAAGCTAGAAAGATTAGATTTGTTTTTCAAACAAGTTTAGAATCAACTAAACTATGTTCTAGTTTATAAACTTTTATATAGATAGCTATAAACATATGTATTGAACAAGAGTTGAAGTAGAGTTTTTACCTCAAGTTTAGAATGTAAAGTTGCTGGAATTAAGTAGTAAAACAAAGAATAAGAGAGTTCTTGTAAGTGTGTGTGAAAATTGTAAGTAAAATTTGGAAAATGAATGTGTAAAAATGAGTTAGAAATAGTGCTTATTTATAGGCTCATAAATTTGGTTTTTAGTGAAAAATATCTAAGATAAGTTAAAAACCATTAGGTCATGCATGACATAATACATCAATAATTGTAGATTACTATTCGTATATACCAATAGTAAATACTTCTAGAAGCTGCGTATAATACGCGTATAAATACCATATAAATACGTAATTGTAGATTTCTATTGGTATATACCAATAGTAAATACTTCTAAAAGCTGCGTATAATACGCATATAAATACCATTTAAATACCGTATAAAATACTGTATAAATACGAGTAGAATTCTTGAGAAAAATGAACGGAAATACGAATATAGCTATCCCTTATCTGTATTTGTATATTATTAAGTGTATTCAATACTTTTAAGGATGTATTTATACTCATAATACATTGTATGTAAATACATTTTAACATAAGTTAATTACGTCGTTTAAAAAGTAACATATATATTGTCCGAAAACTCTTTAAATTAATAGTATGAAAATGTATATATAATACCTTGTTAATACACTTAATGATATATTTAATTATCATATTTTCAAGTTATATATATATATATATATATATATATATATATATATATATATATATATATATATATATATATATATATATAATTAATACAAATTATGACGTTCGTGAATCGTAGGAATAAAAGGGTAGTCAAATGCTTATATAAAAATCTTTCCGGAGGTTCAAGACTTATTAAAATTCATTGCTTATCAAGTCGGAATTATTAAATCATGTAGATAGTATAATCAAGTAGTCAGAAAAATCCGGGACGTCACAGTACCTACCCGTTAAAGAAATTTCGTCTCGAAATTTGGCTAAGGAAAGTTTGATAATGAAAACAAGAATATTCTTGTATCAAGAAATATGATGTAACTTGAATTCATATCATGAATTCGATTTGTTCATATAATCATTATCAAGGAAATAGATTAATGGAGTATTTTGAATACCTTGAATGAGTCGAGTTTCGTTTATGAATACCATGAGTTCAATATAGAGTTTCTCACCATTAAGAAATATGGATAGATCAATTCGATTACGTGAAGAGTATGAGTGAAGCTATCATAAAAGATGGAATTGAGAAAATAAAGTTTTGTCTCAACTAATGACGTAGTCACAGTTGATTCCCGGATTTCAAGGAATGTAAAGAAAATCTTCGAAATCTATTTGAGATTTAATTTTTCGGGATTTAAGGAGATTAGGATCCTCATTAATTAAATACGGTAATCTGTCTCGATTGCTCTGTCTGATATTTCTACTATAAATTGACCTCTTCCGTCTCATTATTTTTTTTACCATCTCTACTTTCTTCCCCAAATTCATACATTCAAAAGATTGTGAAAATGCTCAATCCAGTTCTGGTTCTTGACCTGATATTGATGTTCGCCACCATCCTCATTCTCTTCCAGCTTTCTCCGGAGGAATCTGTTTATTTCTACTATGCTCTAGGGATTGTTGTATTTATTATTCTCCCGTGTCATTATATTGCTATACGCATTGATATACACAGTTTGTAATTTCAATTTTTCCCTTAAATTTCGGAGCTCCATGCTTTTCTTTTCTCCACTTTAAGCAAACGATCGATACGTCTCGATTAAGTAGGTACGAAATGTCATAACCCAACCTTAACCATAAGGACGAATACAATTACATATGATTTCATCGCGAGGTATTGACCTCTATATGCGACATTTTTCAAAAACTGCATTCGTTTTTACAATACAAACCATAGCTTTTATTACAAATACAAGATTAAACAACTTAATAATGATTATTGTTTAGCGATAATCTTAGACTTACAAACTTTACATGTGATAATAACAATACGACTTCCAACATATTTTACATTACAAATCCTCCGATATGCAGTTTTATTTTTGACACAAATATGCATACTCAAGATCTTGCTTAAATTCAACATGTTGCAGCGGAAGCTTTTAGTTATCACCTGAGAATAAACATGCTTAAAACGTCAACATAAAGTTGGTGAGATATAGGTTTAATGCCGGCGGCGTTATAAATATAGACCACAAGATTTCATATATAAACGTTTTATTAAAAATATTCTAAGTTGTTGAGCACTTGATAACCATACTTAACATTTAATCAACGTCACATATTCCCTTTATTATGAAATCTTACTACACCGTACCAAGTGTAGTCACCGAAACGAAGTACTGTGCAACCGTTGAATACTGGTCGTCCAGTCCGGTTGGGGTTGTCAGGCCCGATAAATCTATCAACAGGATTCGCGTTTACAATACCTCATGTAAATAATAGTTACCAAGTTACAGGGAAGTATGCCAGTGGTACAACTCAACGTAGAATATATATTTTTAATCACTTGTGTCCATAACGTAAATCATAAAATGCATGTATTCTCATCCCGAAATATTTAGAGTTTAAAAGTGGGACTATATACTCACTTTTGCCTTGAAGGTATTTATCACGACTTGGTCTCCGATAGATATCACGAACCTAACCATATATATAATATATCAACATATTTTCTTTTTAAGTAATCGTTACATATATATATATATATATATATATATATATATATATATATATATATATATATACTTTTAATACTTTTAATATTTTCTTAGTCCGTAGTTAGCAGTCCGATGTTAGTGGTCCACAATTAGTTGCTTAAATAAAATAAATAAAGACCCCATCGTATTCGTATTGATCAGAATTAATCTCGACCCATGGTACCA
Organism: Rutidosis leptorrhynchoides; assembly: GCF_046630445.1. NCBI lineage: Eukaryota > Viridiplantae > Streptophyta > Magnoliopsida > Asterales > Asteraceae > Rutidosis > Rutidosis leptorrhynchoides. The sequence continues at coordinate 143,343,457 of NC_092343.1, forward strand.
TGTTGTCAAGTGACGTGTTGCGTACATAAAGTACCGTGTTGTCAAATGACGTGTTGCGTACAATCATGAGGTCTTATGATTAATCTTCTCGTGTTGTTTACGGGTGGTCCTGAAATATATAAAATCAAATCATAAGTAAATATATATGAAATATCATATTAATTAGAAAATATATGATTAATTTAATTTTTCTCCAAATATTTTCGTAGCTAAACTAGCTTCGGATACCCGATCTTGTTTTAGTCGTAGTTTCCTCATTACAACTCCGTTTTTGTTGGTTCAACTTGCGAATTCCTTGGATCGTATCAAATTTTAAGAATATGAACTAAAAATACCTTAGGTTATATTCGAAATCACAGGTTATAGGTCAAACTTTGGTGAAACTTATGAAAGTGATCATTTTCCATCATAAAAACAACATTTAATGATCATTTTTCTAAAAATACTTACACTTTGAGTTAAACCATGAAATTTTTATGTGTTAACATATTCATAAGTAATATCATTTTTCCAGAACATAAACTTCCAATTCAAAGTTCAAGATAGTTTTTAATTATCCAACCCAAAACAGTCCCCGATTTCACTCCGACGACGTAGATTAAGTTTTTAAGATGTTCTTTGTAAAACCAAGTTATATCTTGTTAAGTTAGCATATCATTATGATATATTACAGGTCTTGAAGTGTTTTAAAAGTTAAGTTAGAAGGATCTATTTAGTTTGCAAAAAAGTTTGAAATCATTCAAACTATGTTCTTGTTGTTAAAATTTTACAACACAAAATAAGATAGCTATATAAATATGAATCGAATAAGGTTATGAACAAGGTTACTACCTCAAGTTACTTGGACAAAGTTACTGTAAAAGATGAGAAAAATCCTAGAACCAAAAGAGTGGTGGAGTTGGATCAAAAGGTTGGAAGTAAACTTGTATTTTTGGAAGGATTATTGAAGTTTTCTTGTAAGGAATTTATTATGATGATTATGGCTTGTTTTTGAAGCTAGATCTTCATGGTTATTTGATTAGATTGTGACGAACACTTAAGGTTCCTAAGAGTGTGTTTTTGGTTAGAGAAAATGTGTAGTAAAAATGAAATTGGAATGGAGTATAAATGGTGGTGAAAAGATGTATAAATTTGTAATATTGTGCAAAAGTCTTGTAATATGCCAAATTGATTAATCATGCATGCTAAGATCCAAAATTGGCTAACTCATGGCTGCTAATAAAGTGATTGTGATGTGTATATACTAATAGTAAATATGTATAGGAGCTGGGTATGATACGAGTACATATACTCTAGGTATACGTGTAGAAATTTTGAGGAAACGGAACGAGAATTCAAATATAGCTATCTTTTGTAATTATACTTATATTGTTTTATGTATATAAGCCCTTTAAAAGTGATTAAATACATATTTATACGATACTTGTATAAGTATTATAGGTTAAAGGTATATATGTCAAATAACGTTTCGTATAGTTATCATTTTGAAAACTTAAGTTAGTAGCCTCAAAGTATACATATAACTTATTGTTATTAGTACACAATGAGATGTTAAACCATTCTTAGATCATGTTAAATATATATAAATACATATATATACACAAACGTATAATTATCATTTGTTATATAGTTCGTGATATCATCGGTCAAATTGGACGGTCAAACGTTGTGTAAAACTCTTTTTAAAAATATAAATCTCAACAATTTAGATTACTTATCATGTTGGTAAGGTTTAATTTATGTAAATATTAATCTCATAGGTATAAAATGATCGGAAAAATCCGGGTCGTTACACGAAATTTTAAATGAACATTACTAATGTTTTAAGCAGAAAGGAATTATAATAGCACGATTTTAATTTGGTAAATTACCGGTATCACGGAAAAGATAAAACTATCAAGAAAATATGTTCTTGATATGTTTAGAGGTTAAATAAAATGAAAGAATCGTGTAACATGGCACATAATGACGGTATAATCTGTGAATCATCACGTTCCATTAGAAACTCAGCATGACTTTCTGTAATATAACCACGTTGATCAGGCGCCATTATATTATACTAACTCATGCTTCAATTCCCAACACTACCTCAAAAACATTCATAATTTAAACTCGTAGCTTATAGAAATTTAGAAACTAAAACAGTTTCCTTTATGATGTAACACATATAGCATGAAGAGATAAGTGATTTCGGACAAGAATAGTTATGAAGATATCTTCAGAAATATCGAAGATATTTATAATGAAGATATGATGATATTTTGAAATTTTCAGCAAGGATTTAAAATAAGTAAGGAGCAAGGTATTCATGGAAGATTTCATCAGATACTGGAACATCTGGATTACAGGTTTATTTCTTGTGATATGTCCACAGTCTCTTTCATGGTTTGTTCAATCCGTTTTTTAGTACAAAATTTTTCTCTTTTTCTGAGCCTTTCTCGACACACTATTCTTTATCGTCAAACTTTTGATTGTTAAGGTCGTTTACAGTTTTTGCTGCTTCATCAGCTTTTCAAAACTCCTAGAATTGATTCACGGACTGGGGTGTTTTCATAAATTCAAAATTGAAGTATATAAGTTCAGGAGATAGACGTTATATGTATATATATAACTGTTGACGTAGAAACGTTGCGAATTTCGAAATAATGATTGATGCTTCCCTGGATATGGTATGACAATTATCGTTACAATACGTTGATGAGTACATGATAGGATTTCAATAAATAATGATAGTGATTTTTCGGAGAGACTTACGCCAAATGGTAATGAAGCTGCTGATACGTTTACTGTTAATATGGTGGAATATAAAAGGTTCCCTGGTAACAAAAGCAAAAAGGCAAACGTATATATCAAGATTATAATAGGGCTAACCCGAATGAGAAGTCGAAGTTTACTTGTTGGAAGTGTGATAAAACTGAATACTTTGAAAAAGGATTGTAAGGTTATTTTTGGTAATAATAATGTCAAAAGATCTAGCACATATACGTGTTAGGCTGTTATTTAGTTACGAGAGTTTTCCAGGTGTATGAATACATGTGTAAATCTTTTTCGTAGATAACGTGTGGTTGGTTCATCCTCTTGATTATTCATCAGTTGAAGTGTTTTCAAGAATCATGAAGGGTTTGAACGTAGGTTGTAATCGTCAATATACACATGATGTTCAAGATGAAATCATTTAGGATTTTGAATGAAATGAATATATTTCTGGATTTTATGAATAAGAATGACGTTCTATTATAGTTTGAATTCAAAGTATGGTTTTGAAAGATGTAAGGATCTAAGTGTGATGTTATCTATTATGTCTTAACTTGAATTCTGATCTGTCAAAATCAGAATATGTAATTGAATTTGGATGGGAATGGTTGTTCAGATTTCTATGGAAGAATATATATCATTGTGGAAGTAGTGAGTATAGATAATGATTATCAAATAATTGAAGAGTATATACAGTTTAACTTATTAATTGTGAACTTAAATATTTCTCGGGTATTAACTACCCGTTAAAAAAATTTTCACAAATAATATTTTGTACAAGAGAATTTTTATTACAGTCTTTATGAAAATATATGTATGTATATTTTCTTCAGATGTAATACAAATTTAATGAGTTCATATTAAACTCATTTGATTATTGGCTGGAACTAAAAATGAATAATCTCTAAAACATTAGATAATCTTCGTAGAGTATTTTGCTAAACTAATCAATACTTCGTTATTTAATCTTATTGACATTCCTCGGTGAAAGATGTTGGTGCTCGTGGAATTTTTGTGAACTTCGTAAGACACGAATGATATTTTCAAGAAGGTTTCAGGTACATCAGAAATGAAAGTGTAAAATCAAACCTATATTTAAATATTACACTTGGTTTATTAGGGGATATAATTCATTGAGTTGATGCAGAGATTATAGTTAACGATTGTTAAGTTGTTAACGAAGGATGTACATCGTAGCATATTAGCAATATGAATTAACCGAGTAGTATCTACCCTTTAAAAATTCATACGTAATAGCTTAGTACGAAAAGATAAATTATGGTTTCAAAATTTATATATATAAAATATACATATAAATTTCTTGAAAAGAATGAGTTAATATGAAACGACCAGTTCATATTACTATAAACGAGGTACGTTATTCATTGATCTCAATGGCGAGGTGTTTGACCTCTGTATGATACATTTTATAAAATATTGCATTCTTATTTCATAACGACCAAACCTTTCATATATAAATGAAAGTTTTAAACATGTGGGCGATCATTTGAGAAATGATCCCCGAATACATAAGTTTTGGAATATTACAACGTGGGCATAATAGCCAAATATATTACATGACAAAGATAACGTTTATTAGAATGCAACTTTCTTTAAACACAAGCATGAACGACGCCATGCAACACCATGAGCAAGCAATCAGCGGAAGACTTTTAAAGACCTGAGAATAAATATGCATAAACTGTCAATACAAAGGTTGGTGAGATATAGGTTTTAAAGCCATCATAAGATATAATAATAGACCACAAGATTTCATGTTATAAATGTTTCTGCAAAGATATTCTATATGTTGTTGAGCGCCCAGTAACTATACCTAACAGATGTTTTCCGTGCATATTCCCTTTTCAAAGTTATCTCTACACCGTACCAAGTGTAGTAAAATAAAGTACTAAACACCCATTATGAACTAGTGCTAACTAGCCCGAGTGGGGTTGTCAAACCCAATAGATCTATCAATAGGATTCGCGCTTACATGTTAACCACATGTAACAAATAGTTACCAGACTATTAGGGATATATACAAAGGTACAACTCAACGTAGAATATATATTTAAGTACTTGTGTCTATTTCGAAAAAAAAAAGATGCATGTATTCTCATCCCAAAATATTGAAGAGTTTAAAAGAATGGGACTATATACTCACTGTCATAAAAGTGTAGTTTTAACAAGTTTCCAACTTATTAAAATACAGCCGACGTCCTTGGATTCACGAACCTATAACAATAATAATGATTCAGATAATAATACATGTGAACAAAATTAATATTGCAAGTTCATAGAATACTTATATAATAATTTTTAACATTTTATGTTAGTAGTCCATTGTTAGTAGTCCTTTGTTAGTAGTCCAAAATAGTCTGAAAAGTCCAAAAGAGTCCAAAAAGTCCAACAGTCTAATAATCGGTATATATATATAATCTTAGAATTACCCCACGGCGTATTGTGTACATATTGTCTTGCATCAATCCAAAGACGTATTAACTTAGGATTTATCAAAACATATTGTATACGTATTGTCATGGAACGTACCAAGATTATTATATATATACAAGCTCGGAATCAACCAAGATTATAATATTTTGTTATACTAATGATAACATGTCCGAATATATATAGGATATAGGAAAAGTTAGCAAGGATATGGTTAATATAGTTTTTAAGGTGTTCTTCATATGTACAAGTTATAAGTTCTTATAATATCTTAATATAACATCATAATATATATAAATAAGTGTTATTAGAGTTAAGTTAGAAAGATTAGATTAGTTTTCCAAATAAGTTTAAAATTAACTAAACTATGTTCTAGTAGTTATTAGTTATGAATTCTTATATATATAGTTATAATCATATGAATTTAACAAGAGTTTTGGTAAGGCTAATACCTTGATTTAGGAAAGGTAAGTAGCTGAATATGAAGGGGATTTCTAGAGCTTGAAAGACTCCTTGAATTGGTGCTTAAAGATAATCAAACTTGGAAGCAAAACTTGAATCAAAGTAAGTGTTCTTGATTGCTTCTTATATGATGATTATAGATTGTTTTTGAAGCTAAAAGATGAAGAGAATACTTGGGGATAATCTAGTATAAAGATGGGAGTATTTTGAGAGAGAATTTAGAGAATATGAATGAGAAAATGGAATGGAAAAATGGGTGTATGCATAAAAACGTTTTTAAGGTATATATAGACAACTTATGTTGTCTTTTTTGACTAATATCAAGTATAAGTTAAATGGATGATGTCATGCATGACATAATATATTAATCATATAGATTTCTATTGGTATATACCAATAGTAAATACTTCTAGAAGCTGCATATAATACGCGTATAAATACCATATAAGTACCGTATAAATACCGTATAAATACGGGTAGAATTCTTGAGAAAAATGAACGGAAATACGAATATAGCTATCCCTTTTCTGTATTTGTATATTATTAAGTGTATTTATACTCATTGTATGTAAATACATTTTAACATAATACATTGTATGTAAATACATTTTAACATAAGTTAATTTCGTCGTTTAAAAAGTAACATATATACTGTTCGAAAACTCTTTAAATTAGTAGTATGAAAATGTATATATAATACCTTGTTAATATACTTAATGAGATATTTAATTATCATATTTTCAAGTTAAATATATATATATACATATATGTACATATATATAATTAATACAAGTTATGACGTTTGTGAATCGTAGGAATAAAAGGGTGACCAAAAGCTTGTGTAAAACTCTTTCCGGAGGTTCAAGACTTATTAAAATTCATTGCTTATCAAGTCAGAATTATTAAATCATGTAGATAGTATAATCAAGTATTCGGAAAAATCCAAGTCGTCACAGTACCTACCCGTTAAAGAAATTTCGTCCCGAAATTTAAAGTAGTACCTATTCAACGTATGATATCAGTAAACAGATGTGGGTACTTCTGATTCATTTGATCTTCTCATTCCCAAGTGAACTCAGGTCCTCTCCGAGCGTTCCATCGGACTCTAACAATCGGTATGTTGCTTTGCTTGAGTCGCTTGACTTCCCGGTCTATAATTTCGACGGGTTCTTCGATAAAATGTAACTTTTCATCGATTTGGATTTCTTCGAGCAGAATAGTGAGGTCTTCTTTTGCAAGGCATTTCTTCATGTTTGAAACATGAAAGGTGTTATGTACCCCGGCAAGTTGTTGAGGTAATTCAAGTCGATAGGCCACCGGTCCAATGCGTTCGATGATTTTAAACGGCCCCACGTACCTTGGGTTAAGTTCACCCCTCTTGCCAAAGCGTATCACACCATTCCAAGGTGACACTTTTAACATAACCATGTCACCAACCTGAAATTCCAATGGCTTTCTTCGAACATCAGCGTAGCTCTTTTGACGACTTTGAGCGGTTCTCAATCTCTCCTTGATTTGCACAATCTTTTCGGTAGTCTCATGTATGATCTCAGAACCAGTAAGTTGTCTGTCACCTACATCGTTCCAATAGATAGGGGATATACACTTTCTTCCATAAAGTGCTTCGGATGGTGCAACATTAATGCTTGTATGATAACTGTTGTTATACGAGAATTCTGCCAATGGTAAATATTTATCCCATCCGTTTCCAAAATCGATCACACATGCTCTAAGCATGTCTTCAAGAGTCTGAATGGTCCTTTCGCTTTGCCCATCGGTTTAAGGATGATATGCAATGCTCATATCTAGACGAGTTCCTAGAGCTTCATGTAGTGATTGCCAGAACCTTGACGTAAACCTACTGTCGCGATCGGATATAATGGAGATAGGTACTCCATGTCTAGAAATGACTTCCTTCATGTATAATCGTACCAATTTCTCCATCTTATCCATTTCCTTCATAGGCAGGAAATGTGCAGATTTGGTGAGACGATCGACAATTACCCAGATGGTGTCATAACCCCATGCAGTCTTTGGTAGCTTCGTGATGAAATCCATGGTAATACATTCCCATTTCCATTCTGGGATTTCTGGTTGTTGAAGCAACCCTGATGGTTTCTGGTGTTCCGCCTTAACTTTGAAGCAAGTTAAGCACTCCCCTATATATGTTTCAATATATGCCTTTAAATTAGGCCACCAAAAATGTTCCTTAAGATCTTGATACATCTTTCCAGCTCCGGGATGTATCGAGTATCTCGTCTTATGCGCCTTGTCCAAAACCAATTTTCTTAACCCTTTAAACCTTGGTACCCAAATGGTTCCATTAAAATACCGGGTTCCGTCTTCTCGTATATCAAGTTGCTTGTCTAAACCCTTGAGCATCTCATTTCCAAAGTTTTCTTCAGTAAGAGCTCCTCGTTGAGCCTCTTTTATTTGTGAGGTGAGGTTCGTATGAATTTTCATATTCATTGCTCGTACTCGAATCGGTTCTCTTTCTTTCCTACTTAAAGCGTCAGTGACTACATTTGCTTTCCCAGGATGATAACGAATTTCACAATCATAGTCGTTTATTAGCTCAACCCACCGTCGTTGCCTCATATTCAATTGTTTTTGATCGAATATGTGTTGAAGACTTTTGTGATCAGTGTACACTATACATTTGACCCCATATAAGTAGTGTCTCTACATTTTCAATGAAAAAACAACCGCTCCTAACTCCAAATCATGTGTCGTATAATTCCGTTCATGAGTTTTCAACTGTCAAGAAGTGTAAGCAATAACCTTTGTTCGTTGCATGAGAACACAACCAAAACCTTGTCGTGATGCGTCACAATAAATTACGAAGTCTTCGTTTCCTTCAGGTAATGATAAAATAGGCGCCGAAGTTAGTTTCTTTTTCAATAGCTGGAATGCAGTTTCCTGCTCGGAGGTCGATTCATACTTCTTCCCTTTGTATGTTAACGCGGTTAATGGTTTGGCTATTTGGGAAAAATCTTGAATAAATCTTCTATAATAACCAGCTAAGCCCAAAAATTTGCGTATCTGTGTCGGAGTCTTTGGGGTTTCCCATTTTTCAATGGCTTCGACCTTCGCGGGATCAACCTTAATTCCTTGACTGCTAACGATGTGACCAAGGAATTGTACTTCCTTCAACTAAAATGCGCAATTAGAAAATTTGGCATATAACTGTTCTTTTCTTAACAGTTCTAGCACCAACCTTAAATGTTGCTCGTGTTCTTGCTCATTCTTGGAGTAAATAAGGATGTCATCAATAAAGACGATAACAAATTTATCTAAATACGGACTACATACTCGATTCATGAGGTCCATGAATACAGCGGGTGCGTTTGTCAACCCGAACGGCATGACCAAAAATTCATAGTGACCGTAGCATGTTCTAAATGCGGTCTTCGGAATATCTTCTTCTTTTACTCGCAACTGATGGTAACCCGATCTTAGGTCAATTTTGGAGTAAACACGTGATCCTTGCAGCTGATCAAACAAGTCATCAATTCTCAGCAATGGGTACCGATTCTTGATAGTTAGCTTGTTTAACTCGCGGTAGTCTATACACATTCGGAAGGATCCTTCTTTCTTCTTAACGAACAGGATCGGAGCTCCCCATGGTGAAGTACTCGGTCGAATAAATCCACGATCTAGCAATTCTTGCAACTGACATTGTAGTTCTTTCATTTCAGACGGTGCGAGTCTATACAGAGCACGAGCCACCGGTGCAGCTCCCGGTACTAGGTCTATTCGAAATTCTACAGATCTATGCAGAGGTAATCCCGGTAATTCTTCCGGAAATACTTCGGGAAATTCTCTTACCACAAGCATGTCACTAATGCTATTCTCCTTCATGTCAATCTTCTTCACATGTGCTAAGATAGCATAGCATCCCTTCTTTATGCACTTTTGGGCCTTCAAACAGCTAATAAAGTTTAGCTTATGATTACCCTTTTCTCCGAACACCATCAATGGTTTCCCGTTCACGCCGGGAAAACGAATTGCCTTTTTATAACAAACAACTTCCGCTCTCATCTTAGACATCCAATCCATACCAATAATTACATCAAAACTCCCCAACTCAACAAGTATCAAATCAATTACAAATGTCTCACTAGTTAATTTAAGCTTACGTTTATGATAGATTTTATCAGCTTTAACTAGTTTACCATTTGCTAATTCTATAATACATTTATCCTCCAGGGGCACTAAGGGGCAATTTAGTTTAGAGCAAAATTATTTACTTACATAACTTCTATCGGCACCAGTATCAAATAAAATATAGGCAGGTAATTCATCGATAGTAAACGTACCCGTAACAAGCTCCGGGTCTTCTCGTGCATCGTTAGCATTTTTATTAAATGCTCTTCCACGGACTGTACCATATTCACTCTTTTGGTTCGGGCACTTGTTCTTGTAATGGCCCTTTTTTCCGCACCCATAACAAACAACTGCTTAGCATGTCACTAATGCTATTCTCCTTCTTGTCAATCTTCTTCACATGTGCTAAGATAGCATAGCATCCCTTCTTTATGCACTTTTGGGCCTTCAAACAGCTAATAAAGTTTAACTTATGATTACCCTTTTCTCCGAACAACATTAATGGTTTCCCGTTCACGCAGGGAAAACAAATCGCCTTTTTATAACAAACAACTTCCGCTCTCATCTTAGACATCCAATCCATACCAATAATTACATCAAAACTCCCCAACTCAACAGGTATCAAATCAATTACAAATGTCTCACTAGTTAATTTAACCTTACGTTTATGATAGATTTTATCAGCTTTAACTAGTTTACCATTTGCTAATTCTACAATACATTTATCCTCCAGGGGCACTAAGGGGCAATTTAGTTTAGAGCAAAATTCTTTACTTACATAACTTCTATCGGCACCAGTATCAAATAAAATATAGGTAGGTAATTCACCGATAGTAAACGTACCCGTAACAAGCTCCGGGTCTTCTCGTGCATCGTTAGCATTTATATTAAATGCTCTTCCACGGACTGTCCCATATTCACTCTTTTAGTTCGGGCACTTGTTCTTGTAATGGCCCTTTTTTCCGCACCCATAACAAACAACTGCTTCAAGAGCGGATTTATTAACATCTGTGAGAGAAAACCTACAATTTTGAATATGATGCCCTACTTTGTTGCAATTTTTACACACCACCGTGCAATTTCCAAAGTGGGTTCTCTTGCATTTCTGGCATTGGGGTTGTTTCCCCTGGTAGGTATTCTGGTTCCTCTAGTTACTCACACCCTGCGAGACTTCATGCTTGAAAGGACCCGTCCTAATCCATCCGGACGAAGTCCATATCGATTATAAACGATTCACAACAGTTGATTACATCGCGAGGTATTTGACCTCTATCTGATACATTTTACAAACATTGCAATCGTTTTTGAAAAGACAATCTTTCATTACATTGAAAGTTGACGGCATGCATACCATTTCATAATATATCTAACTATAATTGACTTAACAATAATCTTGATGAACTCGACGACTTGAATGCAACGTCTTTTAAAATATGTCATGAATGACTCCAAGTAATATCTTTAAAATGAGCAAATGCACAGCGGAAGATTTCTTTCATACCTGAGAATAAACATGCTTTCAAGTGTCAACCAAAAGGTTGGTGAGTTCATTAGTTTAACATAAATAATCATTTCATATTTTAATAGACCACAAGATTTCATATTTCCATTTCTCATAAACATACATCCCATGCATAGAGACAAAAATATCATTCATATGGATTGAACACCTGGTAACCGACATTCACAATATGCATATAAGAATATCCCCATCATTCCGGGATCCTCCTTCGGACATGATATAAATTTCGAAGTACTAAAGCATCCGGTACTTTGGATGGGGCTTGTTGGGCCCGATAGATCTATCTTTAGAATTCGCGTCAATTAGGGTGTCTGTTCCCTAATTCTTAGATTACCAGACTATAAAGGGGCATATTCAATTTAATAATCCAACCATAGAATGTAGTTTCATTTACTCGTGTCTATTTCGTAAAACAGTTATAAAAACAGCGCATGTATTCTCAGTCCCAAAAATATATATTGCAAAAGCATTTAAAAAGGGAATAATGAAACTCACTTAATGTATTTTGTAGTAAAAATACATATGGTGACACTGAACAATGCAGGGTTGGCCTCAGATTCACGAACCTATATCATTTGTATATATATTAACACATATAATCGTAATCAAACAGATTTATATATTATACCTTAAATTATGTATTATATATATTTAATTTGTATATATATTTAAAATGACTAATATTTAAAAATACCTAATTTGTTAAAAATGTTAGTATGATTAGTACATTCTTATATGTAATATTACTGTAAGTATATTTTTATATCAATAATAGTAACAAAGGTTGTATTCGATTATAATGATAATATTAATAATAATAATACTGATAAAAATATTAATTATAGTAATAATAATAATAATAATAATAATAATAATAATAATAATAATAATAATAATAATAATAATAATAATAATAATAGTGATAAAAATAATAATAGTCTCTAAACATAATACTAATAATAATAATAATAATAATAATAATAATAATAATAATAATAATAATAATAATAATAATAATAATAATAATAATAATCCCTATAGTAATAAAAATGATAATTTTACAAAAAAAAATGTTATTTTTAATAATATTGATAATAATAATTTTTAATAAAATAATACTTTTACTAAAATGATACTTTTCATAATAATGCTAAAAATGTTAGTTTTAGAAATAATGATGTTATAATACTAATGATAATAATCATAATAATATTGGTTTTATTCATAATGTTACTACTAATAATAATAATAATACTAATAATAATAATAGTAATATCAATATCAATAATAATAAATAATATTTATACCTTATACATAAATAAATGAAGAATGGAGGCCCAACAAAGATAAAGCCCAACATCAAATCTATTTAAACTTCTAGTGACCCAATAGCATCCTAATCCATGAGTAGTTTAGTTGGCCCAAGTTGTAAGTCCATGAATATGTTGTTAAATAAGAAAGAAAAAAAAAGAAATCGCTGCAGTAAGGAATCGAACCCGAGGCTTTTAGCTTAGCATTCCACCCACAAACCACTCGTCCACCTCCGCCTTTCTGAATATATCTCAACCCCATTTATATATACACCGTTATTATGTGTTTCATATTATCATCATCTTCTTCATAATCATTATCGCAACATCATTAGTATCTGCAGGTGTAATTCACGTAGGGTTTCTGTTGTTTGCAAGTATTAAACCGGTTAAGCAGAAGATGTGGTAGCGAACATGATCAATCCAATCCAACTTTGAGACATCATCATCATCATCTTCTCGTTACTTCATCATCCATCATCATGATCATTATTAATTATTTTATCAACGTCTCTCATCAACACTATCGTATTCATCACTGTTCGAGCTGTAAAAACAGGTTTTCACTGTTCATCATCTTCCTTGGAGTAACAAAAGAAAAAAAAAATATGGGTTTGATCAACGGAGTGTTCTCGGACTGAAATGGAAATTTAAAAATCAACATAGTAGCAACTGAAATGACGAGGTGGTGTTTTGGCTTGGTCTTGTGTTCGAGAAAAAAAAATATATATAAAAATGGAAACTGTGCAGTAGCTGTTTCCAGTGAATTGTTGTGATGGTTCGTGGTGTTTGAGGGTTACGAACAGAAAAGTAGTAGAAAGGAGGTTAGTGGCGACAGTGGTGATGTTTGTTATGGTTCAAAACGGAAATAAAAAGAACACAGTAGTAATTAACTGAGTTCACGAAGAGAGAGAGGAAGAGAGAGAGAAGAGGTGTATGTTAGTTTACGGTGTTTGTATTGGTGGTTGTAGGTGGGAGAGGGTGACCGGTGGAGGTCCGGCGAGGGGGTGGTCGACGGTCATGGATAGGAACACAAGGTGTGTTGATGATGGTGTGTGGTTATCAATATGCTTATGGCGGGTGCACCATGGTGATGAAGATAGTGATGCTCACGATTGAAGAGCAAGCGAGTGGTTTGAATGATGATCCGTAGTTGATGGTATAGTGAGGTAGAAGAAGAAGCCAAGTAGTTTGTTTTTTTCATTTCATGCATAACAAATAAATATATATAATTGTAAAGATAGTCAATCATCCCACAGTAATCTCAATCATAAACTTATACAGTGAAGCCATCGGTTTCATTTTCTTTTATGTTAAATTCCTTCAACTTGCATTCGTACATATATAATATTAAACTAAAGTAACACTATAATAATACTATAATGTAATTAAAAAAAAAACGTGTGAATCAATATTAAATTCTACCGACAGTTTATTAGGATATTATATCGCACTCCGTTGTTAATCGTGGCGGATAAAAAGGTCTCAGAAAAATCCCAAACTTTTAAATTAAATGTCTTTATTTATTTAGGTCATTATGGTATAAAATTTAGTCATTAATTTAATAAATACAAAGTACATCAACTGTCCCTCTCATTTATGAGTAAAATATAAAAAGTGTTAAAATTAAATAATTAGATCCTAAATATACTTTTAATAAAACTATAACTTATATAACTCATTTTCGGATCACCGTTTATTTTAAAATCATATAAGTTTGAATTAAACTTACTTAATATCAATCGAGACATCAAACGAGTATTACAATCATTAAATATTTATTTTCAACATACTTTATTTATATATATAGATATATTTTAAATAATTTAAATAATAATTATATTAATACCCTATTTTTATTAATTATTATTAACAACAACATATAATACATCAAATTATATTTTGAATTATTATTTATATATACATACACACATATCTATCTACAATTAATTATTCGTGAATCGTCGAGAGCAGTCGAAGGTCAATTGAATATATGAACATCGTTCCAATGTTTTCTAGACTCAACATTACATGCTTTGCTTATCGTATCGAAATCATATAAAGATTAAGGTTAAATTTGGTTGGAAATTCCCGGGTCACTACAATGCTTCTTGTTGTGGTGTTGATAGTTGTGATTCTTATCACGATTTTCGTTCTTCCTCTTGTGGTCATTTGTTTTGGCCTTGGCACCCTTTTCCTTGTTTCTTTCTTTGATTTGGTCCAATAACTTGTGGGCCATCTTACTTGCTTCGTACATTGTTGTTGGATTAGATGCACATACATTTTCTTGGATTATCTCATGTAATCCTTTCATAAACTGTTCAACTTTTGCTTCTTCATCTCCAAATACTCCAGGACACATTAACGCTAGCTCTGTGAACCATTGCTCATAGGCAGTGATGTTATCACCCTTGGTGCGCAAATCCCTCAACTCTGTTTTTAACTTATTCATCTCGTTTCGGGGGCGATAATGCTCACACAGCAAGTGTTTAAATGCTGCCCAAGGTAGGGCGTAAGCAGTATTCTCCCCCACGTTTGCTAGGTAGGTATTCCACCATGTTAAAGAGTTATTTTTAAAAGTATGAGAAGCGTATTTTACGCGGTCTTCTTCTGCACAATTACTTATAGCAAAAACAGCTTCTACTTTTCAATCCAACGCTTTAGTCCAACTGGACCTTCCGTTCCTTCAAATTCATGGGGTTTAAACTCATGAAAGTTTTGTAGGAACATCCTACACGGTTTTCTGTTGTACCATGATGAGTTCCACTGCTAGACCCTGAATGGTTGTTTTGGTTAAGTGCAGCCAATACTGCAGTTACATTTGCAGTAAGAAAACTACAAAAATCTTCCTCGCTCATGTTCATGTGCTGTTTGGTAATTGGAGCAGTTTCCTTCAAAAATAGCCAAATGATATAAATTATTCATATATAGAATATTATAAGTAGTTAATAGTACTTTGTAGCATACTAATAATATGAACTAATTTTTATAAAAGCATCTTTTCTTCTTATTGGCATTTTATAATTGCAGTTCGGGTAGTACCTACCCGTTAAAGTTCATACTTAATAGCTAGTACACAAATTAACTACTACAATCAAGATAATATTCTATCATGAAAAACTTAATACATAAGTACTTCACGCTTAAACTTTTGGTACAATATTTTACAAAATACAATACCATTATTTTACATAAAACATAGGTAAGATGTAACATCCCGTTTTCCCGTAAGTATCGAAAGGTACATACTTAACCATTTGTACATATGTAACTCGTTGTTTATGCGTAATTGTGTGTATATATATATATATATATATATATATATATATATATATATATATATACTTGTTAATGTGTGCGTAAATAAGTCTTAAAGGAGCTTCGGTTAGTGTTAAGCCTTGTGAGACTTAGATATGAGAGTTAGACGTGTATTGGAAGCTTGAACAAATTTAATGTTGTGTAAAACGATTTTCGTATTTAAGATGGTCGAACTGACCAGATCGTACCTTAGGCCGCGCCGCGACAAATGGGTCCGCGCCGCGGCAAAGCAAGGAAATCAGGAACAGAAGTTGAGTTAAGAAGGGTTCATTTTCCTTCGATATGTCACGCCGCGACATTTGGGCCGCGCCGCGGCAATTCTGCTGGACAGATTCGGGTTCTAGCTCAATTTAAGGGATTTTAAGGGGTAAAATGGTAAATTCACATGTGGATCTGATGGGAGCTTTAACTCTCAACCACATACTCATTTATTTCATTTTCCTTTTCTATTTTCTTTCCTATTTCTCTCCCAAAACACAAAACCCACTTAGTTTGATCTTGAGATTTGGAGTTGGAGAATTGTGAATCAAACCTAGGAGCGAGGAGTAAAGTTGTTCCTTGTATCTCTAGCTACGCGTGGATAGTCTCGGTAAGTTCTAACTCTAAGTTTTGAGTTTTAATTGGTTAATGACTAGGGTTTGGGTTACTAGGGATTTGTATGACCCATTTGAGGGTAAAATGGGTGAGTTTGGGTTATGTTGTTGTAATGAAACCCTAATAGCCATAATCTAGGGTTTTGGCCTTGTGATTTGAGGTTGTAAGTGTCAATTGGTGTTGTTAGTCACTAATGCACTTAAAGATTTGTGAAAGATGTATAAATCGGTAGGTTTGACTTGAAAGTGAGTTAAAATGGGTCAAAACGTTCTAGTTGACCTAATGTGATGAAATGGGTATGGATTACACCAAGTTTTGTGTAAATTGAAGTTAATAGACTTTAATTCACTCGTCTTAGTAATCAAAGGCGAATCTTGGTCATTTATGGGCGGCTGTGAGTAGTTGGGTCATTTAATGCAAATTGGGTCATTAAATGCTCAAGTGGGTGTATTATGGTTAATTTCACTAGTTGTGAAATTAAATGTGCACTTAATGATTTAGGTACATTGCGTTGAAGCTCGGAAGTGCTAAATCATCATCCTTGTGATAAGGTGAGTGGAATAATTATACGTTCATGTATATGGCGTGTTTATTTGTGAATGTTATGGTATGAACCATGTGCCGGTAGTTCCATAACATGTATGGGATGGATATAGGATGTGAACCACGTGCCAGCAGCATCGAGTGTGAACCACGTGCCGGTAGCACTATAAAATGAGGCGTGAACCACGTGCCGGTAGTGTCAAAATGTAAACCATCTGCCGGTAGCACTATAAAAGAGTGAGACTCAAATGCGTATGGTGTGAACCACGTGCCGGTAGCACCATAGCGTTATGGTTAACCATATTGTGTTGTGATTAGTTTAGCATTATATATATATGGTGTTGAGTATATGCTAATGAGATTTTGTGTCAATGTACGACTTGTTGGTATTTCGGGTATGATTGACTTGCTATGTGAGTTACATGTTCGTACAAGGTATTTGGAATTTGTGATTGCAAATAGATGGGTTATATATATGTATGTGTAACTATTGCATTCACTAAGCATTGCTTACCCTCTCGTTGTTTACCATTTTTATAGGTTCCGACTTGGACAAGGGTAAGGGCATACGTTTGGACTAGTGGTCTCCAACTTATGTTGTCGGGGGTGCTTTTGGTGTTGGATTTTGAAGTGACCGAACGTTTTAGGTAGTTTAGCCCCAAACCATGCTCGAGTGTCGTTTGGATTATAAACTATCATTTGTTGTTGGTTAAACTTGTATCACATTCTTAATGGCCCTTGTGCCTTTTTGTAAACATTAAACTCGTAGTATGTTTTGACGAATTGTGTGGAATGGGTTACATATTTAATTGGCGCGTAAATGTGTATTATATAAAAAAAATGATTTATCGTACGGACTACGGGTTGGGTTGTTTCAAGTGGTACAGAACATGGTCTAAGGGATTTAGGCGACTTGAGATAGGTGCCTAGACTTGGACCTTATTGTGTGAGCGCTTTATGTGGGACTTGTAGGACTTTGGGTCTAATCGAGAATTGTTAGTGCTTTGGTTTATGTGAACTAACCTTGTGCTAACTGTTTTGTATTGTGTTTAGAAATCATCAATCAAGATGGACGTTGTATTAGCGAGTTAATGCGACGTGCTCGCGTAACAACGATTAGCTACCGTTGTTACGGGTGCAAGTCGTGTCAAACGAGTAATGTACGACGATTGTTGAGCAAGATGGGGTAGTATCATGTATATACTTACATGTTATGCCTCTCGTTCATGGTTTAACCCTTTCCGTTTTATAGAATGAAGACGAGAAACGGACCCGATCATGATAACGGAAGTACAAGCGAGGACGTCGAATTTTTGGCTAAGGTTGAGGCCGTCTTTAAAAAGTTAAAAGCGGATTTTCTTACGGATGTCCGAAAGCTCTTCCAAGATTCGGTCGATGGGTAAGTGACCGATTTGATAAATGAACAAATGAAGGCCACTATCGAAGAGGCCCTTGATGCTAGAAACATTTATCCTCGCGGTGAAGGAGGTGAAGGAAGGCGGGACTTCCACTACAAGAATTTCAAGGATACTCAACCTTCGATGTTTAATGGGGTGAGGGATCCATTGAAAAGCACTTGTTGGATTTCTGATATCGAGGGAGCTTTTCGTACCGCGGAATGTCCTCCCGAGAAGAAGACGAGATATGCGTCTAGCATGTTACGTGAAGAAGGAAAGTTGTGGTGGGACGATAAAATCAATTTATATGGAGAAGAGCAATGTATGAGCTTGACATGGGAGGAGTTTAAGAAGGAATTCTTCCAAGAATACCGAACTTCTTCCGACCTTGATAGAATCCGGGACGAGTTGCATCATTTGCAACAAGGTTCGATGGACTTGGTTACTCTCAAGTCTACCTTTTTGGCAAAGACTCGTTTTTGCCCGGAATATGTTGGTGACGACCACAAGCTAATGAAAGATTTCTACCGTACCTTGAACGATGAGTTAAAGGGTAAGATTTGTCAGGGAATGGCTAAGACTTTTAAAGAGCTATTCGAGTTGGCTCGGGGTTTTGAACCAGAGGTTCCGAGGAAGAGTGATTTCACTTTTTCAAAGAGAAAGTTTGAAGGTTCGAGTCATTCGAACTTTTCAAATAAAAAGAATAAGAAAGGCTCCAAAAGCGTAAATAGTGTGAAGAAGGGTGCTTTCGGGGGTTTCGGGCCTACGTGTTTTAATTGTAAACAAAGGGGACACATGGCCCGTGATTGTACTAATGGCCCGAACAAATTCACTTGCTATAATTGTGGTAAGGAAGGACACCGAAAGTTAGAGTGTCCCGATTTGAACAACGATAATGTTAAAAGGCTAGAGAAGGTGGCGGGTACGGCTCGAGGGCGAAACTATTTGATGACGAACGACGAAGCCAAGCAATCCCACGATGTTGTCTCAGGTACTTTTATGGTTAACTCTAATCCGGCAAGGATTTTATTTGATAGCGGTGCAAATTTGTCGTTTGTATCTCCAAAATTTGTGCCTAAACTTGATAGATCGTTAGCTAAGTTAAGTCGTCCGATAGAGGTCGAAATAGCGGATGGCAAGACGGTGCTAGTGGTTGATGTGTGTAAGAATTGTGATGTCGTTTTTGGTGCCGAAAACTTTAAAATTGATCTTATCCCTATGACTTTGGGCGATTTTGATATCGTTGTTGGTATGGATTGGCTCGATCGAAATAGAGCCGATATTGCGTGCCATGAAAAGTTTATACGTGTGAAGACCCCAAGTGGGGGAGAGTTAATTATTCATGGTGATAAACGAAAAAGACTTGTGCCGATATGCACTTTTGCACGGGCACGTCGTTTTCTTGTTAGTGGTGGCATGGCTTTTCTTGCCCATGTTGTCGATACTCGTGACGAGCCATCACCTATTCGTGAAATTCCGGTGGTTAGTGAATTCGAAGACGTTTTTCCGGACTAGTTACCGGGTGTTCCGGCGGAAAGACAAGTTGAATTTCGCATTGAGTTGGTTCTGGGAGCTACTCCCATTGCTAAAACTCCTTATCGTTTAGCACCAACAGAAATGCAAGAGTTGTTAAATCAAACCCAAGAGTTGCTTGAGAAGGGTTTTATTCGACCGAGTGCTTCACCATGGGGCGCTCCGATTTTATTCGTGAAAAAGAAGGATGGTAGTATGCGGATGTGCATCGAGTATAGGGAGTTGAATAAAGTGACAATCAAGAATCGTTATCCATTGCCTAGGATTGACGATTTGTTTGATCAACTCCAAGGTGCGACGTATTTCTCTAAGATCGACCTAAGGTGCGGCTATCACCAAATGCGGGTCCGTGAGGAAGACATAGAGAAAACGGCTTTTCGAAACCGTTATGGGCATTTTGAGTTCGTAGTTATGCCTTTTGGTCTTACGAATGCACCGGCGGCATTCATGGACCATATGAACCGAGTGTGCCAACCCATGTTGGACAAGTCGGTGATTGTGTTCATTGACGACATACTAGTATACTCGAAAAGTATGAGCGAGCATGAACGTCATTTGCTTGATGTATTGAAGACATTACGAAAGGCGAAGTTGTATGCTAAGTTCTCGAAATGTGAATTTTGGCTAAGGGAGGTTCAATTCCTTGGCCACATTGTGAACAAGGACGGTATTCAAGTGGATCCGGGGAAGATAGAGACGGTGAAGAGTTGGAGACAACCGACTACGCCTACGGAGGTCTGAAGTTTTCTCGGATTGGCCGGTTATTATCGTCGGTTTATCCAAGACTTTTCTAAGATCGCTTCTTCATTAACGAAATTGACAAGGAAGAACGTGAGGTTTGTTTGGGAGAATGAGCAAGAAATTGCTTTTAAATTGTTAAAAGAAAAGTTATGTCAAGCTCCGGTGTTAGTTTTGCCGGAAGGGGTGGAAGACATGATGGTTTATTGTGATGCCTCGTTAAATGGACTCAGGTGTGTTCTAATGCAAAGAGGTAAAGTCATCTCTTATGCCTCTCGACAATTAAAGGAACACGAGACGAGATATCCGACTCATGATCTTGAGTTGGCGGCGGTTGTGCATGCGTTGAAAATTTGGCGCCATTACTTGTATGGTGTCAAGTGTATGATCTATTCGGATCATAAGAGTTTGAAACACCTCTTTAATCAACGAGATTTGAATTATCGTCAGCGTAGGTGGATGGATGTGGTGAAAGATTATGATTGTGAAATACTTTATCATCCGGACAAGAAGAATGTGGTCGCGGATCCGTTAAGTCGAAAGAGTCATCACCCGGCGTTACGATTTGGATTGTTAGGTATGATTATTACTAACGATTTTCTTGAAAAACTTGGTGTGATTCAAATAGAGGCTTACGTTCACAACAAGCATGTGGAGCGAATTGTGGGGCAATCGGAGTTCATTACTATGGGCTCGCGGGGTTTGTTGTCTTTTCAAGGAAGAGTGTGGGTGCCTAAGATGGGAGATTATCTGTAGTGACCCGAACTTTTCCATGTTTATATATATATTAAAAGAAATTGTTATTTACATGATTAAGTGTTTCCAACATGTTAAGCAATCAAACTTGTTAAGACTTGATTAATTGAAATAGGTTTCATATAGACAATTGACCACCCAAGTTGACCGGTGATTCACGAACGTTAAAACTTGTAAAAACTATACGATGACATATATATGGTTATATATATAGTTAACATAACTTTATTATAAGTATGTATCTCATTAGGTATTTTAACAATGAGTTATATACATAAAAATGAGACTATTAATTTAAGAAACTCGAAAACGATATATATAACGATTATCGTTATAACAACGTCTTACTAGGTACATATGAATCATATTAATATATTGATACACTTGGTTAATTATGTTAAATGATAAGTAAATATATTATTAAGTGTATTAACAATGAAACACATATGTAAAAATAAGACTACTAACTTAATGATTTCGAAACGAGACATATATGTAACGATTATCATTGTAACGACATTTAACTGTATATATATCATACTAAGATATATTATATATCATAATATCATGATAATATAACAATTTAACATCTCATTTGTTATAATAAACAATGGGTTAACAACATTCAACACGATCGTTAACCTAAAGGTTTCAAAACAACATTTACATGTAACGACTAACGATGACTTAACGACTCAGTTAAAATGTATATACATGTAGTGTTTTAATATGTATTCATACACTTTTGAAAGACTTCAAGACACTTATCAAAATACTTCTACTTAACCAAAATGTTTACAATTACATCCTCGTTCAGTTTCATCAACAATTCTACTCGTATGCATCCGTATTCGTACTCGTACAATACACAGCTTTTAGATGTATGTACTATTGGTATATACACTCCAATGATCAGCTCTTAGTAGTCCATGTGAGTCACCTAACACATGTGGGAACCATCATTTGGCAACTAGCATGAAATATCTCATAAAATTACAAAAATATGAGTAATCATTCATGACTTATTTACATGAAAACAAAATTACATATCCTTTATATCTAATCCATAAACCAACAACCAAAAACACCTACAAACACTTTAATTCTTCAATTTTCTTCATCTAATTGATCTCTCTCAAGTTCTATCTTCAAGTTCTAAGTGTTCTTCATAAATTCCAAATGTTCTAGTTTCATAAAATCAAGAATACTTCCAAGATTGCAAGTTTACTTCCAAGTTTTCTAAATCCATTCCAAGTAATCATCCAAGATCAAGAAACCTTTGTTACTTACAGTAGGTTATCTTTCTAATACAAGGTAATAATCATATTCAAATTTAATTCAATTTCTATAACTATAACAATCTTATTTCGAGTGGAAATCTTACTTGAAATTGTTTTCGTGTCATGATTCTGCTTCAAGAACTTTCAAGCCATCCAAGGATCCTTTGAAGCTAGATCTATTTTTCTCATTTTCAGTAGGTTTATCCAAGGAACTTGAGGTAGTAATGATGTTCATAACATCATTCGATTCATACATATAAAGCTATCTTATTCGAAGGTTTAAACTTGTAATCACTAGAACATAGTTTAGTTAATTCTAAACTTGTTCGCAAATAAAAGTTAATCCTTCTAACTTGACTTTTAAAATCAACTAAACACATGTTATATATCTATATGATATGCTAACTTAATTATTTAAAACCTGGAAACACGAAAAACACCGTAAAACCGGATTTACGCCGTCGTAGTAACACCGCGGGCTGTTTTGGGTTAGTTAATTAAAAACTATGATAAACTTTGATTTAAAAGTTGTTATTCTGGGAAAATGATTTTTATTATGAACATGAAACTATATCTAAAAATTATGGTTAAACTCAAAGTGGAAGTATGTTTTCTAAAATGGTCATCTAGACGTCGTTCTTTCGACTGAAATGACTACTTTTATAAAAAATGACTTGTAACTTATTTTTCTGACTATAAACCTATAATTTTTCTGTTTAGATTCATAAAATAGAGTTCAATATGAAACCATAGAAATTTGATTCTCTCAAAACGGATTTAAAATGAAGAAGTTATGGGTAAAACAAGATTGGATAATTTTTCTCATTTTAGCTACGTGAAAATTGGTAACAAATCTATTCCAACCATAACTTAATCAACTTGTATTGTATATTATGTAATCTTGAGATACCATAGACATGTATACATGTATTCGACCTATCATGTCGACACATCTATATATATTTCAGAACAACCATAGACACTCTATATGTGAATGTTGGAGTTAGCTATACAGGGTTGAGGTTGATTCCAAAATATATATAGTTTGAGTTGTGATCAATACTGAGATACGTATACACTGGGTCGTGGATTGATTCAAGATAATATTTATCGATTTATTTCTGTACATCTAACTGTGGACAACTAGTTGTAGGTTACTAACGAGGACAGCTGACTTAATAAACTTAAAACATCAAAATATATTAAAAGTGTTGTAAATATATTTTGAACATACTTTAATATATATGTATATATTGTTATAGGTTCGTGAATTAACCAGTGGCCAAGTTTTACTTCCCGACGAAGTAAAAATCTGTGAAAGTGAGTTATAGTCCCACTTTTAAAATCTAATATTTTTGGGATGAGAATACATGCAGGTTTTATAAATGATTTACAAAATAGACACAAGTACGTGAAACTACATTCTATGGTTGAATTATCGAAATCGAATATGCCCCTTTTTTTAAGTCTGGTAATCTAAGAATTAGGGAACAGACACCCTAATTGACGCGAATCCTAAAGATAGATCTATTGGGCCTAACAAACCCCATCCAAAGTACCGGATGCTTTAGTACTTTGAAATTTATATCATATCCGAAGGGTGTCCCGGAATGATAGGGATATTCTTATATATATGCATCTTGTTAATGTCGGTTACCAGGTGTTCACCATATGAATGATTTTTATCTCTATGTATGGGATGTGTATTGAAATATGAAATCTTGTGGTCTATTGTTACGATTTGATATATATAGGTTAAACCTATAACTCACCAACATTTTTGTGACGTTTAAAGCATGTTTATTCTCAGGTGAATACTAAGAGCTTCCGCTGTTGCATACTAAAATAAGGACAAGATTTGGAGTCCATGTTTGTATGATATTGTGTAAAAACTGCATTCAAGAAACTAATTTCGATGTAACATATTTGTATTGTAAACCATTATGTAATGGTCGTGTGTAAACAGGATATTTTAGATTATCATTATTTGATAATCTACGTAAAGCTTTTTAAACCTTTATTTATGAAATAAAGGTTATGGTTTGTTTTAAAAATGAATGCAGTCTTTGAAAAACGTCTCATATAGAGGTCAAAACCTCGCAACGAAATCAATTAATATGGAACGTTTTTAATCAATAAGAACGGGACATTTCAGTTGGTATCCGAGTGTTGGTCTTAGAGAACCAGAAATTTGCATTAGTGTATCTTATCAAGTTTGTTAGGATGCATTAGTGAGTCTGGACTTCGACCGTGTTTTCTTTAAAAATGATTGCTTAACATTTTTGTTGGAAACTATATATTATTAACATGTATATATTATGTGATATATTAATCTCTTAACATGTTTGATATTGTGTGATAGATGTCTACCTCTAGCACAAATCCCATTGACTCACCTAATAATAACGAAGAGTCGAATATATATTGGACTAATTCACAAGTTCCCGAAGAAGAACCGGAAGAAGAATCAGAACCGGAAGAAGAATCAGAACCGGAAGAGGAGGAACCGGAGGAGGAAATAGAACCGGTGGGGGAAATAATAAAACGGTTAAGTAAAAGAAAATCCTCAACCAACCGACCAAGGTTAATTATGGTCAATGGTGTTTCCACCAAGGAAGCAAAATATTGGGAGGATTACCAATTCTCCGATGAATCGGATTCCGACGAGAATTCCGATGATGTTATAGAAATTACCCCAACTGAATTTAAAAAGGCAAAAGAAAATAATAAGGGAAAGGACATAAAAATAGAGAAATCTAATTCCAATGACCCGGGAACCTCTAAACCACCAGGTTTTTCTAAACCGTTGTGGAAAACGACAGCTCGTATTAGGGGAACATCATATATCCCTAGAAACTCGGCAAAACGAACCAAAATCGAAAAAGAAGAAACGAGCGAGTCGGAATAAGATAGTTGTATTCGTTTGGTGTAATATATGTAAAATAGTGTGCTTATGCTTTATGATATATGTAAAAATTGCTTGTATTAATAAGTATTTTTTTTTTTATGAATCTAACTCTTGTCTATTTTACAGTATAAAAACACAAAATGGATAGACAACCCAATATTTTAAGAGACCTACCCGGAGACATGATTGATGAAATCTTGTCTAGAGTCGGTCAGAATTCTTCGGCACAACTATTTACGGCGAAATCAGTTTGTAAGACATTCGAAGAATGTTCCAAGAATGTCTTGGTTTATAAGAGACTTTCGTTTGAAAGATGGAGGATATCACATTGGGAAACCCATAAGTTACGATGTGTTTACTTTGATGCATATATTGCGGGGAACCCAAATGATATTTTACGCAACGGGTTAAGAAATTATTTTGACTCAATGTATCTGAATATAGGACTTCATGATTTAGAAAAAGCGGCTAACATGCAACATAAAGAAGCATGCTATGCTTACGGGTTAGTAATGTTCGCTTCTCACCAAAGTGAGAAAAAGAACATCGGGCTACAACTATTAAACAAAATGTTCCCACAAGTGACGGAGTCGGTAATTGGGGTAAGAAATGAGGTTTTTAGGTTATTACGAGACTGTTGGTCATTACGTAACCCTCGTCCCTTTGACGACGTTACAACACGCTGTCTTATCAATGGCCATAACGGTTATGTTCCACAAGACCAAGGATGGGAAGTAGTCCTAGTAAAACCAGAATGCATGACTTATTTCTGGACGTATGAATTACGTGTCTTTATTGCCTTTTCTGAACGACTTGTGTACTAGCTAGAACTATCTTCACAACTATCTTGTATCAAAGTTATTGTGTGCTATATTTCATGCTTTATGTAAAATAAGCGGTATTGTAAGTTTGTAAAATATTGTATAAAAGTTTGAACGCAAAATATTATTATAATCAGTTTTTCATATAGAATTGTAGTAGTTGAATTGTATATTAGCTACGAAGTATGAACTTAACGGGTAGTTACTACCCGAATTTAAACTTATAAAACGCTAATATGAAGAAAAAGCTTTTATAAATGAGTTCATATTATGCTATGAAATACTATTAACTACTCTTAATATTCTGTATGATTAACTTGTTCCATTTGACTATTTTGAAGGAAATGGCACCGACTACTCGACACACCGTGAATATGAATGAAGAGGAATTCCGTACTTTTCTAGCTTCAAACCTAGCCACAGTACAGGCTGCGCTACATACCAACAATAACCTTGGATCTAGCAGTACAGGAAATCGTGTAGGATGCACCTACAAAGAATTCACTGCCTGCAAACCTTTGGAATTTGATGGAACCGAAGGACCGATCGGATTGAAACGGTCGACCGAGAAGGTCGAATCGGTGTTTGCTATAAGTAAGTGTACTGAAGAGGACAAAGTGAAGTACGCTACGCATACCTTCACAGGTTCTGCGTTAACGTGGTGGAATACCTATCAAGAGCAAGTGGGACAAGATGATGCGTACGCACTACCGTGGTCAGCATTCAAGCACTTGATGAACGAGAAGTACCGTCCCAGAACCGAGGTCAATAAGCTCAAGACAGAACTTAGAGGGTTACGAACCCAAGGATTTGATATTACCATGTACGAAAGACGATTCACAGAATTGTGCCTATTGTGTCCGGGAGCGTTCGAAGATGAGGAAGAGAAGATCGACGCGTTTGTGAAAGGATTACCAGAAAGAATCCAAGAAGATATAAGTTCACACGAGCCCGCCTCCATACAACAGGCATGTAGAATGGCTCACAAACTAGTGAACCAGATTGAGGAAAGAATTAAAGAACAGACGGCTGAAGAGGCCAATGTGAAGCAAGTCAAAAGAAAGTGGGAGGAAAACAGTGATAAGAATCACCAATACAACAACAACAGCAATTACAATAATAATCGCAACAATTATCCCAACAATCGTAACATCAATCGCAACTACAACAAACGGCCCAACAACAACAACAACAACAACAACAACAACAACAACAACAACAACTACAACAATCATCCCAACAACAATAACAACCGCAACAACAACAACAATCAGAAGCAGCTATGCCAAAGGTGTGAAAAGTATCACTCGGGGTTCTGCACCAAATTTTGCAACAAGTGTAAAAGAAATGGTCATAGAGCGGCGAAGTGTGAGGTCTACGGACCAGGGGTTAACAGAACAAAAGGAACAAATGGTGTCGAAACGAGTAATGGCGGAGCAAGTAGTGTCGGAGCAAGTTATGCCAATGTAGTTTGTTATAAATGTGGAAAACCGGGCCACATTATTAGAAATTGCCCGAACCAGGAGATCACGAATGGACAAGGCCGCGGAAGAGTTTTCAATATTAATGCGGCAGAGGCATAGGAAGACCCGGAGCTTGTTACAGGTACGTTTCTTATTGACAATAAATCTGCTTACGTTTTATTTGATTCGGGTGCGGATAGAAGCTATATGAGTAGAGATTTGTGTGCTAAATTAAGTTGTCCATTGACGCCGTTGGATAGTAAATTTTTACTCGAATTAGAAAACGGTAAATTAATTTCAGCAGATAATATATGCCGGAATCGAGAAATTAAACTGGGTAGCGAAATATTTAAGATTGATTTGATACCAGTAGAGTTAGGGAGTTTTGATGTAATAGTTGGCATGGACTGGCTGAAGAAGGTGAAAGCAGAGATCGTATGTTATAAAAATGCAATCCGCATTGTACGAGAAGAAGGAGAATCCTTAATGGTGTACGGAGAAAAGGGCAACATGAAGCTACATCTTATTAGTAATTTGAAGGCACAAAAAATAATAAGAAAAGGTTACTATGCTGTTCTAGCACATGTCGAGAAAGTACAAACTGAAGAAAAGAGCATCAATGATGTTCCCGTCGCAAAAGAATTTCCCGATGTATTTCCGAAAGAATTACCGGGACTACCTCCACATCGATCTGTTGAATTTCAAATAGATCTTGTACCAGGAGCTGCACCAATAGCTCGTGCTCCTTATAGACTCGCACCTAGTGAGATGAAAGATCTGCAAAGCCAACTGCAAGAACTATTAGAACGTGGTTTCATTCGACCAAGCACATCACCATGGGGAGCTCCTGTTTTGTTTGTCAAGAAGAAGGATGGTACATTTAGGTTGTGTATTGACTACAGAGAGTTGAACAAACTTACCATCAAAAACCGTTATCCACTGTCGAGAATTGACGACTTATTTGATCAACTACAAGGCTCTTCGGATTATTCGAAGATCGATTTACGTCCTGGATATCATCAAATGCGAGTAAAGGAGGATGATATTCCAAAAACTACTTTTTGGACGCGTTATGGTCATTACGAGTTTATGGTTATGCCGTTTGGATTGACTAATGCACCAGCTGTGTTCATGGACCTTATGAACCGAGTGTGTGGGCCATATCTTGACAAGTTTGTCATTGTTTTCATCGATGACATACTTATTTACTCAAAGAATGATCAAGAGCACGAAGAACATTTGAGAAAAGTGCTAAAAGTATTGAGGAAAGAAAAACTGTACGCTAAGTTTTCAAAGTGTGCATTTTAGTTGGAAGAAGTTCAATTCCTCGGTCACATAGTGAACAAAGAAGGTATCCAGGTGGACCCGGAAAAGATCGAAACCGTTGAAAAGTGGGAAACCCCAAAAACTCCGAAGCATATACGTCAATTTTTAGGATTGGCTGGTTACTACAGAAGATTCATCCAAGATTTCTCCAAAATAGCAAAACCCTTGACTGCATTAACGCATAAAGGGAAGAAATTTGAATGGAAGGATGAACAAGAGAAGGCATTTCAATTATTGAAGAAAAAGCTAACTACGGCACCTATATTGTCATTGCCTGAAGGGAATGATGATTTTGTGATTTATTGTGACGCATCAAAGCAAGGTCTCGGTTGTGTATTAATGCAACGGACGAAGGTGATTGCTTATGCGTCTAGACAATTGAAGATTCACGAGCAAAATTATACGACGCATGATTTGGAATTAGGCGCGGTTGTTTTTGCATTAAAGACTTGGAGGCACTAATTATATGGGGTCAAAAGTATTATATATACCGACCACAAAAGTCTTCAACACATATTTAATCAGAAACAACTGAATATAAGGCAGCGTAGGTGGATTGAATTGTTGAATGATTACGACTTTGAGATTCGTTACCACCCGGGGAAGGCAAATGTGGTAGCCGACGCCTTGAGCAGAAAGGACAGAGAACCCATTCGAGTAAAATCTATGAATATAATGATTCACACTAACCTTACTACTCAAATAAAGGAGGCGCAACAAGGAGTTTTAAAAGAGGGAAATTTAAAGGATGAAATACCCAAAGGATCGGAGAAGCATCTTAATATTCGGGAAGACGGAACCCGGTATAGGGCTGAAAGAATTTGGGTACCAAAATTTGGAGATATGAGAGAAATGGTACTTAGAGAAGCTCATAAAACCAGATACTCAATACATCCTGGAACGGGGAATATGTAAAAGGATCTTAAGAAAAATTTTTGGTGGCCAGGTATGAAAGCTGATATTGCTAAATATGTAGGAGAATGTTTGACGTGTTCTAAGGTCAAAGCTGAGCATCAGAAACCATCAGGTCTACTTCAACAACCCGAAATCCCGAAATGGAAATGGGAAAACATTACCATTGATTTCATCACTAAATTGCCAAGGACTGCAAGTGGTTTTGATACTATTTGGGTAATAGTTGATCGTCTCACCAAATCAGCACACTTCCTTCCAATAAGAGAAGATGACAAGATGGAGAAGTTAGCACGACTGTATTTGAAGGAAGTTGTCTCCAGACATGGAATACCAATCTCTATTATCTCTGATAGGGATGGCAGATTTATTTCAAGATTCTGGCAGACATTACAGCAAGCATTGGGAACTCGTCTAGACATGAGTACTGCCTATCATCCACAAACTGATGGGTAGAGCGAAAGGACGATACAAACGCTTGAAGACATGCTACGAGCTTGTGTTATTGATTTCGGAAACAGTTGGGATCGACATCTACCATTAGCAGAATTTTCCTACAACAACAGCTACCATTCAAGCATTGAGATAGTGCCGTTTGAAGCACTTTATGATAGAAAGTGCAGGTCTCCGGTTTGTTGGAGTGAAGTGGGGGATAGACAGATTACGGGTCCGGAGATAATACAAGAAACTACCGAGAAAATCATCCAAATTCAACAAAGATTGAAAACCGCCCAGAGTCGACAAAAGAGCTACGCGGACAGTAAAAGAAAAGAAATAGAGTTTGAAATTGGAGAAATGGTCATGCTTAAGGTTTCACCTTGGAAAGGCGTTGTTCGATTTGGTAAACGGGAGTAACTAAATCCAAGGTACATTGGACCATTCAAGATTATAGATCGTGTCGGACCAGTAGCTTACCAACTGGAGCTACCTCAACAACTCGCGGCTGTACATAACACTTTCTACATCTCAAATTTGAAGAAATGTTTTGCTAAAGAAGATCTCACTATTCCGTTGGACGAAATCCAAATCAATGAAAAACTTCAATTCATTGAAGAACCCGTCGAAATAATGGATCGTGAGGTTAAGAGACTTAAAAAAAACAAGATACCGATTGTTAAGGTTTGATGGAATGCTTGTAGAGGACCCGAGTTCACTGGGAGCGTGAAGATTAGAGGAAGAAGAAATACCTGCATTTATTTCCAGAAGATACGTCAACACCTCCAACTGCTTAAAATTTCGGGACAAAATTTATTTAACGGGTAGGTACTGTAGTGACCCGAACTTTTCCATGTTTATATATATATTAAATGCAATTGTTATTTACATGATTAAGTGTTTCTAACATGTTAAGCAATCAAACTTGTTAAGACTTGATTAATTGAAATAGGTTTCATATAGACAATTGACCACCCAAGTTGACCGGTGATTCACGAACGTTAAAACTTGTAAAAACTATACGATGACATATATATGGTTATATATATATTTAACATGATTTTATTATAAGTATGTATCTCATTAGGTATTTTAACAATGAGTTATATACATAAAAATGAGACTATTAATTTAAGAAACTCGAAAACGATATATATAACGATTATCGTTATAACAACGTCTTACTGGGTACATATGAATCATATTAAGATATTGATACACTTGGTTAATTATGTTAAATGATAAGTAAATATATTATTAAGTGTATTAACAATGAAATACATATGTAAAAATAAGACTACTAACTTAATGATTTCGAAACGAGACATATATGTAACGATTATCATTGTAATGACATTTAACTGTATATATATCATACTAATATATATTATATATCATAATATCATGATAATATAACAATTTAACATCTCATTTGTTATAATAAACAATGGGTTAACAACATTCAACAAGATCGTTAACCTTAAGGTTTCAAAACAACATTTACATGTAACGACTAACGATGACTTAACGACTCAGTTAAAATGTATATACATGTAGTGTTTTAATATGTATTCATACACTTTTGAAAGACTTCAAGACACTTATCAAAATACTTCTACTTAACAAAAATGCTTACAATTACATCCTCGTTCAGTTTCATCAACAATTCTACTCGTATGCACCCGTATTCGTACTCGTACAATACACAGCTTTTAGATGTATGTACTATTGGTATATACACTCCAATGATCAGCTCTTAGCAGCCCATGTGAGTCACCTAACACATGTGGGAACCATCATTTGGCAACTAGCATGAAATATCTCATAAAATTACAAAAATATGAGTAATCATTCATGACTTATTTACATGAAAACAAAATTACATATCCTTTA
Organism: Rutidosis leptorrhynchoides; assembly: GCF_046630445.1. Lineage (NCBI taxonomy): Eukaryota > Viridiplantae > Streptophyta > Magnoliopsida > Asterales > Asteraceae > Rutidosis > Rutidosis leptorrhynchoides. Next base: position 143,375,980 of record NC_092343.1, read on the forward strand.
TATCTAATCCATACACCAACGACCAAAAACACCTACAAACACTTTCATTCTTCAATTTTCTTCATCTAATTGATCTCTCTCAAGTTCAATCTTCAAGTTCTAAGTGTTCTTCATAAATTCCAAAAGTTCAAGTTTCATAAAATCAAGAATACTTCCAAGATTGCAAATTTACTTCCAAGTTTTCTAAATCCATTCCAAGTAATCATCCAAGATCAAGAATCCTTTGTTACTTACAGTAGGTTATCTTTCTAATACAAGGTAATAATCATATTCAAACTTTAATTCATTTTCTATAACTATAACAATCTTATTTCGAGTGGAAATCTTACTTGAAATTGTTTTCGTGTCATGATTCTGCTTCAAGAACTTTCAAGCCATCCAAGGATCCTTTGAAGCTAGATCTATTTTTCTAATTTCCAGTAGGTTTATCCAAGGAACTTGAGGTAGTAATGATGTTCATAACATCATTCGATTCATACATATAAAGCTATCTTATTCGAAGGTTTAAACTTGTAATCACTAGAATATAGTTTAGTTAATTCTACACTTGTTCGCAAATAAAAGTTAATCCTTCTAACTTGACTTTTAAAATCAACTAAACACATGTTCTATATCTATATGATATGCTAACTTAAATATTTAAAACCTAGAAACACGAAAAACACCGTAAAACTGGATTTACGCCGTCGTAGTAACACCGCGGGCTGTTTTGGGTTAGTTAATTAAAAACTATGATAAACTTTGATTTAAAAGTTGTTATTCTGGAAAAATGATTTTTATTATGAACATGAAACTATATCCAAAAATTATGGTTAAACTCAAAGTGGAAGTATGTTTTCTAAAATGGTCATCTAGACGTCGTTCTTTCGACTGAAATGACTACCTTTACAAAAAATGACTTGTAACTTATTTTTCCGACTATAAACCTATAATTTTTCTGTTTAGATTCATAAAATAGAATACAATATGAAACATAGCAATTTGATTCACTCAAAACGGATTTAAAATGAAGAAGTTATGGGTAAAACAAGATTGGATAATTTTTCTCATTTTAGCTACGTGAAAATTGGTAACAAATCTATTCCAACCATAACTTAATCAACTTGTATTGTATATTATGTAATCTTGAGATACCATTGACATGTATACAATGTTTCGACCTATCATGTCGACACATCTATATATATTTCGGAACAACCATAGACACTCTATATGTGAATGTTGGAGTTAGCTATACAGGGTTGAGGTTGATTCCAAAATATATATAGTTTGAGTTGTGATCAATACTGAGATACGTATACACTGGGTCGTGGATTGATTCAAGATAATATTTATCGATTTATTTCTGTACATCTAACTGTGGACAACTAGTTGTAGGTTAATAATGAGGACAGCTGACTTAATAAACTTAAAACATCAAAATATATTAAAAGTGTTGTAAATATATTTTGAACATACTTTAATATATATGTATATATTGTTATAGGTTCGTGAATCAATCAGTGGCCAAGTCTTACTTCCCGACGAAGTAAAAATATGTGAAAGTGAGTTATAGTCCCACTTTTAAAATCTAATATTTTTGGGATGAGAATACATGCAGGTTTTATAAATGATTTACAAAATAGACACAAGTACGTGAAACTACATTCTATGGTTGAATTATCGAAATCGAATATGCCCCTTTTTATTAAGTCTGGTAATCTAAGAATTAGGGAACAGACACCCTAATTGACGCGAATCCTAAAGATAGATCTATTGGGCCTAACAAACCCTATCCAAAGTACTGGATGCTTTAGTACTTCGAAATTTATATCATATCCGAAGGGTGTCCCGGAATGATGGGGATATTCTTATATATATGCATCTTGTTAATGTCGGTTACCAGGTGTTCACCATATGAATGATTTTTATCTCTATGTATGGGATGTGTATTGAAATATGAAATCTTGTGGTCTATTGTTACGATTTGATATATATAGGTTAAACCTATAACTCACCAACATTTTTGTTGACGTTTAAAGCATGTTTATTCTCAGGTGAATACTAAGAGCTTCCACTATTGCATACTAAAATAAGGACAAGATTTGGAGTCCATGTTTGTATGATATTGTGTAAAAACTGCATTCAAGAAACTGATTTCGATGTAACATATTTGTATTGTAAACCATTACGTAATGGTCGTGTGTAAACAGGATATTTTAGATTATCATTATTTGATAATCTACGTAAAGCTTTTTAAACCTTTATTTATGAAATAAAGGTTATGGTTTGTTTTAAAAATGAATGCAGTCTTTGAAAAACGTCTCATATAGAGGTCAAAACCTCGCAACGAAATCAATTAATATGGAACGTTTTTAATCAATAAGAACGGGACATTTCATTATCGACAAGTGCTACTTGATGAAGCACATAAGTCAAAGTATTCCATACATCCGGGCGCAACGAAAATGTATCTTGATTTAAGGAAAGATTATTGGTGGCCGGGCATGAAACGTGATGTTGTTAAGTATGTTGAGCAATGTGTCACGTGTTTGCAAGTTAAAGCCGAACACCAAAAGCCGTATGGTAAGTTACAACCGTTAGAAATCCCGAAATGGAAATGGGAGCACATTACTATGGATTTCATCACAAAGTTACCTAAAACGGCGAGAACCCAGTTTGATTCGATTTGGGTTATAGTTGATCGATTGACGAAAAGTGCTTTGTTTCTTCCCATTAAGGAAGCGATATCGGCGGAGACCTTGGCTAAGTTGTTTATCAAGGAAGTCATCTCTCGACACGGTGTTCCTATATCTATTATTTCGGATCGAGACACTCGTTTTACATCTCGGTTTTGGGAAAAGTTTCATGAAGATATGGGTACGCAATTGAAGTTGAGCACGGCGTATCATCCTCAAACGGACGGTCAAACCGAACGTACGAACCAAACTTTGGAGGATATGTTACGGGCGTGTATTATTGATTTGGTGGTAGTTGGGACGAGCACTTACCTTTGGTGGAATTCTCGTACAATAATAGTTATCATACTAGTATTGGGATGCCACCGTATGAGATGCTTTATGGGCGTAGATGTCGAACCACGATTTGTTGGTGTGAAGTAGGACAAAAGGAAATCGGGAGTACCGATTTGGTATTAGAGACAAATAGCAAGATTGACGTGATTCGAGAGCATTTGAAAAAGGCTCAAGATAGGCAAAAGTCGTATGCCGACAAACGTAGACGAATGATCGAATTTCAAGAAGGTGATATGCTGATGCTTAAGGTTTCGCCATGGAAAGGTGTTATTTGATTCCGGAAATGAGGAAAGTTAGCTCCTCGGTTTATTGGACCATTTAAGGTTTTAGCTCGTGTTGGTGAAGTCGCGTATCCTTTGGAATTACCCGAAGAGCTTGCGGGGATCCATAATACATTTCATGTTTCCCATCTCCGTAAGTGTCTTGAGGATGATTCATCTTGGGTGCCTTTAGACGAGATTGAGCTAAATAATAAGTGAGATTACAGCGAGGAACCGATTGCCATACTTGATGAGAAGGTCAAAAGGTTGAGACATAAAGAGGTTAGGACTTTTAAAGTTCAATGGTGTCGTAGTAAGGGTTCCGAGTTTACTTGGGAGCCTGAAGAGTTTGTGTTGGTTTATCTTCCTTCTTGTCATGCGGCTTGGATCGTGAGGACGCGCTCCGATTCAAGTGGGGGAGAGTTGTAACATCCCGTTTTCCCGTATGTATCGAAAGGTACATACTTAACCATTTGTACGTATGTAACTCGTTGTTTATGCGTAATTGTGTGTGTGTGTGTATATATATATATATATATATACTTGTTAATGTGTGCGTAAATAAGTCTTAAAGGAGCTTCGGTTAGTGTTAAGCCTTGTGAGACTTAGATATGAGAGTTAGACGTGTATTGGAAGATTGAACAAATTTAATGTTGTGTAAAACGATTTTCGTATTTAAGATGGTCGAACTGACCAGATCGTGCCTTAGGCCGCGCCGCGACAAATGGGTCCGCGCCACGGCAAAGCAAGCAAATCAGGAACAGAAGTTGAGTTAAGAAGGGTTCATTTTCCTTCGATATGTCGCGCCTCGACATTTGGGCCGCGCCGCGGCAATTCTGCTGGACAGATTCGGGTTCTAGCTCAATTTAAGGCATTTTAAGGGGTAAAATGGTAAATTCACATGTGGATCTGATGGGAGCTTTAACTCTCAACCACATACTCATTTATTTCATTTTCCTTTTCTATTTTCTTTCCTATTTCTCTCCCAAAACACAAAACCCACTTAGTTTGATCTTGAGATTTGGAGTTGGAGAATTGTGAATCAAACCTAGGAGCGAGGAGTAAAGTTGTTCCTTGTATCTCTAGCTACGCGTGGATAGTCTCGGTAAATTCTAACTCTAAGTTTTGAGTTTTAATTGGTTAATGACTAGGGTTTGGGTTACTAGGGATTTGTATGACCCATTTGAGGGTAAAATGGGTGAGTTTGGGTTATGTTGTTGTAATGAAACCCTAATAGCCATAATCTAGGGTTTTGGCCTTGTGATTTGAGGTTGTAAGTGTCAATTGGTGTTGTTAGTCACTAATGCACTTAAAGATTTGTGAAAGATGTATAAATGGGTAGGTTTGACTTGAAAGTGAGTTAAAATGGGTCAAAACGTTCTAGTTGACCTAATGTGATGAAATGGGTATGGATTACCCCAAGTTTTGTGTAAATTGAAGTTAATAGGCTTTAATTCACTCGTCTTAGTAATCAAAAGCGAATCTTGGCCATTTATGGGCGGCTGTGAGTAGTTGGGTCATTTAATGCAAATTGGGTCATTAAATGCTCAAGTGGGTGTATTATGGTTAATTTCACTAGTTGTGAAATTAAATGTGCACTTAATGATTTAGGTACATTGCGTTGAAGTTCGGAAGTGCTAAATCATCATCCTTGTGATAAGATGAGTGGAATAATTATACGTTCATGTATATGGCGTGTTTATTTGTGAATGTTATGGTATGAACCATGTGCCGGTAGTGCCATAACATGTATGGGATGGATATAGGATGTGAACCACGTGCCGGTAGCATCGAGTGTGAACCACGTGCCGGTAGCACTATAAAATGAGGCGTGAACCACATGCCAGTAGCGTCAAAGTGTGAACCATGTGCCGGTAGAACTATAAAAGAGTGAGACTCAAATGCGTATGGTGTGAACCACGTGCCGGTAGTACCATAGCGTTATGGTTAACCATATTGTGTTGTGATTAGTTTAGCATTATATATATATGGTGTTGAGTATATGCTAATGAGATTTTGTGTCAATGTACGACTTGTTGGTATTTCGGGTATGATTGACTTGCTATGTGAGTTACATGTTCGTACGAGGTATTTGGAATTTGTGATTGCAAATAGATGGGTTATATATATGTATGTATAACTATTGCATTCACTAAGCATTGCTTACCCTCTCGTTGTTTACCATTTTTATAGGTTTCGGCTTGGACAAGGGTAAGGGCATACGTTTGGACTAGTGGTCTCCCGCTTATGTTGTCGGGGGTGCTTTTGGTGTTGGCTTTTGAAGTGACTGAACGTTTTGGGTAGTTTAGCCCCACACCATGCTCGAGTGTCGTTTGGATTATAAACTATCATTTGTTATTGGTCAAACTTGTATCACATTCTTAATGGCCCTTGTGCCTTTTTGTAAACATTAAACTCGTAGTATGTTTTGACGAATCGTGTGGAATGGGTTACATATTTAATTGGCGCGTAAATGTGTATTATATAAAAAAAAAATTTATCGTACGGAGTACGGGTTGGGTTGTTTCATAAGATAAAATATAGCACACGATAACTATTATACAAGACGTGAAGTATGGTAGCTGCTGGGACAGATTAAAAATGACGAGACTTCTTATTATTTTGGGACAAATCCGGGAAATCTGCGGGATCTGGGAAACCAAAGAGTTTTCGCGTCTCAGCTACTGACATCGTTCTCATTCTAGCGGTATGTTTATACCTTAGTCGGGATGGTGCCTCAATAGAGTTAATAACAGGAGGATGACTAAGGTTAGAAGTGTCAGGTTCACTTTGTGCAATAAATCTTTTATTATTCTCCGGATCAGGAAATTCTAGTGGGCGGACCACAAGTTCCTTTCCCTCATTAAATTTTGCCTCTGTAATTTCTTTTACTTCGTTCTCCTCAGGTTACTCCTTCGGTTCCTCAGGGATTTGTGAATCTTCCCAAAATGCGTCCAACTCCAGATCATCATCGTCATCAGTTATATAGATGATTTCCTTCGGGTCATCGTTATCAGATAAGTCGATGACTGGTACTTTAGCTGGAGATTCATCTTCGGAGTCGCTGATTGTGATAATGAGATTGGTGCTCGAAGTAGACATCTATCACACATTAACTACCACATTAGAAATATATCACATAATATTTACATGCTATAATATTCAATTTCTGACCAAAAATGATAAGCAATGGTTTTTAAAAACAAGTTCGGTCAAAGTTCAGACTCACTAATGCATCCTAACAAATACCAGTCAGACACACTAATGCAATTTCTGGTTCGCTAAGACCAACGCTCTGATACCAACTGAAACGACCCGTCCATATTACTATAAACGAGGTACGTTATTCATTGATCTCAATAGTGAGGTGTTTGACCTCTATATGATATATTTTATAAAATATTTCATTCTTATTTCATAACGACCAAACCTTTCATATATAAATGAAAATTTTAAACATGTGGGTAATCATTTGAGAAATGATCCCCGAATACATAAGTTTTGGAATATTACAACGTGGGCATAATAGCCAAATATATTACATGACAAAGATAACGTTTATTAGAATGCAACTTTCTTTAAACACAAGCATGAACGACACCATGCAACACCATGAGCAACCACATGTAACAAATAGTTACCAGACTATTAGGGATATATACAAAGGTACAACTCAACGTAGAATATATATTTAAGTACTTGTGCCTATTTCGAAAAACAAAAGATGCATGTATTCTCATCCCAAAATATTGAAGAGTTTAAAAGAATGAGACTATATACTCACTATCGTAAAAGTGTAGTTTTAACAAGTTTCCAACTTATTAAAATACAGCCGACGTCCTTGGATTCATGAGCCTATAACAATAATAATGATTCAGATAATAATACATGTGAACAAAATTAATATAGCAAGTTCATAGAATACTTATATAATAATTTTTAACATTTTATGTTAGTAGTCCATTGTTAGTAGTCCTTTGTTAGTAGTCCATTGTTAGTAGTCCAAAATAGTCCGAAAAGTCCAATAGTCCAATAATCGGTATATATATATAATCTTAGAATTACCCCACGGCGTATTGTGTACATATTGTCTTGCATCAATCCAGAGACGTATTGACTTAGGATTTATCAAAACGTATTGTATACATATTGTCATGGAACGTACCAAGATTATTATATATATACAAGCTCAGAATCAAAAAACATTATAATATTTTGTTATACTAATGATAAAATGTCCGAATATATATAGGATATAGGAAAAGTTAGCAAGAATATGGTTAATATAGTTTTTAAGGTGTTCTTCATATGTACAAGTTATAAGTTCTTATAATATCTTAATATAACATCATAATACATATAAATAAGTGTTATTAGAGTTAAGTTAGAAAGATTAGATTAGTTTTCCAAATAAGTTTAAAATTAACTAAACTATGTTCTAGTAGTTATTAGTTATGAATTCTTATATATATAGCTATAATCATATGAATTGAACAAGAGTTTTGGTAAGGCTAATACCTTGATTTAAGAAAGGTAAGTAGCTGATTATGAAGAAGATTTCTAGAGCTTGAAAGACTCCTTGAATTGGTGCTTAAAGATAATCAAACTTGGAAGCAAAACTTGAATCAAAGTAAGTGTTCTTGATTGCTTCTTATATGATGATTATAGATTGTTTTTGAAGCTAAAAGATGAAGAAAATACTTGGGGATGATCTAGTATAAAGATGAGAGTATTTTGAGAGAGAATTTAGAGAGTATGAATGAGAAAATGGAATGGAAAAATGGGTGTATGCATAAAAACATTTTTAAGGTATATATAGACAACTTATGTTGTCTTTTTTGACTAATATCAAGTATAAGTTAAATTGATGATGTCATGCATGACATAATATATTAATCATGCAGATTTCTATTGGTATATACCAATAGTAAATACTTCTAGAAGCTGCGTATAATACGCGTATAAATATCGTATAAGTACTGTATAAATACCGTATAAATACGGGTAGAATTCTTGAGAAAAATGAACGGAAATACGAATATAGCTATCCCTTATCTATATTTGTATATTATTAAGTGTATTTATACTCATTGTATTTAAATACATTTTAACATAATACATTGTATGTAAATACATTTTAAAATAAGTTAATTCCGTCGTTTAAAAAGTAACATATATACTGTTCGAAAACTCTTTAAATTAGTAGTATGAAAATGTATATATAATACCTTGTTAATATACTTAATGAGATATTTAATTATCATATTTTCAAGTTAAATATATATATATATATACATATATGTACATATATATAATTAATACAAGTTATGACGTTCGTGAATCGTAGGAATAAAAGGGTGCCCAGAAGCTTGTGTAAAACTATTTCCGGAGGTTCAAGACTTATTAAAATTCATTGCTTATCAAGTCGGAATTATTAAATCATGTAGATAGTATAATCAAGTATTCGAAAAAATCCGAGTCGTCACATAATATTTCATAACTCGATAATACAATATACATATTGGTGATTGAGGTGTTGATATCATCGGTGGTTATGGAGCTTGCGGATATTGTGGTGCTGCAGGTGTTGCTGGTGTTGGTGATACTGCTAGTGATGTTGGCGGTTCTTCTAGTGGTGCTTGTATAACAAGTCTAGCTTGTAAGACACGCATCATTCTATGTCAGGGTTTCTACTCTACCCTCTATCATTTCTATCCCTCCAACCATCTGATCTACGATTAGAACTAGAATAAATAATCTCCGAGACTTTAGAGATTACATAATCGTCGCAGAAAATTTCTCCAATGAAGATATGAATCAATACTTCATCGTTTATCGCTGTTGGTTTTCCTTGGTATCTACGAGGCGTATGATGTTGATGTAGAATGATATATAGAACAAAAATGAGAGAGGTTTGGACGAAGATTATGCTTGAGGTACAGATTGTGATGTTGAGGCGGGTGATGCGGATGTTGTTGTTGGTGGTACAGGTGATGTTGGTACTGATGCTGGTGATGTCTGTGATGCCTGCAAGTTGTGCATCATACTCTCCAAAGTCACTACTCGAGCGCAAAGCTCGTTGACTTCTTCTATTACTCCGGGATGATTGGCGGTTAGAACGAGCGAATGAATAAGGTTTAGAATAGTAGATATTACGTAATCGTTGCGAGCTATCATGGCAATGACAGTGAAAATGGTGTTTTGAACTGGTTCACCGGTAAGTGCTTCAGGTTCTTCGCCAGGAGGGCAATTTGGTTGATGGAAAGGATCGCCTTCTTCTTGTCTCCATTTATTGAGTCGGCTACGAACCCATCCCCAATTCATCCAGAATTAATGATGGCTAATTGGTTGATCCATTCTGGTTACACTTCTTTCGGAGCTCAGGTAGAAATCTATATCGGAATAGCTGTCAGAATCCGAGAAACTTGAACTAGTAGCGGAATTCATCTTACACGGTTAGATAAAAGATTTTCGATATGAAATGATTATTGGATATCAGAAGATATTCTAATTACATAGAATACCTATATGTAGTATAGAAGATCCCGTAGATTACGGAGGAACTTTCGGAAGCTGTCAGGCAAAGTTTATAGTAATAGATACACTAAGAAATGAGTTTGTCTATACCCTATCTATGCAATAATTGCACTAAGACGTGTCTAGACTAAAGAATGATAAGCAGTTAATTTCCGACAAAAATGATAAGCAAAACTTTTGACATGCAGACACGGTCGAAGTCGAGACTCACTAATGCATCATAACAACTATCAGTTAGACACACTAATGCAAAACCTGGTTCGCTAAGACCAACGCTCTGATACCAACTGAAACGACCCGTCCATATTACTATAAACGTAGTACGTTATTCATTGGTCCCATAGCGAGGTATTTGACCTCTATATGATACGTTTTTAGAAAATATTGCATTTTTTTCCTAAAAAGCACACCATTATTATACATAATGTATGTTTTAAACAAGTGGGTGATTATTTAAGGAATAATCCCCATATTACATAAATACTACACACGTGACATAAAAGTCGAATATATTACATGACATAGGTTTTATTGAATGCAACATTTCATTTAAATAAAAGCATGAGACTCCATGCACAGCTTGCTCAGATAATGCAACAGCGGAAGACTTTCTTAAGGACCTGAGAATAAACATGCTTAAACAGTCAACACAAAGGTTGGTGAGATATATAGGTTTAAAGCTATCATCGATATAAATATAGACCACAAGATTTCATAGTTATAAACATTTCAATAAAGATAATCTATAAGTTGTTGAGCGTTTCGGTAACCATACATAACAAATAATGTGGCATATTCCCTTTTATTATGAAATCTCCCTACACTGTACCAAGTGTAGTAAAAACGAAGTACTATGAAACCGTTTACGATACTAGAGCGACTAGCCCTGTTGGGGTTGTCAAACCAGATAGATCTATCAATAGGATTCGCGCTTACATGTTCTTACAACATGTAAATATTAGTTACCAAGCTATTAGGGAAGATATGCAAAGTGGTACAACTCAACGTAGAATATATTTTAAGTACTTGTGTCCATAGCGTAAAACATAAAATGCATGTATTCTCATCCCAAAATATTTTTAGAGTTTAAAAATGAGACTATATACTCACGGTAGTAAAAGTATATTAATAATAAGTTTTCAACTTATTAAAAATATGGCCGTCGTCCTTGGATTCACGAACCTATAACAATAATAATGATTCAGATAATAATAATACGACATATGAATAAAATAAAGCAAGTTCATAGAATACTTATATATTAATTTTTAACATTTTCATGTTAGTAGTCCTTTGTTAGTTCTCCTTTGTTAGTAGTCCTTTGTTAGTAGTCCAAATATAGTCCAATAGTCCAATAGTCCAACAGTCCAATAATCGGTATGTATATATAATCTTAGAATTACCCCACGGCGTATTGTATACGTATTGTTATAGCCTCAATCATGACCCATGGTACGCATATTGTCTTAGAATTAACCCAGACGTATTGTGTACATGGTGTCTTTCGATTTATCCGAACGTATTGTATACGTATTGTCATGGAACGTACCAAGATTATTATATATATACAATCTCGGAATTAACCAAGATTATAATATTTTGTTATACTAATGATAACATGTCCAAATATATATAGGATATAGGAAAAGTTATCAAGGATATGGTTAATATAGTTTTTATAAGATAAATTTCGTCCATATAAAGTTAATTTTAGCAGATTTTATATTGCTCGCCAAATATTCATTACAACTCCGTTTAAAGTGAACCAAATTGCTATGGATTCCTTAAGAAGTTATTTTTTCAAAAATAATTCAAAAAGTTCAGCCCAAGTAGTAATATTTAGAGTTTTACCCTCTTTTTGTGCTGGTGGTCAGATTTGGAAGAATTCCGGCATCCACCCGATATATGATTTTTGATAAAATACTTCCACCTTGTCTAAAATCATGAAAAAATTACGGGAATTCTTATTTACATATATTAACATATTTCCAAAGTCTTAGCCTCGAACTCAAAGTCTAAGATAAATTTTTAATTCCCAACCCAAAACAGCCCGCTTTTTACCGAATGGAGATTAAACGATATATGTTAAGTTTCAAGGTGTTTTTCATATGTACAAGTTATAAGTTCTTATATTAACTTAATATAACATCATAATACATATAAATAAGTGTTATTAGAGTTAAGCTAGAAAGATTAGATTTGTTTTTCAAACAAGTTTAGAATCAACTAAACTATGTTCTAGTTTATAAACTTTTATATAGATAGCTATAAACATATGTGTTGAACAAGAGTTGAAGTAGAGTTTTTACCTCAAGTTTAGAATGTAAAGTTGCTAGAATTAAGTAGTAGAACAAAGAATGAGAGAGTTCTTGCAAGTGTGTGTGAAAATTGTAAGTAAAATTTGGAAAATGAATGTGTAAAAATGAGTTAGAAATTGTGCTTATTTATAGGCTCATAAATTTGGTTTTTAGTGAAAAATATCTAAGATAAGTTAAAAACTATTAGGTCATGCATGACATAATACATCAATAATTGTAGATTACTATTCGTATATACCAATAGTAAATACTTCTAGAAGCTGCGTATAATACGCGTATAAATACCGTATAAATACGTAATTATAGATTTCTATTGGTATATACCAATAGTAAATACTTCTAGAAGCTACGTTTAATATGAATATAAATACCGTATAAATATTGTATAAATACCGTATAAATACGAGTAGAATTCTTGAGAAAAATGAACGGAAATACGAATATAGCTATCCCTTATCTGTATTTGTATATTATTAAGTGTATTCAATACTTTTAAGGATGTATTTATACTCATAATACATTGTATGTAAATACATTTTAACATAAGTTAATTACGTCATTTAAAAAGTAACATATATATTGTCCAAAAACTCTTTAAATTAATAGTATGAAAATGTATATATAATACCTTGTTAATACACTTAATGAGATATTTAATTATCATATTTTCGAGTTAAATATATATATATATATATATATATATATATATATATATATATATATATATATATATATAATACAAATTATGACGTTCGTGAATCGTAGGAATAAAAGGGTAGTCAAATGCTTATATAAAACTCTTTTAAAAGGTTCAAGACTTATTAAAATTAATTGCTTATCAAGTCAGAATTATTAAATCATGTAGATAGTATAATCAAGTAGTCGGAAAAATCCGGGTCGTCACAACTTTCAACATTCATACTTTCAGATTTTACTTTCTAGAATTGCAAGGAACAAATATTCTTTCGCTCAAAAAAAATTGTTCGTACTAGTTATATCCTAATAGTGATTTCGTGTAACCCGTGACAAAGTGGGTCGAAATACTCTATTAAGAAAGTGTTCACACGATTCTAGTATCAATCCGATTACAGATTTTTTACCCACTAATCCATATTTTCCTACAAATTAATAGAGTATTTCTGGAAGAATCATGGATTTGAATCGGTGACACAATTATGGGATATGGCGTGAAATTTTTATGTTGATAATGATTATGATGATTATGGAAAGTGATATTATCACTTCTGTTAAAAGGGATATCGGAAAAGTGATTATTTATCACTTTGGTAATGGCATACATTGGTTTATGTATGTGCAAGGTTGGAGATCTCGGATCTCGGGAGATCTCGTTTAGACCTTTTTTAGGAGATCTCGGCATCTCGGAAAAATCTCGGGGAGATTTCGGACGTTGTCTTACGTTGACTTTTTAGTATTTAGAATATAAATATATACAAATAAATAAATATATGGATATTTATATACATTTTTATGAGATTATATAAATCAATTCAATAAATGAGCTAGAAAATCCGAAAAATTACGAGATTTTATGAGAAAATTCAAGAAATGAGCGAGAAAATTCGAGAAATCGTGGCTTTGACCAAGTTTAACCCCGTTGACCAAGAAATCTCGGGAGATGGACATCTCATCTCGTTGGCTTTTCAAAAACGAGATCTCGGGAAGAAATAAGGAGATTTACAACACTTTGTATGTGTCATCATCATCATGTCATGGACATAAAAATCTTAAGGGATGTATAGTGGTCAGTGGCGCAATTGATTATTGTATTTTGGAACCGAATCACTGATGCATTTATTTTGCATGAAACGGAAGATAATTTCCTCATGAAGAATTATATCCGGTTAAAAGTTTGAAGATTTAAATGTTGGAACAATCAACGTGTGTGAGTACGCATTTCTATCCATCTTATTTATTTTAATTATATTTTTTTTAACGGCAAATTTGCATCAACGGATCATTTATTTCAACGACCCTCATCATTTGCACCCACACACGCTAGAAGGAAACTCCTACCCGGGTTGCTTGACAACTAATCGCGGGACCTGGGTTGCTTGGCAACTAATCGCAGGAAATTGTAGAGAAAATGATCGACATAATGAGATATGCATGAATGAAATTTTATATTCAGTAGATATCATGGAACTCCATTAATGATGAGTCTCTGACATTGAATAGGTTTGTGCATGATGTATATAATTTATATGTATGGTCATAACTCATAAGTATGCATGAATTGTAGAGGAATCAAAACCACACAAGAAAGAAAATATCTCGATGATTTGATTTTATATAATTAATTAATGGATGGATTCATACGTGTTTGTTTATTACTCCATAGTATGCATCATTAATTGAAAATTCAACGGATCCTACTGGATATTTTATTACGGGGTAATTTAATATGGATAAGAAAGATGGTTTTTGATTCATTTATAATATCCAATTCATATAAAAAGACGTTTTCGGAATAAGGGAATGTTATCTGATGATGACTAATATTTATCAGTTGGATATGTTGATGGGACACAAATGTATAACAACGTTTGAGGAGTAATTTAGTTATTTATGGTTATAACGGTTTTAAACTCACAAGAAATTTATTACTCCGTATAAGATATTTTGTGTTCATTCTATAACAATATTTTATTGTTTGAATGGGTGTGGTATGTGTGTTGGTAAAATATTTCATGAATGGTTGGTGTAGATAAAAGAAGATTGTTAATGTATTTTTTGAATATTGACATGGACACCTCTCATGAGTTGTTAAGAATTATGATTGTTAGATAAAATAATGGATTGATTGGCAACAATTGTTATGATATTTAATGGGTGGTAATAATTCGTTGAATAAGTCACAAAATAATATTCATGATTATGAAGTGACTGTTTTGTTGCCAAATAAAATTATTATGAAATTCCTTATTCATTAAGAGGTATGTTGTCGTGGCCCGTCCAAATCCATATGGACGAATACAATAACATTTGATCTCATTGCGAGGTACTGACCTCTATATGATACGTTTTACAAACATTGCATTCGTTTAAAAGACAACTCATTTCAAAATATAACTTTTCAATACAAATGAAATATTATTCTCGTAATATGAAAGACTAATCTGTCATTGACTTAATAAACGTCTTTTTTTAAACTTAAACGACTTAAATACAACGTCTTTTGTAATATGTCATGAATGACTCTAAGTAATATCTTTAAAATGAGCAAATGCTCAGAGGAAGATTTCTTTCGTACCTGAGAATAAACATGCTTAAAAGTGTCAGCCAAAAGGTTGGTGAGTTCACAGGTTTATCGTAACAATCATTTCAATATTTTTAATAAACCACAAGATTTCATTTTATAAATATCCATACACTCGCAAGTATATAAAAAGCATTCTATAAGTTGTGGGCACCCAGTAACTAGCCTTAACAAACAATAGTGATGACCCCTGAGTTATAATAATATGTGCACCGAATCAAGTGTGTTCCGTTAACCTCGAAGTACTAAACACCCGTTGTCTAAGTCAAAATCATTGACTAGTACAACATCCTGGGTGGGGGTGTAAAACCCGATAGATCTACCTTTAAGATTCGCGCATACCAGTTCATAAACCAATAGTTAAAGTTACCAAGCTAGGGGATTTTTGATTCAAACCCACGTAGAATTAGTTTTAGTACATGTGCCTATTTCGTAAAACATTTATAAAACATCGCATGTATTCTCAGCTTAAAAATATATATAAAAAGGGAGTAATGAAACTCACGATACGATATTTTGTAGTAAAAATATGCATACGACTGAACTGAACAATTGCAGGGTTGGCCACGGATTCACGAACCTATATCAGTTATATATATATATATATATATATATATATATATATATATATATATATTAAAACATATAATAACATGTAGTAGTAATCAAATCAGTTTATAGATATTAATTATATAATATATTACTTATTTAAAATAGTAATGTATTTATTATTTCAAATGTTATATATATCTATATATATTATTTTTTTATTAAAATAGTGAATTAGATATACTTATGATATATGTAATAATTATATTTTTATATAAATATCTTTTGTTTTTCCAAATAGTAATTATGATAATACTAAAATAATGATAATAATACTAATAATTAGATTTAATAATTATATTGATAATAGTAATTTTGATAATAACATTAGTCATTTTATTTGTAGTAATAATAATAATGATAATAATAGTATTAATAAAATAATAATAATGATAATAATAATAACACTTATTTTAGTAATAATGATAATAATATTAATAATAATATTTATATAAATGTAATAATAATAATAATAATAATAATAATAATAATAATAATAATAATAATAATAATAATAATAATAATAATAATACTAGTAATGATAATTTATATAAAATGATAATTTTAATAAAAAAATGATAATTTTAATAAAAATAATAGTTTTTAATAATAATGATTCTTTTAATAATTAATAATATTATTAATAATAATAACTTTATTAATAATGATAATACTACTAATAAAATTAATGAAATAATAATAATAAAAATAAAATAATAAGATATATACCATTCAAGATCATTATCATGATTCAAATCATCATCATGCTAATTCACCATCATTATCTACATCATCACCGTTATCATTACATCGTCTAACATCACCATCGTGTATCATATTATTTCCTCATCATCATCTCGGTTTACCATTAAACAGTCACCAATAAATCCATATAGAAATAATCATATTAATGGGTACTAACAAGTATAATACCCAATACTATAAACTGGTCCATGATTAATTCGGCCCAACAACAATTTTCTTGAGTCCAACATTCACAAGCCCAATTATCAATCAATGGCCCATGTGATAAATAGTAATCAGCCCAATTTTTTTAAATTGATCTCGGCCCAACTATCAACCATTACTCGGCCCAACTAGAAAGTAATAATCAAAATAATACGGCTCAAAATAAAATAGAAGCATGGTGGGGCTTCGATTCAAAATTAAAGTATCATCACAGTATCAACAATAACACCCAATACTATTCCCTTCCTTCATTGTTTAACAGTTTTCTCTTCTTTCTATCATGTATCTTTCTCATTTTATGCAGCAGCAGTGGCGTATAGCAGCCAAATAGAAAGAAAATAAGCAAGGTTTCGGTGTTGAGCAGAAGCAGTAACAAGATGACGAGTTTGTGGTGGTTATGTGATGATTATATTGTGTTGATTTTCATTGCCAGTGTAATAGATAGCAGCTGCTGTAGCTACAACGTAACCAGAAACAGATTCATTCAAGCAGCGGTATCGTTAAAAAAATAGAAAGATTCAGCTGCAGACGCAGCTGTTCAGCGATGAAGAAACAAAAAAAAAATATAACGAAGGTGGCGGTTAAGGTGGTTTACGATGGTTGAAGAGGGTGGCTTACGGCTGTGGGCTGTGGGTGGCGGTCTTGGACAGCAGAAGCATAACAGCAATAAACAGAAAACATAAACACAGCCGTTCGTTGGCTGGAACTTCGAACGAAAAGAAATAAATAAAAGTAACGGAAGGTTGTAGGTTAAATAACGTTCACTATTTACGTTCTATTTCATTTATCTACACCATAATAGTGAATGAAGTAAGGTGCAGCAGTTAATTACGATGAATGAGTGATGGTTGTGTGTTGTTCTTGGTTGAAGGTGGTTACTCAAGAAGTGAAAAAAAATGATAGCTTAAGTGGGTTTCGATGGAATTTAGTGAAGATGGTGGTGCAAAATGGTTTACGGTGGTAGTGACGTAGAGGTGGCGGTTTGCCGGAGATGGTGGTGGTCCGGTGATGGTAGTGTTGTGAGGGTGGTGGAGTGCTTTTATATATCTACATCTATATGCTACTCCATATATATGTAAGTTTATATATAGAATCAGGAGATATAATATAAATAATATAATAATACTAATAATAAAATATTATTACTCAATTGATTAAGAAGAGAAACGTGCAGATTTTAAAGCAGCCTATTAAATCTACCGACAGTTTTCATGGAGTGCTATAACGTACCCCGTGATAAATTCAGTGGCGGATAAAAGTCCACAGAAAAATTTCAAAATTTTATATTAATTATCTTTAATTATTTTAGTCATTATGGAATAAAATTGATCGTTAACTATTAAATAAAAATTAAATTAATTATTCACTCTCAACCCCAAGTAAAATATAAAAAGTTTTAAAATTCGACAAATAGTTCCTAATTATATTTTTAATAAGCCTATAATTTATATAATTCATTTTCGGATTACCGTTTATTTTAAAATCACATAAGTTTCTTTTTAACTCGTTTAATTATCGATCGAACGACAATTGAACGTTACCATCGTTTACAAAATAAATTCAAAACTACATATTATTCAATATACTTTATTTAACATCTCTTGTTACTATTTATATACATATGTATATATACATATTTAAATAACAAGTATTATCAAATAGATTCAATATTATTATATATTTACAAGTAATATTCATATACATATATATAACTATATAACTATATAACTATATAACTATATATATATATATATATATATATATATATATATATATATATATATATATATATATATATATATATATATATATATATATATATATATATATATATATAATAATTTCATTATTTAGTATATTATTTTACATAATTATTTATGATAACAATTTCATACAATAATTTAATAACATTTTATATATACATACATATCTATTTACAAATAGTTGTTCGTGAATCGTCGAAAACAGTCGAATGTCAAATGGATTTATGAAAATAGTTCAAAATTTTTGAGACTTAGAATAACTTACTTTGCTTATCATGTCAGAATTATGAAATCATTTAGAGATTCGAGTTAAAATAAGTCGAAATTTTCCGGGTCGTTACAGTATCTACCCGTTAAAGAAATTTCGTCCCGAAATTTGAGTGAGGTCGTTATGATCGACAACTAGAATCTTTTCATAACGAATACAAGTTGATAAATAGAGTTTTATCACCGTTGAGTAATATAAATAAACAATTCGATTAATCGAAGAGTACAAGTGAAGCTATCACAAAAGATTCAAATGAGGAATTAAAGATTTGTCTTATCTTTTGATGTAGTAACGGTTGAATTCCGGAATTCCAGAGATTTAAAGAAAATCTTCATAATCTATATAAGATCTGATTCTTTGGAAACTAAGGAAATTATGATCCTTTTTAATTAAATGCGGTAATCCACCTTGAGTGCTATGTCTGATATTTCCACTATAAATTGATCTCTTCCGTTCCATTATTTTCGTCGCTCCTATACTTTCTTTCTTAATTCATACTTCCAAAGATTGTGAAAATGCTTCATCCTGTTCTTATCCTTTATATTTTCCTGACTATCGCATCTGTCATTCTTCTTTTTCAACTACCACCGGAGGAATCTGTTTACTTTTACTTCGCCCTTGGGGTTATAGTATTTCTAATTCTCTCGTGTCTTTATGTTACTATACGCATTGATATACACGGTTTGTAATTTATGTGTTGTTATTGGGCTTTATATTTTCCCTTATATTTCGGGGCTCCGTGCTTTTGTTTTCTCTTCTCATCTTTAAGTAAAGCAAGTAATGGTCCAGAATTCGTAAGTATGAAGTTTCAAATAAACTTAATGTTCTAAGCAGGAAGGAATATAATAGCACGATTTGATGTGTCAAATTACCAGAATCACTGAGGATAGAACTATCAAGAATATAATTTCTTGATATGTTCAGAGGTTAAGTAGAATGAAAGAGTTATGTAACATGGCACATGATGACGGTATGATCTGTGAGTCATCACGTTTCATTAGAAATTGAGCATGACTTACTGTAATATAACCACGTTGGCCAGGCGTCATTATATTATACTAAATCATGCTTCGATTCCCAACATTTCTCTAGAAATCATTCATAATTTAAACTCGAATTTTACAGAAAGATAGAAACTAAAACAGTTTCCTTTATGATGTAATAGATAGCACGAAGAGATAAATAATCTCGGACTAGAATAGTTATGAAGATATCTTCAGAAATATCGAAGATATTTATGATGATATCTTAGAATTTTTAAGATATCTTAAATCAAAGGATGATGCAGTAATTTTTCAGCAAGGATTAAAATAAGTAAGGAGTAAGAAATTCGCTAGAGATTTCATCGGATACAGAATCATCTGGATTCTTCGAATACAGGTTTAGTCCTTGTGATTTATCCACAGTCTCCTTCATGGTTCGCTCAATCCGTTTTCCAGTTCCAACTTCTCTTTTGAGCTTTTCTGACCTACCATTCTTTATTATCAAACTTTTGCCCATTAAGACCATCTATAGCTTTTGTTGCTTCGTCAGCATTCTTATATCTGAATCATTGGTTATCAATCCGAGGTGTTTCAGAAATTTTGAAGGGTTTGAACGCAGATGGTAATCGTCAAGATACAAATGAGGTTTATGATGAAATCAAGTGGCAGACTTGAAGAAATGTTTAGTCTAATATGTTATAATCAATATTTTAATACCTTTTAATTGTCCAATGTTAATAGTCCAATGTTAGTAGTCCAAATATAGTACAATATTTTAATATATAATCTTAGAATTAATCGACGTATTGTATACGTATTGCCTAAGACTCAATCACGACCCAGTGTACAACTATTGTCTTAGAATTAATCTAGACGTATTGTGTACATGTGTCCCGATTTATCTGACGTATTGCATAACTATTGTCTCAATTAATCATGATTATATTATATTGTCATGGGATTAACCAAGACTAGTATATTATGACAGTATTTAAATGACGATATTTAAAGTGCGTAAAATAAATAACAGTATTTAAATGACGATAAATAAAATTGCGAGTATTAAAATTGCGATAATTAATTGCAATAATTAAAATGACAATAAAAAAAATGTACTAAGGAAATAGTCATAACGGATATAGGAACAGTTAGCTAGGATATTGTTAGCATGGATTCTTAACAAAATTTACATACAAAATTAGTTTGTTTCTAACAAGTTTTATTGTGTCCATTATTTCTTCATTATGCCACCTGTTGTATTCTGATCTGTCAAAATCCAAATATAAAATTGAATTTGAATGAAAATGGTTGTGCCTTGAGTGAACGGATACGTATATCTGTGGTTGTAAAGAGTATAGTTAATGACGGTTGAATCAGAATTGAAGAATGTACAATGTAATATATTAATGTGAAATCTAAATATTTCTCGGGTATTACCTACCCGTTAAAATATTTCCAAAATTAATAGTTTGTACGAATGAATTTTTAATTACAATCTTTATGAAAATATACTTACATATATATTTTCTTCAGATGTAATCATAGATTTAATGAGTCGATATGATATTAAACTCATCTGATTTACCGTTAGATCTTGAATACATAATCTCTAAACATTAGAGATTACATAATTGTCATGTAGAACGAAGATAAACGATGTAAAACGATATGTAGAACGAAAATAATGATCGAGGTATAGATTGTGATGTTGAGGTGTGTGATGTTAGGGCTTGATTTGTTGGTGGTACAACTGTTGATGTTGATGGTACTGTTGGTGCCGGTGATGCTGCTGATGCTTGTAAGTTCTGTACCATATTCTCCAAAGTCACTACTTGAGCGCGAAGCTCGTTAACTTCTTCTATTACACCGGAATGATTGGCGGTTGGAACAAGCGGATAAATAAGGTTTAGAATAGTAGATATTACATAATCGTTGCTAGCTATTCTGGAAATGAGGGTGAAAATGGTGTTTCGAACGGGTTCGCCGGTAAACGCTTCAGGTTCTTCGTCAAGAGGTGAATAAGGTTGATGGGAAGGATCACCTTCTTCTTGTCTCCATTGATTAAGTCGACTACGATCCCATCCCCTATTCATCCAGAATTGATGATGGCTGATTGGTTGATCCATTCCGGTTATACTGCTTTCGGAGTTCGAATAGAAATCCATATCGAAATAGCTGTCGGAATCCGAGGAATTTGAACTGGCTGCAGAATCCATCTTGCACGGTCAGATAAAGGATTTTTTAATATGAAATTATTTTCGAATATCGGATGATATTCTAATTACATAGAATACCTATATATAGTACAGAAGATCCTGTAGATTACGGCGGAACTTTCGGAAGCTGTCAGGCGAAGTTTACTGTAACAGATATGCTAACATATGAATTTATCTATACACTATCGATGCAATAAATGCAGTAAGATGTGTCTAGACTTAAGAATGATAAGTAGGTAATTTCCGACAAGAAATGTTAAGCAAAACTTTTTGACATACAGACACGGTCAAAGTCCAGACTCACTAATGTATCTTAACAACTATCAGTTAGACACACTAATGCAATACCTGGTTTGTTAAGACCTATGCTCTGATAGATACTGTCGTGGCCCATCCAAATCCATATGGACGAATACAATAACATTTGGTCCCATTGCGAGGTACTGACCTCTATATGATACGTTTTACAAACATTGCATTCGTTTCAAAGACAACTCATTTCAAAATATAACTTTTCAATACAAATGATATATGATTCTCGTAATATGAATGACTAATCTGTCATTGACTTAATAAACGTCTTTTTAAACTTAAACGACTTGAATGCAACGTCTTTTGTAATATGCCATGAATGACTCCAAGTAATATCTTTAAAATGAGCAAATGCACAGTGAAAGATTTCTTTCGTACCTGAGAATAAACATGCTTAAAAGTGTCAGCCAAAAGGTTGGTGAGTTCACAGGTTTATCGTAACAATCATTTCAATATTTTTAATAAACCACAAGATTTCATTTTATAAATATCCATACACTCGCAAGTATATAAAAAGCATTCTATAAGTTGTGGGCACCCAGTAACTAGCCTTAACAAACAATAGTGATGACCCCTGAGTTATAATAATATGCGCACCGAATCAAGTGTGTTCCGTTAACCTCGAAGTACTAAACACCTGTTGTATAAGTCAAAATCATTGACTAGTACAACATCCTGGGTGGGGGTGTAAAACCCGATATATCTACCTTTAGGATTCGCGCCTACCAATTCATAAATCAATAGTTAAAGTTACCAAGCTAGGGAATTTTTGATTCAAACCCACGTAGAATTAGTTTTAGTACTTGTGCCTATTTCGTAAAACATTTATAAAACATCGCATGTATTCTCAGCCCAAAAATATATATAAAAAGGGAGTAATGAAACTCACGATACGATATTTTGTAGTAAAAATATGCATACGACTGAACTGAACAATTGCAGGGTTGGCCATGGATTCACGAACCTATATCAGTTGTATATATATATATATGTATATATATATATATATGTATATATATATATATATATATGTATATATATATATATATATGTATATATATATATATATATATGTATATATCTATATATATATATATATATATATATATATATATATATATTAAAACATATAATAACACGTAGTAGTAATCAAATCAGTTTATAGATATTAATTATATAATATATTACTTATTTAAAATAGTAATGTATTTATTATTTCAAATGTTATATATATCTATATATATTATTTTTATATTAAAATAGTGAATTAGATATACTTATGATATATGTAATAATTATATTTTTATATAAATATCTTTTGTTTGTCCAAATAGTAATTATGATAATACTAAAATAATGATAATAATACTAATAATTAGATTTAATAATTATATTGATAATAGTAATTTTGATAATAACATTAGTCATTTTATTTGTAGTAATAATAATAATGATAATAATAGTATTAATAAAATAATAATAATGATAATAATAATAATACTTATTTTAGTAATAATGATAATAATATTAATAATAATATTATATATAATAATAATAATAATAATAATAATAATAATAATAATAATAATAATAATAATAATAATAATAATAATAATAATACTAGTAATGATAATTTATATAAAATGATAATTTTAATAAAAATGATAATTTTAATAAAAATGATAATTTTAATAAAAATGATAGTTTTTAATAATAATGATTCTTTTAATAATTAATAATATTAATAATAACAATAACTTTAATAATAATGATAATACTACTAATAAAATTCATGAAATAATAATAATAAAAATAAAATAATAAGGTTTATACCATTCAAGATCATTATCATGATTCAAATCATCATCATGCTATTTCACCATCATCATCTACATCATCACCGTTATCATTACATCGTCTAACATCACCATCGTGTATCATATTATTTCCTCATCATCATATCGGTTTACCATCAAACCGTCACCAACAAATCCATATAGAAATAATCATATTAATGGGTACTAACAAGTATAATACCCAATAATATAAACTGGTCCATGATTAATTCGGCCCAGCAACAATTTTCTTGAGTCCAAAATTCACAAGCCCAATTATCAATCAATGGCCCATGTGATAAATAGTAATCAGCCCAATTTATTTAAATTGATCTCGGCCCAACTATCAACCATTACTCGGCCCAACTAGAAAGTAATAATCAAAATAATACGGCTCAAAATAAAATAGAAGCATGGTGGGGCTTCGATTCAAAATTAAAGTATCATCACAGTATCAACAATAACACCCAATACTATTCCCTTCCTTCTTCGTTTAACAGTGTTCTCTTCTTCCTATCATGTATCTTTCTCATTTTATGCAGCAGCAGTGGCGTATAGCAGCCAAACAGAAAGAAAATAAGCAAGGTTTCGGTGTTGGGCAGAAGCAGTAACTAGATGATGAGTTTGTGGTGGTTATGTGGTGATTATATTGTGTTGATTTTTGTTGCCAGTGTAACAGATAGCAGCTGCTGTAGCTACAATGTAACCAGAAACAGATTCATTCAAGTAACGGTATCGTTAAAAAAACAGAAAGATTCAGCTGCAGACGCAGCTGTTCAGCGATAAAGAAACAAAAAAAATATAACGAAGGTGGCGATTAAGGTGGTTTACGATGGTTGAAGAGGGTGGCTTACGGCTGTGGGCTGTGGGTAGCGGTCTTGGACAGCAGAAGCATAACAACAGCAAACAGAAAACATAAACACAGCCGTTCATTGGCTGGAACTTCGAACGAAACGAAATAAATACAAGTAACGGAAGGTTGTAGGTTAAATAACGTTCACTATTTACATTCTATTTCATTTATCTACACCGTAACAGTGAATGAAGTAAGGTGCATCAGTTAATTACGATGAATGAGTGATGGTTGTGTGTTGTTCTCGGTTGAAGGTGGTTACTGATAATGCTAAAAACGAACATATATTTCATAGCATTATTCCTCAAGAAAGACAAGCTTTTAGTTGCAATTGTTCTATTTACAAGTAATATTCGTTTAAATAATAAAAGGTGAAGACAAAAGACAGATTCGACGAATTGAAGACGCAAACGACCAAAAAGCTCAAAAGTACAAAATATAATCAAAGAGGTTCCAATTATTGATAAGAAACGTCTCAAAATTACAAGAGTACAAGATTCAAAACGCAAAGTACAAGATATTAAATTGTACGCAAGGACGTTCGAAAATCCGGAACCGGGACCAGAGTCAACTCTCAACGCTCGACGTAACGGACTAAAAATTACAAGTTAACTATGTATATAAATATAATATAATATATAATTAATTATATAAATTATATATATATATATTATATTTATATAATAAATCGTCGCGACTCGTGAAGTTTGAAGAGCAAAAAGGGTGAGCTGTAATTACAAACTCCGCGACTCGTGAAGTTTGAAGAGCAAAAAGGGCACGAGTCGCGGAGTCCCCCTGGATGAAAATTCCTATAAAAGCCAGCGAATTCTGATCGTAAAAATATCCATAAAATCTCTCTTTCTCTATATGTAAACGTAATATATATATATATATATATATATATATATATATATATATATATATATATATATATATATATATATATATATATATATATATATATATATATATATATATATATATATATATATATATATTTTTTAATTTTAATTTTAATTTTAATTATAATTCTAATAATAAGGGTATGTTAGCGAATGTTGTAAGGGTGTAAGTCGAAATTCTGTCCGTGTAAAGCTACGCTATTTTTAATCATTGTAAGTTATGTTCAACCTTTTTACATTAATGTCTCGTAGCTAAGTTATTATTATGCTTATTTAAAACGAAGTAATCATGATGTTGGGCTAATTACTAAAATTGGGTAATTGGGCTTTGTACCATAATTGGGGTTTGGACAAAAGAACGACACTTGTGGAAATTAGACTATGGGCTATTAATGGGCTTTATATTTGTTTAACTAAATGATAGTTTGTTAATTTTAATATAAAGATTTACAATTGGACGTCCCTATAAATAACCATATACACTCAATCGGACACGATGGGCGGGATATTTATATGTACGAATAATCGTTCATTTAACCGGACACGGGAATGGATTAATAGCCACTAGAATTATTACAACAGGGGTGAAATTATGTACAAGGACACTTGGCATAATTGATAACAAAGTATTAAAACCTTGGGTTACACGCAGTCGACATCCTGGGGTAATTATTAAACAAAGTATTAAAACCTTGTTACAGTTTAAGTCCCCAATTAGTTGGAATATTTAACTTCGGGTATAAGGATAATTTGACGAGGACACTCACACTTTATATTTATGACTGATGGACTGTTATGGACAAAAAACCAGACGGACATATAAAATAATCCAGGACAAAGGACAATTAACCCTTGGGCATAAAACTAAAATCAACACGTCAAACATCATGATTACGGAAGTTTAAATAAGCATAATTCTTTTATTTCATATTTAATTTCCTTTATTTTATATTTAATTGCACTTCTAATTATCGCACTTTTATTTATTGTTATTGTATTTAATTGCACTTTTAATTATCGTACTTTTTAATTATTGCAAGTTTATTTTATCACACTTTTATTTATCGCAATTTTATTATCGTTATTTACTTTACTCTTTAAATTAAGTCTTTTATTTATTTAATATTTTTACATTTTGTTTTAACTGCAACTAAAGTTTTAAAATTGACAAACCGGTCATTAAACAGTAAAAACCCCCTTTATAATAATAATATTACTTATATATATATTTATATTTTTATAAAATAAAACAATATAGCGTTAAGCTTTGTTTAAAGATTTTTCCTGTGAAACGAACCGGACTTACTAAAAACTACACTACTGTACGATTAGGTACACTGCCTATAAGTGTTGTAGCAAGGTTTAAATATATCCATTCTATAAATAAATAAATATCTTGTGTAAAATTGTATCGTATTTAATAGTATTTCCTTGTAAAATTTAATAGTATTTTATACCCCTTAGCTTTAACATCAAGTATTTTTGGCGCCGCTGCCGGGGATAATCTAGCTTAAAAGCCGGAAGCGCAACGCTAATAAATATATAAAAAAGATTTTTTTTAGTTTACTTTTATAAAAAATACGCTTTTGTAAAAATACGTTTTAAATATTCGAAAAAATAAAAAGAAAATAAAAATATAAATATTTTTAAGAGTTTGTTAAATATTTAAGTTTTATAAAGTTTCTTTATTTTTATTTTATAAAAATATAAGTTTTATTTAAATATTTTATTTTTATTTAAAACATAAAATCAAAGAATATATATATATATATATATATATATATATATATATATATATATATATATATATATATATATATATATATATATATATATATATATATATATCTATTTTTAAGATTTTTATAAAATTATAGAGTATTTCTATTTTTTTAGTTTTTAAAACATAAGTTTTTATTTAGTTTTTATAAATATTTTATTTAATTATTAAAACAGAAAATATAATTAAAAAAAATATAATTACGTAAAAACGCGTCGAATTTGAAACAGCCTGTCATCTGGAATCTCGAACCCCGCGACTCGCGGAGATTTTTGCCAGGTGGAACCGCGACTCGCGGTGGAACCCTGACACGGGTACACAGAACCCTAATCAGGCATTAATTACGGGTTTTTATTTTTATTATTTAAATTTAACCCTAATTAGGTTTAATTATTTTAATTAATTTAGTTTAGTTTATTTATTATTTTGTATTTTTAGTTAAATTAGTTTAATTAAAATTTAAAATTAAAAGTTTTATAAAATAAATAATATAAAAATAATATTTTTATAAAAATTGTAATTTTTACAACTTTTAGTATATATATTTATATTTTGTCCTTTTTTAATTGTTTTAGCGTAATATTTGTGTTTTTCGCTCATATTTAGTTTTAAACATAGTTTTTGCCATAGTTATTTTTACTTCTAGATTTTTAGGCTTTGCCGTAAAATCCCTTAAGTGCCTTTTCTTTAGACTAAGATTTAGGTGCTTTAGAATTTTGCGACGCCTTTTTAATTTTTAATACCTTTTTAAGATATTGCCATTTGGGATATAGTTTTACTTGTAAGCTTTAATATATTTAGACGCCTTTTACTATGTATCAATTATCATTCCAATTAGTAATCTCAATTTGCGATTATAATTTTAAGTTAGTAATAGTAATAAGGACCGGTTAGTCAAGTGTTTTTAAGTTTTATAGTCACTCTTTTTCAATCTTTTTCTTTTTCGACCTTTTTTGACGCGCTCTTTTTCTTTCTTATTTCTCGCTATTCTAGTTTTAGGACATAGATTTTTATTCTACTTCTTATCTAAATTTCTTAAAATTACGAAAATTTATTTTAAATGGTTAAATTGATAGACATCAAAATTTTCTGGTTCGTAGTAATAGTTGGATTTGTACGTGGACCGGGTTATTGGAGCCAAACAGTCCTCAATTATATTGAGACCAAACGAATCCTGCCCCTCTGCTGCATCTTTTGGCTATTCGAAACGTGGGCAAAATCAGAAAAGTCTATTGATTGGATAACTTATATAATTTTTCTTTCCTTTTTAAAAACTAATAGGATATTCAGTGAATGCACCGAGCAAGACGTTCACCACCTTTTGTACGTTCACCACCTGTAACTAGATCAAGACATCTAGCTAATATTGTCGCCGTTGATAATCCATTTTTTGAACCCGACCTCACAATTGAGAATCTGGAGAATATTCAGGGACGATTCATAGATCCTGAACCACTAAACTTTCCTCCGGAAACACCAATCATTCAAACAGAGATTGTTGAGGAACGAACCATTAAATCAGAATCCTCTAGTGATTCCGATTCAACAAATTCAATTATGGAGAATCTGGAACCTTTAAGTATGGAAGACCGAATGAGAGCTAAACGCACTGGCCAAGGTCACGCAATTACTCATCCAGATATTAATGCGCCAGATTATGAAATCAAAGGACAAATTCTACACATGGTGACTAATCAATGCCAATTTAGTGGTGCGCCGAAGGAAGATCCAAATGAACATCTTCGTACCTTTAATAGAATCTGCACACTATTTAAAATCCGAGAAGTGGAAGATGAACAAATATATCTCATGTTATTTCCCTGGACTTTAAAGGGAGAAGCCAAAGATTGGTTGGAATCGTTACCTGAAGGGGCGATTGATACATGGGACGTTTTAGTTGAAAATTTTCTTAGACAATTCTTTCCGGCATCTAAAGCCATAAGACTTCAAGGAGAAATTGTTACGTTCACACAGAAACCGAATGAAACTCTATATGAGGCATGGACAAGATTTGGAAAGTTATTAAGAGGATGTCCGCAACATGGTTTAGACACCTGTCAAATAGTACAAATATTCTACCAAGGATGCGACATCACTACAAGGAAAGACATCGATATAGCAGCTGGTGGTTCTATTATGAAGAAAACCGAAACTGATGCTTATGAAATTATTGATAACACTGCTTCCCACTCACATGAGTGGCACCAAGAAAAAGATATCGTTAGATCATCTAAAGCAGCTAGAGCCGATTCTAGCCATGACTTAGATTCCATTTCTGCAAAGATAGATGCTGTCGAGAGACAAATGGAAAAGATGACTAAGATATCCACTCAATACGAATTAGTTGTGAGCAGTGTGGAGGACCACATTTGACAAAAGATTGTCTTAGTATTGAACTAATAATGGAACAAAGAGAGAACGTTTCATACATAAACCAAAGGCCTGGAAATAATTATCAGAATAATTATCAACCGCCAAGACCGATTTACAATCAAAATCAGAATTATAACCGAAATATTCCATACAACAACCAACAAGGTCCTAGCAATCAACAAGTATCCAATAATACTTACAACCAGCAAAGACCTAATTTTCAAAACAAACCACCACAACCCGATGATAAAAAGCCGAATTTAGAAGATATGATGACGAAGCTAGTTGAAACTCAAACACAGTTTTTCACATCTCAGAAATAAACGAATGAAAAAAATGCTCAAGCATTTAGAAATCAACAAGCTTCTATTCAAAATTTGGAACAAGAAGTAAGTAACCTAACAAGGTTAATAGGTGAAAGAAAACCGGAAAGTTTACCTAGTGATACAAATGCAAACCCCCGGAATGAAACAGCTAAAGCCATTACCACAAGAAGTGGTACAACACTTAAACCACCTGAAATACCTGTAATTTCTGATGAAGCTATTCCTACTCCACAAGAACCACAATCTGATCAAGATAAGGAAAAAGAACCGATAGTTGAAAAGGTTAATGAAGATAACACAGTTAAGGCTAAACCTTATGTTAAACCATACCAACCACCACTTCCTTACCCGAGTAAAATGAAAAAAGAAAGACTTGAAGCC
The DNA here is from genome assembly GCF_046630445.1 of Rutidosis leptorrhynchoides. NCBI lineage: Eukaryota > Viridiplantae > Streptophyta > Magnoliopsida > Asterales > Asteraceae > Rutidosis > Rutidosis leptorrhynchoides. Next base: position 143,406,956 of record NC_092343.1, read on the forward strand.
GAGCAATCTAAATTCTTGGATATGTTTAAACAGATAAATGTAAATCTTCCTTTCATTGATGTGATTTCAGGAATGTCTAGATATGCTAAATTCTTGAAAGATCTAATCACAAATAGAAAGAAAATGGAAGAACTCTCGGCTGTTACTATGAATGCTAATTGTTCAGCAGTGCTGTTGAATAAGATACCAGAAAAATTATCTGATCCAGGAAGTTTCACAATTCCATGTTTTCTGGGTAGTCTTAGTTCAATAGAAGCATTGGCAGACTTAGGTGCTAGTATAAATTTAATGCCGTATTCACTATACGCTAAACTAGACCTTGGAGAATTGAAACCAACAAGAATAAGCATACAACTAGCCGATAGATCAATAAAATATCCTAGTGGGATAATGGAGAACATGCTAGTTAAAGTTGGTACTTTAGTATTTCCAGTAGATTTTGTTGTTCTGGACATGGAAGAAGATTCTCAAGTTCCTCTCATATTAGGAAGACCATTCTTAAACACGGCTAAAGCAATGATAGACGTGTTTGGTAAGAAACTGACCCTAAGTATAGAGGATGAGAGTGTTACCTTTTCAGTTGATAGAGCAATGCAACAACCGCAATCTGCAGATGATACATGTTATTATATTCAAACTATAGATTCACATGCAGAATTGTTAGAAGAATTTCTAGAATTACAAGGAACAGGAGAATGTTCTTTAGGAGAAGGAACTGAACCAATTGATGAAACTGAAATGTTAGCTACACTAATAGCTAATGGATATGAACCAACAACAGAAGAAATTCAAATGCTAAAAGAAGAAGACAGATATCGATATAAATCATCGATAGAAGAACCTCCGATACTAGAGTTAAAGCCACTTCCAAACCATTTGGAATACGCTTAATTACATGGTGAATCTGAATTACCTGTAATAATATCGTCTTCTCTTACTGAAAATGAGAAATCACAACTTATTTCTGTGTTGAAAGCTCATAAACCAGCTATTGCATGGAAGATTCATGATATAAAAGGAATAAGTCCTTCGTATTGCACACATAAAATCCTTATGGAAGAAGGTCATAAAACGTATGTGCAACGCCAACGAAGACTAAATCCTAATATGCAAGATGTAGTTAAAAAATAAATTATTAAACTGCTAGACGCAGGTTTAATTTATCCAATTTCTGATAGTCCATGGGTAAGCCCAGTTCAATGCTTGCCTAAGAAGGGTGGCATGACTGTCATTACAAATGAGAAAAATGAGCTTATTCCTACTAGGACTATAACAGGATGGCGTGTATGTATTGATTATAGAAAATTAAATGACGCCACCAGAAAAGATCACTTCTCCTTACCTTTTATTGATCAAATGTTGGAAAGATTAGCCGAAAACAGTTACTATTGTTTTCTTGATGGTTTTTCCGGATATTTTCAAATTCCAATAGCACCCGAAGACCAAGAGAAAACCACATTCACATGCCCTTATGGTACTTTTGCTTACAAACGCATGCCATTTGGACTTTGCAACGCCCCTGCAACCTTTCAAAGGTGCATGATGGCGATTTTTCACGACATGATAGAAGAATGCATGGAAGTTTTCATGGATGACTTTTCAGTCTTCGGTGATACATTTGAAACATGTCTAGCTAATCTGAAACGAATGCTTATTAGATGCGAACAATCAAATCTAGTACTTAATTGGGAGAAATGCCATTTCATGGTTAAAGAAGGCATCGTTCTTGGTCATAAAATTTCAAAAGAAGGAATTGAAGTGGATAGAGCTAAAGTAGATGTAATTGCTAAACTTCCACATCCCACCAATGTTAGAGGAGTTAGGAGTTTTCTAGGGCATGCCGGTTTTTACTGATGTTTCATAAAAGATTTTTCTATAATTGCCACTCCTATGAATAAACTCCTAGAAAAGGATGCTCCGTTCATCTTTTCAGATGAATGCATTAAATCTTTTAATATTCTTAAAGAGAAACTCACTAATGCGCCGATCATGATAACACCAAATTGGAATCTACCGTTTGAACTAATGTGCGATGCAAGTGATTTTGCAATGAGAGCCGTTTTAGGACAAAGGATTGAAAAAAGATTTCAACCTATATATTATGCTAGTAAGACGTTACAAGGAGCACAAACAAATTACACAACTACTGAAAAAGAACTCCTTGCTATTGTCTTTGCTTTTGATAAATTTTGTTCATATCTCGTTCTAGCAAAAACGGTGGTCTATACCGACCATTCTGCTCTTAGACACCTATTTTCAAAACAAGATGCCAAACCAAGATTAATCCTTTGGATCTTACTCTTACAAGAGTTCGATATTAAAATCTGAGATAAAAGAGGAGCAGAAAATGTCGCCGCTGATCATCTTTCTCGTCTTGAAAATCCCGAATTAGAAGTTCTAAATGAATCGGCCATACAAGACAACTTTCCTGATGAATATCTATTGAAGATAGATTATAATGAAATTCCATGGTTTGCAGACTATGCAAACTACTTAGTATGTGGATACCTTGAAAAAGGATTGTCGTACCAAAAACGAAAGAAATTTTTCAGTGATATAAAACACTATTTCTGGGAAGATCCACATTTGTTTAAAAGTTGTCCAGATGGAATAATACGCCGATGTGTATTCGGAGATGAAGCTAGTAAAATTTTAAACCATTTTCACATAGGACCAACAGGAGGGCATTATGGGCCTCAACTAACAGCAAGAAAAGTTTATTGATAAAGCTAAAAAGGAACATATATTTCATAGCATTATCCCCCAAGAATGACAAGTTTTTAGTTGCAATTGTTCCATTTTCAAGTAATATTCGTTTATATTTAATAAGTGCGAAGACAAAAGGCAAAAACGAAGATTTGAAGATAAAAAGGTCCAAAATGCTAAAAAGTACAAGATACAATCAAAAAGGTTCAAATTATTGATGAGGAACGTCTAAAAATGACAAGAGTACAAGTTACAAAACGCAAAGTACACAATATAAAATTGTACGAAAGGACGTTCGAAAATCCGGAACCGGGACCAGAGTCAACTCTCAACGCTCGACGCAACGGTGTAAAAACTACGAGTCAACTATGCACAAGAATAAAATATAATATTTAAATAATTCATAATAAGAATAATATTAAATAATAAAAAGTTGTTAATTGAGCATAGTTCAGGGGTCATAAATGAAAATTCAAATTTATAATTTGCCTATAAAAGGCTATGTAATTCGATCGATAGAGATATACTTTTTTTTCGATCATTTTTTCTATCTTTTTCTTATTTTTCTATCTATCAATATCAATATCTATAATTTATATCTATAATTCTCTATCATAATGTTAATGTAATCAGATATAACAATAATCTTAATTTTAATTTTAAATTATGATAATAATAAGATTTATGATAGAGATCGTTTGAGTGTGTAAGTCGAAATTCTGTCCGTGTAACGCTACGCTATTTTTAATCATTGTAAGTTATGTTCAACCTTTTTACATTAATGTCTCGTAGCTAAGTTATTATTATGCTTATTTAAAACGAAGTAATCATGATGTTGGGCTAATTACTAAAATTGGGTAATTGGGCTTTGTACCATAATTGGGGTTTGGACAAAAGAACGACACTTGTGGAAATTAGACTATGGGCTATTAATGGGCTTTATATTTGTTTAACTAAATGATAGTTTGTTAATGTTAATATAAAGATTTACAATTGGGCGTCCCTATAAATTACCATATACACTCAATCGGACACGATGGGCGGGGTATTTATATGTACGAATAATCGTTCATTTAACCGGACACGAGAATGGATTAATAGCCACTAGAATAATTAAAACAGGGGTGAAATTATGTACAAGGACACTTGGTATAATTGATAACAAAATATTAAAACCTTGGGTTACACTCAGTCGACATCCTGGTGTAATTATTAAACAAAGTATTAAAATCTTGTTACAGTTTAAGTCCCCAATTAGTTGGAATATTTAACTTCGGGTATAAGAATAATTTGATGAGGACACTCGCACTTTATGTTTATGACTGATGGACTGTTATGGATAAAAACCAAACGGACATATTAAATAATTCAGGACAAAGGACAATTAACCCATGGGCATAAAATTAAAATCAACACGTCAAACATCATGATTACGGAAGTTTAAATAAGCATAATTCCTTTATTTTATCTCTTTTTCGCATTTTTAATTATCGCACTTTTATTTTATGTCATTTAATTTATCGCACTTTATTTATTGTTATTTACTTTACTCTTTAAATTAAGTTATTTTTATACTTTACATTAGGTTTTAATTGTGACTTAAGTCTTAAAAATCGACAAACCGGTCATTAAATGGTAAAAAACCCCCCCTTTTATAATAATAATACTACTAGTACATATATATTTTTTTGTATTTTTTTACAAATATTGTGTGTAAAAATATAGCGTTAAACTTCACTAGCTCCCTGTGGAACGAACCGGACTTACTAAAAACTACACTACTCTACGATTAGGTACACTGCCTATAAGTGTTGTAGGAAGGTTTAAGTATATCCACTCGATAAATAAATAAATAACTTGTGTAAAATTGTAGCATATTTAATAGTATTTCGTAACAAAAATAATACTATTTCGTATACACCCCCTACGACATCAAGTATTTTTGGCGCCGCTGCCGGGGAACGCTGAAAAACGCTATATTTTTGTAAACTATGTTTGTTTAAAAGTAATTTTTATTTTTAATATATTGTAATAAGAGGAAAAAAAAAAAACGTTTTTTTTTTTTAAGAAAAAAAAATTCGTTTTAAAAAAAAAAATTTAAAAAAGAAAAAAAAAATCTCGTTTTTAAAAAAAAAAAATATCTCGTTTTTTTTAAAAAAAAAAAAAAAAAAATCTGTAAAAAAAAAACGTTTTTTTTAAGAAAAAAAATTCGTTTTAAAAAAAAAAAAAAAAAATTAAAAAAATTAAAAAATTATATATTTTTAAGATTTTGTCTATAAAAAAATTATTTTAAGTTTTATTACCTTTAGTTTTTTTTAGACTATAGTCGCAACTTTTAGTATTAAGTATAGTTTTTGCCTTAGTATTTATTTTTACTTCTAGAATTTTTAGGCTTTGCCGTAAAATCCCTTAAGTGCTTTTTCTTTAGACTAAGATTTAGGTGCCTTAAAATTTTGCGACGCTATTTTTCGTGCTACTTTCTTATTTTTATTTATCTTTCGACGCCGTTTACCTATGTATCAATTACAATTCCAATTAGTGATCTCTATTTGTAGTTTTAATTTTAAGATAGTGATAGTTATAAGGTTGGATTAACCGCGTGTTTACAAACCACTCTTCGTCTTTTTCATTTTTCGACACTTTTCGACGCGCACTCTTTTTCTCTCTTATTTCTCGCCATTCTAGTTTTTAGGACTTAGATTTTTTTCTACTTCTTCTCTAAATTTCTTAAAATTACGAAAATTTATTTTAAGTGGTTAAATTGATAAACATCAAAATTTTCTGGTTCGTAGTAATAGTTGGATTTGTACGTGGACCGGGTTATTGGAGCCAAACAGTACTCAATTATATTGAGACCAAACGAATCCTGCCCCTCTGCTGCATCTTTTGGCTATTCGAAACGTGGGCAAAATCAGAAAAGTCTATTGATTGGATAACTTATATAATTTTTCTTTCCTTTTTAAAAACTAATAGGATATTCAGTGAATGCACCGAGCAAGACGTTCACCGCCGGTCATACGTTCACCAACTGTAACTCGATCAAGACATCGTTTAACAAATATCGCCGCCGTTGATTTTTCTTTAGAATCGTCATCTAGTCGACCAAGTACTCCAATTCAAATTTCCGATAATCCATCTTTTGAACCCGATTTCACAACTAAGAACCCGGAAGATATTCAAGGACAATTTCAAGATCCTGAACCCCAAACCGTTAAATCAGAATCCTCTAGTGATTCGGATACAACAAATCCAATCATGGAAAATCTAGAACCTCTAAGTATGGAAGAACGAATGAGAGCTAAGCGCACTGGCCAAGGTCACGCCATTATTAAACCAGAAGTTAATGCTCCAGATTATGAAATTAAAGGACAAATTCTACACATGGTAACTAATCAGTGCCAATATAGTGGTACGCCGAATGAAGACCCAAACGAACATCTTCGTACGTTTAATAGGATCTGTACACTATTCAAAATCCGAGAAGTGGAAGACGAACAAATTTATCTCATGTTATTTCCCTGGACTTTAAAGGGAGAAGCCAAAGATTGGTTAGAATCGTTACCTGAAGGGGCGATTGATACATGGGATGTTTTAGTTGAAAAATTTCTTAAACAATTCTTTCCGGCATCTAAAGCCGTGAGACTTCAAGGAGAAATTGTTACGTTCGCGCAAAAGTCAAATGAAACATTATATGAAGCGTGGACAAGATTCGGAAGGATGTTGAGAGGATGTCCTCAACACGGATTAGATACTTTTCAAATAGTGCAAATCTTCTATAAAGGCGTAGACATCGCTACAAGAAAAGACATCGACATAACAGCTGGTGGTTCCATTATGAAGAAAACCGCAACTGAAGCTTACAAAATTATTGATAACACAGCCTCCTACTCTCATGAGTGGCACCAAGAGAAAGATATATATCGTTCATCTAAAGCGGCTAGAGCCGATTCTAGCCATAACTTTGATTCCGTTTCCGCAAAAATAGATGCTTTCGAGAGACGAATTAGTTGTGAGCAATGCGGTGGACCACACTTAATGAAAGATTGTCACATTGAACCAACGATGGAACAACGAGAGAATGTTTCCTATATGAACCAAAGGCCTGGAAATAATTATCAAAATAATTATCAACCGCCAAGGCTAAACTTCAATCGAAATCAAAACATTCTTTACAATCCAAATGGACCAAACAATAACTCGTACAACCAACAAGGTCCAAATAACCAACCAACTCAAACCAACACTTTCAATCAACAAAGACCTGGCTTATATAAACCACAACAACAAACCGAAGAGAAAAAGTCAAATATGGAAGACGTGGTATTCAAGCTAGTTGAATCTCAAACACAATTTATTGAAACTCAAACCCAAACGAACGAGAGGTTTGATCAGTCATTAAGAACTCAACAAGCTTCCATTTTGAATCTAGAAAAACACGTAGGTACTCTTGCTAGCATGATGAGTGAGAGGGAACAAGGAAAGCTACCGAGTAATACTGAAGTAAATCCTCGGAAAGAGAATGTTAATATGGTTTCAACAAATTCTGAAAAACCAGCTCCGGAAGATGGGAAGGTTTTAGATGAGAGTAAAAATGAAGAAGTTACACCACCACCACCAGAGTATGTAAAGCCAGTGGTGGCACCATATAAACCACCCATCCCGTTTCCAAGAAAAGGAGTTGAGTATGAGCAAGTAATAGGTAATAAAGTTGGTGATACCATTGGAAAGAAGAAGAAGAAGAAGAATAAGAAAGTGCAAGAAACAAAAGCCGTAGAAGTAAACCCGGTGAAGACAGTTCCACCAAAACCTCCACCTAGGGTAGGTGATCCGGGTGAATTTATTGTTCCTTGTCTACTTAGTGATTGTGTCATGTATGATGCACTAGCAGATTTAGGTGCGAGTGTAAGTGTTATGCCTCTTTCCTTATATAAGAGATTAGGTATAGGTGAGTTAACTCCAACGGATATGAGTGTTCGACTCTTTGATCAAACCATTAAGCACCCAGTTGGAATTGCTGACAACCTACCCATTCAAGTAGGTAATTTAACCTTTCTAGTCGAATTCATTGTCATTGACATAGAAGAGGACCCAAACATTCCTCTAATTTTAGGTCGACCATTCTTTGCGTCCACCGGGGCGTTATTTGATGTAGGAAATGGAAGAATGACACTTAAAAGTGGTGACAAATCGATCACCTTTATGATTCGAAAGTCTAAATCTCCACCAACCAAAACCGTTGAACCAGAAAAAATGATTGGTAAGAACCATGTTGTTTTACCAACTCCAACGGTAGTGCTTAATAATAATAAAACGCCTAAGTGTGGGGAAAATGAAGTAACACCTAATGATGACATGATAACAAAGAACTCCGTTATTGATACGAAATTAAATGACCCCATTATTAACAGTTCAATGAAGAAACTTTTTAAACGGGCTATTGATGCTAGAAGTAAGGGGAACTTTAAGTTATGTAACCGGTTAGTATCCAATCTGTCGCCTAAAGAAAAGGCGAAGCTAGTTGAATTATGGGATATTACGGAAGAAGCCGGGCACTGGCTTAAAGAAAAAGTCACAGATAGGCAAGTTGATTATGGACCAAGAGAAATTGACAATGAAGTTAATCACAATTTCAACACCACAGCTACCTAAGTGTGGGGAGATTCGAATGTTCTAAAAAGATAATGCTGTCTAAAGTTATTTGTTCTGTTCTCGTGTAGTTCCGAGAATGGAATCCGATTGGTCTTTTCCGCTAGCAGACACTAAAGAACTAGTTTTCTCCCTCCATTCTGAATTTTTATTTTTTTTAGGTTTTATTTGAAATTAATATGCATTTTAATTTATGTTTTATTGTGATTTTAAAAAACAAAATTTACTTTATTTCTTTAAGTTAAAAATATGATTTTTAAAATTCGTCGTAAGTTGAACACTAGGTCATTGAACCGAAATTGCTTTACCCGAGGGCGGGGCGACAAATTTTGTTATCATTATTTTTAATTTTATTGATCTAAAGGATGCCAAAAATATTATATATTATAAATTTTTGAACGTGGGGTTATGTACCAAACTTCAAAAATATGTATATATATGTTTGTATTTTATGTTATGTACACAACAGGGTAAAAATAGCGCACTTTCAAAGACTGTCATGAAGTTCAGCAAAAGCTACTGATTTTGACAAGATGCAAAAAAATCAAATGTGAAATAACAATATGTTTGCAAACTCGGTATTTTTAATCACTTTTCTACGTTAATCACCCTCATGAATTTATAATTATAGTCTGATTTCATACAAATGAGGGCATTGCATGATCTTAAGTGTAGGGAAGGGTTATAAATTCTCTCGGGTTTACACTTAGTTTAATTGCCAAATTTTGTGAAAAATTGAAAAATTTTCAACTAAATGAACTCAAAATCATGTTTATACATATTTATGAACGATGAAAACTAGGTGTTAATACCGAAATTATCGTTACCTCGAAAAGAACATAAATTGAGAAACAACTTAAAACGCTTGAATTCATTTAAAATGGAATATAGGAGAATAAAAAGGCAAAGAAAGAAACTAAGTGTGGGGAGAATGTACCATGTTATTCAATTAAAAACTATCTATCACATGTTTTTGTACAAGATTATTGCAGGTACTTTTGCTTTGGATGATACTAATCAGTTTTACCCTGTTTACTGTAATACTTTTGAAAGAAAGATGGATCTACACGATGAATCAATTCCATCATTAAAATGAAGTAAAGTCTTCCGAAAAAGACACGCGCTTCTTGATTTAGGTCAAGAAGTTGTCGTCCAGACCAGCTGTAGGTTGACGAAAAATCTAGAAAAGTCATCTCTAAAATCAGCAGGAAATCCACGGACCTCAGCATCAAACAGGGTCGCCATGTGGTCAGATTTATCCTAACCATGAGAAGGATTTATCTCGTACAATGGGGAGGCACCGTGCAAATTAGCTTGATAAGACTAATGAATCAGATCCCCAGAAAGGATAATCTCCTTAAAGATCAAAAATCAGCTTTTAAGCCTGATATTACTCAATCCTTGAGATTGACCTTAAAGATTGAGAATTCAAACTCATGGAATTCGATGATGTCTAAACTCGAGCTTGAACGAGAAAATATTTTGATCAAAAATACAAACCGATTTGTTTTCTGAAAATCCATTTTCAATGCGTTCATTACCATTGAACGTAAAATCCTAGGAATTCACCTGGAATTCATTAGGTCACCTGAACAAAATCGGGTGTCAACCGTAAGAACGGTGGTTGTATAGCATGGTCGGAGACAGGACCTTGTGCCAGACCGAAAAATCATAGGATGATCTTTACTATTGCTCCTACCAAGGATAGTACTAGCATCCGACACGTAATTAGACCATGAACAAATGCATGTCATTAGACATTACCTTAATAGTTTCTTGTTCATCGCTTTCCTTTACAACCGGACGGTAGTTTACCGAAAGGTAATATACGGAACAAGTAAACTGGATGTGTGCTTTCCGATATCGGGATAGCAGTGGATTACACGAACCTAAAAGTTTTTAGCCAAAATATTGATCCACAAATAAATTTTGCAACACCGATGGTGGATCAAATCAGAAAACTTATCTAGGGTAAAAGCTAGAATGAATTTTCAAAAGATCAAATGTTTTCATAAAGATTCAATTTCCTTAAGGATCTAAATTTTTATAGTCATGTGGGACTGTAAACCGCCTTTCAAATGTGCACTTTGCTTTGAAAACCGAAAGTAAATCGGCTATTTGATTGAAAGTGTCGTTGACCTAAACCCGAGGCAACTGTGGATGACACACCCACCTTTAACCATGGTTCTATGGTTACTACCATTGTTCATACCGCCGTATTGAAATCACTGATGTACAAAGTGTGAAGAATAAAGAAGTGATTCAAGTGTTTTTCAAGACTGTATTGCTTGAGGACAAGCAACGCTCAAGTGTGGGGATATTGATAAGGCTAAAAAGGAACATATATTTCATAGCATTATCCCCCAAGAATGACAAGTTTTTAGTTGCAATTGTTCCATTTTCAAGTAATATTCGTTTATATTTAATAAGTGCGAAGACAAAAGGCGAAAACGAAGATTTGAAGACAAAAAGGTCCAAAATGCTAAAAAGTACAAGATACAATCAAAAAGGTTCAAATTATTGATGAGGAACGTCTAAAAATGACAAGAGTACAAGTTACAAAACGCAAAGTACACAATATAAAATTGTACGAAAGGACGTTCGAAAATCCGGAACCGGGACCAGAGTCAACTCTCAACGCTCGACGCAACGGTGTAAAAATTACGAGTCAACTATGCACAAGAATAAAATATAATATTTAAATAATTCATAATAAGAATAATATTAAATAATAAAAAGTTGTTAATTGAGCATAGTTCAGGGGTCATAAATGAAAATTCAAATTTATAATTTGCCTATAAAAGGCTATGTAATTCGATCGATAGAGATATACTTTTTTTTCGATCATTTTTTCTATCTTTTTCTTATTTTTCTATCTATCAATATCAATATCTATAATTTATATCTATAATTCTCTATCATAATGTTAATGTAATCAGATATAACAATAATCTTAATTTTAATTTTAAGTTATGATAATAATAAGATTTATGATAGAGATCGTTTGAGTGTGTAAGTCGAAATTCTGTCCGTGTAACGCTACGCTATTTTTAATCATTGTAAGTTATGTTCAACCTTTTTACATTAATGTCTCGTAGCTAAGTTATTATTATGCTTATTTAAAACGAAGTAATCATGATGTTGGGCTAATTACTAAAATTGGGTAATTGGGCTTTGTACCATAATTGGGGTTTGGACAAAAGAACGACACTTGTGGAAATTAGACTATGGGCTATTAATGGGCTTTATATTTGTTTAACTAAATGATAGTTTGTTAATGTTAATATAAAGATTTACAATTGGACGTCCCTATAAATTACCATATACACTCAATCGGACACGATGGGCGGGGTATTTATATGTACGAATAATCGTTCATTTAACCGGACACGGGAATGGATTAATAGCCACTAGAATAATTAAAACAGGGGTGAAATTATGTACAAGGACACTTGGTATAATTGATAACAAAATATTAAAACCTTGGGTTACACTCAGTCGACATCCTGGTGTAATTATTAAACAAAGTATTAAAATCTTGTTACAGTTTAAGTCCCCAATTAGTTGGAATATTTAACTTCGGGTATAAGAATAATTTGATGAGGACACTCGCACTTTATGTTTATGACTGATGGACTGTTATGGACAAAAACCAAACGGACATATTAAATAATTCAGGACAAAGGAAAATTAACCCATGGGCATAAAATTAAAATCAACACGTCAAACATCATGATTACGGAAGTTTAAATAAGCATAATTCCTTTATTTTATCTCTTTTTCGCATTTTTAATTATCGCACTTTTATTTTATGTCATTTAATTTATCGCACTTTATTTATTGTTATTTACTTTACTCTTTAAATTAAGTTATTTTTATACTTTACATTAGGTTTTAATTGTGACTTAAGTCTTAAAAATCGACAAACCGGTCATTAAACGGTAAAAAACCCCCCTTTTTATAATAATAATACTACTAGTACATATATATTTTTTTGTATTTTTTTACAAATATTGTGTGTAAAAATATAGCGTTAAACTTCACTAGCTCCCTGTGGAACGAACCGGACTTACTAAAAACTACACTACTCTACGATTAGGTACACTGCCTATAAGTGTTGTAGGAAGGTTTAAGTATATCCACTCGATAAATAAATAAATAACTTGTGTAAAATTGTAGCATATTTAATAGTATTTCGTAACAAAAATAATACTATTTCGTATACACCCCCTACGACATCATTTATGATGCTGGATTCTATTGGCCTACAATTTACAAAGACGCACACCTTCTTTGCAAATCCTGTGATGCTTGTCAAAGGGCCGGAAAAATAAGTCAACGTGATGAAATGCCACAAAATGTCATTCAAGTATGTGAAGTATTTGACATTTGGGGTATTGACTTTATGGGTCCATTTCCAAAATCTCATAATAATCTCTATATTCTCGTAGCCATTGATTATGTATCTAAATGGGCGGAAGCACAAAATCTCCCAACTAACGATGCACGAGTTTTGGGCAACTTTTTAAAACGTCTTTTTGCAAGGTTTGGAACACCGAAAGCTTTAATAAGTGATCGGGGAACTCATTTCTGTAACAATCAACTTGAGAAAGTTCTCAAAAGATATGGAGTAACTCATAAAATCTCCACCGCATATCATCCACAAACAAGTGGACAAGTTGAAAATACCAACCGAGCTTTAAAACGTATTCTAGAGAAAACCGTAGGATCAAATCTGAAGGAATGGTCCATTAAATTGGAGGATGCACTCTGGGCTTTTAGAACAGCCTACAAAACTCCAATTGGAACCACACCTTTTAGACTTGTTTATGGAAAAGTGTAGAGACCCGTCCTAATCCCTCCGAACGAAGTCCATATCGATTATAAACGATTCACAACAGTTGATTTCATCGCGAGGTACTTGACCTCTATATGATACATTTTACAAACATTGCATTCGTTTTTGAAAAGACAACCTTTCATTTCATCGAAAGTTGACGACATGCATACCATTTCATAATATATTCAAATTATAAATGACTTGATAATAATCTTGATGAACTTAACGAATCGAATGCAACGTCTTTTGAAATATGTCATGAATGACTCCAAGTAATGTCTCTAAAATGAGCAAATGCACAGCGGAAGACTTCTTTCGTACCTGAGAATAAACATGCTTTAAAGTGTCAACCAAAAGGTTGGTGAGTTCATTAGCTTATCATAAATAATCAATTCATAATTTTAATAGACCACAAGATTTCATATTTCATTTCTCATAAACATACGTCCCATGCATAGAGACAAAAATATCATTCATATGGATTGAACACCTGGTAACCGACATTCACAATATGCATATAAGAATATCCCCATCATTCTGGGATCCTCCATCGGACATGATATAAATTTCGAAGTACTAAAGCATCCGGTACTTTGGATGGGGCTTGTTGGACCCGATAGATCTATCTTTAGAGTTCGCATCAATTAGGGTGTCTGTTCCCTAATTCTTAGATTACCAGACTAAAAGGGGCATATTCGATTTAATAATCTAACCGTAGAATGTAGTTTCGATTACTTGTGTCTATTTCGTAAAGCATTTATAAAAGCAGCGCATGTATTCTCAGTCCTAAAAATATATATTGCAAAAGCATTTAAAAAGGGAATAATGAAACTCACCTAATGTATTTTGTAGTAAAAATACATACGACTATATTGAACAATGCAGGGTTGGCCTCGGATTCACGAACCTATATCATTTGTATATTCATTAATACATATAATCGTAATCGAATATTTTATATTTATTTTGTGATTTAATTGTTATTTTAATAAGCTTTATGTTTTATCGATAAATAATTTAAATATTTGTATTTTATGTATTTTAACTAAATAATTAGTATTTATTATAAAACGCTAAAATAGATATGTTATATGTATTAACTATAGTGTTTATATAACTAAAAATCATTTGATAAAATAATATTAATAATATTGAATAAAAAGTTGTATTGCTTTATAATAATAATATTAGTAAATTTACTTAATAATGATAATAATAATAATAAGTATGATAATAATACTTATAATGATAATAATTTTAGTAGAAATATTGTTAATAGTAAAAATAATAGTTTTAATGATAATAATACTTATAATAGTAATGAAGAAGATAATTTTAAATAAAATACTTTTGTTAAAATATATAATTTTAAAAATGATAATACTAATACTAATGCTAATAATAACAATAACAATGATATTAATATTTATATAATGATATTAATATAATAATAATACTTTGTATTATGATAGTAAAACTAATGAAATTCTTAACAATATTAACACTGACTAATAACAACAATATTAATAATAATAATAATAATAATAATAATAATAATAATAATAATAATAATAATAATAATAATAATAATAATAATAATAATAATAATAATAATAATAATAATAATTATTATTATTATTATTATTATTATTATTATTATTATTATTATTATTATTATTATTATTATTATTATTATTATTATTATTATTATTTTTAATATGAAAACTACCTCAAAAGAAGCCTTAAAAATAAAACTGCCGCAAACGGAACTCGAACCCAAGACCTCTCGCTCAGCAATTCCGTTCTAAACCAATGATCTGTTCTATTTTTCCTGATTAGTTAGCTCATTAAATTCTTTTAACTTATATCTACTACCTTCCTTTTAAAACCCATTAAATTTTCTAGTATCATCATTATTCAATATCATGTATCTTTATCAGATTTCTTATATTACTATCTTCATCAAATATCACTACCATCTTCATCATCATAATTTAAAATCCTAATATCATCTCCATCAATATTCATCATCATCAATTATCATGGTCATGAATATCGATCCTCTTTATATTATCATAATTCACCATCGACATTCCCATTATTCACATACTCATCATCAATTGATTTCCCATTTTCTACTACCATCCTTGCAGCCCAACCATTATAAACTACACAACCCATCTCATAACAAACACGGCCCAAAGGAAAAATCGATAGTTGAATCATGGCCTAATAATACAATCGGTACACCTTGCAAATCCAAAAAAAAAAAAAAAATACGGCCCAACTATTTAATGACGTCACCCTATCTACTGAAAAAGGTCTGGAACAGAATTATCAAATCGTAGCCATTCGTAATATTAAATCCCTATACGACTACTCTAACATCTGTCATTATGATATCATAATCCCCGAATCATCATCTTTTACATATACCACCTACATCATCGTCACATATATTATCATATCATCCATATCTCTATCATGTAATCATCATTTTCTCTAAACCAAATCGGTAACCACGAACAACATCTCAAGTGGGTTAAACATGTTTGCCACAAAAGATAAAGATGGTACTAGTTTATAGCTTTATTGGAAAAAAAATTCGCTGCAATTTGTAAGTAGGGAAAGTTGGCCAAAACTCCCCATTTGATTATATATATATATAAAAAACGCGTTATATATATCTACCTAATCACCTTTTACATATCATAAAAGAAAACTAACTATCCCTTTTGACTCCACTTTGGTTGGCCACAAAACAAATACGAAACTGCTTTTTTTTTTCTTAGCTGGAGGTTGTAACATTTCATAGTGGTGCGGTCCTACTCCAACAAAAGAATATATATATAGTCAGGTTCTTGAAAAAAAAATATATAAGGTGGCGGTTGTGGCTTTAGGGTGTAGTGAAGGTGTTTTGTAGATTAATAGAAACAAGAGGTGAACAAACGATGATGGTGATGGTGATTTTTTTTCCGATAGTGGTGGTAAACCGAAAGTGGGTTGATTTGGTTACCTTCGAAATTATAAAGCAACACCCGGGTTTTGAGTTGTAAGTCGAGCAGGCAACAAGTAGTAGGGTGTTGGATTGTAAGAAGAAACAAAAACAGTTTATAAAAGATGCATGATGGTAGTCGAGCATCACTAAAATAATCAAAGGAGTTTTTGTATCCATAAACAACATTAGTTGGATTATATAGACTTTTGTTCCATGTGGGGATGTGCATGTCTTTAATTATTCGGGTGTTTGTGCGAGAAAGAATCAAACACTATAACCATTTGCATAAAGTAAAGCAACAATAATAATTAAAACAAAGATAGTAACACGTCTTAATTCAATCACGGGTAAAGATTCATCCAATCAACAAAAGAAATATATATAATGACATTAATATTATATTATAGTAATAACGCGTTAATTTGTTAGCAGCCTCTATTTATTTCTTCTTACCGACAGTCTTAATAGGCATAGTATTTCATACTCCGATAATACTCAGTGGCGAATAAAAAGTCTTCGAAAAAAATTCCATATTTTTAAATTAAATAGTTTTATTTATTTTAGTCATTATGGTATAAAATTTGATCATTAATTTATTAAATAAAAATTACATCAACTGTCCCTCTCAATTCTGGGTAAAAATATAGAAAGTTCTAAAATTTAGCAAACAACTCCTAAATACATTTTTAATAAGTCTATAATTAATAGAACTCATTTTCGGATTACCGTTTATTTTAAAATCATATAAGTTTGAATTTAGTTTTCTTAATATCAATCAGAACATCAAACGAGTATTACAATCATTTAATATTTATTTTTACTATACTTTATTTATATATAGTTATGTTATAAATAATAATTATTATAATATTCTATTTTTATTTTATTTTACATAATTCGTTTTAATAACAAAAACATATAATATTTCGAATTATATTTCTAATTATTATATAAATATATATATTCACACATAACTATTTACAAATAGTGGTTTGTGAATCGTCGGGTATGATCGAAGGCCAATTAAATATATGCAAACAGTTCAAAAATTTTGAGATACAACTATACAGACTTTGCTTATCGTGTCGAAATCATAATACAATTAAGTTTAAATTTGGTCTGAAATTTCCGGGTCGTCACAGTACCTACCCGTTAAAGAAATTTCGTCCCGAAATTTGATCGTGGTCGTCATGGCTAACCATAAAAATGTTTTCATGACGAATATGAGTCGATAAATAGAGTTTTATCATCACTGAGTAATATGGATAGAACAATTTTTATTATTCAAAGCGTACGAGCGAAGCTATCACGGAAGAGTGAAATAAGAAAGACATGATTCATCATAACTTTTGACTAGTCATGGTTAAATTCCGGAATTCAAGGAATTTCAAAAAAAATCTTGGAAATCTATAAGATCTGATTCTTCGAGATTTAAGGAAATTAGGATCTCTTTAATTAAATGCGATGATCTGCCCCGATTACTACGTCTGATATTTTTATTATAAATTTACATTTTCCGTCCCATTAGTTTTCACCACTTCTATACTTAATTCCGAAATTCAAAAGATTGTGAAAATGCTTAATCCAGTTCTGATTCTTGTTCTTATCCTCACTATCGCAACAATCATTCTCCTTTTCCAATTACCACATGAGGAATCTGTTTTCTTCTACTTCGCCCTTGGGGTTATAATATTTTTAATTCTCCCGTGTCTTTATGTTGCGATAAACATTGATATACACGGTTTGTAATTTAGGTGTTGTTATCGAGCTTTATATTTTCCTTTATTTTTCGGAGCTCCATGCTCTTGTTTTCTATTCCCGACTTTAAGTCAAGCGAATAATGGTCCAGAATTCGTAGATATAGAGTTTCGAATGATTATAATGTTCTAAGTAGGGTGGAACGTGGTAGCACGATTTGATTTTCAAATTTATCAAAATTACAGAAGATAGAACTATCAAGAATATATTCTTCTTGATATGTTCAGAGATTATGTAGAATGAAAGAATTATGTAACATGACACATGATGACGTTATAATCTGTGAATCATCATGTCCCATTTAGAAACTCAGCATAACTTACTGTAATATAATCACGTTGATCAAGTGTCATTATACTATACTAACTCATGCACCAGTTCCCAACATTACTTCAATAACATTCATATTTTAGGCTCAAAAGTTTACAGAATATAGAAAGTAACAGTTTCTATATGATGTAACACTGATATCATAAAGAGATTAATGATTTCAGATAAGAATAGTTATGAAAATATCTTCTGAAATATGGAGGATATTTATAATGAAAGATACGTTGATATCTTGGAATTTCTAATATCGAAGGATGGGGAAGAAAATCTGTCCGCAAGAGTTTGGAGTCAGAAACAAGGTATTCGCTAAAGATTTCAGCAGGCATTGAATCATTTGGATTCTTTGAAGTCAAACTTATTCTTTGTGATTTGTCCACAGTTTCCTTCATAGTTTCGCATAATCCGCTTTTCAGTACTAATTTTTCTATTGAGTGTTTCCAATACTCCATTCTTTATCATCAACTTTTGGCTGTTGAGGTCATTTACAGTTTCCGTTGCTTCATTCAACTTTTCAAAATTCAGAGCATTAATTTGCAGACTGGGTGCTTTTCAGAATTTCAGAATGGAAGATCATAGTTCTAAGAGATAAATGTTATATGGATACATATAACTGTTGATGTGGAAACGTTGCGAGATTCACAATACAGATTTGCTGAATTCCGGTAATTGGTATGGCAATTCTTGTTACAAGATACGGATGTGTACATGATGAGACTTCAATAGATAAATATAGTGATTTGTCGGAGAGATTTAAACCAAGGAGCGATGAAATTGCTGGTACATCTGCTGGTAATATGGTGGAATATAATAAAAGGTTCACCGGTAATAATAAAAGAGTACACATATATATCAAGGTTATAATAAGGTTGTTACAAACGAAAAGTTAAAGTTGACTTGTTGGAGCTGTGACAAAATTTGCTAATTTGGAAAGGGATTGCAAAGTTATTTTGGGTAATAATAACACTAAGAAATTAGCATAGCTACGTTTTAAACGTTTGTTCAGTTTCTGAGAGTTTTTCAGGTGCATAACTATATGCATCAATCTTTTCTTCCGTAGGTAAGGTGCGGTTGGTTCATCCTCTCAATTGAGGTGTTTTCAAGAATCATGAAAGGTTTGAACGCAGATCGTAATCGTCAAGATATAAATGAAGTTTAGGATGAAATCAAGTGGCAAACTTGAAGAATTGTTTAGTTTCATATGTTATATTCAGTATTTTAATTTATTTTAATTGTCCAATATTATTCGTCCACAGTCGATATTTCACAGTTGACAGTCCAATAATTCATATATAATTTAATATATAATATTCGAATTAATTAATATGTATCGTGACCCGTGTACATGTCTCAGACTAGATCACAACTCAAAGTATATATTATTGTAGAATCAACCTCAACCCTATATAGAGAACTCAATCATTACTGCATATAGAGTGTCTACGGTTATTCCAAATAATATATATATATATATGCGTCGATATGATATGTCAAAACCTTGTGAACGTGTCCCGATATTTAATGTGCATACAATAAATACAGAAATTAAATGACAATAAATAAAATTGCGATAATTAAATTGTGATAAATAAAATGTAATCAGTTAGCTAGGAACAATTAGCTAGAAACAGTTAGTGTGGATTCTTAGCAAAATTTTTCATAGTTAATTTGTTTGTTTCTAACAAATTTTATTTTGTCAAATGTTTTCTTCATTATGCCACTTGTTGAATTCTGATAGATCAAAATCCAATTACGAAATTGAATGAAGATGGTTATTCTGCGGTGAACAGATACGTATATCGGTGGTTGTAAGTAGGATAATAAATGACCGTTGAATTAGATTCAAAGAATGTACAGTGTAACTTATTAATGTGAAATCTAAATATTTCTCAGGTATTACCTACCCGTTAAAATATTTTCACCATTAACGATTTGTACGAAAGAATTTTTTTTTTAATTACAATCTTTATGAATATATATATATATATATATATATATATATATATTTTCTTTAGATGTAATCATGGATTTAATGAGTTAATATGATATTAAACTCTTTTGATTTACCGTTTGAACAAGAATATATAATCTCTAAAACATTAGAGTTTACATAATCATCATGTCGAACAAAGATAAATGATGTAGAACGTCATGTAGAACGATGATTATACTCGAGGTACAGAATGAGATGTTGAAGCTGGTGATGCGGATGTTGTTGTTGGTGGTACTAGTGCTGTTGGTGCTAAGGTTGGTGATGTGACTGGTGTTGGTGATACTGCTGATGCTTGCAAACTGTGTACCATGCTCTCTAAAGTTAACACTCGAGCTTGGAGTTCTTTAACTTCTTCTACTAACCCTGGTTGGTTATAAGTGTGAGGTAGAGATTGGATATCTTCTCTAGTTCCGTTAATGGTAGTCTCAAGACGAAAAATTCTAGCAAAAAAGGTATAAACAGTGTTGCGAATAGGTTCGCCGGTGAGCGGGTCGAGTACTCCAAGGTTAGGTGGTAGATTCGATTCATGATATGGAGTACCTTCTTCCCTTCTCCATAGGGCGAGTATGTCGCGAACCCACCCCTATTTTCTCCAGTAATCACCATAATTGATTGATTGGTGTGCTCCTGTCACGCTGTCTTCGGAGTCAGAGGAACTTGGTCGATTCGTAGAGGCCATCTTACGTGATCTCAGGAAAGATCTTTGATATGAAGAGTTTAGTGACAGTAATTGATAGTTGGATGGTATTCTCAATGCATAATTTACATAGATATATATAGTACCAGGATCCCTTAAATTAAGGAGAAATTTACGAGAGATATCAGGCAAGGTCTACAGTAACAGATACGCTAAGATATGAATTGGCAGATACGCTAAGATACGAATTTTGTCTATACACTGTTCATGCAATCATTGCAGTAAGATGTGTCTAGACTAAGAATGATAAGCAGGTAATTTCCTAAGGATGGTAAACAGATGATTTTTGACAAAAATGATAAGCAAAACTTTTGACATGCAGACACGGTCGAAGTCCAGACTTACTAATGCATCCTAACGACTATCAGTTAGATACACTAATGCAAGACCTGGTTCACTAAGACCACCGCTCTGATACCAACTGTAGAGACCCGTCCTAATCCCTCCTGACGAAGTCCATATCGATTATAAACGATTCACAATAGTTGATTTCATCGCGAGGTACTTGACCTCTATATGATACATTTTACAAACATTGCATTCGTTTTTGAAAAGACAATCTTTCATTTCATCAAAAGTTGACGACATGCATACCATTTCATAATATATTCAAATTATAAATGACTTGATAATAATCTTGATGAACTTAACGACTCGAATGCAACGTCTTTTGAAATATGTCATGAATGACTCCAAGTAATGTCTCTAAAATGAGCAAATGCACAGCGGAAGACTTCTTTCGTACCTAAGAATAAACATGCTTTAAAGTGTCAACCAAAAGGTTGGTGAGTTCATTAGTTTATCATAAATAATCAATTCATAATTTTAATAAACCACAAGATTTCATATTTCATTTCTCATAAACATACGTCCCATGCATAGAGACAAAAATATCATTCATATGGATTGAACACCTGGTAACCGACATTCACAATATGCATATAAGAATATCCCCATCATTCCGGGATCCTCCATCGGACATGATATAAATTTCGAAGTACTAAAGCATCCGGTACTTTGGATGGGGCTTGTTGGACCCGATAGATCTATCTTTAGAGTTCGCGTCAATTAGGGTGTCTGTTCCCTAATTCTTAGATTACCAGACTAAAAGGGGCATATTCAATTTAATAATCCAATCATAGAATGTAGTTTCGATTACTTGTGTCTATTTCGTAAAGCATTTATAAAAGCAGCGCAGGTATTCTCAGTCCCAAAAATATATATTGCAAAAGCATTTAAAAAGGGAATAATGAAACTCACCTAATGTATTTTGTAGTAAAAATACATACGACTATATTGAACAATGCAGGGTTGGCCTCGGATTCACGAACCTATATCATTTATATATTCATTAATACATATAATCGTAATCGAATATTTTATATTTATTTTGTGATTTAATTGTTATTTTAATAAGCTATATGTTTTATCGATAAATAATTTAAATATTTTTATTTTATGTATTTTAACTAAATAATTAGTATTTATTATAAAACGCTAAAATAGATATGTTATATGTATTAACTATAGTGTTTATATAACTAAAAATTATTTGATAAAATAATATTAATAATATTGAATAAAAAGTTGTATTGCTTTATAATAATAATATTAGTAAATTTACTTAATAATGATAATAATAATAAGTATGATAATAATACTTATAATGATAATAATTTTAGTAGAAATATTGTTAATAGTAAAAATAACAGTTTTAATGATAATAATACATATAATAGTAATGAAGAAGATAATTTTAAATAAAATACTTTTGTTAAAATATAGAATTTTAAAAATGATAATACTAGTACTAATGCTAATAATAACAATAACAATGATATTAATATTTATATAATGATATTAATATAATAATAATACTTTGTATTATGATAGTAAAACTAATGAAATTCTTAACAATAATAACACTGACTAATAACAACAATATTAATAATAATAATAATAATAATAATAATAATAATAATAATAATAATAATAATAATAATAATAATAATAATAATTATTATTATTATTATTATTATTTTTAATATGAAAACTACCTCAAAAGAATCCTTAAAAATAAAACTGCCGCAAACGGAACTCGAACCCAAGACATCTCGCTCAGCAATTCCCTTCTAAACCAATGAGCTGTTCTATTTTTCCTGATTAGTTAGCTCATTAAATTCTTTTAACTTGTATCTACCGCCTTCCTTTTAAAACCCATTAAATTTTCTAGTATCATCATTATTCAATATCATGTATCTTTATCAGATTTCTTATATTACTATTTTCATCAAATATCACTACCATCTTCATCATCATAATTTAAAATCCTAATATCATCTCCATCAATATTCATCATCATCAATTATCATGGTCATGAATATCGATCCTCTTCATATTATCATAATTCACCATCGACATTCCCATTATTCACATACTCATCATCAATTGATTTCCCATTTTCTACTACCATCCTTGCGGCCCAACCATTATAAACTACACAGCCCATCTCACAACAAACACGGCCCAAAGGAAAAATCGATAGTTGAATCATGGCCTAATAATACAATCGGTACACCTTGCAAATCCAAAAAAAATAAAAATTAATACGGACCAACTATTTAATGACGTCACCCTATCTACTGAAAAAGGTCTGGAACAGAATTATCAAATCGTAGCCATTCGTAATATTAAATCCCTATACGACTACTCTATCATCTGTCATTATGATATCATAATCCCCGAATCATCATCTTTTACATATACCACCTACATCATCGTCACATATATTATCATATCATCCATATCTCTATCATGTAATCATCATTTTCTCTAAACCAAATCGGTAACCACGAACAACATCTCAAGTGGGTTAAACATGTTTGCCACAAAAGATAAAGATGGTACTAGTTTATAGCTTTATTGGGAAAAAAATTCGCTGCAATTTGTATGTAGGGAAAGTTGGCCAAAACTCCCCATTTGATTATATATAAAAAAAAACGCGTTATATATATCTACCTAATCACCTTTTACATATCATAAAAGAAAACTAACTATCCCATTTGACTCCACTTTGGTTGGCCACAAAACAAATACGAAACTGCTTTTTTTTCTTAGTTGGAGGTTGTAACATTTCATAGTGGTGCGGTCC
Organism: Rutidosis leptorrhynchoides; assembly: GCF_046630445.1. Classification (NCBI taxonomy): domain Eukaryota; kingdom Viridiplantae; phylum Streptophyta; class Magnoliopsida; order Asterales; family Asteraceae; genus Rutidosis; species Rutidosis leptorrhynchoides. The sequence continues at coordinate 143,431,072 of NC_092343.1, forward strand.
TACTCCAACAAAAGAATATATATATAGTCGGGTTCTTGGAAAAAAAATATATAAGGTGGCGGTTGTGGCTTTAGGGTGTAGTGAAGGTGTTTTGTAGATTAATAGAAACAAGAGGTGAACAAACGATGATGGTGATGGTGATTTGTTTTTCGATAGTGGTGGTAAACCGAAAGTGGGTTGATTTGGTTACCTTCGAAATTATAAAGCAACACTCGGGTTTTGAGTTGTAAGTCGAGCAGGCAACAAGTAGTAGGGTGTTGGATTGTAAGAAGAAACAAAAACAGTTTATAAAAGATGCATGATGGTAGTCGAGCATCACTAAAATAATCAAAGGAGTTTTTGTATCCATAAACAACATTAGTTGGATTATATAGACTTTTGTTCCATGTGGGGATGTGCATGTCTTTAATTATTCGGGTGTTTGTGCGAGAAAGAATCAAACACTATAACCATTTGCATAAAGTAAAGCAACAATAATAATTAAAACAAACATAGTAACACGTCTTAATTCAATCACGGGTAAAGATTCATCCAATCAACAAAAGAAATATATATAATAACATTAATATTATATTATAATAATAACGCGTTAATTTGTTAGCAGCCTCTATTTATTTCTTCTTACCGACAGTCTTAATAGGCATAGTATTTCATACTCCGATAATACTCAGTGGCGAATAAAAGTCTTCGAAAAAAATTTCATATTTTTAAATTAAATAGTTTTATTTATTTTAGTCATTATGGTATAAAATTTGATCATTAATTTATTAAATAAAAATTACATCAACTGTCCCTCTCAATTCTGGGTAAAAATATAGAAAGTTCTAAAATTTAGCAAACAACTCCTAAATACATTTTTAATAAGTCTATAATTAATAGAACTCATTTTCGGATCACCGTTTATTTTAAATTCATATAAGTTTGAATTTAGTTTTCTTAATATCAATCGGAACATCAAACGAGTATTACAATCATTTAATATTTATTTTTACTATACTTTATTTATATATAGTTATGTTGTAAATAATAATTATTATAATATTCTATTTTTATTTTATTTTACATAATTCGTTTTAATAACAACAACATATAATATTTTGAATTATATTTCCAATTATTATATAAATATATATATTCACACATAACTATTTACAAATAGTGGTTCGTGAATCGTCGGGTATGATCGAAAGCCAATTAAATATATGCAAACAGTTCAAAAATTTTGAGATACAACTATATAGACTTTGCTTATCGTGTCGAAATCATAATACAATTAAGTTTAAATTTGGTCGGAAATTTCCGGGTCGTCACAAAAAGCATGTCATCTTCCAGTAGAAATTGAACACAAAGCATTTTGGGCTTTGAAGACATGTAATCTTGATTTACATGAAGCTGGACGTCTACGGTTAAGTCAACTAAACGAATTAGAAGAATTAAGACATGAAGCATACGAAAATTCGTTAATCTATAAGGAAAGAACGAAGAAATGGCATGATAAAAGAATCAGAAGTTCAAAAGAATTCAAAGAAGGAGACAGAGTTCTTCTTTTCAATTCACGATTCAAGCTATTTCCTGGAAAATTGAAATCAAGATGGTCTGGACCATTCATAGTCAAAAGAGTTTTCCCATACGGAACGATAGAATTAATAAATTCAAATGGGATTGAATTTAAGGTTAATGGTCACAAAGTTAAACATTACATAGATAGTCCAATGGAAGTTGACAATGAAGTTAATCACAATTTCGATACCACAGCTAACTAAGTGTGGGGAGAATCAAGTCTTTTAAAGGATAATATGTATTTTTGTTAGAGTTAGATTTTTTGTTTTCGTGTAGTTCTCGAAAATGGAACCAGACTGGTCTTTCCCTAGCAGACCCTAAAGAACTAGTCTTCTCCCCCCATTCTGAATTTTTATTTTTTTTAGGTTTTTACGAAATGAAGACTTCCTGTGAACTAAACCATGGTCTAATGCTACACGCTTTGATCACTAAATGTAATAATGACACACTTCCGAGTGAAATTGTATCAGTAATCAGAGAAAGATTGGACGGAGTAAGAAAAGAATCCAGATGCGAAGATAATAAGTTACAATTTGGTAAAGGAAAATCAAAATCTGCAGCGAAAAGAAGAGCACGACACCTAGAAAGATGTCACAAATGCGGAAAATGGTCACATGGAGGTAAATGTTCAAATAATCAAACCTATTCAAACACCGAATTTGTTGCTTTATGCAGAGACGGACCGTTCATATGTTTAGAAGAAAAAACACTGAATGCTCGAGGTTACGCCTATGTAGCTATGAAAAACCAATTAAACCGACTATCTTATGAGTGGGATAGATCGTATCACTAAGAATACTATCTCACAGGTAAGTCTGTACAGTTTTTATTTTTTTATTTTTATTTTTAACCTTTTGATAATAAACGCTAATTTATTCGCTATAAAGTATTAAATTGGTATTGAATAAAATTAGGTTTGGCGACCGAAATTATTGATATCATTAAAAAATTTATTACATCACGACGAAATTTAACGTTTATTCTTAAGGTATAAATATCTTTCATCAATCAACCCAAAATATTTCAAAAATTCGTCATGAGTTAAATTAGGTCATGGAACCGAAATTACTTTACTGAAAAGAGGGGCGTATGTTTTTGATAATATTTGATTGATTAAAGTGGGATAAAAGCCAAAAAGATTTTTAATTTTATTTTTACCATGTTTTTTTTAAAATTAATATATAGTTATTAATTTAATATTGAAAACTTTTTAAATCAATATATTTAAAATTGTAAATATTTGAAAAATTAATATTTTTAAGTTTGTATGTATAACAACATAAATATAATATAAGTTTGGTGTGAATTTATAATAAGAATTTTTAATTTAAGTTTGGTGTGAATTTATAATATGAATTTTTAAATTAAGTTTGGTGTGAATTTTTAATTTTTAAAATATGAATTTTTAATTTTATGCATTTTTAATTTAAGTTTGGTGTGAATTTAAAAACAAAAATTTACTTTATTTCGCTAAGTTAAAAATATGATTTTTAAAATTCGTCGTAGGTTGAAGACTAGGTCTTTGAACCGAAATTGTTTTACCCGAGGGAGGGACGAGAACTTTTATTATCATTATTTTTAATCTTATTGAATTAAAGTATGCCAAAAACATTAAAAAACCCAAAAATCTTAGCTTTTAAAACAATCGCTACAAATAGACAAATTTTAAAATTTTGTCGAAGGACGGGCTAGGACATCGTTCCGAAACGACCTCGTCCTAAAACAAAGGAAAACAAAATTTTTAATTTATTTTATATTTGTTTTATAAGTTAAATATTTTATTTAAAAAAAAAACACCGCGACTCGCGGTATTTGAAACTGCCAAACGCCGCGACTCGCGGAGGACCAAAAACCCAGAAAAAAATAAAACGGCCAGAAACAGATCAGTTGCTCACCCACACCCACATAAACTGCGAAAAATACCGAAAAAATACTCCCAAAATCGAATTTTTTCACCGAAAATCATCAAATCTTTTACTAAAATCATGTTGAGAAGGATGCTATCAAGGAATTACTCAAGAAAAATGGTAAATTTCTATACCTAAACACCATTTAATCCGAAAATTAGTGTTCTTGAGCAATTTTTTTCCCAATTCGATTTTAATGCTTTTTAGTGTAATTATGCTTAAATTGCTTGTGTATTATGCTTGTATAACCTAGATTGATGCTATTTAACATGATTATAAGCCTTAAACTTCAAATTTTGAGTAATCTAGGGTTTGTGTTCTTGAGCAATTTGGGGATTTTTGATATAAATAGGTTATGGTCGATTTTTGTCATGAATTGTTGCTAAATTAAGTAGTGTAACATGTTTAGGTAGTTAAATGATCCAAACTTTGAGCCTAAACATGATTTTGATAATTAAAGTGGACTTTTTCAAGTCTAAAATTCATGAACTTGATTTTTGAGAAATAATGCCATTTGAAACTTGTTTAAATGCTAGTAATGATTATTTTGACATGTTATTTGAGTTGAATGCTTATGAACTTGGCGAACATTTTCGTATATACTTATTTGAAAAAGTGCAGATTTGATAAAAATATGAAAATGAGCTTAAGTTTGATATAAATTGAACATGTCATTGTAATTATTTTGATTGATGATTTTACTAACACTAATGCATATTTGGATGCACAAAAATTGTGTTTGATGTGTTTTGCAGACTGAAAGGGGTGAATCTTCATCCCAAGCTCGCAATGCTCCTGCTGAGAATGCGGAACAACAGGAGGTGGATAACTACTACAAACAAGATATACCTCATCCAGTTATGACATTTTCTGATATGCACTTGGAAGATTTGCACCCGAACTTGAGATTTGACAGACGTTGGATAGATTATCCAAAATACCAAAGGGGTTTGCATACTCTTCATTCTAAAGCTGTTGAAGTACCTAGGGTAATAGAATGGCACCATTAGAAGCTGTAGAATTGGTCGGGCCAATTAGAGAATTACTTACACAGAGGTATGGTAATTCTACTTTTAACGATTGGGTACGATTATTCAGCATGCGTAGACCTGTATATAAAGTATGGTGTGAAGAATTATTGTGTAGTATAGAAATAAATGATCGGGTAGTTAGTTTAACCGATCGATCTTTTATTAGATTTTTGTTAGGAGGTTCGATGCGCCACATGTCTTTACTAGACATGGCTCAGGCCTTACGTATATATACGCCTGAGGAGTTAGCTTCTGCCGATTGTAGAGGGTTGATATTAAATGGTAGAAAGATTGATGAAAATTTTGATACGCATGGTGTATGGAGTCAAATGACTAGCCATCACCGATTTAAAGGGGGGAAATTACTCTTATTTGGATATAGATAGAGCAGAGTTAAGAGTAATTCATAGGTTTTTAGATAATTCGATTACACAACGAGGTAAGAATAAGGAAAAGGTAAATGAACAGGATTTGTTTTACCACATGTGTATTCGAGACCCACAAAGCGCTGTAAGTATACCTTATTGTGTGGGTTATTATTTATCAGCTATGGTTAGGGGCATGAGACCGCACACTATAATAGGAGGTGGTATATTTATTACTTTGATTGCTGAATATCTCGGTGTGGATATAAGTCGGGGGGGGGATTATTAATCGAAGAACCAGAACCCCACGATACAATTGGTTTAAATGTATACCATGGTGCTAAAGTTTTGAAGAGGCGAAATAACGCCGCAGTACGATATAATGGTAGACATCCACAGGTTGAGAGAAACCAACAGCCAGGTAATGTGGGAGGGGGAAATGAAATGACAGAAATGCAAAGGTTTATAGCTTCACAAGAGTACGAAAATGCTAGACATCGAGCATTTGAAGATTGGCAAGTTCATCAAAACCAAATCATAGCTCATTGCCAACATGTAGGTAGAAACTATATTCCTACTCCATCGCCCGTATTTCCTCCCTGGTCTATAGAGATCCAACCACCGTATCCTACGTATAACCCAGCCGAAGCATTCTATAACACATACGGTTATGCATGGAACCCCTACTGGTATCAGTATCATCCCTAGTCTACTTAGTTTTATTTATTTTATTATTTGTAATGTTGATACATTTAATACTTATGTTAATATTGTAATAGTTTTTATAATTTTTTAACTTTTATTATTAGATTTTAATAATTTTTGAATGTGGGGTAATATACCAAACTTCAAAAATATGTATATATGTTTGCAGTTTATCTTATGTACACAACAGGGTAAAACAACGCATTTTCAAAGACTGGCATTAAGTTCAGCAAAAGCAACTAATTTTGACGACAAGATGCAAAATATATGTGAAATAACAACAAGACGGAATGAACAAATGATGTGCACCATTTATCATTCAACATAAACAACAATATGTTTGGAAACTTTGGTAAAATTTAATCATTTCTACGCTAATCACCCTCAATAATTTAAATTGTTACTGATTTCTTGCAAATGAGGGCATTGCAAGATCTTAAGTGTGGGAAGGGGTTAAATTCTTTCGGATTTTTAAAATTTTTTATCTTAAACACGTGGTGACCATTAAAAATACTAGTAAAGCAGTAGTTGTATTAGAATCTAGTCCTCTCTGATAATAAAGAACAGCCCTAGTCTTATATACTGACTACCCAATTCTAGTAAAATTTTTCAAAATTTTCAATTAAACGTCTCAAAATCATGTTTATACATATTTATGAATGATAAAACTAGGTTTTAACACTGAAATTATTGTTACCTCGGAAAGGACATAAATTGAGAAACAAACCGAAATGTTAAAATTCATTTAAAATGGAAAAGAGGACATTAAAAAGGAAAATAAAAGCCAAGTGTGGGAAAAATTACCAAGTTATCTTAAACATATGTCACATATTTCTGTAACAAATAATTGAAGATACTTTTGCTTTGGACTAAACTAAACTGTTTTACCCGATGAAAGAAAAGAAAAGATGGATCTACACGATGAATCAATTCCATCATTAAAAGGAAGTAAAGTCTTCCGAAAAAGACACGCGCTTCTCGATTTAGGTCATGAAGTTGTCGTCCAGACCAGCTGTAGATTGACGAAAAACCTAGAAAAGTCATCGCTAAAATCAGCAGGAAATCTGAAATGTCCCGTTCTTATTGATTAAAAACATTCCATATTAATTGATTTCGTTGCGAGGTTTTGACCTCTATATGAGACGTTTTTCAAAGACTGCATTCATTTTTAAAACAAACCATAACTTTTATTTCATAAATAAAGGTTTAAAAAGCTTTACGTAGATTATCAAATAATGAAATCTAAAATATCCTGTTTACACACGACCATTACATAATGGTTTACAATACAAATATGTTACATCGAAATCAGTTTCTTGAATGCAGTTTTTACACAATATCATACAAACATGGACTCCAAATCTTGTCCTTATTTTAGTATGCAACAGCGGAAGCTCTTAGTATTCACCTAAGAATAAACATGCTTTAAACATCAAAAAAAATGTTGGTGAGTTATAGGTTTAACCTATATATATCAAATCGTAACAATAGACAATAAGATTTCATATTTCAATACACATCCCATACATAGAGATAAAAATCATTCATATGGTGAACACCTGGTAACCGACATTAACAAGATGCATATATAAGAATATCTCCATCATTCTGGAACACCCTTCGGATATGATATAAATTTCAAAGTACTAAAGCATCCGGTACTTTGGATGGGGTTTGTTAGGCCCAATAGATCTATCTTTAGGATTCGTGTCAATTAGGGTGTCTGTTCCCTAATTCTTAGATTACCAGACTTAATAAAAAGGGGCATATTCGATTTCGATAATTCAACCATAGAATGTAGTTTCACGTACTTGTGTCTATTTTGTAAATCATTTATAAAACCTGCATGTATTCTCATCCCAAAAATATTAGATTTTAAAAGTGGGACTATAACTCACTTTCACATATTTTTACTTCGTCGGGAAGTAAGACTTGGCCACTGGTTGATTCACGAACATATAACAATATATACATATATATCAAAGTATGTTCAAAATATATTTACAACACTTTTAATATATTTTGATGTTTTAAATTTATTAAGTCAGCTGTCCTCGTTAGTAACCTACAACTAGTTGTCCACAGTTAGATGTACAGAAATAAATCGATAAATATTATCTTGAATCAATCCACGACCCAGTGTATACGTATCTCAGTATTGATCACAACTCAAACTATATATATTTTGGAATCAACCTCAACCCTGTATAGCTAACTCCAACATTCACGTATAGAGTGTCTATGGTTGTTTCGAAATATATATAGATGTGTCGACATGATAGGTCGAAACATTGTATACGTGTCTATGGTATCTCAAGATTTCATAATATACAATACAAGTTGATTAAGTTATGGTTGGAATAGATTTGTTACCAATTTTTACGTGGCTAAAATGAGAAAAATTATCCAATCTTGTTTTACCCATAACTTCTTCATTTTAAATCCGTTTTGAGTGAATCAAATTGCTATGGTTTCATATTGAACTCTATTTTATGAATATAAACAGAAAAAGTATAGGTTTATAGTCGGAAAAATAAGTTACAAGTCGTTTTTGTAAAGGTAGTCATTTTAGTCGAAAGAACGACGTCTAGATGACCATTTTAGAAAACATACTTCCACTTTGAGTTTAACCATAATTTTTGGATATAGTTTCATGTTCATAATAAAAATCATTTTCCCAGAATAACAACTTTTAAATCAAAGTTTATCATAGTTTTTAATTAACTAACCCAAAACAGCCCGCGGTGTTACTACGACGGCGTAAATCCGGTTTTACGGTGTTTCTCGTGTTTCCAGGTTTTAAATCATTAAGTTAGCATATCATATAGATATAGAACATGTGTTTAGTTGATTTTAAAAGTCAAGTTAGAAGGATTAACTTTTATTTGCGAACAAGTTTAGAATTAACTAAACTATGTTCTAGTGATTACAAGTTTAAACCTTCGAATAAGATAGCTTTATATGTATGAATCGAATGATGATATGAACATCATTACTACCTCAAGTTCCTTGGATAAACCTACTGGAAATGAGAAAAATAGATCTAGCTTCAAAGGATCCTTGGATGGCTTGAAAGTTCTTGAAGCAGAATCATGACACGATAACAATTTCAAGTAAGATTTCCACTCGAAATAAGATTGTTATAGTTATAGAAATTGAATTAAAGTTTGAATATGATTATTACCTTGTATTAGAAAGATAACCTACTGTAAGTAACAAAGGTTTCTTGATCTTGGATGATTATTTGGAATGGATTTAGAAAACTTGGAAGTAAACTTGCAATCTTGGAAGTATTCTTGATTTTATGAAACTAGAACTTTTGGAATTTATGAAGAACACTTAGAACTTGAAGATAGAACTTGAGAGAGATCAATTAGATGAAGAAAATTGAAGAATGAAAGTATTTGTAGGTGTTTTTGGTCGTTGGTGTATGGATTAGATATAAAGGATATGTAATTTTGTTTTCATGTAAATAAGTCATGAATGATTACTCATATTTTTGTAATTTTATAATATATTTCATGCTAGTTGCCAAATGATGGTTCCCACATGTGTTAGGTGACTCACATGGGCTGCTAAGAGCTGATCATTGGAGTGTATATAAAAATAGTACATACATCTAAAAGCTGTGTATTGTACGAGTACGAATACGGATGCATACGAGTAGAATTGTTGATGAAACTGAACGAGGGTGTAATTGTAAGCATTTTTGTTACGTAGAAGTATTTTGATTAGTGTCTTGAAGTCTTTCAAAAGTGTATGAATACATATTAAAACACTACATGTATATACATTTTAACTGAGTCGTTAAGTCATCGTTAGTCGTTACATGTAAATGTTGTTTTGAAACCTTTAGGATAACGATCTTGTTGAATATCGTTAACCCATTGTTTATTATAACAAATGAGATGTTAAATTGTTATATTATCATGATATTATGATATATAATATATCTTAGTATGATATATATACAGTTAAATGCCGTTACAACGATAATCGTTACATATATGTCTCGTTTCGAAATCATTAAGTTAGTAGTATTATTTTTACATATGTATTTCATTGTTAATACACTTAATAATATATTTACTTATCATTTAACATAATTAACCAAGTGTATCAATATCTTAATATGATTCATATGTACCTAGTAAGACGTTGTTATAACGATAATCGTTATATATATCGTTTTCGAGTTTCTTAAATTAATAGTCTCATTTTTATGTATATAACTCATTGTTAAAATACCTAATGAGATACATACTTATAATAAAATCATGTTAACTATATATATAACCATATATAAGTCATCGTATAGTTTTTACAAGTTTTAACGTTCGTGAATCACCGGTCAACTTGGGTGGTTAATTGTCTATATGAAATCTATTTCAATTAATCAAGTCTTAACAAGTTTGATTGCTTAACATGTTGGAAACACTTAATCATGTAAATAACAATTTCATTTAATATATATATAAACATGGAAAAGTTCGGGTCATTACAAAATCCACGGACCTCAGCATCAAACAGGGTCGCCAAGTGGTCAGATTTATCCTAACCATGAGAAGGATTTATCTCGTACAATGGGGGGGCACCGTGCAAATTAGCTTGATAAGACAAATGAATCAGATCTCCAAAAAGGATAATCTCCTTAAAAGATCAAAAATCAGCTTTTAAGACTGATATTATTCAATCCTAGAGATTGACCTTAAAGATTGAGAATTACAAACTCATGGAATTCAATGATATCTAAACTCGAGCTTGAACGAGAAAATATTTTGATCAAATTATAAACCGATTTGTTTTATGAAACCCCATTTTCAATGCGTTCATTACCATTGAACGTAAAATCCTAGGAATTCACCTGGAATTCATTAGGTCACCTGAACCAAATCGGGTGTCAACCGTAAGAACAGTGGTTGCATAGCATGGTCAAAGACAGGACCTTGTGCCAGACCGGAAAATTATAAGGGTGAGCTTTACTATTGCTCCTACAAAGGATAGTAATTGCGTTCGACACGTTATATACCATAATTAAAAGCATGTCAGGGGACATTGCCTTAACAGTTGCTTGTTCAACACTTTCCTTTACAACCGGACGGTAGTTTACCGAAAGGTAATATACGGAGCAAGTATACTGGACGTGTTGCTTTCCTAATACAAGGTTAGCAAGTGGGTGACACAAAACCACAAGTTTTGAGCAAAATTTTCAAATCTAAAACCCACCAAACCCACAAAAAGAATTTGCAAACACCGGTGAAGGGTTATTTTGGAAAACTTATCTAGGGTAAAAGCTAGATTTAATTTTCAAAAGATCAAATGTTTTCATAAAGATCCAATTTCCTTAAAGGATCTAAATTTTTATAGTCATGTGGGACTGTAAACCATATCGTTACTACCATTGTTTATACCGCCGTATAGAAATCACTGATGTACAAAGTGTGAAGAATAAAGAAGTAATTCTAGTATATCAAGACTATATTGATTGAGGACAAGCAACGCTCAAGTGTGGGAATATTTGATAATGCTAAAAATGAACATATATTTCATATCATTATTCCTCAAGAAAGACAAGCTTTTAGTTGCAATTGTTCTATTTACAAGTAATATTCGTTTAAATAATAAAAGGTGAAGACAAAAGACAGATTCGATGAATTGAAGACGCAAACGACCAAAAAGCTCAAAAGTACAAAATATAATCAAAGAGGTTCCAATTATTGATAAGAAACGTCTCAAAATTACAAGAGTACAAGATTCAAAACGCAAAGTACAAGATATTAAATTGTACGCAAGGACGTTCGAAAATCCGGAACCGGGACCAGAGTCAACTCTCAACGCTCGACGCAACGGACTAAAAATTACAAGTTAACTATGTATATAAATATAATATAATATATAATTAATTATATAAATTATATATATATTATATTTATATAATAAACCGTCGGTAAACAAAGAGCCAAAGCTGGGTGAGCTGTAATTACAAACTCCGCGACTCGCGGAGTTTGAAGAGCAAAAAGGGCGCGAGTCGCGGAGTCTCCCTGGACGAAAATTCCTATAAAAGCCAGCGAATTCTGATCGTAAAAATATCCATAAAATCTCTCTTTCTCTATATGTAAACGTAATATATATATATATTTTAATTTTAATTTTAATTTTAATTATAATTCTAATAATAAGGATATGTTAGCGAATGTTGTAAGGGTGTAAGTCAAAATTCTGTCCGTGTAACGCTACGCTATTTTTAATCATTGTAAGTTATGTTCAACCTTTTTACATTAATGTCTCGTAGCTAAGTTATTATTATGCTTATTTAAAACGAAGTAATCATAATGTTGGGCTAATTACTAAAATTGGGTAATTGGGCTTTGTACCATAATTGGGGTTTGGACAAAAGAACGACACTTGTGGAAATTAGACTATGGGCTATTAATGGGCTTTATATTTGTTTAACTAAATGATAGTTTGTTAATTTTAATATAAAGATTTACAATTGGACGTCCCTATAAATAACCATATACACTCAATCGGACACGATGGGCGGGATATTTATATGTACGAATAAGCGTTCATTTAACCGGACACGGGAATGGATTAATAGCCACTAGAATTATTAAAACAGGGGTGAAATTATGTACAAGGACACTTGGCATAATTGATAACAAAGTATTAAACCTTGGGTTACACGCAGTCGACATCCTGGTGTAATTATTAAACAAAGTATTAAAACCTTGTTACAGTTTAAGTCCCCAATTAGTTGGAATATTTAACTTCGGGTATAAGGATAATTTGACGAGGACACTCACACTTTATATTTATGACTGATGGACTGTTATGGACAAAAAACCAGACGGACATATTAAATAATCCAGGACAAAGGACAATTAACCCATGGGCATAAAACTAAAATCAACACGTCAAATATCATGATTACGGAAGTTTAAATAAGCATAATTCTTTTATTTCATATTTAATTTCCTTTATTTTATATTTAATTGCACTTCTAATTATCGCACTTTTATTTATTGTTATTGTATTTAATTGCACTTTTAATTATCGTACTTTTTAATTATCGCAAGTTTATTTTATCGCACTTTTATTTATCGTAATTTCATTATCGTTATTTAATTTACGCTTTAAATTAAGTCTTTTATTTATTTAATATTTTTACATTTTGTTTTAACTGCAACTAAAGTTTTAAAATCGACAAACCGGTCATTAAACGGTAAAAACCCCCCTTTATAATAATAATATTACTTATATATATTTATATTTTTATAAAATAAAACTAATATAGCGTTAAGCTTTGTTTAAAGATTTTCCCTGTGGAACGAACCAGACTTACTAAAAACTACACTACTGTACGATTAGGTACACTGCCTATAAGTGTTGTAGCAAGGTTTAAGTATATCCATTCTATAAATAAATAAATATCTTGTGTAAAATTGTATCATATTTAATAGTATTTCCTTGTAAAATTTAATAGTATTTTATACCGCTTAGCTTTAACATCAGTTACTCAAGAAGTGAAAAAAATGATAGCTTAAGTGGGTTTCGATGGAATTTAGTGAAGATGGTGGTGCAAAATGGTTTACGGTGGTAGTGACGTAGAGGTGGTAGTTTGCCGGAGATGGTGGTGGTCCGGTGATGGTAGTGTTGTGAGGGTGGTGGAGTGCTTATATATATCTACATCTATATGCTACTCCGTATATATGTAAGTTTATATATAGAGTTAGGAGATATAATATAAATAATATAATAATATTAATAATAAAATATTATTACTCAATTGATTAAGAAGAGAAACGTGCAGATTTTAAAGCAGCCTATTAAATCTACTGACAGTTTTCACGGAGTGCTATATCGTACCCCGTGATAAATTCAGTGGCGGATAAAAGTCCACAGAAAAATCTCAAAATTTTATATTAATTATCTTTAATTATTTTAGTCATTATGGAATAAAATTGATCGTTAACTATTAAATAAAAATTAAATTAATTATTCACTCTCAACCCCAAGTAAAATATAAAAAGTTTTAAAATTCGACAAATAGTTCCTAATTATATTTTTAATAAGCGTATAATTTATATAACTCATTTTTGGATCACCGTTTATTTTAAAATTACATAAGTTCCTTTTTAACTCGTTTAATTATCGATCGAACGACAATTGAATGTTACCATCGTTTACAAAATAAATTCAAAACTACATATTATTCAATATACTTTATTTAACATCTCTAGTTACTATTTATATACATATGTATATATACATATTTAAATAACAAGTTTTATCAAATAGATTCAATATTATTATATATTTACAAGTAATATTCATATACATATATATAACTATATATATATATATATATATATATATATATATATATATATATATATATATATATATATATATATATATATATATATATATATAATAATTTCATTATTTAGTATATTATTTTACATAATTATTTATGATAACAATTTCATACAATAATTTAATAACATTTTATATATACATACATATCTATTTACAAATAGTTGTTCGTGAATCGACGAAAACAGTCGAAGGTCAAATGGATTTATGAAAATAGTTCAAAATATTTGAGACTCAGGATAACAGACTTTGCTTATCGTGTCAGAATTATGAAATCATTTAGAGATTCGAGTTAAAATAAGTCGAAATTTTTCGGGTCGTTACATATGTCCACAAACTATTTGATGATTTATCAAAATGATACAAGTTAATGAAACAAATATATTTTAATATGAAATGAGGATTAGATGTTGCTTAGTTGCTCCTAAATACTGATTTGCTTTGGAAATTGGTGGTATGATGTATGTAATTACATCAAATAACCAATATAGCATATGTATTGGAGAGATTAAGCGAAGTATGTTGTGATGAAGCTTAAGTATTTTAATACTTGTAAAAGCCAACCATGGATTATGGTTTATTTCACAATGGTGATCCTAAGGCATATTAAATTATATTGAATTTACTATTGATCAAGAGGATTATACATCTACAAGTTGTTGGATTTTACACTTGGTATAAATGAGGTATCTTGGATCAAAAAGGTTGATGTTGAGATTATTGATATTATAAACTTGTTGTCATTACTTCTTGGTTCTAGAAGTGGATTGACTAAGTTATGTTTATAATTATAATCTCACATCTAATGTAATGGTAATAATTGTGCACATAATGATAATAAGGATCCATTATCAAAGGTGTACAATTATAGGTTTACATTGGTGACTTGTGAAAAGTGGACATTTGCAGGGATTAATCAATCAATTGGTTTGATTACTCATAAGTTTCTAAGAACTTGGTAAATCTTTGGTTTAAAAGATTGCAAAAAGAAATTTATTGAAGTTAAAATGAATAAGATTAAAGTTCATTTGATCCCTAGTTATGGGATGTGATATGACTAAGGCATGTAATTGAAACAAGTGAAAGTCTAGACACTTATGCCTTAGACAAATTGTGTTTCATCGGTTGATCACGAATGAAGTGAAATGTGTGAATTTTGTTGAGTCACAACAAAAGTTTGACTAAATCACTTGATAAAAGCATTAGGCGGTAGTGCGCACAAGTTGGCTAATGTTATGGGATTGAAGTCCATTTAGATCTTCCATAGTGGGATACCCAATTCCCTTCTAGTACAACGGTAGAAGCTTGAATTCAATGTGGAAAGCCTACTATTTTAAGATTGGAACACATTTAATATATGATCCCAAAGTATATGTTCGGACCCGTGAGATAAAGAAGGTTGAAGTTAAATACTTCTTAATAGTTTTCTTAATAAATAGCATCGCGGGAGCAAGATTAAAAAGAAACTACCTATGTGAACATGAGGTTTTGCCACCTCAAGAAAGCTTGGGACTTAGCTTTTGATATGTTCATGAGAGGACTGGGATGCATGGCTTATAATAGTGTCGGGTTAATTGTATAAAGTACGAAACCTATGTGTATATTATCGTCTAGTTTTCAAATGGATTGAAGGGTTTAAACGTTACGAGCACCCTGATTTTCAAATTCTTGACATGTGTAATATACTAAGGTGGAAATTCAATCGTTGCGACATTTTCATTTACACATTGGTTTGACTGTAAGTTTATATTTTAGTAAATCAAGGATTACACTAAAAGGGGGGGGGGGGATTGTTGGTGATTTTAGTGAAATCAAGCAATCACATTTTAGTAGATTGGATTTACTAGGTTGAAAGTGGAAGTGATCATTTGATACCCTACACGAATGCGGGAAGTGTGGAGTACACGTTCGTAAAGGGTTAGGAAGATCGCTTAAAACATAGTTGAACATAATGAGCTAAATGGTACAAAGTTGGATAGGATCAGGACTAGGCATAAGGCGCGTCGCGGCTTACAACGTGTTTTGAATTCAAAACATGTATGTAAGAACAAGAAGTCAGATGCTGGTCTGAGGCGCGATGCGACCCTACATGGCGTGACGTGGCCCTACGTGGTGCGACACGGCCTAAAGCTCAAAACATGAATAGGTGCCTTATTGACCAAAAAGGGATGTTGGTCCAAAACGTTGTATATTAATTCCTGGTCATTTTGGAAAGGTTTTAACATCAAAATACACTTGTTTAGACACCATTTAAGTGGTGTTGGTTCCAAAGTATTGTACCATTTCACTATGATCATGTATGAAAGGTTGCAACTTATCATTGCACCTTTTAGCCAACTATAAAAAAAAGTATTCATCCATTGATGAATGGTTCCAGAATTTTATGATTCTATCCACATTTTCAACTATTAATCTTACGATTGGTGTATTATTTTCTCAATGCATATCAAAGTACATAACAAGAATATATAGGAATGCAAACACTAAACATATGAATGGGCTAAGCCCAAATACAAAATAACGTGGGCTAACATCCCCCGCAGTTGGAGCGGGAGTATGCCGAACGCTCAAACTGGATCTGAACTTGTCAAATAAAGCAAATGGGAGCCCTTTGGTGAAGATGTCTGCAAACTGATATATGGATGAAACATGAAGAACCCGAACCTGCCCCTGAGCAACCAAGTCTCTGACGAAGTATATATCAATCTCAATGTGTTTAGTCCGCTGGTGTTGGACCGGGTTGGACGCGAGATAGACGGAGCTAACATTATCACAGTAAACCAGTGTAGTTGAAGTGAGAGGGCAGTGGAGTTTACGCAGTAGATTACGTATCCAGCAAGTCTCAGCAACGACATTGGCAACTCCACGATATTCAGCTTCGGCACTAGATCGTGAAGGAGTGAGCTGCCGCTTAGAGGACCAAGATAAAAGATTGCTACCAAGAAACACACAGTCTCCGGAAGTGGAGCGTCTGGTGGTGGGCAACCCACCCAATCAGCATCAAAGTAAGCGATCAAAGAGGTAGGAGAGGATGCATATAGCTGTAATCCCATGTCAAGAGTCCCCTGAACATAACAAATTATCCGTTTGAGAGCATGTAAGTGTTCTCCCGTGAAACATGCATAAAGAGGCAAATGTGCTGAACTGCATATGAGATATCAGGATGGGTAAAGGTGAGATATTGTAAAGCACCAGCTAAGCTCCGATATAAAGTCGGATCCTATACAAAGGGACCGTGAGTAGTGAGTTTGGCCCCAGGTTCAACAGGGGTCCTGCAGGGTTGACACGATGTCATGTTGGCCCGCTCAAGAATCTCTATAGCGTACTGCTTCTGAGACAAGAACATGCCAAAGGCAGTACGTGAAACGACCCAACCCGTCGTATTCCGGCCAATAAAATTTTCCCTTTATAATATATTAATATTATTAACATTAAGGTCCCATTTATGTTTCCAAAACGCTTCCATTACAATAATAATTTAGACAACTATAAAACATTTAATACATAAGTTTAAATATCCAAACGGGCATACACATCATAGTTTACCAAAACCCATTTACATCATCAAAAGATAGTTTCGACCCGACTAGTTTAATTTCTAACAAAACCGAGCATGGTGATTAGAAAAACACTACCCAATCCTAAATCGATCAAAAAGCAAAGTCTTCTAACGCAACCTACAAAAGTCCGCTAGTTCTCACGCTTACCTGAGCCGCCACCTTGCGAACCTATAAAAATAATATCAAAGAGTGGGTAAGCTATAAAGCTTAGTGAGGATAAAAATACTATATACATACATATGCATAAAATGAATACGTATCACCAACACAAATAGTAAACACATACCGCATCTACGTATAACTAACAAGCTATACATAACTTACCACCATGCCAAATCTACAAGATTATCTACAACACAACAATATATATATATATATATATATATATATATATATATATATATATATATATATATATATATATATATATATATATATATATATATATATATATATATATATATATATGCGTCTACCCAAAAATCCCAAGGTTAACCCCTTAACCTCAAACACATGAAGGCCGGCCGAAACCACACGTGCCCAGTGAATCCGAAACCACACGCTATTCACCACCTTCACCATAACGACGATAGGGTTGGCCGAAACTACACGCGCCCCAGTGAATCCGAAACCACACGCGATTCACTACCCTAAGTCATAACAATAATGGGAATGTCCGAAACCACACGCGACATCGTGAATCAGAAACCACACGCAATTCACCAGTGAAGCCGAAACTACACGAGAATCATTACCCAAATCACCTCGACAACAACAACAGGGTTGACCTACTTGTCAACGTGAATCCGATACGCCCGAGATTCACTACCCCAAGGGTGGTAACCCAAAAAGCACAAACGTGCCATGTGGATTCAAAACTTATAGAATCCATCATAGAGTGAACCCGAACGCCCGAGGATCACTCTACCCCGCCTGCACCCATCCTATGCATACATACGCATATAATATATTTACACTCACCTAATCATAAGTGATAAACACTTATCTTTCTCAAAATCACTTACGAACCCTAATTTTGACCCATTTCAAAATTAGTCTTCCAAATACACCCAAATGGGTTCCAATACTTCCATAATCACTAAACCTAGTGATTAAACTCGAATTACAAGTCTTAAACATGGTTAAATCATCAACCAACCCAAAATTCACCAACAACAACATTAAACCCGATTACTATCTCATAACTTCCATTAAAGAGCTAAGTGGGTTTTCTCAAGAACCTTTAAGCTCAAACTCAAACATGAACATCAAATCAAACAATTGAAACTCGGAGTTAGAACTTACCACAACAACCACTATGTAGTTTTAACGACCCGTCAAAGTACACTCGACGACCATCGTTATCTTGGTCCCACAGCTTGATCATAACTCTATATGAATTTGATAAATAACCTTGCATTCTTTATTTAAAAATGATTTCCTATAAAGGATACCTACCCAAATATGTAAGTTTAGAAAAACCATACATAAATTTTTAACCAAAAGTTGACCAAAATAAAGTCAACCAACACCCAAAATTTAATGTATCAAAATAGAATGCAAGTTAATGTTTAATAAAAGCTACCAT
This sequence comes from Rutidosis leptorrhynchoides, assembly GCF_046630445.1. Taxonomy (NCBI): domain Eukaryota; kingdom Viridiplantae; phylum Streptophyta; class Magnoliopsida; order Asterales; family Asteraceae; genus Rutidosis; species Rutidosis leptorrhynchoides. The sequence goes on from NC_092343.1 coordinate 143,450,167, forward strand.
CATAAATATGCAGACTCTCTAAGCACAGCGGAAGCAATCAATCATGAACCTGAGAATAAAACATGCGAGTAAACTGTCAACAAAAATGTTGAGTGAATTATAGGTTTAATATTGCAAACAATATTTAATTTAAACCATAAAAATTTATGTTTGAAAACATAAAGACCCATTTTGTACCACAAAATTATATGCTCAAAAACATATAAAAATATTATTCCATTAACCCGTGAGCCACCTGGTAATAACTTAACAACTCCATACCCTTAACAAAACCAATATAAAAATATACACTGAACAGGTGTATCTTCCAAAATACAAAGTACTAATACATTCCGTCTGTAACTGCTAGCGCGACTAGCACGAAATGTGGCTGTCATGCCCGATAGATCTATCCTTATGATTCGCGTTCACCAGTAGAAACCAGTGATTAAAATTATCAGATTAGGAAATATTTTCGTTCGACTCACAATGAATAATTTAAACCAAATTCCACTTGTGTCCAATATGTAAAATAAATTGCATGTATTCTCATCCCAAAAGATTTAAAATAGAAAAATGGGACTATAACTCACCTTAACGTAAAAGAAGTAACAACACAGAAATACGAACAGCAAATGGTAAAGTGATCAAGAATGATCACAACTCCGACCTATAAATAAAGCAGGTCGATATAAATAACTAACTTAGGTCAAGTCTTAGTATGATAGCTATAGTACTTATTGCAGATAAGCATAGAACAACACTCAGTATGTTTCGGTATGATCAGGACAGCGTATAACACGTACTTTTTATTTTTTGAAAAGTTTCTATTTTTAGCAGGTTTCCATTTTTGGAAATTTTCTATTTTTGGGAAGTTTCTATTTTTGGAAAGTTTCTATTTTTAGAAAGTTTCTATTTTTGGAAAGTTTTTAACTTAGGAAAGTTTCCTTAATTAGAAAGTCAACAAAAGTCAACTGAAAGTCAAAGTTAACCGAAAGTCAACTCAAAAGTCAACCTTGGTCAAACTTAGTCAACATTGAATTTTAAAGTGTATATTATATTAATAATATAAGTTATAATGTTATTTAAAGTCATATAAGTATAATCATGTCATATCATAAGTTTAATTAAATTAAATTGAATTATAAAGTTAACATAAGTTTAAATGATATAATTAATATAACATAAGTATTTAATTAATTAATTAAATATTAATCATAACATAAGTATTATTATAATTAATAATAACTTTTAATCATATCATAAGTATTATTAATTAATAATGAATTATTAATCATATCATAAGTTTTAATTATAATTATTAAACCACAAGTATTTAATAATTAAATTATAATTAAATAATAACTAAGCCTTATAACAAATAAATAATTAATTAATCTATATTATAAGTCTTGATATAATAATTCCATAACATAAATTTAATACTTATCGTAAGTATTTTTCATTAATAATAAAAGTATTATTAATCATAAGTTTAATTAAATGTATAATTAATTATAATGTAATTAATAAATGATATAATTAATATATATCATAAGTCTTAATTAAAAATAATTACTTTTATGTCATAAGTAATTTAATAATAATGAAAATCATTATTTATATCATAAGTTCAAATTTTATAACCATAAGTTTAATTAAACGTTCGTCGGGTCATAACTTGAGCCCCGGGTGTCGATTTTCGACGAGTCTTATATATATCCTTGTCTAACCAAACCACCCGACACCTTAGTGTACTCAAGAACATCCTAAAGTCAGTACCCAAGTCATGACCTACAGCCATAAATCAACTTGGAACATTAATCCGTTCAAAATCTTGTTTTGGCCATTCCGGGTGATCCGTGGCTCGGATTTCGATGACCCGAACATGAATGTTCATACAATAACCAATCCTAACCCACTAGTACACCCTAGATCCTTCAAAAATGGTCACAAAGTCGGACCCCAACTAATTACATTCGTTTTTATATTTTAATCTCATGAAAACACTAAATCAAACATAACTTTTGATCCGAAACTCGAAATAACATGAATCCAAAGTCCAAAATTATTGTCTTGATGAGAGGAACTCATCTAAACACTTTATTTTATTATAAAAAACAGCTATGTGTACTGATTTCATCAAAAATTCCGCTGTCCCAAATTAATTAAACCGAAAACATACATTAACGAGCATTTCTACGCATCAATTCAACATTACAACAACATACAATTACTATAGCATCAAAATAAGATCATAATCAGTAAAAATAAGTATAAATGAAAAAGCTAGAGTTAGGGTTTATACCCTAATCAAGAATCTAGAATGAAAGAATGCGAAAATAGCAACCTGATTATGTAACAAGCCTTGAGAAATGATGAAGAATCCTTGCTATGATGATGTTGGCCGATTATGATGATGAAGATGGAGGTGTGGGTCGTTCAAGGAGAGGAGAGAAAGTGGGAGAGGTTTTTTAGGGTTTACCAAAAATAACAAAGTGATTAAATGAGATGATAAAGTCAAAATGAAAATCAAATGTGGGGAGGGGGTACCATTCGGCCGAATTAGGGTGTGGGTGGGCCCCACATTGCCCAAAATGTCCATTTATAGAATCCTTGTGGCCCGAAAGTCCAATCGTAGTCCGATTCGAGAAAACCCCGTTACGCGATTAAAATTTCGGAAAGAACACGCATCCGCGAAAAATAAAATAAAGAAATACTTTATATACTCATATGATATAAAAATATCCTAATTAAAATAATTTGGATTCAAAAATCTCAAAAGTCTAACCGTTGGTTTGAAAACCGAAATGATTCGCTGGATAGAAATCCACGACACGTAGAAACGTACAATTTTAAATACGAATACAAATATTCACATAACACATAATAAGGAATATATTATTACCAAAATAATAATATAAGTCATAAAAATGACGTGGCATGATTATCAATTGACGGACGTTAAATACATACGGTAAAAGATAACGGAAAAAATAGGGTCGTGACAGTACCTTTCCATTACGAAAATTTTGTCCCGAAATTTAAGCAGGTGCAGGGGTTGACTCGTCATTTGGGAACAAATGCGGGTACTTCTGCCTCATCTGAACTTCATGTTCTCAAGTGAACTCGGGTCCGCGTCTAGCGTTCCATCAAACTCGGATGATAGGAATTTTACTCTGCTTGTCTTAACTTCTCGATCCATAATCTCTACAGGTTCCTCAATAAAATGAAGTTGTTTATCAACATGAAGTTCATCAAGAGGAATGGTTTCATCGGCCTTGGTCAAACACTTCTTCAAATTCGATACATGAAAAACATCATGAACAGCACTGAGTTCTTGTGGCAATTTCAAACGATAAGCCACGGGTTCAAATTCTTTCGATAATCTCAAACGGTCCAACAAATCGAGGATTCAACTTTCCCCTTTTACCAAAATGTACCACACCTTTTCATGGTGATACCTTCAACATGACACGATCACCAACTTGAAATTCTAAATCTTTCCTTCTAACATCAGCATAACTCTTTTGCCGACTCCTGGCGGTTTTCAACCTTTCTTTAATCTGCACTATCTTCTTCGTAGTCTCATGAATAATCTCTGGGCCTGTGAGTTGAGCATCCCTAACCTCATTCCAACATATAGGAGACCTACACTTTCTACCATACAGTGCCTCAAACGGTGAGGCTTTAATACTTACATGATATCTGTTATTATAAGAAAATTCAACCAGTGGCAAGTATCTATCCCAACCATTACCAAAATCAATAACGCACGCTCGCAACATGTCTTCTAACATTTGAATGGTCCTTTCACTCTGACCATCCGTCTATGGATGATAAGCAGTGTTCATATCCAACTTTGTTCCCAAAGCTTCCTATAGAGACTGCCAAAACCTCGATGTGAATCGACTGTCTCGGTCTAAAATAATAGACACAGGAACACCATGTCTTGAAACAATTTCCTTCAAATACAAACGAGTAAGCTTCTCCATCGAATCAGTTTCTTTAATTGGCAAGAAATGAGCAGACTTTGTGAAACAGTCAACAATCACCCAAATGGTATCATAACCGCCAGCCACTCTCGATAACTTTGTAATAAAATCCATTGTAATACCTCCCCACTTCTAATCGGGAATCTCAGGTTGCACCAAAAGTCCGGACGGTTTCTGATGTTCAGCTTTAACCTTAGCACAGGTCAAACACTTAGCCACATAAGTAGCTACATCAGTTTTCAAATTAGGCCACCAATACAGCTCCTTAAGATCATGGTACATCTTCCCTGAACCATGGTGAATAGAGTATCTTGACTTATGAGCTTCGTCTAAAACAAGTTGTCACAAATTGCTAAATTTCGGAACCCAAAGGCATCCCGCAAAGTACCGAGTACCATAGGTTCGTACCTCAAACTGTTTACTCAAGCCTCTGACCTTCTCGTGTACGAAGTTCTCCTCCTTCAAGGCTTCTTGTTGTGCCTCAAGCATCTGCCTTGCGAGGTTTATTCGAATAGTCATATTCCAGGCTCTAAACCTACGAGGTTCAACTCTCTCTTTTCGACTCAAAGCATCAGCCACAACATCGGCTTTTCCCAGATGATAAAGGAACTCACAATCATAATCGTTCAGAAACTCAACCCATCTTCACTGTCTCATATTCAACTATTTTTTATCAAAGATATGTTGAAGACTTTTGTGATCTGTGTACACTGTATATTTGACCCCATATAAGTAATGTCTCCAAATCTTGAGTGCGAACACAACAACTCCCAATTCTAAATCATGAGTCGTATAATTCTGTTCATGAATCTCCAACTGACGTGACGCGTAAGCAATGAGTTTCTTTCGTTACATCAAAACACAACCAAAACCCTGACACGAAGTGTCACAATAGATAACAAAATCATCATTACCCTCAGGTAGTGATAATATCAGAGCGGAAGTTAACTTCTTCTTCAGAGTTTAGAAAGCAGCCTCTTGTTTACTCTTCCACTCGTACTTCTTCCCCTTATGCGTTAAAGCAGTTAGAGGTTTTGCTACTCGTGAGAAATCTTGAATGAACCTTCTATAATAGCCAGTCAAACCTGGAAACTGACGAACTTGAGTATGAGTTTTTGGAATTTCCCACTTCTCAATTGCCTCAATCTTGGCAGGATCAACTTGAATTCCCTGTTTACTAACAACATGTCCCAGGAACTGTACTTCTTTTAACCAGAACACACAGTTCAAAATCTTAGCATACATCTCTTCTTTTCTTAACAAATCAAGCACTAGTCTCAAATGCTCTTCATCACTCTTGGAATAGATAATAATATCATCGATGAAAACGATAACGAATTTATCCAGATAAGGGCTACACACACGGTTCATGAGGTCCATGAACACAGCAGGTGCGTTAGTCAATCCGAACGGCATAACTAGGAATTCGTAGTGACCATAACGGGTTCGGAAAGTGGTTTTTGGAATATCAGTTTCTTTGACGCGCAATTGGTGATAACCGGAACGAAGTTCAGTCTTAGAATAAACAGACGAACCTTGAAGCTGATCGAACAGATCATCAATTCTTGGAAGGGGGTAACGATTCTTAACAGTACGCTTGTTCAACTCGCGATAATCAATACACAATCAGAACGAACCATCTTTCTTCTTAACAAACAAAACAGGGGCTTCCCAAGGGGACGAACTAGGACGAATGAGATATAGTTGCAACCGACGGAGGAAGGAATATATAGAGTAGTCATATCAGTGGTATAGATGTTTAAGGCAATTCCTTCAAAGGGGATAATGAGGATCATGGACTTCAAAGTAAATTTTCATCAGATTTCTGAAAGGAAGACGTACGAAAGGTGTGATCTTTCAACGAGAGTGAACTTCCTCGCACAATGAGCGAGTCAATCTAGGATTCATTCTTATTCTTAAATTTATGTGCGGATTAAAAGAAACGTGAACCATGGGTTATAAAAAAAAATGGCCGACACCCGGTGAGATGAATCTCCAAAAATAATTTCGTGCATCTCAAAGTATTGAATCATAGGATTGATGTTTACGAGGGTGTTGCGGTTAGCCGTGAATATCGAGAGTAGAAACTTCTCAAACGGTTTAGTGTAATATATATCCATGATACCAACTATAACAATAGTTGGGGTAGAAACCCACCCAGTGCCTTTCCTACAATAGGGCGACCACCGAGTATACCTCAGAAAATTGACTTACCAGTCCGCGTTTCGGCCATGTTCGACTATAAGAGGGAAAATTTTATGAGCGCAAAGACTTCCAAAGTGGCGTAAGCGTTTTTATCAATGGACTTAATGGTAAGTTTCATCCTTAAACACAGGACAAGAGGAACTGTGACCCAAACACATTTTAGAGTATTTTCAAAAATTATAATATAATCAATCAATGAAGTCTTGAAAAAAACTCTAACGTTTGATGCGAAAACATAAACGGAACGAAGTTCTTAGTAAATTTAGAGGTATGTATAACATGTACTATTTTATATAAAACAATTTGACTCAGTTAAACAACTCAATAAAGGAGTGGTTTTAAAATAATCTTGAAGGTATAATTTAGTATGTACTACCCAAAATAAGTTAAGGTGAATTTATTTATTTGATTTTATACGTACATATGTGATTTTATAAATTGCATACGTGACAGAAAATCTTATTACTTATATTTGTCCATAAATCTCATGAGGATCGCCCAATTAAACAAATGTGTAAAAATTCTGATGATAAGCAGGGTATTCGTATTTCAGAGGTTACGAGTTGAAATAAGATCATAGAAGATCGATTGAAGGACTTGAATATTCGTGCGACATTTGATCAACAAATGTTACGAGGTCTTGAAAACCAATGAGTTAAATGTTGTTTTGACTATTATCAGGACATAAGTCCTTGGGCAAAAACTGTTCACGTGCGAAGCTGTCGCTAACAAGTGAGGTATGAAGGATAAAGCATGAGGTAGGTAGTTTGGTTAAAATGAGTTTCTCGTATATCAACAAATAAGAAAATGAGTATTTTCCTTACTCATGTAATAACATTGGAATTTCTGAATGAGTGGTGTAAAAATTTTCTTTGACTCGCTTTCTATTCCTCATGTCACAATATTGGAATTTCTATATGAATTAATGTAATATAATCCCGTTGGCCTGATGCCATTATATTTCACTAATTCATAGTTCCATTCCAATAGCACTACATAAGGTCAGGACACGTGGTCAACCTCGAATTTTAACACAATTTCTCTAAAACAATTTCTTAAACAATGTGCTAAGGATAGCACAAGAGACAAAACATCAAAAGTAATGAATAAGAGTAACGATGACATAAAAATGTCTTTGAAGTATCAAGAATCTTTAAATGTCAAGAATGACGTTTCCAGTTCGCGACCCAAAGCACAAAGGCACAACGACACAAAGGCACGTAATATAACAAGAATGTTATATACCTAAACATAATAGTTGACATTGAAATGCCGAGCATTTAGAAGTCAAGAATGACATCTCGCGTAATATAACTCAAACGTTATATACATAACCATAATAGATGACATAGAAATGTTGAGAATTTCAGAAGTCAAGAATGACATCCCTCGGTTTCCCTATCCGAGGTGTTCTTATAAAGATAAACTCGCATGAGTCGGAGAATACGTTTAAATCGGAATGGGAGTTCCTCCCAAATTCAGAACATAACAGAGATGTATGTATGATAACAATATACATACCATAGAATACAAATAATCACATATAATAATATGCTATAGGTCGGGCTGTAGACTAGACTCACTAATGCACCCTATTGACTCGGGTAACGACATCAATGCAGCCTAATTCCCTACAACCAAGGCTCTGATACCAACTTTAAAGACCCGTCAAAGTTGTAATGGCCCGTCCAAATCCATATGGACGAATACATTAATATTTGGTCTCATTGTGAGGTTTTGACCTCTATATGATACGTTTTACAAACATTGCATTCGTTTTTAAAAGACAACTTTCATTACAACGATAGTTGACAAATATGCATACCATTTCACAATATAATTAGACTATAAATGACTTAATCTGTCAATTACTTTAATATAATCTTGTTGAACTCAACGACTCGAATGCAACGTCTTTTCAAATATGTCATGAATGACTCCAAGTAATATATTTAAATTGGGCAAATGCACAGCGGAAGATTTCTTTCATACCTGAGAACAAACATGCTTAAAAGTGTCAACTAAAAGGTTGGTGAGTTCATTAGTTTATCATAAATATTCATTTCTAACAATTTAATAGACCACAAGTTTTTCGTTTTCATTTTCATTTCCATAATCATTATACAGGCATTTCGCAATCTGCATAAAGATAAATTCATTCATATGGTGAACACTTGGTAACCGAACTAACAGGATGCATATAGAATATCCCCCGCATACAGGCATTTCGCAATCTGCATGCTATATACCAGCCGTCACAATCAGTATATATCAAACGAAGTACTAAAGCATTCGTAACCTGAATGGGACTTGTCAAGGTCCATAGATCTATCTTTAGGATTCGCTTCAATTAGGGGCCATTTCCCTAATTCTTAGGCTACCAAGCTAAAAAGGGGCAATATTCGGTATTCGTAATCCAATCATAGAATATAGGTTCATTTACTTGTGTCTATTTCGTAAAACAATTTATAAAACAGCGCATGTATTCTCAGCCCAAAAATATATATAAAAAGGGAGTAATGAAACTCACTTTCACAAATTTTCAAATCGTCAAAAATCAGACTTAGCCACGGATCGATTCACAAACCTATAACAAATATATACATATATCAAAGTATGATAGAAATACATTCACATCATAGTTTTATTTACATGTTGATGATTTAAGTTGTCAAGTTAGCAGTCCAACGTTATTAGTCCACAATTAATAGTCCAATGTTAGTAGTCCATATATATAGTCCAAAATATCACCCTGGAATAATCAAGACGTATTGTCTAAGAATCAATCACGACCCATTGTACAACTATTGTCTTTGAAGTAATCTCGTCGTATTGTGTACATGTGTCTTACAATTTATCTGACGTATTGTATATGTATTGTCTAAGACTCAATCACGACCCATTGTACAACTATTGTCTTTGAAGTAATCTCGACGTATTGTGTACATGTATCTTATGATTTATCTAACGTATTGTATATGTATTGTCCAAGACTCAATCACGACCCATTGTAAAACTATTGGCTTTGAAGTAATTTTGATGTATTGTGTACATGTGTCTTACAATTTATCCGACGTATTGTATATTATCTCGGGATTAACCAAGACTAGTATAGTACAAGGAAATAGTCAAGAAATGTATAAATACATGTATAATACAGAAAAAGTTAGCTAGGATATGGTTAGTATAGATTTTATAAAAACAATCCCGTAGTCATTTTAGCCATTTTTAACCAATATTGTTATGCCCATAACTTCTTCGTTACAAATCAGTTTTGAGTGAATCAAATAGCTATTGTTTTGTAATGAACTCTAATTTATAGAACTAAACTGAAAAAGTGGTGATTTATAGTCGGAGTTACAGGTTACAAGTCTATTTATAAAGAGTAGTCATATCTGTCGAAAGAACGACACCTTGATGACCATTTAAAAAAAAACATGTTTCCACTTTGAGTTTAACCACCATTTTTAGATATATTATTATGTTCATATGAAAAAACATTTTCTCAGAAAACCAACTTTAAATTCAAAGTTTAAGATAGTTTTTTTAATTATCCAACCCGAAACAGCCCCGGTTTTACTATGACGGCGTATGTCCAGTTTTACGGTGTTCTTCATGTTTTCTAGTTTTAAATCCTTAAGTTAGCATATCATATAGATATAACACATGTGTTTATTTGTTTTTAAAAATTCAAGTTAGAAGGATTAATTTTGTTTGCGAACAAGTTTAGAATTAACTAAACTATGTTCTAGTGATTACAAGTTATTTTCTTCGAATAAGATAGTTATATAAGTATGAATCGAACGATGTTATGAACATCATTACTACCTCAAGTATAGTAGGTAAACCTACTAGAAATTATGAGAGTTTCTTGATCTTAGATGATTACTTGGAATGGACTAGAAAGATTGAAAGTAATCTTGCAAACTTAAAAGGATTTTCGAAGTGTTCTTGAAGTGTTCTTCCTATGATAATTATAGCTTAATTCTTGAAGTAGGATTTAATGAAAATGATGATTAGTTTACAAGAAATTTCGTTCTCTAGGGTGTGTGTGTGTTTTGAGATAGAATTAGAAAGAAAATGGAAATGAAATGAAGTGAATGGTGAGTGGTGAATGGGGTTAAAGGAGTTCTTGTTTTGTTTTCTTGCTCATAAGCCATGCTAGTTGTCTAATGGTTGGTCCCACATGTTTGTTGACTAATTTAGGGCTGCTAAGAGCTGATCATTTGAGTGTATATACCAATAGTATATACATCTAGAAGCTGGGTATTATACGGGTGAAAATACCGCATGAATACGAGTAGAATTCTTGATGAAAACGAATGGGAATACGATTATAACTATCTTTTTTAAGTATAAGTATTTTGATATATGTATTTAAGTCTTTCAAATGTGTATTAATACATCTTAATACTTTACATATATATACATTTTAATTAAGTCGTTATTTCGTCGTTAATCGTTACATGTATATATTGTTTCGAAAACCTTAAGTTAGTAGTCTCGTTTTATGTATACAGTTCATTGTTAATACACTTAATGATATACTTAATTATCATTTTATCATGTTAAACATAATGTATTAATATATCTTAATACAATACATATGTATTTATTTTAATTAAGACGTTATTACGTCGATAACCGTTACATATATATCTTGTTTCGAATTCCTTAATTTAGTAGTCTCATTTTATGTATATAACCCATTGTTAATATACTTAATGAGATACTTACTTATCATAATACCATGTTAAATATATATATATATATATATATGACCATATATATATCATAATGTCGTTTTTACAAGTTTTAACGTTCGTGAATCGTCGGACAAACTGGGTGGTCAAACGTTTATGTAAAATTCGTTTAAATTAATCAAGTCTTAATAAGTTTTATTACTTAACATGTTGGAAACATTTATATATATGTAATATCAATCTCAAATATATACATATATTTATATACATATCTTATTTACAAATAGTGGTTTGTGAATCGTCCAGAAAAGTCGAAGGTTACATGAACACAGTTCCAAATTTTTGAGATTTAACTTAACAGACTTTGCTTATTGTGTCAGAAACATTAATTCATTTAAAGAATAAGTTTAAATTTGGTCGAAAATTTCCGGGTCGTCACAGTACCTACCCGTTAAAGAAATTTCGTCCCGAAATTTGGTTAAGGAAATTTTGATAACAAAAACCAGAATATTCTCGTATCAAGGAATATGATATAACTTGAATTCTCATCATGAATTCGATTGTTCCTATAATCATTATTAAGGAAATAGATTAATGGAGTATTTTGAATACCTTGAATGAGTCGAGTTCCGATTATGAATAGCACGAGTTCAATAAATATAGAGTTTTTTTATCTTTGCGAAAATATGGATAGAATAATTCGATTACGCGAAGAGTATGAATGAAGCTATCGTAAAAGATGGAATTGAGAAAATAAAGTTTCGTCTTAACTTTTGACGTAGTCATAGTTGATTTCCGGATTTCAAGGAATGTAAAGAAAATATTCGAAATTTATATAAGATTTGATTCTTCGGGATTTAAGGAAATTAGGTTCCTCTTTAATTAAATCCGGTAACCTACCTTGATTGCTTTATCTGATATTACCTATATAAATTGACCTCTTCCGTCTCATTATTTTCACCATCCCTATCTTCTTCCCCAATTCATACATTCAAAAGATTGTGGAAATGCTCAATCCAGTTTTGGTTCTTGACCTAATATTGACGTTCGTCACCATTATCCTTCTTTTCTAGCTCCCTCCGGAGGAATCTGTTTATTTCTATTATGATGTAGGGATTGTTGTATTTATCATTCTCCCGTGTCTTTATATTGCTATACGCATTGATATACACGGTTTGTAATTTCTGATTTGTTATCGGGCTTTATATTTTCCTTTATATTTCGGAGCTCCATGCTTTTGTTTTCTCTTCTCAACTTTAAGTAAAGCGATCAAGACGTCTCGATTTTGTAGGTACAAAATTTCGAATGAACATAACTAATGTTTTAAGCAGAAAGGAATTATAATAACACGATTTAATTTGGTAAATTACCGGTATCACGAAAAAGATAGAACTATCAAGAAAATATGTTCTTGATATTTTTAGAGGTTAAATAGAATGAAAGAATCGTGTAACATGGCACACGATGACGATATAATTTGTGAATCATCGTGTTCCATTAGAAACTCAGCATGACTTACTGTAATATAACCACGTTGATCAGGCGTCATTATATTATACTAACTCATGCTTCAATTCCCAATACTACTTCAAAAAAATTCATAATCTAAACTCGAAGTTCATAGAAATTTTGAAACTAAAACAGTTTCCTTTAAGATGTAACACAGATAGCACGAAGAGATAAGTAATTTTGGACAAGAATATTTATGAAAATATCCTCAGAAATATCGAGGATATTTATGATGATATTTTTGGAATTTCTAAGATCGAAGGTTGATGAGGAAAATTCTTCCGCAAGTATATAGAATAAGTAAGGAGCAAGATATTCGCTAAAGATTTCATCAGATACAGAATCATCTGGATTCTTTATGTACAAGTTTAGTCCTTATGATTTGTTCACTGTCTCCTTCATAGTTTTGCTTAATCCGCTTTCTAGTATCAATTTTCTGTTGAGCGTTTTCAACACTCTATTCTTTATCGTCAAACTTTTGACTGTTAAGATCGTTTACAGTTTTTGCTGCTTCTTCAGCATTTTCAAAACTCAAAGAACTAATTCGCAGGTTGGGGTGCTTTTCAGAATTCCAGAATTGGAGTACGTAAGTCTACGAGATAGACGTCATATGTAAGTATATAACAGTTGACGTAGAAACGTTGCAAAATTCGAAATAATGATTGATGCTTCCCGGTATGTGGTATGACAGTTATCGTTACAAGACGTTGATAAGTATATGATGGATTTCAATGAATAATGATACTGATATTTCGGAGTGATTTAAGTTGCAAATTAACGGAGTTGCTGGTACATTTACTGCTAATATGGTGGAACATAAAAGGTTCCCAGGTAACAACTGAAATGTCCCGTTCTTATTGATTAAAAACGTTCCATATTAATTGATTTCGTTGCGAGGTTTTAACCTCTATATGAGACGTTTTTCAAAGACTGCATTCATTTTTAAAACAAACCATAACCTTTATTTCATAAATAAAGGTTTAAAAAGCTTTACGTAGATTATCAAATAATGATAATCTAAAATATCCTGTTTACACACGACCATTACATAATGGTTTACAATACAAATATGTTACATCGAATTCAGTTTCTTGAATGCAGTTTTTACACAATATCATACAAACATGGACTCCAAATCTTGTCCTTATTTTAGTATGCAACAGCGGAAGCTCTTAATATTCACCTGAGAATAAACATGCTTTAAACGTCAACAAAAATGTTGGTGAGTTATAGGTTTAACCTATATATATCAATTCGTAACAATAGACCACAAGATTTCATATTTCAATACACATCCCATACATAGAGATAAAAATCATTCATATGGTGAACACCTGGTAACCGACAATAACAAGATGCATATATAAGAATATCCCCATCATTCCGGGACACCCTTCGGATATGATATAAATTTCGAAGTACTAAAGCATCCGGTACTTTGGATGGGGTTTGTTAGGCCCAATAGATCTATCTTTAGGATTCGCGTCAATTAGGGTGTCTGTTCCCTAATTCTTAGATTACCAGACTTAATAAAAAGGGGCATATTCGATTTCGATAATTCAACCATAGAATGTAGTTTCACGTACTTGTGTCTATTTTGTAAATCATTTATAAAACCTGCATGTATTCTCATCCCAAAAATATTAGATTTTAAAAGTGGGACTATAACTCACTTTCACAGATTTTTACTTCGTCGGGAAGTAAGACTTGGCCACTGTTGATTCACGAACCTATAACAATATATACATATATATTAAAGTATGTTCAAAATATATTTACAACACTTTTAATATATTTTGATGTTTTAAGTTTATTAAGTCAGCTGTCCTCGTTAGTAACCTATAACTAGTTGTCCACAGTTAGATGTACAGAAATAAATCAATAAATATTATCTTGAATCAATCCACGACCCAGTGTATACGTATCTCAGTATTGATCACAACTCAAACTATATATATTTTGGAATCAACCTCAACCCTGTATAGCTAACTCCAACATTCACATATAGAGTGTCTATGGTTGTTCCGAAATATATATAGATGTGTCGACATGATAGGTCGAAACATTGTATACGTGTCTATGGTATCTCAAGATTACATAATATACAATACAAGTTGATTAAGTTATGGTTGGAATAGATTTGTTACCAATTTTCACGTAGCTAAAATGAGAAAAATTATCCAATCTTGTTTTACCCATAACTTCTTCATTTTAAATCCGTTTTGAGTGAATCAAATTGCTATGGTTTCATATTGAACTCTATTTTATGAATCTAAACAGAAAAAGTATAGGTTTATTGTCGGAAAAATAAGTTACAAGTCGTTTTTGTAAAGGTAGTCATTTCAGTCGAAAGAACGACGTCTAGATGACCATTTTAGAAAACATACTTCTACTTTGAGTTTAACCATAATTTTTGGATATAGTTTCATGTTCATAATAAAAATCATTTTCTCAGAATAACAACTTTTAAATCAAAGTTTATCATAGTTTTTAATTAACTAACCCAAAACAGCCCGCGGTGTTACTACGACGGCGTAAATCCGGTTTTACGGTGTTTTTCGTGTTTCCAGGTTTTAAATCATTAAGTTAGCATATCATATAGATATAGAACATGTGTTTAGTTGATTTTAAAAGTCAAGTTAGAAGGATTAACTTTTGTTTGCGAACAAGTTTAGAATTAACTAAACTATGTTCTAGTGATTACAAGTTTAAACCTTCGAATAAGATAGCTTTATATGTATGAATCGAATGATGTTATGAACATCATTACTACCTTAATTTCCTTGGATAAACCTACTGGAAAAGAGAAAAATGGATCTAGCTTCAATGGATCCTTGGATGGCTCGAAGTTCTTGAAGCAGAATCATGACACGAAAACAAGTTCAAGTAAGATCATCACTTGAAATAAGATTGTTATAGTTATAGAAATTGAACCAAAGTTTGAATATGATTATTACCTTGTATTAGAAGGATAACCTACTGTAAGAAACAAAGATTTCTTGAGGTTGGATGATCACCTTACAAGATTGGAAGTGAGCTAGCAAACTTGAAAGTATTCTTGATTTTATGAAACTAGAACTTTTGGAATTTATGAAGAACACTTAGAACTTGAAGATAGAACTTGAGAGAGATCAATTAGATGAAGAAAATTGAAGAATGAAAGTGTTTGTAGGTGTTTTTGGTCGTTGGTGTATGGATTAGATATAAAGGATATGTAATTTTGTTTTCATGTAAATAAGTCATGAATGATTACTCATATTTTTGTAATTTTATGAGATATTTCATGCTAGTTGCCAAATGATGGTTCCCACATGTGTTAGGTGACTCACATGGGCTGCTAAGAGCTGATCATTGGAGTGTATATACCAATAGTACATACATCTAAAAGCTGTGTATTGTACGAGTACGAATACGGGTGCATACGAGTAGAATTGTTGATGAAACTGAACGAGGATGTAATTGTAAGCATTTTTGTTAAGTAGAAGTATTTTGATAAGTGTATTGAAGTCTTTCAAAAGTGTATAAATACATATTAAAACACTACATGTATATACATTTTAACTGAGTCGTTAAGTCATCGTTAGTCGTTACATGTAAGTGTTGTTTTGAAACCTTTAGGTTAACGATCTTGTTAAATGTTGTTAACCCAATGTTTATAATATCAAATGAGATTTTAAATTATTATATTATCATGATATTATCATGTATGAATATCTCTTAATATGATATATATACATTAAATGTCTTTACAACGATAATCGTTACATATATGTCTCGTTTAAAAATCATTAAGTTAGTAGTCTTGTTTTTACATATGTAGTTCATTGTTAATATACTTTATGATATGTTTTCTTATCATAGTATCATGTTAACTATATATATATATCCATATATATGTCATCATATAGTTTTTACAAGTTTTAACGTTCTTGAATCACCGATCAACTTGGGTGGTCAATTGTCTATATGAAACATATTTCAATTAATAAAGTCTTAAAAAGTTTGATTGCTTAACATGTTGGAAACATTTAATCATGTAAATATCAATCTCAATTAATATATATAAACATGGAAAAGTTCGGGTCACTACAGTACCTACCCGTTAAATAAATTTCGTCCCGAAATTTTAAGCTGTTGAAGGTGTTGACGAATCTTCTGGAAATAGATGCGGGTATTTCTTCTTCATCTGATCTTCATGCTCCCAGGTGAACTCGGGTCCTCTACGAGCATTCCATCGAACCTTAACAATTGGTATCTTGTTTTGCTTAAGTCTTTTAACCTCACGATCCATTATTTCGACGGGTTCTTCGATGAATTGAAGTTTTTCGTTGATTTGGATTTCATCTAACGGAATAGTGAGATCTTCTTTAGCAAAACATTTCTTTAAATTCGAGACGTGGAAAGTGTTATGTACAGCCGCGAGTTGTTGAGGTAACTCTAGTCGGTAAGCTACTGGTCCGACACGATCAATAATCTTGAATGGTCCAATATACCTTGGATTTAATTTCCCTCGTTTACCAAATCGAACAACGCCTTTCCAAGGTGCAACTTTAAGCATGACCATCTCTCCAATTTCAAATTCTATATCTTTTCTTTTAATGTCAGCGTAGCTCTTTTGTCGACTTTGGGCGGTTTTCAACCGTTGTTGAATTTGGATGATCTTCTCGGTAGTTTCTTGTATAATATCCGGACCCGTAATCTGTCTATCCCCCACTTCACTCCAACAAATCGGAGACCTGCACTTTCTACCATAAAGTGCTTCAAACGGCGCCATCTCAATGCTTGAATGGTAGCTGTTGTTGTAGGAAAATTCTGCTAACGGTAGATGTCGATCCCAACTGTTTCCGAAATCAATAACACATGCTCGTAGCATGTCTTAAAGCGTTTGTATCGTCCTTTCGCTCTGCCCATCAGTTTGTGGATGATAGGCAGTACTCATGTCTAGACGAGTTCCTAATGCTTGCTGTAATGTCTGCCAGAATCTTGAAATAAATCTGCCATCCCTATCAGAGATAATAGAGATTGGTATTCCATGTCTGGAGACGACTTCCTTCAAATACAGTCGTGCTAACTTCTCCATCTTGTCATCTTCTCTTATTGGTAGGAAGTGTGCTGATTTGGTGAGACGATCAACTATTACCCAAATAGTATCAAAACCACTTGCAGTCCTTGGCAATTTAGTGATGAAATCCATGGTAATGTTTTCCCATTTCCATTCCGGGATTTCGGGTTGTTGAAGTAGACCTGATGGTTTCTGATGCTCAGCTTTGACCTTAGAACACGTCAAACATTCTCCTACGTATTTAGCAACATCGGCTTTCATACCCGGCCACCAAAAATGTTTCTTGAGATCCTTGTACATCTTCCCCGTTCCAGGATGTATTGAGTATCTGGTTTTATGAGCTTCTCTAAGTACCATTTCTCTCATATCTCCAAATTTTGGTACCCAAATCCTTTCAGCCCTATACCGGGTTCCGTCTTCCCGAATATTAAGATGCTTCTCCGATCCTTTGGGTATTTCATCCTTTAAATTTCCCTCTTTTAAAACTCCTTGTTGCGCCTCCTTTATTTGAGTAGTAATGTTATTATGAATCATTATATTCATAGATTTTACTCGAATGGGTTCTCTGTCCTTCCTGCTCAAGGCATCGGCTACCACATTTGCCTTCCCCGGGTGGTAACGAATCTCAAAGTCGTAATCATTCAATAATTCAATCCACCTACGCTGCCTCATATTCAGTTGTTTCTGATTAAATATGTGTTGAAGACTTTTGTGGTCGGTATATATAATACTTTTGACCCCATATAAGTAGTGCCTCCAAGTCTTTAATGCAAAAACAACCGCGCCTAATTCCAAATCATGCGTCGTATAATTTTGTTCGTGAATCTTCAATTGTCTAGACGCATAAGCAATCACCTTCGTTCGTTGCATTAATACACAACTGAGACCTTGCTTTGATGCATCACAATAAATCACAAAATCATCATTCCCTTCAGGCAATGACAATATAGGTGCCGTAGTTAGCTTTTTCTTCAATAACTGAAACGCTTTCACTTGTTCATCATTCCATTCAAATTTCTTCCCTTTATGCGTTAATGCAGTCTAGGGTTTTGCTATTCTGGAAAAGTCTTGGATGAACCTTCTGTAGTAACCAGCTAGTCCTAAAAACTGGCGTATGTGTTTCGGAGTTTTCGGGGTTTCCCACTTTTCAACAGTTTCTATCTTTGTCGGATCCACCTTAATACCTTCTTTGTTCACTATGTGACCGAGGAATTGAACTTCTTCCAACCAAAATGCACACTTTGAAAACTTAGCGTACAATTCTTCCTTCCTCAATACTTCTAACACCTTTCTCAAATGTTCACCGTGTTCTTGGTCATTCTTTGAGTAAATAAGTATGTCATCAATGAAAACAATGACAAACTTGTCAAGGTATGGTCCACACACTCGGTTCATAAGGTCCATGAACACAGCTGGTGCATTAGTTAAACCAAACGGCATGACCATAAACTCGTAATGACCGTAACGTGTTCTGAAAGTAGTCTTTGGAATATCATCTTCTTTCACCCGCATTTGATGATACCCGGAACGTAAGTCAATCTTTGAATAAACAGACGAGCCTTGTAGTTGATCAAATAAGTCGTCGATTCTCGGTAGTGGGTAGCGGTTCTTGATGGTAAGTTTGTTCAACTCTCGGTAGTCGATACACAACCTGAATGTACCATCTTTCTTCTTGACAAACAAAACAGGAGCTCCCCACGGTGATGTGCTTGGTCGAATGAAACCACGCTCTAAAAGTTCTTGTAATTGGCTTTGCAGTTCTTTCATCTCGCTGGGTGCGAGTCTGTAAGGAGCACGAGCTATTGGTGCAGCTCCTGGTACAAGATCTATTTGAAATTCAACGGATCGATGTGGGGGTAATCCCGGTAATTCTTTCAGAAATACATCGGGAAATTCTTTTGCAATGGAAACATCATTGATGCTCTTTTCTTCAGTTTGTACTTTCTCGACGTGTGCTAGAACAGCATAGCAACCTTTTCTTATTAGTTTTTGTGCCTTCAAATTACTAATAAGATGTAGCTTCGTGTTGCCCTTTTCTCCGTACACCATTAAGGGTTTTCCTTTTTCTCGTATAATGCGAATTGCATTTTTGTAACAAACGATCTCCGCTTTCACTTCTTTCAACCAGTCCATACCGATTATCACATCAAAACTCCCTAACTCTACTGGTATCAAATCAATCTTAAATGTTTCGCTAACCAGTTTAATTTCTCGATTCCGACATATATTATCTGCTGAAATTAATTTACCATTTGCTAATTCGAGTAAAAATTTACTATCCAAAGGCGTCAATGGATAACTTAATTTAGCACAAAAATCTCTACTCATATAGCTTCTATCCGCACCCGAATCAAATAAAACGTAAGCAGATTTATTGTCAATAAGAAACGTACCCGTAACAAGATCCGGGTCTTCCTGTGCCTCTACCGCATTAATATTGAAAACTCTTCCACGGCCTTGTCCATTCGTGTTCTCCTGGTTCGGGCAATTTCTAATAATGTGGCCTGGTTTTCCACATTTATAACAAACTACATTGGCATAACTTGCTCCGACACTACTTGCTCCGCCATTACTCGTTCCGACACCATTTGTTCCTTTCGTTCTATTAACCCCTGGTCCGTAGACCTCACACTTCGCCGCGCTATGACCATTTCTTTTACACTTGTTGCAAAATTTGGTGCAGAACCCTGAGTGATTCTTTTCACACCTTTGGCATAGCTGCTTCTGATTGTTGTTGTTGTTGCGGTTATTATTGTTGTTGGGATGATTGTTGTAGTTGCTGTTGTTGTTGTTGTTGTTGTTGTTGTTGTTGGGCCGTTTGTTGTAGTTGCGATTGATGTTGCGATTGTTGGGATAATTGTTGCGATTATTGTTGTAATTGCTGTTGTTGTTGTATTGGTGATTCTTATCACCGTTTTCCTCCCACTTTCTTTTGACTTGCTTCACATTGGCCTCTTCAGCAGTCTGTTCTTTAATTCTTTCTTCAATCTGGTTCACTAGTTTGTGAGCCATTCTACATGCCTGTTGTATGGAGGCGGGCTCGTGTGAACTTATATCTTCTTGGATTCTTTCCGGTAATCCTTTCACAAACGCGTCGATCTTCTCTTCCTCATCTTCGAATGCTCCCGGACACAATAGGCACAATTCTGTGAATCATCTTTCGTACGTGGTAATATCAAATCCTTGGGTTCGTAACCCTCTAAGTTCTGTCTTGAGCTTATTGACCTCGGTTCTGGGACGGTACTTCTCGTTCATCAAGTGCTTGAATGCTGACCACGGTAGTGCGTACGCACCATCTTGTCTCACTTGCTCTAGATAGGTATTCCACCATGTTAACGCAGAACCTGTGAAGGTATGCGTAGCGTACTTCACTTTGTCCTCTTCAGTACACTTACTTATGGCAAAAACCGATTCAACCTTCTCGGTCCACCGTTTCAATCCGATCGGTCCTTCGGTTCCATCAAATTCCAAAGGTTTGCAGGCAGTGAATTCTTTGTAGGTGCATCCTACACGATTTCCTGTACTGCTAGATCCAAGGTTATTGTTGGTATGTAGCGCAGCCTGTACTGCGGCTATGTTTGAAGCTAGAAAAGTACGGAATTCCTCTTCATTCATATTCACGGTGTGTCGAGTAGTCGGTGCCATTTCCTTCAAAATAGTTAAATGGAACAAGTTAATCATACAGAATATTAAGAGTAGTTAATAGTATTTTGTAGCATAATATGAACTCATTTATAAAAGCTTTTTCTTCATATTAGAGTTTTATAAGTTTAAATTCGGGTAGTACCTACCCGTTAAGTTCATACTTAGTAGCTAATATACAATTCAACTACTACAATTCTATATGAAAAACTGATTATAATAATATTTCGCGTTCAAACTTTTATACAATATTTTACAAACTTACAATACCGCTTATTTTACATAAAGCATGAAATATAGCACACAATAACTTTGATACAAGATAGTTGTGAAGACAATTCTAGCGAGTACACAAGTCGTTCAGCAAAGGCAATAAAGACACGTAATTCATACGTCCAGAAACAAGTCATGCATTCTGGTTTTACTAGGACTACTTCCCATCCTTGGTCTTGTGCAACATAACCGTTATGGCCGTTGATAAGACAGCGTGTTGTAACGTCATCAAAGGGACGAGGGTTACGTAATGTCCAACAGTCCCGTAATAATCTAAAAACCTCATTTCTTACCCCAATTACCGACTCCGTCACTTGTGGAAACGTTTTGTTTAATAGTTGTAGCCCGATGTTCTTGTTCTCACTTTGGTGAGAAGCGAACATTACTAATCCGTAAGCATAACATGCTTCTTTATGTTGCATGTTAGCCGCTTTTTCTAAATCACGAAGTCCAATATTCGGATATATTGAGTCAAAATAATTTCTTAACCCGTTGCGTAAAATAGCATTTGGGTTCCCCGCAATATATGCGTCAAAGTAAACACATCGTAACTTATGGGTTTCCCAATGTGATATCCCCCATCTTTCAAACGAAAGTCTCTTATAAACCAAGACATTCTTGGAACGTTCTTCGAATGTCTTACAAACTGATCTCGCCTTAAATAGTTGTGCCGAAGAATTCTGGCCGACTCTAGACAAGATTTCATCAATCATGTCTCCGGGTAGGTCTCTTAAAATATTGGGTTGTCTATCCATTTTGTGTTTTTAAACTGTAAAATAGACAAGAGTTAGATTCATAAAAAAATACTTATTAATACAAGCAATTTTTACATATATCATAAAGCATAAGAACACTATATTACATATATTACACCACACGAATACAACTATCTTATTCCGACTCGCTCGTTTCTTCTTCTTCGGTTTTGGTTCGTTTTGCCAAGTTTCTAGGGATATATGATGTTCCCCTAATACGAGCCGTCGTTGTCCACATTGGTTTAGAAAAACCTGGTGGTTTAGAGGTTCCCGGGTCATTGTTACAACTTAAGGACTTCGGGGGTTGACGATACATATAAAGTTCATCGGGGTTGGAATTAGATTTCTCTATTTTTATGCCCTTTCCCTTATTATTTTCTTTTGCCTTTTTAAATTCAGTTGGGGTAATTTCTATAACATCATCGGAATTCTCGTCGGAATCCCATTCATCGGAGAATTGGTAATCCTCCCAATATTTTGCTTCCTTGGCGGAAACACCATTGACCATAATTAACTTTGGTCGGTTGGTTGAGGATTTTCTTTTACTTAACCGTTTTATTATTTCCCCCACCGGTTCTATTTCTTCATCCGGTTCCGATTCTTCTTCCGGTTCCGATTCTTCTTCCGGTTCCTCTTCGGGAACTTGTGAATCAGTCCACAAATCATTCCAATTTACATTTGACTCTTCATTATTATTAGGTGAGTCAATGGGACTTGTTCTAGAGGTAGACATCTATCACATAATATCAAACACGTTAAGAGATTAATATATCACATAATATTCATATGTTAAAAATATATAGTTTCCAACAAAAATGTTAAGCAATCATTTTTAAAGAAAACACGGTCGAAGTCCAGACTCACTAATGCATCCTAACAAACTCGATAAGACACACTAATGCAAATTTTCTGGTTCTCTAAGACCAACGCTCGGATACCAACTGAAATGTCCCGTTCTTATTGATTAAAAACGTTCCATATTAATTGATTTCGTTGCGAGGTTTTGACCTCTATATGAGACGTTTTTCAAAGACTGCATTCATTTTTAAAACAAACCATAACCTTTATTTCATAAATAAAGGTTTAAAAAGCTTTACGTAGATTATCAAATAATGATAATCTAAAATATCCTGTTTACACACGACCATTACATAATGGTTTACAATACAAATATGTTACATCGAATTCAGTTTCTTGAATGCAGTTTTTACACAATATCATACAAACATGGACTCCAAATCTTGTCCTTATTTTAGTATGCAACAGCGGAAGCTCTTAATATTCACCTGAGAATAAACATGCTTTAAACGTCAACAAAAATGTTGGTGAGTTATAGGTTTAACCTATATATATCAATTCGTAACAATAGACCACAAGATTTCATATTTCAATACACATCCCATACATAGAGATAAAAATCATTCATATGGTGAACACCTGGTAACCGACAATAACAAGATGCATATATAAGAATATCCCCATCATTCCGGGACACCCTTCGGATATGATATAAATTTCGAAGTACTAAAGCATCCGGTACTTTGGATGGGTTTGTTAGGCCCAATAGATCTATCTTTAGGATTCGCGTCAATTAGGGTGTCTGTTCCCTAATTCTTAGATTACCAGACTTAATAAAAAGGGGCATATTCGATTTCGATAATTCAACCGTAGAATGTAGTTTCACGTACTTGTGTCTATTTTGTAAATCATTTATAAAACCTGCATGTATTCTCATCCCAAAAATATTAGATTTTAAAAGTGGGACTATAACTCACTTTCACAGATTTTTACTTCGTCGGGAAGTAAGACTTGGCCACTGTTGATTCACGAACCTATAACAATATATACATATATATTAAAGTATGTTCAAAATATATTTACAACACTTTTAATATATTTTGATGTTTTAAGTTTATTAAGTCAGCTGTCCTCGTTAGTAACCTATAACTAGTTGTCCACAGTTAGATGTACAGAAATAAATCGATAAATATTATCTTGAATCAATCCACGACCCAGTGTATACGTATCTCATTATTGATCACAACTCAAACTATATATATTTTGGAATCAACCTCAACCCTGTATAGCTAACTCCAACATTCACATATAGAGTGTCTATGGTTGTTCCGAAATATATATAGATGTGTTGACATGATAGGTCGAAACATTGTATACGTGTCTATGGTATCTCAAGATTACATAATATACAATACAAGTTGATTAAGTTATGGTTGGAATAGATTTGTTACCAATTTTCACGTAGCTAAAATGAGAAAAATTATCCAATCTTGTTTTACCCATAACTTCTTCATTTTAAATCCGTTTTGAGTGAATCAAATTGCTATGGTTTCATATTGAACTCTATTTTATGAATCTAAACAGAAAAAGTATAGGTTTATAGTCGAAAAAATAAGTTACAAGTCCATAATTTTTGGATATAGTTTCATGTTCATAATGAAAATCATTTTCTCAGAATAACAACTTTTAAATCAAAGTCTATCATAGTTTTTAATTAACTAACCCAAAACAGCCCGCGGTGTTACTACGACGGCGTAAATCCGGTTTTACGGTGTTTTTCGTGTTTCCAGGTTTTAAATCATTAAGTTAGCATATCATATAGATATAGAACATGTGTTTAGTTGATTTTAAAAGTCAAGTTAGAAGGATTAACTTTTGTTTGCGAACAAGTTTAGAATTAACTAAACTATGTTCTAGTGATTACAAGTTTAAACCTTCGAATAAGATAGCTTTATATGTATGAATCGAATGATGTTATGAACATCATTACTACCTTAATTTCCTTGGATAAACCTACTGGAAAAGAGAAAAATGGATCTAGCTTCAATGGATCCTTGGATGGCTCGAAATTCTTGAAGCAGAATCATGACACGAAAACAAGTTCAAGTAAGATCATCACTTGAAATAAGATTGTTATAGTTATAGAAATTGAACCAAAGTTTGAATATGATTATTACCTTGTATCAGAATGATAACATACTGTAAGAAACAAAGATTTCTTGAGGTTGGATGATCACCTTACAAGATTGGAAGTGAGCTAGCAAACTTGAAAGTATTCTTGATTTTATGAAACTAGAACTTTTGGAATTTATGAAGAACACTTAGAACTTGAAGATAGAACTTGAGAGAGATCAATTAGATGAAGAAAATTGAAGAATGAAAGTGTTTGTAGGTGTTTTTGGTCGTTGGTGTATGGATTAGATATAAAGGATATGTAATTTTGTTTTCATGTAAATAAGTCATGAATGATTACTCATATTTTTGTAATTTTATGAGATATTTCATGCTAGTTGCCAAATGATGGTTCCCACATGTGTTAGGTGACTCACATGGGCTGCTAAGAGCTGATCATTGGAGTGTATATACCAATAGTACATACATCTAAAAGCTGTGTATTGTACGAGTACGAATACGGGTGCATACGAGTAGAATTGTTGATGAAACTGAACGAGGATGTAATTGTAAGCATTTTTGTTAAGTAGAAGTATTTTGATAAGTGTATTGAAGTCTTTCAAAAGTGTATAAATACATATTAAAACACTACATGTATATACATTTTAACTGAGTCGTTAAGTCATCGTTAGTCGTTACATGTAAGTGTTGTTTTGAAACCTTTAGGTTAACGATCTTGTTAAATGTTGTTAACCCAATGTTTATAACATCAAATGAGATTTTAAATTATTATATTATCATGATATTATCATGTATGAATATCTCTTAATATGATATATATACATTAAATGTCTTTACAACGATAATCGTTACATATATGTCTCGTTTAAAAATCATTAAGTTAGTAGTCTTGTTTTTACATATGTAGTTCATTGTTAATATACTTTATGATATGTTTTCTTATCATAGTATCATGTTAACTATATATATATATATATCCATATATATGTCATCATATAGTTTTTACAAGTTTTAACGTTCGTGAATCACCGATCAACTTGGGTGGTCAATTGTCTATATGAAACATATTTCAATTAATCAAGTCTTAAAAAGTTTGATTGCTTAACATGTTGGAAACATTTAATCATGTAAATATCAATCTCAATTAATATATATAAACATGGAAAAGTTCGGGTCACTACAACAACGATAGAAAGGAAATCGTATATATCATGGTTTAATTAAGGTTTCTCCAAATGAAATGTCGAAGTTGTCTTGCTGAAGGTGTGACAAAACCGGATATTTGAAAAGGAATTGCAAAGTTATTTTCAGTAATAATAATGTCGAAGGATTTATCACGGATACGTGTTAAAGTCTTACTTAGGTTTAGAGAGCTTTCCATGTGTATGACTATAAGTATAACTCTTTCTTCTGTCGATAATGTGTGGTTGGTTCATCTTCTCGATTGATCAGTTGTTGGGGTATTTTCAAGAATCATAAAGGATTTGAACGCAGGTTGTAATCGTCAATATACATATGATGTTCAAGATGAAATCATTCAGGATTTTGAATGAATATATTTATGAGTTTTATGAATAAGAGTGATGTTCTAGCACAATTTTGAATTTAAAGTATGGTTTTGAAAGATGTAAGTATCTAAGAGTGATGCTATCTGCTATATCTTGACTTGGATTCTGATCTGTAAAAATTAGAATATGTAATTGAATCTGAATGAAAATGGTTGTTCTGATTTCAATGGAAGAATATATGTCGTTGTGAAAGTAATGAGTATAGATAATGAATATCGAATAATTGAAGAGTGTACAGTGTAACATATTAATTGTGAACTTAAATATTTCTCGGTGGAAGATGTTGGTGTTCGTGGAATTCTTGTGAATTTCGCAAGGTACGAATGATATTTTCTAGAAGGTTTCAGGTACATCTGAAATAAAAGTGTAAAATCAAACCTAATTGAATAATACACTTGGTTTATTAGGGGACAAAATTATTTGAGGTGATGTAGAGATTTAGGTTGTTAACAAAGGACGTATATCATGGCATTTTAGTAATGTGAATTAATCGAGTAGTATTTACCCTTCAAAATTCACACGTAACAGCTTAGTATGAAAAGATATAATATGGTTTCAAAATTCATATATATATATATATATATATATATATATATATATATATATATATATATATATAAACTCTTTGGAAATAATGAGTTAATATTTCATAACTCGATAGTATAATATTCTTATTGGTGATTGATTTGTTGATATCTGCGGTGGTTATGGAACTTGTGGAGCTTGTGGTACTGTCGGTGTTGCTGATGATGGTGAGACTGCTGGTGATACATGTGCTGTTGATGGGGGTACTGGTGATGCCGGTGGTGTTGCTGGTGCTTGTAAGTTGTGCACCATATTCTCCAGATTGATTACTCGATCGCGAAGTTCGTTGACTTCTTCTATTACTCTGAGATGATGGGCGGTCGGAATGAGCGGATGAATAAGGTTTAGAATAGTAGATATGATGTAATCATTGCGAGCTATTCTAAAAATGAGGGTGAAGATGGTGTTCCGGACAGGTTCGCCGGTAAGTGCTTCAGGTTCTTCGCCAAGAGGAAAATTTGGTGGATGGAAGGGATCGCCTTCTTCTTGTCTCCACTGATTAAGTCAGCTACGAACCCATCCCCAATTCATCCAGAATTGGTGATGGCTGATTGGTTGATCCATTCCGGTTACACTGCTTTCGGAGCTCTGGTAGAAATCAATAACAGAATAGCTGTCAGATTCTGAGGAACTCGAACTAGTTGCAGGATTCATCTTGCACGGTTAGATAAAGGATGTTCGGTATAAAATGATTTTGGGATATCGGATGATATTCTATTTGCATAGAATACCTATATAGAGTACAAAAGATTCCGCAAATTACGGAGGAATTTTCGAAAGCTATCAGACAAAGTTTACAGTAACAGATACGCTAAGATATGAATTTTGTCTAGACACTAATCATGCAATCAATGCAATAAGAAGTGTCTAGACTAATAATGTTAAGCATGTAATTCCCGACAAGAGATGATAAGCAAAACTTTTGACATGCATACACGGTCGAAGTCCAGACTCATTAATGCATCATAACAACTTATCAGTTAGACACACTAATGCAAATCCTGGTTCGCTAAGACCAACGCTCTGATACCAACTGTAATGGCCTGTCCAAATCCATATGGACGAATACAATAACATTTGGTCTCATTGCGAGGTTTTGACCTCTATATGATACGTTTTAAAAACATTGCATTTGTTTTTAAAAGACAACTTTCATTACAACGATAGTTGACAAATATGCATACCATTTCACAATATAATCAGACTATAAATGACTTAATCTGTCATTTACTTTAATATAATCTTGTTGAACTCAACGACTTGAATGCAACGTCTTTTGAAATATGTCATGAATGACTCCAAGTAATATCTTTAAATTGGGCAAATGCACAGCGGAAGATTTCTTTCATACCAGAGAACAAACATGCTTAAAAGTGTCAACCAAAAGGTTGGTGAGTTCATTAGTTTATCATAAATATTCATTTCTAACAATTTAATAGACCACAAGATTTTCGTTTTCATTTTCATTTCCATAATCATTATACAGGCATTTCGCAATCTGCATAAAGATAAAATCATTCATATGGTGAACACTTGGTAACCGAACTAACAGGATGCATATAGAATATCCCCCGCATATAGGCATTTTGCAATCTGCATGCTATATACCAGCCGTCGCAATCAGTATATATCAATCGAAGTACTAAAGCATTCGTAACCCGAATGGGACTTGTCAAGGTCCATAGATCTATCTTTAGGATTTGCGTCAATTAGGGGCCATTTCCCTAATTCTTAGGCTACCAAGCTAAAAAGGGGCAATATTCGGTATTCGTAATCCAATCATAGAATATAGGTTCATTTACTTGTGTCTATTTCGTAAAACAATTTATAAAACAGCGCATGTATTCTCAGTCCAAAAATATATATAAAAAGGGAGTAATGAAACTCACTTTCACAAATTTTCAAATCGTCAAAAATCAGACTTAGCCACGGATCGATTCACGAACCTATAACAAATATATACATATATCAAAGTATGATATAAATACATTCACATCATATTTTTATTTACGTGTTGATGATTTAAGTTGTCAAGTTAGCAGTCTAACGTTAGTAGTCCACAATTAGTAGTCCAATGTTAGTAGTCCATATATATAGTCCAAAATATCACCCTGGAATAATCAAGACGTATTGTCTAAGAATCAATCACGACCCATTGTACAAATATTGTCTTTGAAGTAATCTCGACGTATTGTTACGATTTATCTGACGTATTGTATATGTATTGTCTAAGACTCAATCACGACCCATTGTACAACTATTGTCTTTGAAGTAATCTCGACGTATTGTGTACATGTGTCTTATGATTTATCTAACGTATTGTATATGTATTGTCCAAGACTCAATCACGACCCATTGTACAACTATTGTCTTTGAAGTAATCTCGACATATTGTGTACATGTGTCTTACGATTTATCCGACGTATTGTATAATATCTCGGGATTAACCAAGACTAGTATAGTACAAGGAAATAGTCAAGACATGTATAAATACATGTATAATACAGAAAAATTAGCTAGGATATGGTTAGTATAGAGTTTATAAAAACAATCCCGTCGTCATTTTAGCCATTTTTAACCAATATTGTTTTGCCCATAACTTCTTCATTACAAATCGGTTTTGAGTGAATCAAATTGCTATGGTTTTGTAATGAACTCTAATTTATAGAACTAAACTGAAAAAGTGGTGGTTTATAGTTGAAGTTATAGGTTACAAGTCTATTTATAAAGAGTAGTCATATCTGTCGAAAGAACGACACCTTGATGACCATTTAAAAAAAAAACATGTTTCTACTTTGAGTTTAACCACCATTTTTAGATATATTATTATGTTCATATGAAATAAAATTTTATTAGAAAACCAACTTTAAATTCAAAGTTTAAGATAGTTTTTTTTTAATTATCCAATCCGAAACAGCCCCCGGTTTTACTACGACGGCGTATGTCCAGTTTTACGGTGTTCTTCATGTTTTCTAGTTTTAAATCCTTAAGTTAGCATATCATATAGATATAACACATGTGTTTAGTTGTTTTTAAAAAGTCAAGTTAGAAGGATTAATTTTGTTTGCGAACAAGTTTGGAATTAACTAAACAATGTTCTAGTTATTACAAGTTATTTTCTTCGAATAAGATAGTTATATAAGTATGAATCGAACGATGTTATGAACATCATTACTACCTCAAGTATAGTAGGTAAACCTACTGGAAATGATGAGAAATGATCTTGAGCTTCAAAGGATCTTTGATGGCTTGGAAATTCTTGAAGTAGAATCATGGAACGAAAACAAGTTCAAGTAAGATTACTACTTGACTTAAGATAGTTATGTTTATAGAGATCGAATCAAAGCTTGAATATGAATATTACCTTGATTTAGAATGATAACCTACTATAAATAATAAGAGTTTCTTGATCTTAATTGATTACTTGGAATGGACTAGAAAGATTGAAAGTAATCTTGCAAACTTGAAAGGATTTTTGAAGTGTTCTTGAAGTGTTCTTCCTATGATAATTATAGCTTGATTCTTGGAGTAGTTTTTGATAAATATGATGATTAGTTTACAAGAAATTTAGTTCTCTAGGGTGTGTGTGTGTTTTGAGATAGAATTAGAAAGAAAATGGAAATGAAATGAAGTGAATGGTGAGTGGTGAATGGGATTAAAGGAGTTCTTGTTTTGTTTTCTTGCTCATAAGTCATGCTAGTTGTCTAATAGTTGGTTCCACATGTTTGTTGACTAATTGAGGGCTGCTAAGAGCTGATCATTTGAGTGTATATACCAATAGTATATACATCTAGAAGCTGGGTATTATACGGGTGAAAATACCGTATGAATACGAGTAGAATTCTTGATGAAAACGAATGGGAATACGATTATAACTATCTTTTTTAAGTATAAGTATTTTGATATATGTCTTTAAGTCTTTCAAATGTGTATTAATACTTCTTAATACTTAACATATATATACATTTTAATTAAGTCGTTATTTCGTCGTTAATCGTTACATGTATATATTGTTTCGAAACCCTTATGTTAGTAGTCTCGTTTTATGTATATAGTTCATTGTTAATACACTTAATGATATACTTAATTATCATTTTATCATGTTAAACATAATGTATTAATATATCTTAATACAATACATATGTATTTATTTTAATTAAGACGTTATTACGTCGATAACCGTTACATATATATCTTGTTTCGAATTCCTTAATTTAGTAGTCTCATTTTATGTATATAACCCATTGTTAATATACTTAATGAGATACTTACTTATCATAATACCATGTTAAATATATATATATATATATATATATATATATATATATATATATATATATATATATATATATATATATATATATATATATATATATATATATATATATATATATATATATATGTCCATATATATATCATCATTTCGTTTTTACAAGTTTTAATGTTCGTGAATCGTCGGACAAACTGGGTGGTCAAACGTTTATGTAAAATTCGTTTAAATTAATCAAGTCTTAACAAGTTTTATTACTTAACATGTTGGAAACATTTATATATATGTAAATATCAATCTCAAATATATACATATATTTATATACATATCTTATTTACAAATAGTGGTTCGTGAATCGTCCGGGAAAGTCGAAGGTTACATGAACACAGTTCCAAATTTTTTAGATTCAACTTAACAGACTTTACTTATCGTGTCGAAAATATTAATTCATTTAAAGATTAAGTTTAAATTTGGTCGGAAATTTTTGGGTCGTCACAAAAGTACACTCGACGACCATCGTTATCTTGGTCCCACAGCTTGATCATAACTCTATATGAATTTGATAAATAACTATGCATTCTTTATTTAAAAATGATTTCCTATAAAGGAAACCTACCAAAATATGTAAGTTTAGAAAAACCATACATAAATTCTTAACCAAAAGTTGACCAAAACAAAGTCCACCAACACCCAAAATTTAATGTATCAAAATAGAATGCAAGTTAATGTTTAACAAAAGCTGCCATCATAAATATGCAGACTCTCTAAGCACAACGGAAGCAATCAATTATGAACCTGAGAATAAAACATGCAAGTAAACTGTCAACAAAAATGTTGAGTGAATTATAGGTTTAATATTGCAAACAATATTTAATTTAAACCATCAAAATTTATGTTTGAAAACATAAAGACCCATTTTGGACCACAAAATTATATGCTCAAAAATATATAAAAATATTATTCGATTAATCCATGAGCCACCTGGTAATAACTTAACAACTCCATACCCTTAACAAAACCAATATAAAAATATACACTGAACTGGTGTATCTTCTAAAATACGAAGTACTAATACATTCCGTCTGTAACTGCTAGCACGACTAGCACAAAATGGGGCTGTCAGGCCCGATAGATCTATCCATAGGATTCGCATTCACCAGTAGAAACCAGTGATTAAAATTACCAGATTAGAGAATATTTTCGTTCGACTCACAATGAATAATTTAAACCAAATTCCACTTGTGTCCAATATGTAAAATAAATTGCATGTATTCTTATCCCAAAAGATTTAAAATAGAAAAATGGGACTATAACTCACCTTAAAGTAAAAGAAGCAACAACACAGAAATGCGAATAGCAAATGATAAAGTGATCAAGAATGATCACAACTCCGATCTATAAATAAAGCAGGTCGATATAAATAACTAACTTAGGTCAAGTCTTAGTAGGATAGCAATAGTACTTGTTGTAGATAAACATAGAACATCACTCATTATGTTTCGGTATGATCAGGACAGTGTATAACACGTACTTTCTATTTTTAGAAAGTTTCTATTTTTAGCAGGTTTCCATTTTTGGAAAGTTTCTATTTTTGGAAAGTTTCTATTTTTGGAAAGTTTCTATTTTTAGAAAGTTGCTATTTTTGGAAAGTTTCTATTTTTAGAAAGTTTCTATTTTTGGAAAGTTTTTAACTTAAGAAAGTTTCCTTAATTAGAAAGTCAACAAAAGTCAACTGAAAATCAAAGTCAACCGAAAGTCAACTTAAAAGTCAACCTTGGTCAAACTTAGTCAACATTGAATTTTAAAGTGTATATTATATTAATAATATAAGTTATAATGTAATTTAAAGTCATATATGTATAATCATGTCATATCATAAGTTTAATTAAATTAAATTGAATTATAAAGTTAACATAAGGTTAAATGATATAATTAATATAACATAAGTATTTAATTAATTAATTAAATATTAATCATAACATAAGTATTATTAATTAATAATAATTTTTAATCATATCATAAGTATTATTAATTAATAATGAATTATTAATCATATCATAAGTTTTAATTATAATTATTAAACCATAAGTATTTATTAATTAAATTATAATTAAATAATAACTACGCCTTATAATAAATAAATAATTAATTAATATTTATTATAAGTCTTGATATAATAATTCCATAACATAAATTTAATACTTATTATAAGTATTTTTCATTAATAATAAAAGTATTATTAATCATAAGTTTAATTAAATGTATAATTAATCATAATATAATTAATAAATGATATAATTAATATATATCATAAGTCTTAATTAAAAATAATTACTTTTATGTCATAAGTAATTTAATAATAATGAAAATCATTATTTATATCATAAGTTCAAATTTTATAACCATAAGTTTAATTAAACGTTCGTCGGGTCATAACTTGAGCCCCGGGTGTCGGTTTTCGACGAGTCTTATATATATCCTCGTCTAACCAAACCACCTGACACCTTAGTGTACTCAAGAACACCCTAAAGTCAGTACCCAAGTCGTGACCTACAGCAATGAATCAACTTGGAACATTAATCCGTTCAAAATCTTGTTTTGGCCATTCCGGGTGATCCGTGGCTCGGATTTCGATGACCCGAACATGAATGTTCATCCAATCACTAATCCTAACCCACTAGTACACCCCAGAGCCTTCCAAAATGGTCACAAATTCGGACCCCAACTTATTACATTCATTTTTATATTTTAATCTCATGAAAACACTAAATCAAGCATAACTTTTGATCCGAAACTCGAAATAACATGAATCCAAAGTCCAAAATTATTGTCTTTATATGAGGAACTCATCTAAACACTTTATTTTATCATAAACAACAGCTAAGTGTACTGATTACATAAAAAATTCCGCTGTCCCGAATTAATTAAACCGAAAACATACATTAACGAGCATTTTTACCCATCAATTCAACAATACAACAACATACAATTACTATAACATCAAACTAAGATCATAATCAGTAAAAATAAGTATAAATGAAAAAGTTAGGGTTAGGGTTTATACCCTAATCAAGAATCGAGAAGAAGAGGATGAAAGAACGCGAAAATAGCAACCCGATTATGTAACAAGCCTTGAGAAATGATGAAGAATCCTTGCTATTATGATGTTGGCCAATTATAATGATGAAGATGGAGGTGTGGGTCATTCAAGGAGAGGAGAGAAAGTGGGAGAGGTTGTTTAGGGTTTACCAAAAATAACAAAGTGATTAAATGAGATGATAAAGTCAAAATGAAAATCAAATGTGGGGAGGGGGTACCATTCGGCCGAATTAGGGTGTGGGTGGGCCCCACATGGTCCAAAATGTCCATTTGTAAAATCCTTGTGGCCCGGAAGTCCAATTGTAGCCCGATTCGAGAAAACCCCGTTACGCGATTAAAATTTCGGAAAGAACACGCATCCGCGAAAAATAAAATATAGAAATACTTTATATACTCATATGATATAAAAATATCATAATTAAAATAATTTGGATTCAAAAATCTCAAAAGTTTAACCGTTGGTTTGAAAACCAAAATGATTCGCCGGATAGAAATCCACGACACGTAGAAACGTACAATTTTAAATACGAATACAAATATTCACATAACACATAATAAGGAATATATTATTACCAAAATAATAATATAATTCATAAAAATGACGTGGCACGATTATCAATTGATGGAGATTAATTACATACGGTAAAAGATAACGAAAAAAGTAGGGTCGTGACAGTAGTCGTGAACGAGGTGAACAACTTTATTCTTGAGCATCTGTCACGACCCTACTTTTTTCGTTATCTTTTACCGTTAAGTATTTAACGTCCGTTAATTGATATTCGTGCCACGCCATTTCTATGACTTATATTATTATTTTAGTAATAATATATTACTTATTATGTGTTATATGAATATTTGTATTCGTATTTAAATTTGTACATTTCTACGTATCGTGGATTTCTATCCGGTGAATCCTTTCGGTTTCAAACCAACGGTCAGACTTTTGAGATTTTTTAATCCAAATTATTTTTATTATAATATTTTTGTATCATATCAGTATATATAGTATTTATATATTTTATTTTTCGCGTGTGCGTAATTCCTCCGAAGATTTAATCGCGTAACGGCGTTTTCGCGTTTCGGGCTTCGTTCGGTCGTTCGGGCTAAAAGCTATTAGTCTTATATCAAATTTGACCCACAAAGGGGGGCCCACCCCATTCCAATCGGCCAAACACCCAAGGGGAGGGGGTGTTAGGCTTTTGTTTTCCCATTTTGATTTTCTAAACATTTCATTTTTATCAATTTCCTTAAAACACTTTTCTCACATTTCACTTTTCTCCTTCTCTTTTTTCTCTTATGAGCTGTCGCCAACACCAACCATCATCATCATCCTCTTCATCAATCTAGCACTCATTTTAAGGAGCTTTCATCATAATCGGATTCACCCTAACCCTAGCTTTCTCAATTTTGATCATTTTTACTATTTTTATATGTATGATGATGTAATAGTACTTGTGTATGATTGTATTGATGTTATTATGCGTAGAAATGCTCGATTTACTATGTTTTCGGTTTGATCAAAAGTGGACAGCCCTTTGTTTATTAAAATTAGTAAACTTAACAGATGTTTTTGATTAAATAAAGTGTATAGATGAGTTCCTCTCATCAAGACAATAATTTTAGGCTTTGTATTCATATCATTTCTAGTTTCGGATCATAAATTATGCTTGTTTTAGTGTTTTGATGAAATGAAATGTAAAAGCTTGTATGAACAAATGGGGTCCGACTTTGTGACCATTTTTAGAGCTTATAGGGTGTACCATTGAGTTAGGATTGGTGATTGGATGAACATTCATGTTCGGGTCATCGAAATCCGAGCCACGGATCACCCGGAATGGCTAAAACAAGTTTTTGAAATGGATTAAAGAAATGGTTGGTTCATGGCTGTATGTCATGACTTATGGACTGGCCTTAGGGTGTTATTTAGCACACTAAGGTGTCGGGTTGGTTGGTTAGACGTGGATATATAAAAAATTCGTCGAAAACCGACACCCGAGGCACAAGTTATGACCCGACGAACTTTTAATTAAACTTATAGTTATAAAATTTAAAATTAGGTTATAAATAATGATTTGCATTATAATTAAATTACTTATGATATAAAAGTAATTATTTTTAATTAATACTTATGGTATATATTTGTTATATCATTTAATGATAATATTATGATTTAATTATTCTTATAATTAAACTTATGATTAATAATACATTTATTATTAATGAAAATACTTATGATAAGTATTAAACTTATGTTAAGAGATTATTATATCAAGACTTATAATAAAGATTAATTATTTATTTATTTATTATAAGACTTAGTTATTATTTAATTTTAATACAATTTAATTATTAAATACTTATGGTTTAATAATTACATTAAAATACTTATGATATGATTAATAATTCATTATTAATTAATAATACTTATGATATGAGTAATATTTAATTAATTAATTAAATACTTATGTTATATTAATTATAACATTTAAACTTATGTTAACTTTATAATTCGATTTAATTCAATTAAACTTATGATATGTCATGATTATACAAATATGACTTTAAATAACATTAAAACTTATATTATTAATATAATTTACACTTTAAATTTCAATGTTGACTAAGTTTGACCAAGGTTGACTTTTGAGTTAACTTTCGGTTGACTTTGAGTTTCAGTTGACTTTTGTTGACTTTTCTAAATAAGGAAACTTTCCAAAGATAAAACTTTCCAAAAATAGAAACTTTCCTAAAGCAGAAACTTTCCTAAAATAGAAACTTTCCTAAAATAGAAACTTTCAAAAAATAGAAACTTTCCAAAAATGAAAAACTGCTAAAAATAGAAACTTTCAAAAAATAGAAAGTACGTGTTTTACGCTGTCCTGATCATACCGAAACATACCGAGTGTTGTCCAATGCTTACTTGCAATAAGTAGTATAGCTATCATACTAAGACTTGACCTAAGTTAGTTATTTATATCGACCTGCTTTATTTATAGGTCGGCGTTGTGGTCAATCTTGATCACTAAACATTTTTTATGTTCACATTTACGTGTTGTAGCTTCATTTGATTTAAGGTGAGTTATAGCCCCATTTTTCATACTATTTAAAGTTATTTGGGATGAGATTACAGGTAAATTTTGTTTTACGTTTAGACACAAGTGGAAATTAATTTAAATTATTCATTATGAGTTGAATGAAAATATACCCTAGTGTGGTAACTATAAGCACTGGTTTCTACTGGTGAACGCGAATCCTATGGATAGATCTATCGGGTTTGACAGCCCCATTTTGAGCTAGTCGCGCTAGCAATTTATAATCGGAATGTATTAGTACTTCGTTATTTTTGAAGATACACCTGTTCAGTGTATATTGTTGTTTGGTAAGGTATGGAAATGGTTAAGTGGTTACCAGGTGACTCATGGATTAATGGAATAATAGTTTTATGTTTTCTAACATTTGAAATCTTTTGGTCTAAAGTTTATTCGTTATTTTAAAACCTATAATTCACTCAACATTATTGTTGACAGTTTACTCGCATGTTTTCTCAGGTACTTGATTAATTGGCTTCCGCTGTGCTAGAGAATCTGCATGCATGTTGGCAGATTTTTGATTAAACATTAAAACTTTGTATTCTATTTTGGTTATGTTACATTGTGGGTGTTTTGGTTGACTTGTTTTTGGTCAACATTGTTTATTTATATATGTTGGGTTTTTCTAAACTATACATTTTGGTGGATTTTCTTTATAGGAAATCATTTTTAAATAAAGAATACAATGTTGTTTATTAAATTCATTTAGAGTTATGATCAAGCTATGGGACCAAGTGACGGAGCCGTTAAGGGTACTTGACGGGTCGTCTCAGCATCCACCCGAATCGATCTCCTTCCTCCTAAATCAGAGATTTATCTCTCTAAAATATCTTTCTCACTCTTAAAGATGAGAGTGTTTGGGGATGATGAAAATGAGGTGGAAATGGGGACAAGATAAGCATTGGGTCAGTTTTGTGGCTCAAAATCCGCCCACAAGTGAAATTACCGGTTTACCCCTCATTTAACCCCTTTTTAAAATGCTGAAAATGAGTCTGACCCCGCACCAGGTGCGGCGCGGCCATATGGGCATGCGGCATGGCTCCAAGGCAAATTTGGCATCAGACCTTTTCCAAAGGATTCACCATCAGCTCACGCCTAAAGGCGCGACGCGCCCCTTTCTAGCCGCGGCGCAGCTGAACTGACAAACTGATGTTCAGGGACTGATTTTGACTGATTCTGATTCTGATGTAAAATCTAAAAATGCATAAGTGTTAGGTTCACTTTTAGCGGCGCTTCTGAGAACACTTTCTGGTGGCACTTTTTGGCGACACTTTCTGGCGACACTTTCTGGCGACACATTCTGATGTATTATAATTTAGGGTGTTACAGTACGAGAAGCTGAGATCCCAAGGAAATAGTTCAGTGGGCCTAAGTCAGTCATGGCAAACTCCTTGTGTAAGGAGTTAATAATCCGCTGAAGTAAAGTGGTGGAGGAAGCTGTAAAGATAATGTTATCCACATATAATAGAAGATAGGGAGTATCAGATCCCTGGTGGTAAATAAACAAGGACGTGTCGCAACGGCTTTGATGGAAGCCAAGGCGCTGAGCATATCCTGAAAAATGCTGGAACCATGCACGTGGGGCCTGTTTGAGGCCGTACAGAGATTTCTGCAATAAGCAGACGAAATATTCTTTTGGTCAAGA
The DNA here is from genome assembly GCF_046630445.1 of Rutidosis leptorrhynchoides. Taxonomy (NCBI): domain Eukaryota; kingdom Viridiplantae; phylum Streptophyta; class Magnoliopsida; order Asterales; family Asteraceae; genus Rutidosis; species Rutidosis leptorrhynchoides. The sequence continues at coordinate 143,489,477 of NC_092343.1, forward strand.
AATATTGTTCGTACTAGTCTTATCCTAATAGTGATTTCTTGTAACCCGTGACCAAGTGGGTCGAAATACTCTATTAAGAAAGTGTTCACACGATTCTAGTATCAATCCGGTTACAGATTCTTTACCCACTAATCCATATTTTCCTACAATCTAGCTGATTTCTGATTTTTTAACAAAGAAACTTCACGATGGCAATGAGCGTTACCAACAACTATAAGGACCGGCCTGTATGCTCGAATACATTTGATCCAAGCAGATGACTTTTCAAAACATCACTTCAATTTTGTGTCTTATAGTCACCTACACAGTCGTGCAAGAGAAAGGAATTTGATACTTACAGGTACTTAACATAATAAACATATACACCTTCTAAGTACAAATATCAATGCCGTTTAATACATTCGTGCAGACTATGTACTCCGGGTACAAAAACAAAAAGAGTATTATTCAAACAAGGAGGTGACTCACATTATTCAACCTTCTGTTCGGTTAACTTCAGCTACAAGTTTAACAATGTACTAACATGTATTATACATATACAGACCGTTCAGTATTTTTTTCCACCAACACCTTAGCTTTTGTTCAGATTAGGTAACTTTATATAAATATTAACCAACGCATTAGCTGCTTTTCCTTTTGGATAACCTTATGTAAATATTGATGTAGATAATAGCGGCATAACATCAATTTCAACTGCCGCTTCGAATACATAACAAGTCGGTATATCCACCGTAATGTGCGGGGCACTCCACTAGTTTACATCCATATATAACTCATCTCAGTCACAACCTCATCTATACTCAAAAACAAAACTTACGGTACCAGAACTGCTGATCCTCCGAACCAACTGATATTTACCATGTTAAGTAACATAATGTTATCAAATGATCAAAATGAAGGCAGACTTACTTATAACAGATCCTTGTAAGTTTGACCAGTATGAGTTAACACATGCTCACTTGAAACATGACATCTGAAATATAACATCATTAAAAGATCTTTAAATACTTCACCAATTTTACAGAAGCCATGTTAAATCGTATAATATATTATAGGGTTACAGTTCTATTATAACCAAAATAGAAGATGTCGTTTGGGATTAAAACAAATAAATAAACTAAATTAATACTCCTACATAAATCAATAAATAAAATTAAAATCACAAAAACTAACAAAAGCAAGCAAAAAAAACCCTAAAATAAAGAAAACAGAAGATGATAATGAATTTTGTTGGCAATTAATAGATAGAATATAATGATACGCTATTCGGTTAGCGTACATAAAATGTAATATAAAGAAGAACCGATCACTATAAACATGAACAAAAGCATAAAAAACCATCAAGTATAAACTTCAGCGGACAACGGATATATATTATAAAAAGGGGATAACGATAAGGGATGAAAATCATGTTCTGAAAAATAAGGATTGACTGGTCAAAGTTCCAAAGAATAAGGGTTGACTCACCAATCAGAACATTACGCGTGTCCATCTTTGAATAGAACCTTTGACTTTTTTGCATATAAATAGGCCACCTGGATTTCATTGAAGTGGAGAGCACATCATTTTGTCAGAGTAGAACTTTCTCTCTCTTTAGAGGAGTTTTTCTCTCTAAAGTGATTTACCAAGTTTGACCTTGACTCGATTTGCACTTGTCTTTGGATCCGGTAATCATTGTTATTCGGAGAGTGCAAGAAGACTAAAACCGCTCACCGTTAACATGATTGTGATTTGCACTCGTATTTTATCCGCGATCCCGATTTAGTACCATCATTTGGCACCATCCGTTCAGTATTTAGTTTTGGCGAATCTCAAATTATCAATTACCAAAGAATCTAAGCATACCATCAACAGTAGGAACATATGATGGATCATTGGAACCAGAAGATTTTTTACAATTGTTTGAAGGCGATCCGAACACAGCATTGGGAAGATGAGGTAGCATGTCATATGTTTCCAATGGTTTTACAGAAGATGGCAAGAGAATGGTTCACGAGATTGCAGCCAAGGAGTATTACAAGCTTTCAATACTTAATAGCAAAATTTTTACATCAATATCAGAACTTAAGAAGATATACACTAACTCATTTAGATGCTCATGAAATAAAGCAATATGAAACAGCTCCATTAAATGAATTTATGAGTCGATACACTTTACTGTGTCAAAAGATCCCAAATTTACCTGAAAGCCAGCAAATTTCTAGTTTCATTTTATGTTTAGATCAGCGAAGACATATGTCACATGTGAGGCAACTAAAATGGACAATACCAAAAACGTATTCCCAAGCTATTGAAATTTCAAAGGCATACTTGCGATCAGGGGATGATACCAAAAATCAACCTGGAGAGCAATACAGAGACAGACTACGAGGGGTTGAGGATGGCGGATCACGAGGCTATCAACAAGGAGAGAATTACAGAAGAAATGATTATAGAAATAGAAATTGTAATGACCCGTCAAAATCGCTATTGACGCGGTACGCTATTCATTGATTTCACAGTAATGTTTTGACCTCTATATGATACGTTTTGATAAAATATTGCATTCATTAAAATAAGTGACTTTCTAAACATGGAAAGTTATAAGCATGTGGGCGATTACTTAAGTATAAGTAAATTCCCCAGAAATACATAAGTCTTTATCATACAGATTGACATCACAGTCAAATTATTTATTACACAACGTAGTTTTGTTCCGAATGCAATAAACTTTAAACAAAGCATGAGAGACTCCATGCAAGCAACAATCACATCATAGCGGAAGCAGTCTAAGGACCTGAGAATAAAACATGCTAAAAAGGTCAACACGAATGTTAGTGAGTTATAGATTTAATTGCTCGAATCATAAGTATATAATGATGGACCACAAGATTTCATCAAAAGTTTATCAATAGATTCTACATGACAGAGCACCATGGTAACTAAACTTAACGCTATAATAATACTTACCCTATTCGTTTTAATACACACAAACCAAAGTGTTGTAAACTCAAATAACATACGTTCGTTAAAAGGCTAGCGCTACTCGCTCGGACGGGGATGTCAAGCCCTACGGATCCATATACAATTATTCGCGCCCACCAGTCCACATCCTATGTACTGGCAGCTACTAGTTATCAAAGATAAGGGATTTTCGGTTTAAACTCAGTGTAGAATTAAATGAGTAAATACTTGTGTCCATAGCGTATAAAATAAAGTGCATGTATTCTCAGCCCAAAAATATTTAAAGCATTTAAAAAGGGATCTATAAACTCACGGTTAAATATTGAGATTCAATATTATAGGCAAATTGCGTATACATAATGATAGTGGATGATTGTATGGTTGGTCTTGGATTTACGAACAATACCCTCGGACAATACTTCTAATTTCCTTAGTTTAAAATGGTTTGAAACCCATATTAAAAACACCCGCGTATATAACTTATTATTGATTATTAATATTTGTATTTTGCAAATAAAAAAATTACGGAGTATAGGTAAGATATAAGTGTGTTACAACAAAAAATTAATATGGAATAAATATAGATTTGAATCTGTGCATGTGTGCGTTTGTGTAAAAACAAATATAAATCATAAGGAGTAATCTGTGTGTAGTCCAACTAGGAGTGTATATATATATATGTATATATATGTATATATATGTATATATATATATGTATATATATGTATATATATATATATATATATATATATATATATATATATAACACATGTGTAAAATAAATAAATAAGTCTCTACTTGTCCTAGCCTTCACGTGAGGCTTCAAAAAGAAACAAGAACCAAAAATCTTGTGAATTTTGGTATTAATTATGTGCCGACACTTTTGCTTTATGACCCCGTGTTTTCACGAACTGGTATTTCGTGCTCTGTTGTAATAATTGACGGGTAAAAGTATAGTTAAAAATTTCGCCTTTTATAAAAGTATTCATATTTTTATTTTTGAGTTTTAGTTTTAAGACGACTCTTAAAAAAAATATTTGTCCATCCCGTGTCCTTCGTCCCATTTAAAATAGATGAAGTATTAAAATATCATAAAGTAAATCATCTTTAATTATGGGAATCACAACATGATAGACACGTATAATTTTGGGAATTATTAAAGTAGTTGATTGGGGCCATTGGGGTGTAGAAGAGACGAGGAAGATGCTACTAAATTCTTGTCGCTTGTAAACCACTTGATATGCCTTTTTGCGAAGTATTAAAAATATCATATATAAAATTTCTAGTTTTAATATAAAAAACTATTTCTTTTATTAACTTCAAATTTTCATAATTTATTTACTAACCTTCGTCATATTTTAAAAATATAAATCTACGTGTGTTTTGTTATTCGAACGGAGTGAAGTATATATATATATATGTAAAATTTTATCAAACGTGCACACAACAAATATTAATAGCCGCTACCTTGTGCCACCTAGTTTGATCCGTGAAATATGTTTTTGTTTTATGTGTGACGACATGTACTCCTACCAAATTTACACTTTAGTCCTTGTATTATTCAACTTTGTCAAAACACCTCCCTCCACCTTTCATCTTTTACGAACAGCCCCCTCCGCATATAATATCAATATTATGAACTATTAACTAATGTAAAAGTTTAATTTACCTAATTTATCTACTAATCCCCGTCCAATATTTCAAAAAAAAAAAATATAAGTTTCTTATTATTTTCTTTTAACAAAATCGGAAGAGAGAGAAAAATGAGTGTTTCTATTTAACTTTTTCATCATTAATGTTATACAACAATTTTTGCAAAACGAGTTTGTAAGTTAGAAAGTTTGTAATGTTAGACTAACTTTTATCATTAATCTTATACTACTATATTGTCATTGTAATTTGTGTTTTATCAAAACTAATTATATTTGAAATACTTTGTATATATATAATAAACTAATTATATTTGAAATACTTTGTATATATATAATATACGTTTTAATAATATATATATATATATCGTATAATTATCTAACATATATTCATATACATATATATTTATAAATTGTTGTTCGTGAATCGTCGAAAAAGTCAAATGGGTATATGACTGTACGAAAAAATTTAAATACAACACAACAATTTGCCTATCTTTGTAGGAAATATAAGAGTTGAAATTTGATCGAAATTTCTGGGTCGTGACAGTACCTACCCGTTAAAGAAAATTTCGTCCCGAAATTTTGAGTAGTACCTGTTTTATGAGTGATATCAGTGAACAAATGTGGATACGTTTGCTTCATTTGATCTTACGTTCCCAAGTAAACTCGGGTCCTTGTCTAGCGTTCTAACGAACTCTAACAATCGGTATGTTGCTTTGTTTCAATCGTTTAACCTCACGGTCCATGATTTCAATAGGTTCTTCAATAAAATGGAGTTTATCATTGATTCGTATTTCGTCAAGAGGAATTACGACATCCTCTTCAGCTAAACATTTCTTCAAATTTGACACGTGAAATGTGTCGTGAACACTACTAAGTTCTTGTGGTAGCTTTAATCGATAAGCAACTGTTCCAATTCTTTCGGTGATTTCAAAGGGTCCTACGTACCTAGGACTTAGCTTTCCTCGTTTACCGAATCGTACAATGCCTTTTCAGGGTGACACTTTTAACATGACTTTGTCGCCCACTTGAAATTCTAGCGGTTTTCTTCTTACGTCAGCATAACTCTTTTGACGACTCATGGCCGTTTTCAATCGCTGTTGTATTTGAAAGATATTTTCGGTGGTTTCATGAATAATTTCTGGTCCGGTAAGTTGTCTTTCTCCTACTTCACTCCAACAAATAGGAGATCTTCACTTTCTACCGTAAAGTTCTTCAAATGACGCTGCGTTGATGCTCGTATGGTACCTGTTATTGTATGAGAATTCTGCCAAAGGTAAGTGTCGATCCTAACCGGTTCCAAAGTCAATCACGCATGCCCATAACATGTCTTCTAATGTTTGTATTGTTCTTTCACTTTGACCATCTGTCTGTGGGTGATAAGCGATGCTCATATCTAATCAAGTTCTCAATGATTTTTGTAATGACTGCCAAAAATGTGATATGAATCGGCTATCGTAATCAGATATGATGGAGATAGGTACACCATGTCTGGAAACTACTTCCTTCAAATATAAGCGTGCTAATCTCTCCATACTATCTATCTCCTTTATTGGTAGAAAGTGAGCTGATTTAGTGAGGCGATCAACTATCACCCAAATAGTATCGTAACTACTTGCAGTCCTTGGCAATTTCATAATGAAATCCATGGTTATTCTTTCCCATTTCCAGCGAGAAATTTCCGGTTGTTGCAGTAATCCTGATGGCTTTTGGTGCTCAGCTTTGACCTTCGCACATGTCAAACATTTGCTTACATAAGTAGCAATTTCTGTCTTCATATTAGGCCACCAATAGAACTTTTTGAGATCGTGGTACATTTTCCCGTTTCCCGGGTGAATTGAGTACCTCGTTTTGTGTGCTTCATCCAGTACTAGTTGCCTTAGGTTACCTTGTTTTGGTACCCATATTCTATCAGCAAAATACAGGGTTCCATCGACTTTTACTTCAAGTTGTTTTTTTAACCCTTTGCTCATTTAGCCTTTTTCATTTTCTTCTTTTAAAGCTTCTAATTGTGCTGCTTGAATTTGCTTTGTGAGATCAGTACGAATTGTAATGTTCAAAGCTCGGACCTTAAGAGATTTTACTCTTTCATTCTGACTTAGGGCATTAGCTGAACATTAGCCTTTCCGGGGTGATAACAGATTTCACAATTGTAATCGTTCAATAACTCTATCCAGCAACGTTGCCTCATATTGAGTTGTTTTTGATCAAAAATATGTTGAAGACTCTTATGGTCGGTGTACACTGTACACTTGGTTCCATATAGATAGTGTCTCCATATTTTGAGTGCAAAACTACTGCTCCAAGTTCCAAATCGTGCGTCGTATAGTTCCTTTCGTGAATGTTTAGTTGTCGTGAGGCATATGCGATAACTTTTTTGTGCGTTGCATTAATACACATCCTAAACCTTGGCGCGAAGCGTCACAATAGATCACGAAATTATAATTTCCTTTCGGTAATGACAAAATGGGTGCAGACATTAACTTCTTCTTTAACAGTTGAAATGCGGATTCCTGTTCCGTGGATCAATCATACTTCTTTCCCTTTTGAGTCATTGCAGTTAAGGGTTTGGCGATTTTAGAGAAATCTTGAATGAATCTTCAGTAGTAACCAGCAAGACCTAAGAATTGGCAGATTTGTGCCGGAGTCTTCGGTGTTTCTCATTTACAAATGGCTTCGATCTTGGTAGGGTCAATTTTAATTCCATGTTTACTGACAACATGGCCCAAAAATTGTACTTCTTGTAACCAGAAATTACACTTAGAAAATTTTGCATACAGTTCTTCTTTCTTGAGTATTTCTAGTACCAGTCTTAAGTGCTGCTCATGTTCTTCCTTGTTTTTTGAGTAAATCAATATGTCGTCGATGAAAACAATGACAAATTTGTCTAAATACGGTCTGCAGATGCGATTCATCATATCCATGAATACTGCTGGAGCATTAGTCAATCCAAAAGGCATGACTAAAAACTCATAGTGACCGTAACGGGTTCTGAACGCGGTTTTAGGAACATCTTCTTCCTTCACCCTCAGCTGATGATATCCGGAGAGTAGATCAATCTTAGAATAAACACTTGATCCTTGCAATTGATCAAACAAATCATCAATCCTCGGTAATGGGTACCGATTCTTGATCGTTAATTTGTTTAATTCTCGGTAATCTATGCACATTCTCATAAATCCATCCTTCTTCTTGACGAACAGAATAGGAACACCCCAAGGGGAAAAACGGGACGAATAAATCCACGGTTCGATAATTCTTGTAACTGGTTTTGTAATTCTTGCATTTCTGAAGGTGCAAGTCTACATGGAGATCGGGCTACAGGTGCGGCTCCTGGTACGAGATCAATCTGGAATTCTACACATCTGTGTGGAGGTAGCCCCGGTAATTCTTCTGGAAATACTTCGGGATATTCTCTTACAATCGGCACATCATCAATGCTTCTTTCTTCTGTATTGATCTTCTTCACATGTGCCAGAACAGCATAACACCCTTTTCTTATAAGTTTCTGGGCCTTCATACAACTGATAAGGTTCAGCTTCGAGTTTCTCCTCTCCCCATAAATCATTAATGACGTTTTATCCTTACAAGGGATGCGGATCGCTTTCTCAGTGCAAACAACTTCCGCTATTGTTTTGGACATCCAGTCCATGCCAATGATTACGTTAAAACTTCCTAATTCTACGAGTATCAAATCGATTTTGAATGTTTCACCACTAAAGTTTATCTTACAACCACGACAAATTTTATCAACTTTCATTAGCTTACCATTAGCTAACTCTACAGTATGTTTGTCATCTAGAGGTAACAATGGACAGTTTAGCCTAGTGCAAAAGTTTTTACCCATATAACTTCTATCGGCACCCGTATCAAATATAATGTAGGCTAATTGGTTATTAATGGTAAACGTACCCATGACAAGATCAGGATCCTCACGCGCTTCACTGGCACTAATATTAAACGCCCTTTTTAGTTGTGGAGAGAATAGACTCAGTGTCCGATTCAGAGTCGTACAAAATGATAGGATGAGAAGAAGTCATCTATGACATAATTGAAACAACAATTACGTTAACATATAAATATATCACATATAGTGTTTTTGACAAAAAATGATAAGAAAAAATCGGGAAACAAATACGGTCATAGTCCACACTTACTAATACATCCTAACAATTACCAGTTAGACACACTAATGCAAATCCTGGTTCCCTATGGCCTCAAGCTCGGATACCAACTGTAACAACCTGTCAAAATTGCTATTGACGTGGTACACTATTCATTGATTTCACAGTGAGATTTTGACCTCTATATGATACGTTTTATAAAATATTGCATTCATTAAAATAAGTGACTTTCTAAACATAGAAAGTTATAAGCATGTGGGCGATTACTTAAGTATAAGTAAATTCCCCAGAAATACATAAGTCTTTATCATACAGATTGACATCACAGTCAAATTATTTATTACACAACGTAGCTTTGTTTCGAATGCAATAAACTTTAAACAAAGCATGAGAGACTCCATGCAAGCAACAAGCACATCATAGCGGAAGCAGTCTAAGGACCTGAGAATAAAACATGCTAAAAAGGTTGTAACGATCCGTCCAAATCCATATGGATGAATACAATAACATTTGGTCCCATTGCGAGGTATTGACCTCTATATGATACGTTTTACAAACATTGCATTCGTTTTTAAAAGAAAACTTTCATTACAATGATAGTTGACAAGTATGCATACCATTTCACAATATAACCAAACTATAAATGACTTAATCTGTCATTTACTTAATAATATAATCTCTTTGAACTCAACGACTCGAATGAAACGTCTTTTGAAATATGTCATGAATGACTCCAAGTAATATCTTTAAATTGGGCAAATGCACAGAGAAAGATTTCTTTCATACCTGAAAATAAACATGCTTAAAAGTGCCAACCAAAAGGTTGGTGAGTTCATTAGTTTATCATAAATATTCATTTACAATAATTTAATAGACCACAAGATTTTCATTTTCATTTTCAATTCCATAATCATTATACATGCATTTCGCAATCTGCATAAAGATAAAATCATTTATATGGTGAACACCTGGTAACCGAACTAACATGATGCATACAGAATATCCCCTGCATACAGGCATTTCGCAATCTGCATGCTATATACCGGCCGTCACAATCAGTATATATCAATCGAAGTACTAAAGCATTCGTAACCAGAATGGGATGTGTCAAGGTCCATAGAACTATCTTTAGGATTCGCGTCAATTAGGGGCCATTTCCCTAATTCTTAGGCTACCAAGCTAACAAGGGGCGATATTTGTGATGACCCGAATTTTTCCGACTACTTGATTATACTATCTACATGATTTAATAATTCTGACTTGATTAGCAATGAATTTTAATAAGTCTTGAACCTCCGGAAAGAGTTTTACACAAGCTTTTGGTCACCCTTTTATTCCTACGATTCACGAACGTCATAACTTGTATTAATTATATATATATATATATAACTTGAAAATATGATAATTAAATATCTCATTAAGTATATTTACAAGGTATTATATATACATTTTCATACTACTAATTTAAAGAGTTTTTGAACAATATATATGTTACTTTTTAAACGACGTAATTAACTTATGTTAAAATGAATTTATATACAATGTATTCTGAGTATAAATACATCCTTAAAAGTATTGAATACACTTAATAATATACAAATACAGATAAGGGATAGCTATATTCGTATTTCCGTTCATTTTTCTTAAGAATTCTACTCTTATTTATACGGTATTTATACGATATTTATACGGTATTTATACGCGTATTATACGCATCTTCTAGAAGTATTTATTATTGGTATATACTAATAGAAATCTACAATTACATATTTATACGGTATTTATACGCGTATTATACGCAGCTTCTAGAAGTATTTACTATTGGTATATACGAATAGAAATCTACAATTATTGATGTATTATGTCATGCATGACCTAATGGTTTTTAACTTATACTAGATATTTTTCACAAAACAACAAAATTACAACTAGAATATAAAGACACCATACTTGATCAAATTTTTACCATTCCATTTTCTAATTTTTACTTCAAGTTTACTTATACACACATACTCTCTCTAGTTCTAGTATCCTTTTCTTTATTCTTCATCTATTTCTAGCAAGTTCAATCTTCAAAATCAAGGTATTAACCTTGCCTAAACTCTTGTTTCATTCATATGTTTATAGCAATCTATATAAGAGTTTATAAACTAGAACATAGTTTAGTTGATTCTAAACTTGTTTGAAAAACTAATCTAATCTTTCTAACTTAACTCTAATAACACTTATTTACATGTATTATGATGTTATATTAAGTTAATATAAGAACATATAACTTCTACATATGAAGAACACCTTGAAACTTAACATATATCGTTTAATCTCCATTCGGTAAAAAGCGAGCTGTTTTGGGTTGGAAATAAAAAACCTATCTTAGACTTTGAGTTCGAGGCTAAGACTTTAGAAATATGTTAATATATGTAAATAAGACTTCCAGTAATTTTTTTCATGATTTTAGACAAAGTAGAAGTATTTTATCAAAAATCATATATTGGGTGGATGACGGGATTCTTCCAAATCTAACCACCGGCACAAAAAGAGGGTAAAACTCTAAAAATTACTACTTGGCCTGAACTTTTCAAATTGGTTTTGAAAAATTAACTTCTTAAGGAATCCATAGCAATTTGATACACTTTAAACGGAGTTGTAATGAGTATTTGGCGAGCAAAAGAAAATCTGCTAAAATTAACTTTATATGGACGAAATTTATCTTATAAAAACTATATTAACCATATCCTTGCTAACTTTTCCTATATCCTATATATATTTGGACATATTATGATTAGTATAACAAAATATTATAATCTTGGTTAATTCTGAGGTTGTATATATATAATAATCTTGGTACGTTCCATGACAATACGTATACAATACGTTCGAATAAATCGAAAGACACCATGTACACAATACGTCTGGGTTAATTCTAAGACAATGAGCGTGCCATGGGTCATGATTGAGTCTATAACAATACGTATACAATACGCCGTGGGGTAATTCTAAGATTATATATACATACCGATTATTGGACTGTTGGACTATTGGACTATTGGACTATTGGACTATTGGACTATATTTGGACTACTAACAAAGAACAACTAACAAAGGACTACTAACATTAAAATGTTAAAAATTAATATATAAGTATTCTATGAACTTGCTTTATTTTATTCATATGTCGTATTATTATCTGAATCATTATTATTGTTATAGGTTCGTGAATCCAAGGACGACGGCCATATTTTTAATAAGTTGAAAACTTATTATTAATATACTTTTACTACCGTGAGTATATAGTCCCATTTTTAAACTCTAAAAATATTTTGGGATGACAGTACATGCATTTTATGTTTTACGCTATGGACACAAGTACTTAAAATATATTCTACGTTGAGTTGTACCACCTTGCATATCATCCCTAATAGCTTGGTAACTAATATTTACATGTTGTAAGAACATGTAAGCGCGAATCCTATTGATAGATCTATCGGGTTTGACAACCCCAACCGGGCTAGTCGCTCTAGTATCGTAAACGGTTGCATAGTACTTCGTTTTTACTACACTTGGTACAGTGTAGGGAGATTTCATAATAAAGGGAATATGCCACATTATTTTTTAAGTATGGTTACCGAAGCGCTCAACAACTTATAGAATATCTTTATTGAAATGTTTATAACTATGAAATCTTGTAGTCTATATTTATATCGACGCTAGCTTTAAACCTATATATCTCACCAACCTTTGTGTTGACTATTTAAGCATGTTTATTCTCAGGTCCTTAAGAAAGTCTTCCGCGGTTGCATTATCTGAGCAAGCTGTGCATGGAGTCTCATGCTTTTGTTTAAATGAAGTGTTGCATTCAATAAAACCTTTGTCATGTAATATATTCGACTATTATGTCACATTTGTAGTATTTGTAAACCGATGTAATATGGGGATTATTCCTTAAATAATCGCCCACTTGTTTTAAACATGCGTTATGTATAATAATGGTGTGCTTTTTATGAAACGAATGCAATATTTTCTAAAAACGTATCATATAGAGGTCAAATACCTCGCTATGGGACCAATGAATAACGTACTGTGTTTATAGTAATATGGACGGGTCGTTTCAGTTGGTATCTGGTCTTAGCGAACCAGGTCTTGCATTAGTGTGTCTAACTGATAGTTGTTAAAATGCATTAGTGAATCTGGACTTCGACCGTGTCTGCATGTCAAGAGTTTTGCTTATCATTTCTTGTCGGAAATTACCTTCTTATCATTCTTAGTCTAGACACGTCTTACTGCATTGATTACATAGATAGTGTATAGACAAATTCATATCATAGCGTATCTGTTACTGTAAACTTTGTCTGACAGCTTCTGAAAGTTCCTCCGTAATTTGCGGAATCCCTTGTACTATATATAGGAATTATATGTAATTAGAATATTATCCGATATCCGAAAATCTTTTCATATCAAAAATCCCTTATCTAACCATGTAAGATGAATTCCGCTACTAGTTCGAGTTCCTCGTATTCTGACAGCTATTTCGATATGGATTTCTACCTGAGCTCCGAAAGCAGTGTAACCAGAATGGATCAACCAATTAGCCATCATCAATTCTGTTTGAATTGGGGATGGGTTTGTAGCCGACTTAATCAATGAAGACAAGAAGAAGGCGATCCTTTCCATCAACCAAATTGCCCTCTTGGCGAAGAACCTAAAGCACTTACCGGCGAACCAGTTCGAAACACCATTTTCACTCTCATTTCCAGGATAGCTGGCAACGATTACGTAATATCTACTATTCTAAACCTTATTCATCCGCTCGTTCCATCCGCCAATCATCCCGTAGTAATAGAAGAAGTCAACGAGCTTCGCGCTCGAGTAGTGATTTTGGAGAGTATGATGCAGGCATATCACAGACATCACCAGCATCAGTACCAACAATACCTGTACCACCAATAACAACATCCGCATCACCCAACTCAAAATCACAATCAGTACCTCGAGCATAATCTTCGTCCAACATCTCTCATTTTTGTTCTGTATATCGTTCTACATTAACATCATACGCCTCGAAGACACCAAGGAAAACTAATAAACGATGAAGTATTGATTCATAACTTCATTGGAGAAATATTCCGCTGCGATTATGTAATCTCTAAAGTCTTAGAGATTATTTATTCTAGTTCTAATCGTAGTTCAGATGGTTAGAGGGATAGAAATGATAGAGGGTAGAGTAGAAACCCTGACACAGAATGATTCGTGACTTACAAGCTAGACTTGTTATACAAGCACCACCAGTAGAACCACCAACATCACCAGCAGTATCACCAACACCAGCAAAACCTACAGCACCACAAACTCCACAAGCTCCATAACCATCAGAGATATCAACACCTCAATCATTATTAAGTATATTGTATTACCGAGTTATGAAATATTCACTCATTCTTTTCAAGGAATTTATATGTATATTTTATATATATAAATTTTGAAACCATAATTTATCTTTTCGTACTAAGCTATTACATATGAATTTTTAAAGGGTAGATACTACTCGGTTAATTCATATTACTAATATGCTATGATGTACATCCTTCTTTAACAACTTAACAATCATTAACTATAATCTCTGCTTCAGCTCAATAAATTCTATTTCATGATAAACCAAGTGTATTATTCAATTACGTGTTTGATTTTATACTTTCATTTCAGATGTACTTGAAACCTTCTAGAAAACATCATTCGTGCCTTTCGAAGTTCACAAGAATTCCACGAGTATCAACATCTTTCACCGAGGAATGTCAATAAAATTAAATAACGAAGTATTGATTACATTAGCAAAATACTCTACGAAGATTATCTAAAGTTTTAGAGATTATTCATTTTTTGTTCCAGTCAAAAATCAAATGAATTTAATATTAACTCATTAAATCTGTATTACATCTGAAGAAAATATACATACATATATTTTCATAAAGACTGTAATAAAAATTCTCTTGTACAAAATATTATTTGTGAATTTTTTTTAACGGGTAGGTAATACCTGAGAAATATTTAAGTTCACAATTAATATGTTACACTGTATACTCTTCAATTATTCGATAATCATTATCTATACTCACTACTTCCATAACGATATATATTCATCCATAGAAATCAGAACAACCATTCCCATCCAAATTCAATTACATATTCTGATTTTGACAGATCAGAATTCAAGTCAAGATATAACAGATAACATCACTCTTAGATCCTTACATTTTCAAAACCATACTTTGAATTCAAAACTTTAATAGAACGTCACTCTTATTCATAAAACCCAGAAATATATTCATTTCATTCAAAATCCTAAATGATTTCATCTTGAACATCATGTGTATATTGACGATTACAACCTGCATTCAAACCCTTCATGATTCTTTAAAACACTTCAACTGATGAACAATCAAGAGGATGAACCAACCACACGTTATCTACGAAAAATATTTACACATATATTCATACACCTAGAAAACTCTCGTAACTAAATAACAGCCTAACATGTATATGTGCTAGATCTTTTGACATTGTTATTACCAAAAATAACCTTACAATCCTTTTTCAAAGTATTCAGTTTTATCACACTTCCAACAAGTCAACTTCGACTTCTCGTTTGGATTAGCCCTATTATAATCTTGATATATACGTTGCCTTTTTGCTTTTGTTACCGGGGAACCTTTTATATTCTACCATATTAACAGTAAACGTATCAGCAGCTTCATTACTCTTTGGCGTAAGTCTCTCCAAAAAATCACGATATTCATTCATTGAAACTCTATTATGTACTCATCTGCATCATGTAACGACAATTGCCATACCAAATATCGGGAAACATCAATCATTATTCTCGAATTTCGCAGCGTTTCTACGTCAACGGTTATATATATACATATAACGTCTATCTCCTGAACTTACGTACTTTAATTCTGGAATTCTGAAAAGCAGCCCAACCTGCGAACTAGTTCTCTGAATTTTGAAAATACCAAAGAAGCAGCAAAAACTGTAAACGACCTTAACAGTCAAAAGTTTGATGATAAAAAAATAAAAAAATGATGTGGTGGAAAAACTCAGAAAAGCGGATTGAGCCAATCGTGAAGGAGGCTGTGGACAAATCACAAGAACTAAACCTATACCTAAAGAATCTAGGTATTCGATTTCTGATGGAAATCACAAAAGATCTCTCTACGCATTCTAAACCCTTACGGAAGAATTTTTCTCATTATCCTTCAACTTTAGATATTCTAAGATATCATCGTATCTTTCATTATAAATATCTTCGATATTTCTGAAGATATCTCCATGACTATCCTTGTCCGAAATTATTTATCTCTTCTTGCTATCTGTAATACATCATAAAGGAAACTAATTTAGTTTCTACATTCTGTAAAATTCAAGTTTAAATTATGAATGTTTTTGAAGTAGTGTTGGGAATTGAAGCATGAGTTAGTATAATATAATAACGTTTGATCAACGTGGTTATATTACAGTAAGTCATGCTGAATTTCTAATGGAACGTGATGATTCACAGATCATACCCTCATCATGTGCCATGTAACACGATTCTTTCATTCTATTTAACCTCTAAATATACCAAGAAAATATTTTCTTGATATTTCTATCTTTTCTGTGATTTTTGGTAATTTAACAAATCAGATCGTGCTATTACAATTTCTTCCTGAGAACATTAGTTATGTTCATTCCGAAGTTCATACCTACGAATTTTGGACTATTACCTGCTTTACTTAAAGTCGAGAAGAGAAAACAAAAGCATGGAACTCCGAAAATTAAAGGAAAATATAAACACGACAACAACATAGAGATTACAAACCGTGTATATCAATATGTATAGCGATATAAAGACACGGGAGAATGATAAAAATAATAATCCCTAGAGCATAGTAGAAGTAAACATATTCCTCTGGTGGGAGTTGAAAAAGAAGGATAATTGTGGCAATAATCAAAATAATGTCAAGAACCAGAGCTGGATTGAGCATTTTCACAATCTTTTTGAAAGTAGAAATTGAGGAAGAGAATATAGGAGTAGTGAAAAATAATGGAACGGAAGAGGTTAATTTATAGTGGAAATATCAGACAGAGCAATCGAGGCAGATTATCGCATTTAATTAAAGAGGATCCTAATTTCCTTAAATCCCGAAGAATCAGATCCTATATAGATTACGAAGATTTTCTTTAAATTCCTTGAATTCCGGAAATCCACCGTAACTACGTCAAAAGTTAAGACGAATCCCTATTTCTTTATTTCACACTTTGCGATAGCTTCTCTCATACGCCTCGAGTAATCGAATTATTTTATCCATATTACTCAATGATGATAAAACTCAATTTATCAACGCATATTCGTCATGAAAACATTCTTATTATCAGCCATTACAACCTCTATCAAATTTCGGGACAAAATTTCTTTAACGAGTAGGTACTGTGACGACCCGGATTTTTCCGACTACTTGATTATACTATCTACATGATTTAATAATTTCCAATGAATTTTTCCGACTACTTGATAAGCAATGAATTTTAATAAGCCTTGAACCTCCGGAAAGAGGTTTACACAAGCTTTTGGTCACCCTTTTATTCCTACGATTCACGAACGTCATAACTTGTATTAATTATATATATATATGTATATATATATATATATATGTATATATATATATATATGTATATATATATGTATATATATATGTATATATATATATATATATATATATATATATATATATATATATATGTATATATATATATATATATATATGTATATATATATATATAACTTGAAAAATATGATAATTAAATATCTCATTAAGTATATTAACAAGGTATTATATATACATTTTCATACTACTAATCTAAAGAGTTTTCGAACAATATATATGTTACTTTTTAAATGACATAATTAACTTATGTTAAAATGTATTTACATACAATGTATTCTGAATATAAATACATCCTTAAATGTACTGAATACACTTAATAATATACAAATACAGATAAGGGATAGCTATATTCGAATTTCCATTTATTTTTCTCAAGAATTCTAATCGTATTTATACAGTATTTATACGCGTATTATACGCAGCTTCTAGAAGTATTTACTATTGGTATATACCAATAGAAATCTACAATTACGTATTTATACGCATATTATACGCAGCTTCTAGAAGTATTTACTATTGGTATATACGAATAGAAATCTACAATTATTGATGTATTATGTCATGCATGACCTAATAGTTTTTAACTTATACTAGATATTTTTCACAAAACAACAAAATTACAACTAGTATATAAAGACACCATATTTGATCAAATTTTCACCATTCCATTTTCTAATTTTTACTTCAAGTTTACTTACACACACATACTCTCTCTAGCTCTAGTATCCTTTTCTTTGTTATTCATCTATTTCTAATTCTGAATGATAGTTCGTTAATTTAATATAGAGATTTACAATTTGATGTACCTATAAATAACCACATACGCCTTATTGGACACGATGGGCGGGATATTTATATTTAATAATAATTGTCCATTTGACTGGATATGGGTATGGATTAATAATCAATGGATTTATTGAAACAGGGGTGGATTACATACAGTGATAAATGGTGTAATTGTTAACATAGTATTAAAACCTTGGACTACATACAGTTGATATCCTGGTGTAGTTATTAATAAAGTATTAAGACCTTGTTACAGTTTGGATCCCTAATTAGTTAGAGTATTTGACTTCAGGTATAAGGGTAATTTGACGAGGACCCTCGCACTTTATAATTATGACTGATGGACTATTATGGACAAAAACCAGATAGACGTATCAAATAAACCAGGACAAAGGACAATTTACCCAGGGTAACAAATTAAAATCAAAACGTCAAACATCATGATTACGGAAGTTTAAATAAGCATATTACTTTTATTTCATATTTCATCGTACTTTTATTTACCGTCATTTTATTTATCGCTATTTAATTATTGCAATTTATTTTATTGTCATTTATCTTTACGCAAAATATAAAAATTGACAAACCGGTCGTTAAACGGTAAAAATCCCCCTTTTATAATAATAATAATAATTATAATACTATATTATATATATTTATATATATATATATATATATATATATATATATATATATATATATATATATATATATATATATATATATATATATATATATATATATATATAAACTTATATTTTAAAATAAATAAACTTATGTTTTTATAGACGCCTAGCAGCTCCCTGTGGAACGAACCAGACTTACTAAAAACTACACTACTCTATGATTAGGTACACTGCATATAAGTGTGTAGCAAGGTTTCGGTATATCCCATTTGTAATAAATAAATAAAACTTGTATAAATTGTATCGTAATTAATAGTATTTTATATCTTTTTTTATATATATTTTTCTACCCCTCTAGACGCTTATCAAGTTTTTGGAGCCGCTGCCGGAGAACTCGTTATCTTAAAACATAAAAAAAAAATTATTAATATATTTTTATTTTTAGTTTTTATAATTTAAATTTTAATAAGTTTTGTATTTTTAAAATTAAAAATCAAAAAACTAAAATAAAATAGAATTCGGGCTGACCACTGTAGCAGCCTAACAATCAGGCCTGGTATCACAGGCCATGCGATCGCATGGAAAGACAACTAAAATCTCATGCGATCGCATGAGGTGAGGTGACAGGTCTGAATCCTTAGCCGACAGAATTAGGGTTTTATTAATTATTATTATTATTAATTAATTATAATTAGGGTTAATTTTAATATTATTAATTTTAGTTTTAATTTATTTTGTAATTTAAGTTTTATTACTTTTATTAATTATATAAATTTAACACTTTTATAGCATACCCATGAACCATACTCAATCACCTCCATAGCTATAACCCATAATTTCCTTAATCCTATCCTACTCGAAAAACAATTTCGAAATCACTCGGACAGCACTCCGTTGTAATATTTTATGCATACTAATAATATCTTGAAATAATACGGAGTAAATATATATATGTAAATCGATTGAGAGAGTTTAGAGAAAAATATTTTCAAGTTTCTATGAAATAATGAAACCTATTGAATTCTATTTATAATAGATTTTTGAATTATTAAAGTGAATTATTAAAGTATGAATTATTAAAGTGAATTATTAAAATATGAATTATTAAAGTGAATTATTAAAGTATGAATTATTAAAGTGAATTATTAAAGTATGAATTATTAAAGTGAATTATTAAAGTATGAATTATTAAAGTGAATTATTAAAGTTAAAGTAAAGTAAAAATAAAGTAAAGGTAAAGTTTAAGTATAGTAAAAGTATAAAACTATGTATGTATAATACGCGTATAAATATATATAATATTAATTTAAATCGTTATATATTTTTAATAAAATAAAATATAAATATCGTTATCTTTATCATACTAGTTAAGTAATGAGTTGTCAAAAGTGGTTCTAGATATTTATAAAAGTAATATACGTTTTAATAATAAAGTTCTTTTTAAACTGAAAACGTTTTTGTACGTTTGAAACTAAATAGATCAATCGAGTCTTTATGAGATTCAATCTTCCACTATCCTTTGTCTAGTTCTCAATGATTGACAATTTGTTCTTATTTATAAATCACTTTACCATTTTTCGAATATTGTTAAAATGAAAAGATTTCTCAAATCAACGTGGGCCTTTCAACAGAGACTTGTAATCATAATTCAATGTATCTGATAATTCAATCATTTGATCATATCTTCTAATTCCATTGATAAACATTTTGAAACAGATACAATCATATAAAGTATTTAATCTAATATTTTGTTTACGTTTCAAGTTATAATATATATACACATATACATATATAATCATATTCGTTTAATGGTTCGTGAATCGTTGGAACTTGGTCGAGGTTGAATGAATGTATGAACATAGTTTAAAATTCTTGCAATTTAACTTAACAAATTTTGCTTATCGTGTCGGAAACATATAAAGATTAAAGTTTAAATTTGGTTGGAAATTTCCGGGTTGTCACAGTACCTACCCGTTAAAGAAATTTCGTCCCGAAATTTAAGTGAAAAGGTCGTGAATGATAATAAGTATGTTTTCATGATGCATACGGGCTGAAAATTAGAGTTTTATCATCAGCGGATAATTTGGATAAACAATCTATTTATATGAAGAGTACGAATGAAGCTAACATAGAAGAGTAAAATGAGTAAGTGTAGATTCATCTTATCATTTGACGTAGATATGATTGATTCCCAGATTTCAAGGGATTTGAAGAAAATCTTCTTAATAAGATTTGACTCTCCGGTAATCAAGGGAATTAGGATCCGCTTTAAATGCGATCGTCCATTTTAATTGTTCTGTAGGAGATTTTCTTATAAATTCACCTCCTTCATTTCCTTACAACTCACACCTTCTGTTGATGCATTTTATGCAACTCCCTAGACATCTACCCACGTCCATTGCAGGTACAACAATTTACAGGCCACCATGATTGCTCGTTATTATCCTATCCATGTTTATATGTGGTTACAGGAACTACAGGAATGAGATTTAGATGTTTGACTATGTTAGACTTAGTCAGATGTACGAGTGAAGCCTCACTAGTACGGCTGACAGGCTCATACGCACGGTTGATGCTGAGCTAAGTCACAATTACAACCTAAATGAGAAGACACGAGTGAGTGATCACCCGTATGGCTGATGAAGCCAACTCGTACGTGTGATGAATGAATCGTATGGGTGAGTCAACAGCAGGGGTATATAAAGTCTTATGTTCTTCATTTTAGGTTAAGCCTCTCATTTGTTACACACACTCAGATCTAGTGAGCTCCTCCGATTCTCTCTCAGTCCAAATCACCCAGGTGGTGAATAATAGCTCTAGGTGTTGATCTAATCACACTTGATTTAGTTGTGGTTTGACTAAATTAATCAAAAAAAACTTAACCTATTCACTAGAGGGTTTGATTCACTTATTCCGCCATTGTGTGAGTTAAATCTATTGATTTCTAAGTTCCTAGTCATGTTTCATCACCTTCTATTCTTTCCCCCTCAACTCATATTTTAAAGTATTCATCAATATGCTCCATCCAGTTCTGATTCTCGATATACTTCTAACTTTCATATCGGTCATTCTTCTTTTTCATCTACCGCCAGAAGAATCTATTTACTTCTACTATACTCTTGGGTTTATAGTGTTTCTAGTTCTCCCGTGTCTTTATATTGCTATATGCATCGATATATATGGTTTATAATTTCTGGTTTGTCGTTGGGATTTATATGTTCCCTTATATTTCAAAGTCTCTGCTTCTGGATTCTATAATCATTATCATTCACAGTTAATGCTCTCTTTTATTTGCTGCAATTTATACCCCAATTTCTATTTCGGAGTTTTGTCCTTTCGTTTCTTCTTCTTGCGATTAAGCACCGCTTGTAATGGTCCAGAATTCACAGATATGAATTTCGGAATGAACATTGTTAATGTTCTAGGAAGGAAATTGTGATGGCACGATCTTGACTTGTCAAATTACTAGAATACCTTGGAAAAGGCCGAATCATCAAGAAATATTTTCTTGATATTTTAGAGGTTAAATAGAATACAAGAGTTGTATAACATGGCACATGATGATGTTATGATCTGTGAATCATCACGTTCCATTTAGAAACTCAGCATGACTTACTATAATATAATCACATTGATCAATTGTCATTATATTATACTAATTCATGCTTCAGTTCCCAACACTACTTCAAAATATTCCTATTTTAAACTTGAATATTTCAGAATTTAGAAACTAAAATAGTTTCTTTTATGATGTAATACAGATAGCGCGAAGAGGTAAATGATTCCAAATAAGAAAAATTAAGAAAATATCTTCAGAAATATGGAGGATATTTATAATGAAAGATATGATGATATTTTAGAATTTCTAATATCAAAGGATGATGAAGAATATTGTCCGCAGGGGTTTAGAGTCAGGAGCAAGGTATTCGTTAATGACTTCAGTAGGTACTGAATCATTTGGATCCTTTGAAGTCAGGTTCAGTCTTTGTAATTTGTCCACAGCCTCCTTCCTACTTTGCTCAATCCGTTTTCCAGTTCCAAAACTTCTCTTTTTCTGCGCTTTGCCAGCACACTTCATCATTATAATCCAGCTTTTACCTTTTAAAGTCGTTTATAGTTTTTTGCTGTTTCATCAGCATTTTTTTTTCTTCCATTTTCGGAGAACCAATTCGTAGTTCGGAGTATTTTTCAGAAACTTCACATTCAAATTAAGTCCAGAAGATAGACGTTATACATACACATATAACTGTTGCCGTAGACATCCTGCGAGATTTCAAAATACTGATTGCTAATTCCCAATGATTTGTATGGCAATTCTCATTACAAGATGCGAATGAGTAAATGATGGGGTTTCAATGAATAATTATAATGACTTTTTGGAGAGGCTAAAGTCAAAGGGTAATGAAGTTGTTGGTACATCTGCTAATATTGTGGTGGAATGTTAAAGGTTCCCTGGTAACGATGGTGTATATCTCAAGGTTATAATAAGGATAGTCTGACTGAAAAGTTGAAGTTGACTTGCTGGAGCTGTGACAAAACTGGCTACTTTGAATAGGAGTCGCAAAGTTATTTTTGCTAATAAATGCCAAAGAATCTGACGCAGATACGTTGTTTAAACTTTTACTTTGGTTTCAAGCATTTTTCGGGTACTTAACTGTGGGTAACATGTGGTTGGATCATCATCTCGATTGCTCATCATTCGAAGTGTCTTCATAAATTTTCGAAGGGTTTGAACACAGATTGTAATCGTTAATATACATTTGATATTCTAACACAGTTTTGAAGTCAAAATATAGCTTGTGAAAAATGTAAGGATCTAAGAGTGATGATTTTGGTCATATCTTAAGTTGAATTTTGAGATTTCAAAATCAGAATATGTAATTAAATTTTGAATGAGTATCGTTGTTTTGATTTCTATAAAAGAATGTATATTGTTATGAAAGTAGGGAGTATAATGGATGATTTGCTGAATCAGATTCGAAGAATGTAACATATTAATTGTGAATTTATATATCTCTCTGGTATTACCTACCCGTTAAAAAAAATTTCACAATTAATATTTTGTACAAAAGAATTTTATTACAGTCTTTATGAATATATATATATATATATATATATATATATATATATATATATATATATATATATATATATATATTTTCTTCAGATGTAACATAGATTTAATGAGTTAATGTTAAATTAAACTCATTTGATTTACGGTTGAAACTAGAATTGAATATTCCCTAAAGGCTTTAAAAAGTACATAACTTTTACGCAGTATTTCTTTAATGACATTGAAATTATGAATCAATACTTCGTTATTTGTTGATGTATGATGTTCGGTTCGTGGAATTCTTGTGAATTTCGCAAAGTACGAATGATGTTATCTGAAAAGTTTCGGGTACATCGATGATGAAAGTGTAAAATCAAATATATACTTGATTTATTATGAATTGAAATTTGTTGAATTGCGACAGAGATTGTAGTTAACGATGGTTAAGTTGCGGCCGAAGGACGTACATTATTGCATATTTGTAATATGAATTAACCGAGTAGTTAAGATTCACACACAATAGCTTAGCACGGAAAGATTTATTTCAATATATATATATATAAAATATACATATAATTTCTTTAGAGGGAATGAGTTAATTCTTCATAACTCGTTGATACAATATACACGTTATTGATTCGTAATGATGTCCACAGTGATTCTTGAACTGATGGAGTTTGTGATGTTATCGGTGTTGTTGATTCGGATGTTGACTGTACTGACGATGCTGGTAACGCTGACGGTACTGTTGATGCTGTTGGTAAAGCAAGTTTAGCTTGTTAATCACACACCATTTTTTTCAGGGTTTCTACTCTTCCTTCTATCATTTTGGTTCGCTTAACTGATTTATGGTTTGGGCTAGATTAGATAATCTCTAAGACTTTAGAGATTACATAATCGCCGTGGAATGTTTCTCCAATAAAGTTATGAATTAATACTTCGTCAGTTATTGTTGTTGGTACTCCTTGGTATCTATGGTGCGTATGACGTTGATGCTCGTGGGACAGATTGTGAAGTTGGGGTTTACGACGCGGTTGTGGTTGGAGGTGGTAATGGTACTGTTGGCATTGATGATGGTGGTACTGGTTATGCTGCTGATGCTGCTGCTGGTGTTTGTAATCTATGCACTATATTCTCCAAAGCCACTACCCGAGCGCGAAGCTCGTTGACTTCTTCTATTACACCGGAGTGATTGTCGGTTCGGACGAGCGGATAAATAAAATATAAAATTTGATGTAATATATAATCGTGACGAGATACTCTGGAAATGAGCGAGAAAATGGTGTTTCGGACAGGTTCGCCGGTAAGTGCTTCAGGTTCTTCGTCAAGAGGGCAATGTGGTGGATGGAAGGGATCACCTTCTTCTTGTCTCCAATGATTGAGGAGGCTACGAACCCATCCCCAATTCATCCAGAATAGGTGATGACTGATTGGTTGATCCATTCCGGTCACACTGCTTTCAGAGCTGGAATGGGATTCCATTTCGGAATCTGAGTGACTTGAACTGATGACGAATTCCATTTCGTACGATTGGATAAAGGATTTTTTTTCGATATGAAATGATTTTGGCTAACGGATGGTATTATATATATATATATATATATATATATATATATATATATATATATATATATATATATATATATATATATATATATAGATCAAAAGATTTCGTAGATTACGGAGGACTTTGCGGAATATGCCAGGCAAAGTTTAAATTAACAGATACGATAAGATATGATTTAGCAGATATGCTAAGATATGAATTTTTGTCTATACACTATTCATGCAATCAATGCAGCAAGACGTGTCTTAGACTAAAAATGATAAGCAGGTAATTTCCTGAGGATGATAAGTAGTTAATTTTCGACACAAAATGATAAGCAAAACTTTTGACATGCAGACACGGCCGAAGTCCAGACTCACTAATGCATCCTATCGACTTATCAGTTAGACACACTAATGCAGACCTGGTTCGCTAAGACCACCGCTCTGATACCAACTGAAAGGACCCGTTCATATACATTATAAACGATTCACAATAGTTGATTACATTACGATGTATTTGACCTCTATATGATACATTTTACAAACATTGCATTCGTTTTTAAAAGACAAACTTTCTTTACATCGAAAATTGACAGGCATGCATACCATTTCATAATATCCACTATCCAACTATAAATTGATTTAGTAATAATCTTTGATGAACTCAATGACTCGAATGCAACGTTCTTCGAAATATGCTATGAAAGACTCCAAGTAATATCTTTAAAATGAGCAAATGCACAGCGGAAGATTTCTTTAACACCTGAGAATAAACATGCTTTAAAGTGTCAACCAAAAGGTTGGTGAGTTCATTAGTTTATCATAATCATTTATTTCCATCATTTTAATAGACCACAAGAATTTCATTTCCAGTTCTCATAAATATACGTCCCATGCATAGAGACAAAAATAATCATTCATATGGTGAACACCTGGTAACCGACATTAACTAAATACATATAAGAATATCCCCTATCATTCCGGGATCCTCCTTCGAACATGATATAAATTTCGAAGTACTAAAGCATCCGGTACTTTGGATGGGGTTTGTTAGGCCCAATAGATCTATCTTTAGGATTCGCGTCAATTAGGGTGTCTGTTCCCTAATTCTTAGATTACCAGACTTTAATAAAAAGGGGCATATTCGATTTCGATAATTCAACCATAGAATGTAGTTTCAATTACTTGTGTCTATATCGTCAAACATTTATAAAGCAGCGCATGTATTCTCAGTCCCAAAAATATATATTGCAAAAGCATTTAAAAAGGGAGCAAATGAAACTCACCATACTGTATTTCCTAGTAAAAATACATATAACGTCATTGAACAAGTGCAAGGTTGGCCTCGGATTCACGAACCTAAATTAATTATATATATTTATGTGTTGGTCAATATTTGTCTAACAAATTAGGTCAAGTCATAGTGTACCACAATCCTAATGCTCGAGACTAATATGCAAAAGTCAACAAAAGTAAATTTGACTCAAAATAATTCCAAAAATCTATACATGATTAATATATAGTTTAAATATCGTCATTTTATATTTTTAAATATTTTTAAAAGATTTATTAGAGTAAATAATATAATATGTTTATTAATAAATAAAATTTTATATTAAATTTAAATAATAAAATATACTTTTATATATATTAAGTAATAAAATTTATAGGGTTCATTTAATATCATAAAGATAATATGATAGGTATTATTAAAGTAAGTTATTACACGTAGTAAAATATGTTTGTATCACATATTTATTTGATAAAATAATATCTATAATGATAGTAAGTAAAAGTTGTATTATTTTGTAATAATATAATAATTATTATTATAAAAATATCAATATTTATAATTACTAAGATGACATTATGACAAAACGATAATTCTAATTATGATAACTTTAATATTTACGATAATTTTTAATATTATCTTTAAAATAATAATTCTATTTAAAATAATAATAATAATAATAATATTTTATAGTAACAATGATATTTCTATTAAAATAATAATTTTTGTTAAAATGATAGTTTTAATACTAATGATACTTTTAATAATAATAGTAATGATAAAAATAATAAGAACGATAATTTTATCTAAATCAATATCTTATAATATTTTAATTTCATCATGATACACTTACTCATTATTTCCTAATCGTTTCGTTTAATAGCTTTTAATCGTCTTTTATATCGTGTTCATAATAATGATAATAATAGTAATCAAAATAATTAGGTGTTACAAATATTTGTTTTAATTACACTAATATTAATAATGATAGTTACTATAACATTATTAACGATAATACTAATAATTATCTTAATGATAATATAGTAATAATAATAATAACAATAACAATAACCATTTTTAAATAATGATATATATATATATATATATATATATATATATATATATATATATATATATATATATATATATATATATATATATATATTAATAATGATAATAATAATAATAATAATAATAATACTAATAATAATAATAATAATAATAATAATAATAATAATAATAATAATAATAATAATTGGATAATAATAATAATATTAATTATAACTTTAACGATAATAACGATAGTAATAATAATAAAAAATAACAATTTTTAATGATAAATCCCTTTTATTGATAAAGATAATAATAATGATAATAATAAGATAAAACTAGAACGACGATAAAAACGACGATAATAATAATCATTTTTAATAAAAATATCGAAAATTCAATTGATTATAACTTCTAATCCGTTCATCGAAACCATTCGATATCTAAAGGAAAAGTTCTTAATTTTTCGCTAACTTTCCAAGGACATGCATATCTTATACCTTATCTCAACCGCAAGTGTAACTAATTCAATATTCAACCTAACCTATCTAAGGGTAATATTAAAAGTACAAGCATGCATAATCCTAAATACTCGAGCACTAGTCGGGGATACACTATTAGTATGTAAAAGTTAAATTATGAGTACTCACGTATCAATATTGAGATTCAATATTGCAGGAAAGGTACGCAGACGCAACGAAAATGATAAACACTATATTGACCTCACGAGCATACCCATGAACCATACTCAATCACCTCCATAGCTATAACCCATAATTTCCTTAATCCTATCCTACTCGAAAAACAATTTCAAAATCACTCGGACAGCACTCCGTCGTAATATTTTATGTATACTAATAATATCTTGAAATAATACGGAGTAAATATATATATATGTAAATCGATTGAGAGAGTTTAGAGAAAAATATTTTCAAGTTTCTATGAAATAATGAAACCTATTGAATTCTATTTATAATAGATTTTTGAATTATTAAAGTGAATTATTAAAGTATGAATTATTAAAGTGAATTATTAAAATATGAATTATTAAAGTGAATTATTAAAGTATAAATTATTAAAGTGAATTATTAAAGTATGAATTATTAAAGTGAATTATTAAAGTATGAATTATTAAAGTGAATTATTAAAGTTAAAGTAAAGTAAAAATAAAGTAAAGGTAAAGTTTAAGTATAGTAAAAGTATAAAACTATGTACGTATAATACGCGTATAAATATATATAATATTAATTTAAATTGTTATATATATTTAATAAAATAAAATATAAATATCGTTATCTTTATCATACTAGTTAAGTAATGAGTTGTCAAAAGTGGTTCTAGATATTTATAAAAGTTATATACGTTTTAATAATAAAGTTCTTTTTAAACTGAAAACATTTTTGTACGTTTGAAACTAAATAGATCAATCGAGTCTTTATGAGATTCAATCTTCCACTATCCTTTGTCTAGTTCTCAATGATTGACAATTTGTTCTTATTTATAAATCACTTTACCATTTTCCAAATATTGTTAAAATGGAAAGATTTCTCAAATTAACGTGGGCCTTTCAACAGAGACATGTAATCATAATTCAATATATCTGATAATTCAATCATTTGATCTTATCTTCTAATTCTATTGATAAATATTTTGAAACACATACAATCATATAAAGTATTTAATCTAATATTTTGTTTACGTTTCAAGTTATAATATATATACACATATACATATATAATCATATTCGTTTAATGGTTCGTGAATCGTTGGAACTTGGTCGAGGTTGAATGAATGTATGAACATAGTTTAAAATTCTTGCAATTTAACTTAACAAATATTGTTTATCGTGTCGGAAACATATAAAGATTAAAGTTTAAATTTGGTTGGAAATTTTCGGGTTGTCACAGCCGATTGATGGCAACAACTAAATTTCGGGACGAAATTTCTTTTAACGGGTAGGTACTATAACAACCCTCATATTTCCATACTTGAATTGACTAATTTGCCTATAGGGTTGTTATCCATACGTAATATATAATTAAATTCGACGTTGATCAAATATTTATTTTTAGTCGACACTTTTTGTTAACTAAAGTTTACACTAATTATATAAAATAACTTTAGTTAATATTAATATTAATGCGTATTATATTTAAAACTATATGTAACATAATTATTAATTAAATGATAAGTTATTTTAATCATTATATATATTTTTAGCTTATAAAAAAATAAAAATAAAAAGAAATAAGATTTTTTTTATAAATTAAATAATGAGCCCATGAATTTTGACTAAATATTTTCAAAAACAAAAACATATTAAAAACATTTTTAACATGTTTTAATTATTTTGTCAAAATTGGCACCTTTATTTTATTATTTTTTTTCTTTTCACCAACCATTTTTTACCTATAAATACATGGCTCCTCATTCATTTTTTCTTGCCAAACACAAAAACTTAAGTTATTCTCTCAAAACCTTGAAGAAAATTTGAGGTACTTTCTATTTTTATTAATTTTTTTCAATATTGTCATTTATATTTATATTTATTTTATATTCTTTGTAAAATTTGAAATTAATTATGTTTATATGTTATAATTAGTATTATAAGTGTTATTATGCATAAAAATAATTTTTATAATTTATGGAATATTATTTATAATTAAATACGAATTATGTAGTGTCTAAAAGTAAAAAAAATGTAAAATTCGTAATAAATACTTTTAACCAAAAATAAAATATATATATTTTTTTCTGAGTTTTTAAAACTTATATAGATCTGAAAAAATTATAAAAATAATTACTTGGGTCGAATTGGTATTTATTATATAATTAAACTCTATTATTATGTAATTCAAAGGTAAATTAAGAATAAATATAAAATAATAAAAAAAATATTTTTTAAATATTTTTCTACAGGTTATTAGACTAATAGAAACTTATAAAAATTATAAAAATAATTATTTGGGTTTATTTATTAATTATGTAGAATTAAAATTGTTTTGTGAATACATTAAGGGTAAAAACAAAAATAAATACAAAAATATAATAAAAACGTTTTCTTAAATTTTTCTACTAATCTATATGATTAACTAAGACTATAAAAATTATGTATGTAATTTTTAGATATTTAATTTATTATTTAAACATTTTTGAATAATGTTCGATTAATAAAACACTATTATTTTTGAAGTAATGTAGGTATTTATTTAAAGGTAATTATATTTAATATATATAAGACATACTAAGGTATAATAACTAAATATTAAATAAAACTTAGGTTATATTATCACATATATAATTATTAAGTACATTAATAATTCGTTGTGTGTATACACCTAAAGTGAAGGTTAATCAAAGATAATGTATAATTCATGTGAACTTCATCGCTACTCATGGTCGTAAGTGAATGATGTCTAAGTTGCAATTTATGGGTAAGCTTGTGGATCTCGAATGCCATGACTTAGATTCTGGTCAAGAATCCTGGGCCCCCGGTTACATCTGGTCATTCCTGACTTATTTGATAGCAACGAAGTTTGAGTAAAGTTATACAACGTCTTGCTAAAGATTAACCCGAACTTTCTAAAATTGGAAAATTACTATAAGTGAAAACTTTACATAAATAGTAACCTTCCGAAAATGGAAATTCTTTAGTGAACCACACTATCAATATAGTACTATATACTATTGTCTGTTAGGCAATGTCTGATCATACGTTCTATCTCTAGGTTGAGATCTCGGTCACGTCCTTCCGTTCAATTCTTTCGTGGAATACTCTTTTGTGCTACTAAGGTGAACTTCATAGCCCCACTTTTTACTGTTTCATAACTGTTTTATAACTTTTGGGGTGAGACACATGCTTGCTTTATAACTGTTTTACGCTTAGACACAAGTACTAAATTGTTAACTATGCTGTCATGCTTTGATTCATGCTAAATCCTTACCGTAATATCGTTAATTGCTACGTTTAAATGCAAACTTAATTATTGTGAGTAGGCCTATTGAGAATAACGTCTCTAACCATTCGACCGTTGGTCTTTGGTTACATAATAATGATTCCACGACACTGACAGTACAAGGTGTCATAGGGTAAACTTGTTTAGTAGCGATATTACAAAATGCAGCAACACTTTTAGATTGATATTTCTATATCAATCAACTTTAAACTAAATCTTGTGGTCTAAAACTTTGGATATTATTTATAAACCTATGAATTTCACTCAACCTTTTTGGTTGACACTTTAAGCGTGTTTTGTCTCAGTGATGATTGAGCTAGCTTCTACTTGCTACTAGATGATTGATGTATGCTTTGCTGCTTGCATGGAGTCCATTATTCATATTTATCATTTTGTTTAAGACATTTTCCATTTACTGTACTCTTATGATGTAAAACTGTGAATAATGCTTCCACTGTTTATTTAATAAATAAAACGTCTCATTTAGAGTCATTCTCGCTTATACAACTGTGTTATGATATGATTGGTCACAATTACCCCTGGTCCATTTTGGGGGTGTGACAGATAACTTATATAATTTTTAATTTTATAACTAATAGGATATTAAGTGAATGCGCCGAGCAAAACGTTCACCACATTTCATACGTTCACCACCTGTAACTCGATCAAGACATCTAGAAAATATTGTCGCCGTGGATTTTTCTTTAGAATCATCCTCTAGTCGAACAAATACTCCAATTCAAATTTCTGATAATCCATTTTTTAAACCCGACTTCACTATTGAGAACTCGGAGGATATTCAAGGACAATTCTAAGATCCTGAACCACTAAACATTCCTCCTGAACCACAATTTATTCAAACGGTGTTTGTCGAGGAAGGAACCGTTAAATTAGAATCTTCTAGTGATTCAGATTCAACAAATTCAAATATGGAAGATCTAGAACCTCAAACTATGGAAGACCGAATGAAAGCCACACGTACGGGCCAAGGTCATGCCATTAATCAACCAGAAGTTAGACCACCAGATTTTGAAATCAAAGGACAAATCCTACACATGATCACTAATCAATGCCAATTCGGTGGTACAGCAAAAGAAGATCCAGACGAACATCTTCGAACCTTTAATTTGATTTGTACTCTATTTAAAATCCAAGAAATTGAGGATGAAACGATCTATCTTATGTTGTTTCCTTGGACTTTACACGGAGAAGCCAAAGATTGGTTAGAATCATTACCCAAAGGAGCGACTGATACATGGGATGTCTTAGTGGAGAAATTTCTTCAAAGATTCTTTCTGGCATCTAAAGCCCTGAGACTTCAAGGAGAAATTGCCAAATTCGCGCAAAAGCCAAATGAAACGTTATTTGAGGCGTGGACAAGATTCGGAAAGATGTTGAGAGGATGTCCTCAACACGGTTTAGACACTTTCCAAATAGTTCAAATATTTTATAAAGGCGTCGACGTCGCTACAAGAAAAGACATCGACACAGCCGCTGGTGGTTCCATTATGATGAAAACCGCTACCGAAGCTCATAATATTATTGATAATACAGCCTCCCACTCGCATGAGTGGCACTAAGAGAAAGATGTCTTATATTCATCCAAAGCAGTTAGAGCCGATTCTAGCCATGACTTTGATTCCATTTCCGCAAAGCTAGATTCTTTCGAGAGATGAATGGAAAAGATGACTAAAGATATTCACACAATACGAATCAGTTGTGAGCAGTGTGGAGGACCACATTTAACAAAAGATTGTCTCAGTGTTGAACAAACAATGAAACAAAGAGAGAATGTTTCATATATAAACCAAAGGCTGGGAAATAATTATTAAAATAATTATCAACCACCAAGGCCAAACTACAATCGAAATGCTTCTTACAACTAAAATGCCCAACACAACAACCAACAAGGTCCTAGCAATCAGCAAAGACCTGGTTACATTAATAACCCACCATAAACCGATGAGAAAAAGACAAATTTAGAAGATATGGTATTAAAGCTAGTTGAATCCCAAACGCAGTTTGTTACATCTCAGAAACAAACTAATGAACAAAATGCTCAAGCATTTAGAAATCAACAAGCTTCAATCTAAAATTTAGAACAAGAAGTAAGTAACCTAGCAAGGTTAATTAGTGAAAGAAAACCGGGGAGTCTACCTTGTGATACAAATGCTAATCCCCAAAATGAAACAGTTAAAGCTATTTCCACAAGAAGTGGTATAACACTTAAACCACCTGAAATACTAGTAATTTCTGATTACTCTATCCCTACTTCACAGGCACCACAGCCTGAGCAAGAAAAGGAAACTGAACCGGTAGTTGAAAAGGTTAATGAAGATAACACAGTTAAGGCAAAGCCTTATGTTAAACCATATCAACCACCACTTCCATACCCGAGTAAAATGAGAAAAGAAAAACTTGAAGACGAACAATCCAAATTCTTGGATATGTTTAAACAAATAAATGTCAATCTTCCTTTCATTGATGTGATTTTAGGAATGCCAAGATATGCTAAATTTCTGAAAGATCTAATCACAAATAGAAGGAAAATGAAAGAACTATCGGCTGTCACAATGAATGCTAATTGTTCTGCAGTGTTGTTGAATAAGATACCAGAAAAATTATCAGATCCAGGAAGTTTCACAATTCCATGTTTTCTGGGTAGTCTTAGTTCAATAGAAGCATTGACAGACTTAGGTGCTAGTATAAATTTAATGCCGTATTCATTATACGCTAAACTTGTAACAATCCAACCCGTTAACCAACCAATAACGCGGATAATTTTTTTTTTTTTTGCTGGAACAGCATATGGCGCGGCGCGATATATGGCCGCGCGGCGCGCCAAAGTGGCCTGTCCAAAAATCATGAAATGCGAAAATGTTTGACCACTTCCCGACGTATTTAGACAAAACGCTTTTAACCATACATTAATATATGTAGAACTAACACGTTCCATTAATAAAATTAGTCTTACGAAGACCGGGCCCACATCGGCCGTTTTACGACTTTCGTACGAAAATACAAGTTTTCAACCACATGATTTGTAATACAAAATAAAGGCCGAGCATGGCAATTGGGGATACGCTACCCAATCCTAATCAATCCAAAAGCAAGCCTTCTAAAGCAACTACGCAAGTCCACTAGTCCCCGCTTACCCGAGACTCCGCATCCATGCAATCTATAAAAAAAGTCAACAACGAGAGGGTAAGCTAACGCTTAGTGAATGCAATACTTATACATATACATATGTAATTTACCTACACGCATCCACTTACAATACCATGCAAACAAAATGCATAAACGAGCTAGCAACACCAAACATACGACTAGCAACAACGTTAGTATATAAATCGTCACAATATTATACTAAAATCATAACAATGCATAAATATAACAAACCGTTCCCCGCTATGGCACTACCGACTTGTAGACGACCAATAACGTCGAGTCTCACTCGTATGTTGTCATCGACTTGTGACTCATCAAAGGGTGTCACCGACTAGTGAACTACCCACCAATATCTATGGGTCACCGACTTGTGAACGCCATGTGACATCACCGACTTGTGAAGCGCCACTAAGTGTCACCGACTTGTGAACACTATAGGGTGTCACCGACTTGTGAATCACCCAAGGGTATCACCGACTTGTGAACCCCCATCAATACATATGGGTCACCGACTTGTGAACGCCATGTGACATCACCGACTTGTGAAGCGCCACTAAGTGTCACCGACTTGTGAACACTATAGGGTGTCACCGACTTGTGAATCACCCAAGGGTACCACCACCAACTAACTACTAAGGGTCACCGCCCCGTGAACCACTATGAGGTATCACCGACTTGTGAATAACCTGTCGAGACACTACAGACTTGTAGTTCCCATCCCATCATATAATGCCACTACTCACGATGTGGCACCAAAGGCCCACATCGCGTACGAGTAAATAAACCACATACATACATGTATAAATATTCCACTCACCTTGTCTCCTTGAAGAATGCCACCGAATAATCCGCAATCGCCGATGGAATGTACCTAATCCATTTATCACATAACAAGTAACACAATTAGGGTGGATATACAAATCAACCCAAATTGACAACTAGTGCAATTTCGACCCAAATGCACTTTCAAGCACAAACCGCGCCCAAACTAACCAATAATCACTAACACAAGTGAGAATGGTCCTAATATGCCAATCAAACCCAATCATAGGTGTTAAACACCTATCTTGCCCAAAATGACACTTAAACCCTAATTTTGACCCAAAGGAGTCAACATCACGCCATTAGCGAGTTTTGATACCAAAACATATTTAACTCGGTTTTATACTTCAACTTAATCCATTTTAAGTTTATAAACCTTATTAAATCGACAATTGGGTCATAATCATCACCAAACCCTAATTTTGACTCAAGTCAAAATTAGTCAACCCAAATTCACCTAAAGTGATTCCAACACTTTCATAATCACTAAACCTAGTGATTAAACTCAAGATTAAAGCCTAATCAAGGCCAAATCGTCAACCAACCCAAAACCTGCCAAGTGACAAGAATAACTAGTCACCATAAACCCATTTCATCATCTAAGAGGGTTTCACTACAAATCAAACTCAAACCCTAACTTGAATATCAAATCTAACAAATGTAATTCGGAGTTAGAACTTACCAATACCGCCAAAATGATGCCGTTGATGAGTAGAACAACTTTAATACCCGAGGTTTGACCCGAAATACCCTTCTTCTTCTCCAATTGGAGCTCTGTCTCTCTAAAACTCTCCTCTCACTCTAGGGTTTGAAGATGAGAGTGTTTGATGAGTGAAAATGAGCTCCAATAGAGTTCTAGGTCAGTCTTGATGACCCCAAACCGACCCTAATTGAAAAGACCAAAGTACCCCTCATTTAAACCTTTTAAAAAGACTGAAAATTGCCTCTGCAGCAATCAGCGCGCCGCGCCAGAAGGTGGAGCGCCGCTCCAAATAACTGGAAATTGTGGTCGAGCCCAAAACAGGTTTCAGCAACTTGTTTTGGCCATAACTTTTCGACCGTAACTCCGTTTTCGATGAATCAAATATCGTTGGAAACGTAATAAAATATTCTATCCAATGGTAAGGCTTTGAAACATCAACTCAAACTTTATTTGGGGTTGAAAAGATACGTACACACCTTGTCACTTCGGACAACGTCCAGTTTCCTTCGACGTTCGAGCAAGCAACACGTACACTTCATACACGCATCGTACACCATAAATACATTATGTACAATAAATATTTGGGTCTTACAACTCTCCCCCACTTAAACTCGATCACGTCCTCGTGATCTTCTCCACTTAACCAATCCGAACCTACTCAACGATCCTCACTCAAGTCCCAATACGAACTTTCCTAGACAATTCTTCCCAATGGATCACTTTTAACAACTAAAATCGTCAACCGTGATTTATCAAAACCACAATCCGAGCACAAAAACCTGCTCAATTTCCCATATCGGGAAAAACTCAACCAACCTCGTACCGTGATATAAATTCCTTAGCGTACCTTTACCGCGGACAACGCTAAAAGTGACCAAGTCTCAACCTAAAGTCAACAATCCGAACGTTGAAGATCGAACCACATGAATCCTCACGGATTACTCTTACCACTAAACATCCTTTGTAGTGTGCAATACAACCAATACGCCACTATCCTAACATCATAAGCAACGACTAAAACCAAAAGCGCCCAAAACGACTATGGCAACGCTAATCCTAAGGTGTCCAAAATCGACTATTGTCACACCCGTAACAACACGTGAGCGAAACACGGCTATCGCAATCACTAATCACACAACATGGTCCTCACGATCCCACTCTCGGCGTATAAAACCACCAATAGATCACACATCCAACAATCATGAAGACTGGCCGAAAACTACACACATCAAAGATAGTCAACATCCGTGACTCTTCTTGCACACGTACTTGGTCAACGTAAACGCCTCTCGAACGGCATACCATTTCTACGCTAACCATTATGGAGAACAATACAAGTAACCCTCTAATCACCTCATGGTTACACCCGACTTGGTTAAGCCTCCACACCAAAACAATTAACCCGAACTCGTTAGTCAAACACACTTGGTCAACCCGCCTCGATCAACACCTATCACCTAATTGATTAACCCGACTCGGTTAGTCAAACTCGCTTGGTTAACCCGCCTCGGTCAAACCTCTAACGACAAATGATTAACCCAACTTGGTTAGTCAAACGCATTCGGTCAATACCTAACATCAAATTGATTAACCCGACTCGTTTAGTCAAATACCCTAGGTCAACCTGACTCAGTCAATGCCTATCATCTAATTGACTAACCCGACCCGGTTAGTCAAACTCACTTAGTTAACCCGCCTCGGTCAACACCTAACATCTAATTGATTAATCCGACTTGGTTAGTCAAACTTGCTGGGTTAACCCGCCTCGGTCAACACCTAACATCTAATTGATTAACCCGACTTGGTTAGTCAAACTTGCTTGGTTAACCCGCCTCGGTCAACACCAAACATCTAATTGATTAACCCGACTCGGTTAGTCAAACTCGCTTGGTTAACCCGCCTCGGTCAACACCTAACATCTAATTAATTAACCCGACTCAGTTAGTCAAACTCACTTGGTTAACCCGCCTCGGTCAACACCTAACATCTAATTGATTAACCCGACTCGGTTAGTCAAACTCGCTTGGTTAACCCGCCTCGGACAACACCTAACATCTAATTGATTAACCCGGCTCGGTTAGTCAAACTCGCTTGGTTAACCCGCCTCGGTCAACACCTAACATCTAATTGATTAACCCGACTTGGTTAGTCAAACTCACTTGGTTAACCCGCCTCGGTCAACACCTAACATCTAATTGATTAACCCGACTTGGTTAGTCAAACTCACTTGGTTAACCCGCCTCGGTCAACACCTAACATCTAATTGATTAACCCGACTCGGTTAGTCAAACTCGCTTGGTTAACCCGCCTCGGTCAACACCTAACATCTAATTGATTAACCCGACTCGGTTAGTCAAACTCGCTTGGTTAACCCGCCTCGGTCAACACCTAACATCTAATTGATTAACCCGACTCGGTTAGTCAAACTTCAATGGACTAACTCGACCTAGCTAGTCACTACATCACACTAGAATACCTTCGTGCGAGAGTATAAACTCCCCCACCTAGAACTCCGTTCCGTAAACACATCGTCGAAATAATAGCATCCCATTGAATGGCCACTCATCAACATACACAACCAATATCCTCATTGGTCATAGTCCTCGAATTCTCACGAATTCGTCTCCAACAATAGCTCCCGACGATAAACACATGCTCACTCTCACGGAAAGAGTGACCACTAATCCGACAACTAATGCGCCAATCGCATTATCATAACTCCTAAAAGAAAGACGAGGTTCACCCGTCTTGCATCTCTTAATACGCACATCAACAAACCTTGCTCCAACCTTGAGCATACAAAGGATTTTGGATTATCCTTTGCTACTTCAACCGAAGCACTTACCGAACCGTACGGGTATTACTCTAGCAATCATCGAGTTGCTATCGCTTGTAACTTCCACATCGCCACTCAAACACCTAAGGGTTTTCTTGCCGGTACCCTATGCTCAATGTAACCGTAACACCATCGGAGTCGAATACCACGCTAGTAGGTATGAAAGAGGCACCTAACGTTGCGTCCCGTAGACTCCATTACCAACATTCATCTAGATCAAACACTTGATCTCAGGGGTTTCATCCACCCGACGAACCTCATGGATCATCAACTTCAACACGAAAGCGAACACGCTCTAACATCCGAATACTACTACAATCGCCTAACTTACGTGTAACTCTAGCATTAAACTCAGCGTCGTTCGTCTCGATCCCATTTCCCGTCGCCATTCTAAGGAATGCAAAGCGATTAGATCACGAACGCATAAAGCATACACACAATACCACCCCATCTTGATAAACACTCGTCGTACATCACTTGCTAGACATGATTTGTACCCGTAATAAGGTTTGCAAGTCCTTATTACGTATACACGCCGTATCGACTCGTTAGTACAACGACCGCCTCGCTCGATGATATATGCACACAAACAAAATTCTACGTGATATGAACATACGCGAGAATTTTTTTTATCACAACACAATTAATATATTAATAATATCTGCATTACTAATATAAACATTAGTCCACCTACAAACAAGGCACTAACTAAACCCATTTCGACCTGTAATCCTACAAGTCCCGCAACAAATTTAGCACACACAAAAGTCTAAGTCTAGGCACCTATCTCAAGTCACCTAAATCCCTTAGACCATGCTCTGATACCACTTGTAACAACCCAACCCGTTAACCAACCAATAACGTGGATAATTTTTTTTTTTTGCTGGAACAGCATACGCGGCGCGCCAAAGTGGCCTGTCCAAAAAGTCATGAAATGCGAAAATGTTTGACCACTTCCCGACGTATTAAGACAAAACGCTTTTAACCATACATTAATATATGTAAAACTAACACGTTCCATTAATAAAATTAGTCTTACGAAGACCGGGCCCACATCGGCCGTTTTACGACTTTCGTACGAAAATACAAGTTTTCAACCACATGATTTGTAATACAAAATAAAGGCCGAGCATGGCGATTGGGGATACGCTACCCAATCCTAATCAATCCAAAAGCAAGCCTTCTAAAGCAACTACGCAAGTCCACTAGTCCCCGCTTACCCGAGCCTCCGCATCCATGCAATCTATAAAAAAAGTCAACAACGAGAGGGTAAGCTAACGCTTAATGAATGCAATACTTATACATATACATATGTAATTTACCTACACGCATCCACTTACAATACCATGCAAACAAAATGCATAAACGAGCTAGCAACACCAAACATACGACTAGCAACAACGTTAGTATATAAATCGTCACAATATTATACTAAAATCGTAACAATGCATAAATATAACAAACCGTTCCCCGCTATGGCACTACCGACTTGTAGACGACCAATAACGTCGAGTCTCACTCGTATGTTGTCACCGACTTGTGACTCATCAAAGGGTGTCACCGACTAGTGAACTACCCACCAATATCTATGGGTCACCGACTTGTGAACGCCATGTGACATCACCGACTTGTGAAGCGCCACTAAGTGTCACCGACTTGTGAACACTATAGGGTGTCACCGACTTGTGAATCACCCAAGGGTATCACCGACTTGTGAACCCCCATCAATACATATGGGTCACCGACTTGTGAACGCCATGTGACATCACCGACTTGTGAAGCGCCACTAAGTGTCACCGACTTGTGAACACTATAGGGTGTCACCGACTTGTGAATCACCCAAGGGTACCACCGACTTGTGAAACACCAACTAACTACTAAGGGTCACCGCCCCGTGAACCACTATGAGGTATCACCGACTTGTGAATAACCTGTCGAGACACTACCGACTTGTAGTTCCCATCCCATCATATAACGCCACTACTCACGATGTGGCACCAAAGGCCCACATCGCGTACGAGTAAATAAACCACATACATACATGTATAAATATTCCACTCACCTTGTCTCCTTGAAGAATGCCACCGAATAATCCGCAATCGCCGATGGAATGTACCTAATCCATTTATCACATAACAAGTAACACAATTAGGGTGGATATACAAATCAACCCAAATTGACAACTAGTGCAATTTCGACCCAAATGCACTTTCAAGCACAAACCGCGCCCAAACTAACCAATAATCACTAACACAAGTGAGAATGGTCCTAATATGCCAATCAAACCCAATCATAGGTGTTAAACACCTATCTTGCAAAAAATGACACTTAAACCCTAATTTTGACCCAAAGGAGTCAACATCGCGCCATTAGCGAGTTTTGATACCAAAACATATTTAACTCGGTTTTATACTTCAACTTAATCCATTTTAAGTTTATAAACCTTATTAAATCGACAATTGGGTCATAATCATCACCAAACCCTAATTTTGACTCAAGTCAAAATTAGTCAACCCAAATTCACCTAAAGTGATTCCAACACTTTCATAATCACTAAACCTAGTGATTAAACTCAAGATTAAAGCCTAATCAAGGCCAAATCGTCAACCAACCCAAAACCCGCCAAGTGACAAGAATAACTAGTCACCATAAACCCATTTCATCATCTAAGAGGGTTTCACTACAAATTAAACTCAAACCCTAACTTGAATATCAAATCTAACAAATGTAATTCGGAGTTAGAACTTACCAATACCGCCAAAATGATGCCGTTGACGAGTAGAACAACTTTAATACCCGAGGTTTAACCCGAAACACCCTTCTTCTTCTCCAATTGGAGCTCTCTCTCTCTCTCTAAAACTCTCCTCTCACTCTAGGGTTTGAAGATGAGAGTGTTTGATGAGTGAAAATGAGCTCCAATGGAGTTCTAGGTCAGTCTTGATGACCCCAAACCGACCCTAATTGAAAAGACCAAAGTACCCCTCATTTAAACCTTTTAAAAAGGCTGAAAATTGCCTCTGCAGCAATCGGCGCGCCGCGCCAGAAGGTGGAGCGCCGCTCCAAATAACTGGAAATTGTGGTCGAGCCCAAAACAGGTTTCAGCAACTTGTTTTGGCCATAACTTTTCGAACGTAACTCCGTTTTCGATGAATCAAATATCGTTGGAAACGTAATAAGATATTCTATCCAATGGTAAGGCTTTGAAACATCAACTCAAACTTTATTTGGGGTTGAAAAGATACGTACACACCTTGTCACTTCGGACAACGTCCAGTTTCCTTCGACGTTCGAGCAAGCAACACGTACACTTCATACACGCATCGTACACCATAAATAAATTATGTACAATAAATATTTGGGTCTTACAAAACTAGACCTTGGAGATTTAAAACCTACACGAATAAGTATACAACTAGCCGATCGATCAGTAAAATATCCTAGAGGTATAATGGAGAATATGCTAGTTAAAGTTGGTAATTTAGTATTCCCAGTAGATTTTGTTATTTTGGACATGGAACAAGATTCTTGAGTTCCTCTTATATTAGGAAGACCATTCTTAAACACGACTAAAGCAATAATAAACGTGTTTGGTAAAAAACTGACCTTAAGTATAGAGGATGAGAGTGTTACCTTTTCTGTTGATAAAGCAATGCAACAACCACAATCTACAGATGATACATGTTATTATGTTCAAATTATAGATTCACATGCAGAATTGTTACAAGAATTTCCTGAATTACAAGGAACATGAGAATGTTCTTTAGGAGAAGGGGATGAACCAATTGATGAAGCTAAAATATTAGCTACACTTATAACTAATGAATATGAACCAACAACAGAAGAACTTCAAGTATTAAAAGAGGAAGACAGATATCGATACAAATCATCGATAGAAGTTCCACCGATATTAGAGTTAAAGCCACTTCCAACCCATTTGGAATATGCTTCTTTACATGGTAAATCTGAATTACCTGTAATAATATCGTCTTCTCTTACTAAAAATGAAAAATCTCAACTCATTTCTGTGCTAAAAGCTCATAAATCAGCTATTGCATGGAAAATTCATGACATTAAAGGTATAAGTCCTTCGTATTGCATACATAAAATCCTTATGGAAGAAAATCATAAAAAATATGTGCAACGCCAACGAAGATTAAATCCAAATATGCAAGATGTTGTTAAGAAAGAAATTATTAAACTGCTCGATGCAGGTTTAATTTATTCAATCTCTGATAGTCCATGGGTAAGCCCAATTCAATGCATGCCTAAAAAGGGTGGCATCACTGTCATCACAAATGATGATGATGAGCTTATTCCTACTAGGACTGTAATAGGATGGAGTGTTTGTATTGATTATAGAAAATTAAATGATGCCACACGAAAAGATCACTTTCCATTACCTTTCATTGATCAAATGTTAGAAAGGTTAGCCGGAAACGGTTACTATTGTTTTCTTGACGGTTTCTCCGGATACTTTCAAATTCCAATCGCACCTGAGGACCAAGAGAAAACCACTTTCACGTGCACTTATGGTACTTTTGCTTATAAACGCATGCCATTTGGACTTTGCAATGCCCCTACAACCTTTAAAAGGTGCATGATGGAGATTTTTCACGACATGATAGAAGAATGCATGGAAGTTTTCATGGATGACTTTTCAGTCTTCGGTGATACTTTTGAAACATGTCTAGTTAATCTTGAACGAATGCTTATTAGATGCGAGAAATCAAATCTAGTACTTAATTGGGAAAATGCCATTTCATGGTTAAAGAAGGAATCGTTCTTGGTCATAAAATTTCAAGTGAAGGAATTGAAGTGGATAAAGCTAAAGTAGATGTAATTGCTAAACTTCCACATCCCACCAATGTTAGAGGAGTTAGGAGTTTTCTAGGACATGTCGGCTTTTACCGATGTTTCATAAAAGATTTTTCTAAAATTGCCACTCCAATGAATAAACTCCTTAAAAAAGATGCTCCATTCATCTTTTCGGATGAATGCATCAAATCTTTTAATATTCATAAAGAACAACTCACTAATGCGCCGATTATGATAACTCCAAACTGGAAGCTACCATTTGAGCTTATGTGCGATGCAAGTGATTTTGCAATGGGAGCCATTTTAGGTCAAAGAATTGATAAATGATTCAAACCTATATATTATGCTAGTAAAACGTTACAAGGAGCACAGACGAATTACACAACTACTGAAAAAGAACTCCTTGCTATTATCTTTGCTTTTGACAAATTTCGTTCATATCTCGTTCTAGCTAAAACGGTGGTCTATACTGACCTTTCTACCCTTAAATATTTGTTTTCAAAACAAGATGCCAAACCACAATTAATCCGTTGGATCTTACTCTTACAAGAATTCGATATTGAAATTCGAGATAAAAAGGGAGCAGAAAATCTCGCCGCTAATCATCTTTCTCGTCTTGAAAATCCTGAATTATAAGTTCTAAATGAATCAGCCATACAAGATAACTTTCCGGATGAATACCTTTTGAAAATCGATTATAGTGAAATTTCATGGTTTGCAGACTATGCGAACTACTTAGTAAGTGGATTCCTTGAAAAAGGGTTGTCGTACCAAAAACGAAAGAAATTCTTTAGTGAT
Source organism: Rutidosis leptorrhynchoides (assembly GCF_046630445.1). Taxonomy (NCBI): domain Eukaryota; kingdom Viridiplantae; phylum Streptophyta; class Magnoliopsida; order Asterales; family Asteraceae; genus Rutidosis; species Rutidosis leptorrhynchoides. The sequence goes on from NC_092343.1 coordinate 143,534,350, forward strand.
ATAAAACACTATTTCTGGGAAGATCCACATTTGTTTAAAAGTTGTCCTGATGGAATAATACGCCGATGTGTATTCGGGAATGAAGCTATACAAATCTTAAACCATTGTCACACAGGACCAACTGGAGGGCATTATGGGCCTCAACTCATTGGAATAAAGGTCTACGAAGCGGGATTCTATTGGCCTTCAATTTTCAAAGATGCACACCTTCTCTGTAAATCCTGTGAGGCATGTCAAAGGGCTAGAAAAATAAGTCAACGTGATGAAATGCCACAAATTGTCATTCAAGTATGTGAAGTTTTCGACATTTGGGATATTGACTTTATGGGTCCGTTTCCAAAATCTCATAATAATCTCTACATTCTCGTTGCCATTGATTATGTATCTAAATGGGAGGAAGCGGAAGCTCTCCCAACTAATGATACACGAGTTGTAGTCAACTTCTTAAAATGTCTTTTTGCAAGGTTTGGAACACTGAAAGCTTTAATAAGTGATCGGGGTACTCATTTTTGTAATAATCAACTTGAGAAAGTTCTCAAAAGATATGGAGTAACTCATAAACTCTCAACCGCTTATCATCCACAAACAAGTGGACAAGTTAAAAATACCAACCGAGCATTAAAATGTATTCTATAGAAAACTGTAGGAGCAAATCCGAAGGAATGGTCCATGAAATTGGAGGATGCACTTTGGGCTTTTAGAACAACCTACAAAACTCCAATTGGCACCACACCTTTTAAACTCGTTTACGGAAAAGCATGTCACCTTCCAGTAGAAATTGAGCATAAAGCATTTTGGGCTTTGAAGACATGTAATCTTGATTTGCATGAAGATGGACGCCTACGGTTAAGTCAACTAAATGAATTAGAAGAATTAAGACATGATGCATATCAAAATTCATTAATCTATAAGGAAAGAACGAAGAAATGGCATGACAAAAGAATCCGAAGTTCAAAAGAATTTAAGGAAGGAGACAGAGTGCTTCTTTTTAACTCAAGATTCAGATTATTTCCTGGAAAGTTGAAATCAAGATGGTCTGGACCATTTATAATCAAAAGACTTTTCCCGTACGGAACAATAGAATTGATAAATTCAAACGGGATTGAATTTAAAGTTAATGGTTACAGAGTTAAACACTATATTGATTGTCCGATGGAAGTTGACGATGAAGTTAATCACAATTTCAACACCACAGCTAACTAAGTGTGGGGAGATTCAAAAGTTTTAAAGATAATTCTTATGCTGTCTAATGTTATACATATTCTATTTTCGTGTAGTTTTCGAGAATGGAATCCGATTGGTCTTTTCTACTAGCAGACCCTAAAGAACTAGTCTTCTCCCCCCATTATGAATTTTTTGTTTTATAGGTTTTACAAGATGAAGGATTCCTTTGATTTGAACCATGGTCTATTACTACATGATATGATTACTAAACGCAATAACAACAACCTCCCGAGTGAACTGGTGTCCATGGTAAGAAGCAAATGTGACGAAGTGAGAAAAGAACTCCCGAACAATCATAATAAGATACATTTTGGTAAAGGAAAATCAGTTTCCGCAGCAAAAAGAAGAGCATGACACCTTGAAAGATGTCATAAATGCTGAAAATTGTCACACGATGGAAAATATTCTAACAATCAAACATACTCCAATAATGAGTTCGTTACTCTATGCAGAGAAGGACCGTTCACGTACTTAGATGAAAAGTTATTAAATGAACAAGGTTACGCTTATGTAGCAATGGAAAACCAAATCAATCGACTCTCCTATGAGTCGACTAGAGCAGGTCACTGAGAATTCCATCTAGCAGGTAAGTATGTACAGTTTTTATTTTTATTTTTATTGCTTTTAACCTTTTGTTTTTAAACGCCGAACTTTTGCTAAAAAGCATTAAATTGATATTCGGTAAAAATAGGTATAATAAACCGAAATTATTGATATCATACAAAAATTTAATCCATCGCTGTGAAATTTACCATTTATTCATAAGGTATAAATATCTTTAATCAATCAACTTAAAATATTTCAAAAATTCGTCAGGAGTAAAACTAGGTAATATAGCCGAAATTACTTTACCCAAAAGAGGGACGTATATTTTTGTTAATATTTGATTGATTAAAGTGGGATAAAAGACCAAAAAGATTTTTATTTTATTTTATTTTTCCTTGTTTTTAAATTTAATATATTACTATATTATTTCAAATATAAATTAATATAAATTTATAAAATTAATATCTATTTAAATTATCTTTATCTTTAAATTTAAATTTTGATAATATGCATTTTAAATTAAGTTTTGTGTGAATTTAAAGACAAAATTTACTTTATTTCATTAAATTAAAAAATTGATTTCTAAAATTCGTCATGAGTTAAATACTAGGTCTTGAACCGAAATTGCTTTACCCGAGGGCAGGGCGACAAATTTTGTTATCATTAATTTTAATTTTATCGATATAAAAAAAAATTTTTTTTTTTGTTTGTTTGTTTGTTTGTATGTAAATTAGGGTAAAACCGCGGACTTTCAAAGACTGCCAGTAAGTTCAGCAAAGTAACCAATTTTTGACGAAACATGTGAAAAAGAGACTATAAAATTGGTGATAAGGAACAATTCAACTCCAAAAAGCCGTAACTTGTGCTGTTACGCTTTTTGGCTCAAAGAGGTTTTAACTCCATTTCTATACTATTTGCCCTCGTGAATTCTAATTTATTGTCTGATTTCATTGCAAATGAGGGCATTGCATGATCTTAAGTGTGGGGAGGGGTTATAATTCTCTCAGGTTTACACTTAGTTTAATTACCAAATTTTGTAAAAATTTGAAATATTTTCAACTAAATGAATTCAAAATCATGTTTATACATATTTATGAACGATAAAACTAGGTGATAATACCGAAATTATCGTTACCTCAAAAAGGACATAAATTGAGAAACAAACCTAAAATGTTAGAATTTATTTAAGAATGAAATAGAGGAGAATAAAAAGGTAAACAAAAACATAAATAAAAGCTAAGTGTGGGAAGAATTCACCAAGTTCTTTAAAACATATATCACATATTTTTGTCAAGATTATTGCAGGTACTTTTGCTTTGGACTAAACTAATCAGTTTTACCCGAGTTACTATAATATAAATGAAAGAAAGATGGATCTACATGATGAATCAATTCCATCATTATAGGAAGTAAAGTCTTCCGAAAAATACACGCGCTTCTTGATTTAGGTCAAGAAGTTGTCGTCAAGGCCAACTGTAGGTTGACGAAAAATCTAGAAAAGTCATCTCTAAAATCAGCAGGAAATCCACGGACCTCAACATCAAACAGGGTTGCCAAGTGGTCAGACTTATCCTAACCATGAGAGGATCTATCTCGTAAAATGGGGAGGGAACCGTGCAAATTAGCTGGATAAGACTAATGAATCAGATCCCCAGAAAGGATAATCTCCTTAAAGATTAAAAATCAGCTTTTAAGCCTGATATTACTCAATCCTTGAGATTGACCTTAAAGATTGAGAATTCAAACTCATGGAATTCAATGATATCTAAACTCGAGCTTGAACAAGAAAATATTTTGATCAAAATTAAAACCGATTTGTTTTCTGAAAAACCTATTTTCAATACGTTCATTACCATTGAACGTAAAATCCTGAGAATTCATCAGAATTTATTAGGTCACCTGAACCAAATCGGGTGTCAACCGTAAGTGAAATGTCCCGTTCTTATTGATTAAAAACGTTCCATATTAATTGATTTCGTTGCGAGGTTTTGACCTCTATATGAGACGTTTTTCAAAGACTGCATTCATTTTAAAACAAACCATAACCTTTATTTCATCAATAAAGATTTAAAAAGCTTTACGTAGATTATCAAATAATGATAATCTAAAATATCCTGTTTACACACGACCATTACATAATGGTTTACAATACAAATATGTTACAACAAAATAAGTTTCTTGAATGCAGTTTTTACACAATATCATACAAGCATGGACTCTAAATCTCGTCCTTATTTAAGTATGTGACAGCGGAAGCTCTTAATAATCACCCGAGAATAAACATGCTTAAAACGTCAACAAAAATGTTGGTGAGTTATAGGTTTAACCTATATATATCAAATCATAATAATAGACCACAAGATTTCATATTTCAATACACATCCCATACATAGAGATAAAAATCATTCATATGGTGAACACCTGGTAACCGACATTAACAAGATGCATATATAAGAATATCCCCATCATTCCGGGACACCCTTCGGATATGATATAAATTTCGAAGTACCAAAGCATCCGGTACTTTGGATGGGGTTTGTTAAGCCCAATAGATCTATCTTTAGGATTCGCGTCAATTAGGGTGTCTGTTCCCTAATTCTTAGATTACCAGACTTAATAAAAAGGGGCATATTCGATTTCGATAATTCAACCATAGAATGTAGTTTCACGTACTTGTGTCTATTTTGTAAATCATTTATAAAACCTGCATGTATTCTCATTCCAAAAATATTAGACTTTAAAAGTGGGACTATAACTCACTTTCACAGATTTTTACTTCGTCGGGAAGTAAGATTTGGCCACTGGTTGATTCACGAACCTATAACAATATATACATATATATCAAAGTATGTTCAAAATATATTTACAACACTTTTAATATATTTTGATGTTTTAAGTTTATTAAGTCAGCTGTCCTCGTTAGTAACCTACAACTAGTTGTCCACAGTTTGATGTACAGAAATAAATCGATAAATATTATCTTGAATCAATCCACGACCCAGTGTATACGTATCTCAGTATTGATCACAACTCAAACTATATATATTTTGGAATCAACCTCAACCCTGTATAGCTAACTCCAACATTCACATATAGAGTGTCGATGGTTGTTCCGAAATATATATAGATGTGTCGACATGATAGGTCGAAACATTGTATACGTGTCTATGGTATCTCAAGATTGCATAATATACAATACAAGTTGATTAAGTTATGGTTGGAATAGATTTGTTACCAATTTTCACGTAGCTAAAATGAGAAAAATTATCCAATCTTGTTTTACCCATAACTTCTTCATTTTAAATCCGTTTTGAGTGAATCAAATTGCTATGGTTTCATATTGAACTCTATTTTATGAATCTAAACAGAAAAAGTATAGGTTTATAGTCAGAAAAATAAGTTACAAGTCGTTTTTATAAAGGTAGTCATTTCAGTCGAAAGAACGACGTCTAGATGACCATTTTAGAAAACATACTTCCACTTTGAGTTTAACCATAATTTTTGGATATAGTTTCATGTTCATAATAAAAATCATTTTCTCAGAATAACAACTTTTTAAATCAAAGTTTATCATAGTTTTTAATTAACTAACCCAAAACAGCCCGCGGTGTTACTACGACGGCGTAAATCCGGTTTTACGGTGTTTTTCGTGTTTCCAGGTTTTAAATCATTAAGTTAGCATATCATATAGATATAGAACATGTGTTTAGTTGATTTTAAAAGTCAAGTTAGAAGGATTAACTTTTGTTTGCGAACAAGTTTAGAATTTACTAAACTATGTTCTAGTGATTACAAGTTTAAACCTTCGAATAAGATAGCTTTATATGTATGAATCGAATGATGTTATGAACATCATTACTACCTTAAGTTCCTTGGATAAACCTACTGGAAAAGAGAAAAATGGATCTAGCTTCAATGGATCCTTGGATGGCTCGAAGTTCTTGAAGCAGAATCATGACACGAAAACAAGTTCAAGTAAGATCATCACTTAAAATAAGATTGTTATAGTTATAGAAATTGAACCAAAGTTTGAATATGATTATTACCTTGTATTAGAATGATAACCTACTGTAAGAAACAAAGATTTCTTGAGGTTGGATGATCACCTTACAAGATTGGAAGTGAGCTAGCAAACTTGAAAGTATTCTTGATTTTATGAAACTAGAACTTTTGGAATTTATGAAGAACACTTAGAACTTGAAGATAGAACTTGAGAGAGATCAATTAGATGAAGAAAATTGAAGAATGAAAGTGTTTGTAGGTGTTTTTGGTCGTTGGTGTATGGATTAGATATAAAGGATATGTTATTTTGTTTTCATGTAAATAAGTCATGAATGATTACTCATATTTTTGTAATTTTATGAGATATTTCATGCTAGTTGCCAAATGATGGTTCCCACATGTGTTAGGTGACTCACATGGGCTGCTAAGATCTGATCATTGGAGTGTATATACCAATAGTACATACATCTAAAAGCTGTGTATTGTACGAGTACGAATACGGGTGCATACAAGTAGAATTGTTGATGAAACTGAACGAGGATGTAATTGTAAGCATTTTTGTTAAGTAGAAGTATTTTGATAAGTGTCTTGAAGTCTTTCAAAAGTGTATGAATACATATTAAAACACTACATGTATATACATTTTAACTGAGTCATTAAGTCATCGTTAGTCGTTACATGTAAATGTTGTTTTGAAACCTTTAGGTTAACGATCTTGTTAAATGTTGTTAACTCAATGTTTATAATATCAAAAGAGATTTTAAATTATTATATTATCATGATATTATGATGTACGAATATCTCTTAATATGATATATATACATTAAATGTCGTTACAACGATAATCGTTACATATATGTCTCGTTTCAAAATCATTAAGTTAGTAGTCTTGTTTTTACATATGTAGTTCATTGTTAATATAATTAATGATATGTTTACTTATCATAATATCATGTTAACTATATATATAACCATATATATGTCATCATATAGTTTTTACAAGTTTTAACGTTCGTGAATCACCGGTCAACTTGGGTGGTCAATTGTCTATATGAAACCTATTTCAATTAATCAAGTCTTAACAAGTTTGATTGCTTAACATGTTGGAAACATTTAATCATGTAAATATCAATCTCAATTAATATATATAAACATGGAAAAGTTCGGGTCACTACAGTACCTACCCGTTAAATAAATTTCGTCCCGAAATTTTAAGCTGTTGAAGGTGTTGACGAATCTTCTGGAAATAGATGCGGGTATTTCTTCTTCATCTGATCTTCATGCTCCCAGGTGAACTCGGGTCCTCTACGAGCATTCCATCGAACCTTAACAATTGGTATCTTGTTTTGCTTAAGTCTTTTAACCTCACGATCCATTATTTCGACGGGTTCTTCGATGAATTGAAGTTTTTCGTTGATTTGGATTTCATCTAACGGAATAGTGAGATATTCTTTAGCAAAACATTTCTTCAAATTCGAGACGTGGAAAGTGTTATGTACAGCCGCGAGTTGTTGAGGTAACTCAAGTCGGTAAGCTACTGGTCCAACACGATCAATAATCTTGAATGGTCCAATATACCTTGGATTTAATTTCCCTCGTTTACCAAATCGAACAACGCCTTTCCAAGGTGCAACTTTAAGCATGACCATCTCTCCAATTTCAAATTCTATATCTTTTCTTTTAATGTCAGCGTAGCTCTTTTGTCGACTTTGGGCGGTTTTCAACCGTTGTTGAATTTGGATGATCTTCTCGGTAGTTTCTTGTATAATCTCCGGACCCGTAATCTGTCTATCCCCCACTTCACTCCAACAAATCGGAGACCTGCACTTTCTACCATAAAGTGCTTCAAACGGCGACATCTCAATGCTTGAATGGTAGCTGTTGTTGTAGGAAAATTCTGCTAATGGTAGATGTCGATCCCAACTGTTTCCGAAATCAATAACACATGCTCATAGCATGTCTTCAAGCGTTTGTATCGTCCTTTCGCTCTGCCCATCAGTTTGTGGATGATAGGCAGTACTCATGTCTAGACGAGTTCCTAATGCTTGCTGTAATGTCTGCCAGAATCTTGAAATAAATCTGCCATCCCTATCAGAGATAATAGAGATTGGTATTCCATGTCTGGAGATGACTTCCTTCAAATACAGTCGTGCTAACTTCTCCATCTTGTCATCTTCTCTTATTGGCAGGAAGTGTGCTGATTTGGTGAGACGATCAAATATTACCCAAATAGTATCAAAACCACTTGCAGTCCTTGGCAATTTAGTGATGAAATCCATGGTAATGTTTTCCCATTTCCATTCCGAGATTTCGGGTTGTTGAAGTAGACCTGATGGTTTCTGATGCTCAGCTTTGACCTTAGAACACGTCAAACATTCTCCTACGTATTTAGCAACATCGGCTTTCATACCCGGCCACCAAAAATGTTTTTTGAGATCCTTGTACATCTTTCCCGTTCCAGGATGTATTGAGTATCTGGTTTTATGAGCTTCTCTAAGTACCATTTCTCTCATATCTCCAAATTTTGGTACCCAAATCCTTTCAGCCCTATACCGGGTTCCGTCTTCCCGAATATTAAGATGCTTCTCCGATCCTTTGGGTATTTCATCCTTTAAATTTCCCTCTTTTAAAACTCCTTGTTGCGCCTCCTTTATTTGAGTAGTAAGGTTATTATGAATCATTATATTCATAGATTTTACTCGAATGGGTTCTCTCTCCTTCCTGTTCAAGGCATTGGCTACCACATTTGCCTTTCCCGGGTGGTAACGAATCTCAAAGTCGTAATCATTCAATAATTCAATCCACCTACGCTGCCTCATATTCAGTTGTTTCTGATTAAATATGTGTTGAAGACTTTTGTGGTCGGTATATATAATACTTTTAACCCCATATAAGTAGTGCCTCCAAGTCTTTAATGCAAAAACAACTGCGCCTAATTCCAAATCATGCGTCGTATAATTTTGTTCGTGAATCTTCAATTGTCTAGACGCATAAGCAATCACCTTCGTTCGTTGCATTAATACACAACCGAGACCTTGCTTTGATGCGTCACAATAAATCACAAAATCATCATTCCCTTCAGGCAATGACAATATAGGTGCCGTAGTTAGCTTTTTCTTCAATAACTGAAACGCTTTCTCTTGTTCATCATTCCATTCAAATTTCTTCCCTTTATGCGTTAATGCAGTCAAGGGTTTTGCTATTATGGAAAAGTCTTGGATGAACCTTCTGTAGTAACCAGCTAGTCCTAAAAACTGGCGTATGTGTTTCGGAGTTTTCGGGGTTTCCCACTTTTCAACAGTTTCTATCTTTGCCGGATCCACCTTAATACCTTCTTTGTTCACTATGTGACCGAGGAATTGAACTTCTTCCAACCAAAATGCACACTTTGAAAACTTAGCGTACAATTCTTCCTTCCTCAATACTTCTAACACCTTTCTCAAATGTTCACCGTGTTCTTGGTCATTCTTTGAGTAAATAAGTATGTCATCAATGAAAACAATGACAAACTTGTCAAGGTATGGTCCACACACTCGGTTCATAAGGTCCATGAACACAGCTGGTGCATTAGTTAAACCAAATGGCATGACCATAAACTCGTAATGACCGTAACGTGTTCTGAAAGCAGTCTTTGGAATATCATCTTCTTTCACCCGCATTTGATGATACCCGGAACGTAAGTCAATCTTTTAATAAATAGACGAGCCTTGTAGTTGATCAAATAAGTCGTCGATTCTCGGTAGTGGGTAGCGGTTCTTGATGGTAAGTTTGTTCAACTCTCGGTAGTCGATACACAACCTAAATGTACCATCTTTCTTCTTGACAAACAAAACAGGAGCTCCCCACGGTGATGTGCTTGGTCGAATGAAACCACGCTCTAAAAGTTCTTGTAATTGGCTTTGCAGTTCTTTCATCTCGCTGGGTGCGAGTCTGTAAGGAGCACGAGCTATTGGTGCAGCTTCTGGTACAAGATCTATTTGAAATTCAACGGATCGATGTGGGGGTAATCCCGGTAATTCTTTCGGAAATACATCGGGAAATTCTTTTGCAATGGGAACATCATTGATGCTCTTTTCTTCAGTTTGTACTTTCTCGACGTGTGCTAGAACAGCATAGCAACCTTTTCTTATTAGTTTTTGTGCCTTCAAATTACTAATAAGATGTAGCTTCGTGTTGCCCTTTTCTCCGTACACCATTAAGGGTTTTCCTTTTTCTCGTATAATGCGAATTGCATTTTTGTAACAAACGATCTCTGCTTTCACTTCTTTCAACCAGTCCATACCGATTATCACATCAAAACTCCCTAACTCTACTGGTATCAAATCAATCTTAAATGTTTCGCTAACCAGTTTAATTTCTAGATTCCGACATATATTATCTGCTGAAATTAATTTACCATTTGCTAATTCGAGTAAAAATTTACTATCCAAAGGCGTCAATGGACAACTTAATTTAGCACAAAAATCTCTACTCATATAGCTTCTATCCGCACCCGAATCAAATAAAACGTAAGCAGATTTATTGTCAATAAGAAACGTACCCATAACAAGCTCCGGGTCTTCCTGTGCCTCTGCCGCATTAATATTGAAAACTCTTCCACGGCCTTGTCCATTCGTGTTCTCCTGGTTCGGGCAATTTCTAATAATGTGGCCCGGTTTTCCACATTTATAACAAACTACATTGGCATAACTTGCTCCGACACTACTTGCTCCGCCATTACTCGTTCCGACACCATTTGTTCCTTTCGTTCTATTAACCCCTGGTCCGTAGACCTCACACTTCGCCGCGCTATGACCATTTCTTTTACACTTGTTGCAAAATTTGGTGCAGAACCCCGAGTGATTCTTTTCACACCTTTGGCATAGCTACTTCTGATTGTTGTTGTTGTTGCGGTTATTATTGTTGTTGGGATGATTGTTGTAGTTGCTGTTGTTGTTGTTGTTGTTGTTGGGCCGTTTGTTGTAGTTGCGATTGATGTTGCGATTGTTGGGATAATTGCTGCGATTATTGTTGTAATTGCTGTTGTTGTTGTATTGGTAATTCTTATCACCGTTTTCCTCCCACTTTCTTTTGACTTGCTTCACATTGGCCTCTTCAGCAGTCTGTTCTTTAATTCTTTCCTCAATCTGGTTCACTAGTTTGTGAGCCATTCTACATGCCTGTTGTATGGAGGCGGGCTCGTGTGAACTTATATCTTCTTGGATTCTTTCCGGTAATCATTTCACAAACGCGTCGATCTTCTCTTCCTCATCTTCGAATGCTCCCGGACACAATAGGCACAATTCTGTGAATCGTCTTTCGTACGTGGTAATATCAAATCCTTGGGTTCGTAACCCTCTAAGTTCTGTCTTGAGCTTATTGACCTCGGTTCTGGGACGGTACTTCTCGTTCATCAAGTGCTTGAATGCTGACCACGGTAGTGCGTACGCATCGCCTTGTCCCACTTGCTCTAGATAGGTATTCCACCATGTTAACGCAGAACCTGTGAAGGTATGCGTAGCGTACTTCACTTTATCCTCTTCAGTACACTTACTTATGGCAAACACCGATTCGACCTTCTCGGTCCACCGTTTCAATCCGATCGGTCCTTCGGTTCCATCAAATTCCAAAGGTTTGCAGGCAGTGAATTCTTTGTAGGTGCATCCTACACTATTTCCTGTACTGCTAGATCCAAGGTTATTGTTGGTATGTAGCGCAGCCTGTACTGCGGCTATGTTTGAAGCTAGAAAAGTACGGAGTTCCTCTTCATTCATATTCACGGTGTGTCGAGTAGTCGGTGCCATTTCCTTCAAAATAGTTAAATGGAACAAGTTAATCATACAGAATATTAAGAGTAGTTAATAGTATTTCGTAGCATAATATGAACTCATTTATAAAAGCTTTTTCTTCATATTAGCGTTTTATAAGTTTAAATTCGGGTAGTACCTACCCGTTAAGTTCATACTTAGTAGCTAATATACAATTCAACTACTACAATTCTATATGAAAAACTGATTATAATAATATTTCGCGTTCAAACTTTTACACAATATTTTACAAACTTACAATACCGCTTATTTTACATATAGCATGAAATATAGCACACAATAAATTTGATACAAGATGGTTGTGAAGATAATTCTAGCTAGTACACAAGTCGTTCAGCAAAGGCAATAAAGACACGTAATTCATACGTCCAGAAACAAGTCATGCATTCTGGTTTTACTAGGACTACTTCCCATCCTTGGTCTTGTGGAACATAACCGTTATGGCCGTTGATAAGACATCGTGTTGTAACGTCGTCAAAGGGACGAGGGTTACGTAATGTCCAACAGTCCCGTAACAATCTAAAAACCTCATTTCTTACCCCAATTACCGACTCCGTCAATTGTGGGAACGTTTTGTTTAATAGTTGTAGCCCGATGTTCTTGTTCTCACTTTGGTGAGAAGCGAACATTACTAATTCGTAAGCATAACATGCTTCTTTATGTTGCATGTTAGCCGCTTTTTCTAAATCACGAAGTCCAATATTCGGATATATTGAGTCAAAATAATTTCTTAACCCATTGCGTAAAATAGCATTTGGGTTCCCCGCAATATATGCGTCAAAGTAAACACATTGTAACTTATTGGTTTCCCAATGTGATATCCCCCATCTTTCAAACGAAAGTCTCTTATAAACCAAGACATTCTTGGAACGTTCTTCGAATGTCTTACAAACTGATCTCGCCTTAAATAGTTGTGCCGAAGAATTCTGACCGACTCTAGACAAGATTTCATCAATCATGTCTCCGGGTAGGTCTCTTAAAATATTGGGTTGTCTATCCATTTTGTGTTTTTATACTGTAAAATAGACAAGAGTTAGATTCATAAAAAAATACTTATTAATACAAGCAATTTTTACATATATCATAAAGCATAAGCACACTATATTACATATATTATACCACACGAATACAACTATCTTATTCCGACTCGCTTGTTTCTTCTTCTTCGGTTTTAGTTCGTTTTTCCAAGTTTCTAGGGATATATGATGTTCCCTTAATACGAGCCGTCGTGATCCACATTGGTTTAGAAAAACCTGGTGGTTTAGAGGTTCCCGGGTCATTGTTACAACTTAAGGACTTCGGGGGTTGACGATACATATAAAGTTCATCGGGGTTGGAATTAGATTTCTCTATTTTTATGCCCTTTCCCTTATTATTTTCTTTTGCCTTTTTAAATTCAGTTGGGGTAATTTCTATTACATCATCGGAATTCTCGTCGGAATCCGATTCATCGGAGAATTGGTAATCCTCCCAATATTTTGCTTCCTTGGCGGAAACACCATTGACCATAATTAACCTTGGTCGGTTGGTTGAGGATTTTCTTTTACTTAACCGTTTTATTATTTCCCCCACCGGTTCTATTTCTTCATCCGGTTCCGATTCTTCTTCCGGTTCCGATTCTTCTTCCGGTTCCGACTCTTCTTCCGGTTCCTCTTCGGGAACTTGTGAATCAGTCCACGAATCATTCCAATTTACATTTGACTCTTCATTATTATTAGGTGAGTCAATGGGACTTGTTCTAGAGGTAGACATCTATCACATAATATCAAACGCGTTAAGAGATTAATATATCACATAATATTCACATGTTAAAAATATATAATTTCCAACAAAATTTGTTAAGCAATCATTTTTCAAGTAAACACGGTCGAAGTCCAGACTCACTAATGCATCCTAATAAACTCGATAAGACACACTAATGCAAAATTCTGGTTCTCTAAGACCAACGCTCTGATACCAACTGAAATGTCCCGTTCTTATTGATTAAAAACGTTCCATATTAATTGATTTCGTTGCGAGGTTTTGACCTCTATATGAGACGTTTTTCAAAGACTGCATTCATTTTAAAACAAACCATAACCTTTATTTCATCAATAAAGGTTTAAAAAGCTTTACGTAGATTATCAAATAATGATAATCTAAAATATCCTGTTTACACACGACCATTACATAATGGTTTACAATACAAATATGTTACAACAAAATAAGTTTCTTGAATGCAGTTTTTACACAATATCATACAAGCATGGACTCCAAATCTCGTCCTTATTTAAGTATGTGACAGCGGAAGCTCTTAATAATCACCTGAGAATAAACATGCTTAAAACGTCAACAAAAATGTTGGTGAGTTATAGGTTTAACCTATATATATCAAATCATAATAATAGACCACAAGATTTCATATTTCAATACACATCCCATACATAGAGATAAAAATCATTCATATGGTGAACACCTGGTAACCGACATTAACAAGATGCATATATAAGAATATCCCCATCATTCCGGGACACCCTTCGGATATGATATAAATTTCGAAGTACTAAAGCATCCGGTACTTTGGATGGGGTTTGTTAAGCCCAATAGATCTATCTTTAGGATTCGCGTCAATTAGGGTGTCTGTTCCCTAATTCTTAGATTACCAGACTTAATAAAAAGGGGCATATTCGATTTCGATAATTCAACCATAGAATGTAGTTTCACGTACTTGTGTCTATTTTGTAAATCATTTATAAAACCTGCATGTATTCTCATCCCAAAAATATTAGATTTTAAAAGTGGGACTATAACTCACTTTCACAGATTTTTACTTCGTCGGGAAGTAAGATTTGGCCACTGGTTGATTCACGAACCTATAACAATATATACATATATATCAAAGTATGTTCAAAATATATTTACAACACTTTTAATATATTTTGATGTTTTAAGTTTATTAAGTCAGCTGTCCTCGTTAGTAACCTACAACTAGTTGTCCACAGTTAGATGTACAGAAATAAATCGATAAATATTATCTTGAATCAATCCACACCCAGTGTATACGTATCTCAGTATTGATCACAACTCAAACTATATATATTTTGGAATCAACCTCAACCCTGTATAGCTAACTCCAACATTCACATATAGAGTGTCTATGGTTGTTCCGAAATATATATAGATGTGTCGACATGATAGGTCGAAACATTGTATACGTGTCTATGGTATCTCAAGATTACATAATATACAATACAAGTTGATTAAGTTATGGTTGGAATAGATTTGTTACCAATTTTCACGTAGCTAAAATGAGAAAAATTATCCAATCTTGTTTTACCCATAACTTCTTCATTTTAAATCCGTTTTGAGTGAATCAAATTGCTATGGTTTCATATTGAACTCTATTTTATGAATCTAAACAGAAAAATTATAGGTTTATAGTCAGAAAAATAAGTTACAAGTCGTTTTTATAAAGGTAGTCATTTCAGTCGAAAGAACGACGTCTAGATGACCATTTTAGAAAACATACTTCCACTTTGAGTTTAACCATAATTTTTGGATATAGTTTCATGTTCATAATAAAAATCATTTTCTCAGAATAACAACTTTTTAAATCAAAGTTTATCATAGTTTTTAATTAACTAACCCAAAACAGCCCGCGGTGTTACTACGACGGCGTAAATCCGGTTTTACGGTGTTTTTCGTGTTTCCAGATTTTAAATCATTAAGTTAGCATATCATATAGATATAGAACATGTGTTTAGTTGATTTTAAAAGTCAAGTTAGAAGGATTAACTTTTGTTTGCGAACAAGTTTAGAATTTACTAAACTATGTTCTAGTGATTACAAGTTTAAACCTTCGAATAAGATAGCTTTATATGTATGAATCGAATGATGTTATGAACATCATTAATACCTTAAGTTCCTTGGATAAACCTACTGGAAAAGAGAAAAATGGATCTAGCTTCAATGGATCCTTGGATGGCTCGAAATTCTTGAAGCAGAATCATGACACGAAAACAAGTTCAAGTAAGATCATCACTTAAAATAAGATTGTTATAGTTATAGAAATTGAACCAAAATTTGAATATGATTATTACCTTGTATTAGAATGATAACCTACTATAAGAAACAAAGATTTCTTGAGGTTGGATGATCACCTTACAAGATTGGAAGTGAGCTAGCAAACTTGAAAGTATTCTTGATTTTATGAAACTAGAACTTTTGGAATTTATGAAGAACACTTAGAACTTGAAGATAGAACTTGAGAGAGATCAATTAGATGAAGAAAATTGAAGAATGAAAGTTTTTGTAGGTGTTTTTGGTCGTTGGTGTATGGATTAGATATAAAGGATATGTTATTTTGTTTTCATGTAAATAAGTCATGAATGATTACTCATATTTTTGTAATTTTATGAGATATTTCATGCTAGTTACTAAATGATGGTTCCCACATGTGTTAGGTGACTCACATGGGCTGCTAAGAGCTGATCATTGGAGTGTATATACCAATAGTACATACATCTAAAAGCTGTGTATTGTACGAGTACAAATACGGGTGCATACAAGTAGAATTGTTGATGAAACTGAACGAGGATGTAATTGTAAGCATTTTTGTTAAGTAGAAGTATTTTGATAAGTGTCTTGAAGTCTTTCAAAAGTGTATGAATACATATTAAAACACTACATGTATATACATTTTAACTGAGTCGTTAAGTCATCGTTAGTCGTTACATGTAAATGTTGTTTTGAAACCTTTAGGTTAACGATCTTGTTAAATGTTGTTAACCCAATGTTTATAATATCAAAAGAGATTTTAAATTATTATATTATCATGATATTATGATGTACTAATATCTCTTAATATGATATATATACATTAAATGTCGTTACAACGATAATCGTTACATATATGTCTCGTTTCAAAATCATTAAGTTAGTAGTCTTGTTTTTACATATGTAGTTCATTGTTAATATAATTAATGATATGTTTACTTATCATAATATCATGTTAACTATATATATAACCATATATATGTCATCATATAGTTTTTACAAGTTTTAACGTTCGTGAATCACCGGTCAACTTGGGTGGTCAATTGTCTATATGAAACCTATTTCAATTAATCAAGTCTTAACAAGTTTGATTGCTTAACATGTTGGAAACATTTAATCATGTAAATATCAATCTCAATTAATATATATAAACATGGAAAAGTTCGGGTCACTACAGTAAGAACGGTGGTTGCATAGCATGGTCAGAGACAGGACCTTGTGCCAGACCAAAAAACTATAGGGTGATCTTTACTATTGCTCCTACAAAGGATAGTAACTGCATCCGACACGTTTTAGACCATGATCATCTGCATGTCATTAGACATTGCCTTAACCGTTACTTGTTCATCGCTTTCCATTACAACCGGGTGGTCATTTACGAAAAGATAATATACGGGACAAGTAGACTGGACGTGCGCTTTCCTAATACAAGGTTAGCAAGTAGGTGACATAAAACCACAAGTTTTGAGCTAAAATTTTAAAATCTGAAACACACAACCCACAAAAACAATTTTGCAAACACCGGTAAAGGGTTATTCCGGAAAACCTGTCTAGGGTAAAATCTAGCTTGAATTTTCAAAAGATCAAATATTTTCATAAAGATCCAATTTTCTAAATGATCTAAATTATTATAGTCATGTTGTACTGTAAACCATAACGTTACTATCATTGTTCATACCGCCGTATCAAAATCACTCATGTATAAAGTGTGAAGAATAAAGAAGTGATTAGTGTGAAGATTCAAGTTCTATATTGCTTGAGGACAAGCAACGCTCAAGTGTGGAAATATTTGATAATGCTAAAAATGAACATATATTTCATAGCATTATCCTTCCAGAAAGACAAGCTTTTAGTTGCAATTGTTCTATTTACAAGTGATTATCGTAATAAAAGGTGAAGACAAAAGGCAGAATTGACGATTTGAAGACGTAATTGACCAGAATGCTCAAAAGTACAAGTTATAATCCAAGTGTTTTAATTTATTAATGAATAACGTCTAAATATTGTGAAACGACCCGTCCATATTACTATAAACATAGTACGTTATTCATTGGTCCCATAGCGAGGTATTTGACCTCTATATGATACATTTTTAGAAAATATTGCATTCGTTTCATAAAAAGCACACCATTATTATACATAATGCATGTTTTAAACAAGTGGGCAATTATTTAAGGAATAAACCCCATATTACATAAATACTACACACGTGACATAACAGTCGAATATATTACATGACAAAGGTTTTATTGAAGGCAACATTTTTTAAACAAAAGCATGAGACTCCATGCACAGCTTGCTCAGATAATGCAACAGCGGAAGACTTTCTTAAGGACCTGAGAATAAACATGCTTAAACAGTCAACACAAAGGTTGGTGAGATATATAGGTTTAAAGCTAGCATCGATATAAATATAGACCACAAGATTTCATAGTTATAAACATTTTAATAAAAATATTCTATAAGTTATTGAGCGCTTCGGTAACCATACTTAACAAATAATGCGGCATATTCCCTTTATTATGAAATCTCCCTACACTGTACCAAGTGTAGTAAAAATGAAGTACTATACAACCGTTTACGATACTAGAGCGACTAGCCCGGTTGGGGTTGTCAAACCCGATAGATCTATCAATAGGATTCGCGCTTACATGTTCTGACAACATGTAAATATTAGTTACCAAGCTATTAGGGAAGATATGCAAGGTGGTACAACTCAACGTAGAATATATTTTAAGTACTTGTGTCCATAGCGTAAAACATAAAATGCATGTATTCTCATCCCAAAATATTATTAGAGTTTAAAAATGGGACTATATACTCATGGTAGTAAAAGTATTTTAATAATAAGTTTTCAACTTATTAAAAATATGGTCGTCGTCCTTGGATTTAAGAACCTATAACAATAATAATGATTCAGATAATAATACGACATATGAATAAAATAAAGCAAGTTCATAGAATACTTATATTAATTTTTAACATTTTCATGCTAGTAGACCTTTGTTAGTTGTCCTTTATTAGTAGTCCTTTGTTAGTAGTCCAAATATAGTCCAATAGTCCAATAGTCCAACAGTCCAATAATCGGTATGTATATATAATCTTAGAATTACCACACGGCGTATTGTATACGTATTGTTATAGACTCAATCATGACCCATGGTACGCGTATTGTCTTAGAATTAACCCAGACGTATTGTGTACATGGTGTCTTTCAATTTATCCGAACGTATTGTATACGTATTGTCATGGAACATACCAAGATTATTATATATATATGTGACGACCCGGAAATTTCCGACCAAATTTAAACTTAATCTTTAAATGAATTAATGTTTTCGACACAATAAGCAAAGTCTGTTAAGTTGAAATTAAAAAATTTGGAACTGTGTTCATGTAACCTTCGACTTTTCCGGACGATTCACGAACCACTATTTGTAAATAAGATATGTATATAAATATATGTATATATTTGAGATTAATATTTACATGATTAAATGTTTCCAACATGTTAAGCAATCAAACTTGTTAAGACTTGATTAATTAAAACATATTTGATGTAAACATTTGACCACCCAGTTTGTCCGACGATTCACGAACGTCATAATTTGTATATGACATGATATTATATATATGGACATATATATAGGTTTAACATTATAAATGATAATTAAGTATCTCATTAAGTATATATTAACAATGAACTATATACATAAAATGATACTACTAACTTAAGGGTTTCAAAACAATATATATATATATATATATATATATATATATATATATATATATATATATATATATATATATATATATATATATATATATATATATATATATATAACGATTATCGATGTAATAACGTCTTAATACTTATGTATCATATTAAGATATATTAATACACTATTTTAACATGATAAAATGATAATTTAGTATCTTATTAAGTATATTAATAATAGGTTAATTACATAAAACAAGATCGTTAACTTAAGGGTTTCGAAACAACACATACATGTAACGACTAACGATGAAATAACGACTTAATTAAAATGTATATATATGTATTGTATTAAGATATATTAATACACTTTTGAAAGACTTCAAGACATATATCAAAATACTTATACTTGACAAAGGTAGTTGTAATCGTATTCTCGTTCGTTTTCATCAAGAATTCTACTCGTATTCGTTTGGTATTTGTACTCGTATTATACCCAGCTTCTAGATGTACATACTATTGGTATATTCAATTCAATTATCAACTCTTAGCAGCCCTTAATGAGTTATCAAACATGTGGAAACCATTATTTAACAACTAGCATGACTTATGAGCAAGAAAACAAAAACTAGTAACCTTATATTGACTAAGCATTAGGCATTTTTTTCAAACAACACACACATCACATTTCTTTGATATTTTTCTTCATCTTAACTCTCTCTAAACACAAGAATGTCTCTACTTTAGTAACATTGATAATCTAGGTCAATCTAGCTTCAATTTCAATCAAAAAAACATCATCATTCAAGAACACATCAAGAACACTTCGAAAAATCCTTTCAAGTTTGCTAGATTACTTTCAATCTTGGAAATCCATTTCAAGTGATCATCCAACCTCAAGAAATCTTCATTTATATCAGTAGGTGTTCTTTCTAAATCAAGGTAATAATTATATTTAAGCTTTGATTAAAATTTATAAACATAATTATCTTAATTCAAGTAGTAATCTTACTTGAACTTGTTTTTCATGTCATGATTCAATTTCAAGAACTTTCAAGTCATCAGAGATTCTTTGAAGTTCTAGATCATTTCTCATCATTTCCAGTAGGTTTACCTACTATATTTGAGGTAGTAATGATATTCATAACATCGTTCGATTCTTACTTATATAACTATCTTATTCGAAGAAAATAACTTGTAATCACTAGAACATAGTTTAGTTAATTCTAAACTTGTTCGCAAACAAAGTTAATCCTTCTAACTTAACTTTTAAAAACAACTAAACACATGTTTTATATCTATATAATATGCTAACTCAATAATTTAAAACTTGGAAACACGAAGAACACCGTAAAACTGGACATACGCCGTCGTAGTAAAATCGGGGCTGTTTCGGGTTGGATAATTAAAAAAAAAACTATCTTAGACTTTGATTTTAAGATTTGTATTTTGGGAAAATAATATTTCATATAAACATGATAACATATCCAAAAATTATGGTTAAACTCAAAGTAGAAGTATGTTTTTCAAAATGGTCATCAAGATGTCGTTCTTTCGACGGAAATGACTACCTCTTTCAAATATAGACTTGTAACCTGTAACTCTAACTATAAACCACTACTTTATCAGTTTAGTTCTAAATACTAGAGTTCATTACGAAACCATAGCAATTTTAAACACTCAAAACCGATTTATAACGAAGAAGTTATGGGCAAAACAATATTGGGTAAAAATGGCTAAAATAGGCTACGAGATTTTTATACAAAATCGATACTAACCATATCCTAGCTAAATTTTCTTGTATTATACATGTATTCTAACATGTCATGAGTATTTCCTTGTAATATACTAGTCTCGATTTAATCCGAGACAATATCATGTAATCTTGATTAGTTAAGACAATAGTTACACAATACGTTGGATAAATCGAAAGACGCCACATACACAATACGTCGAGATTACTTCAAAGACAATAGTTGTATTGTGGGTCATGATTGAGTCTTATACAATACGTGTACACTATGTTTTGATTATTACAGGGTGATTGTAACGACCCTGAATTTTTCAACGTTTATTTATTAATAATTGTTATTATTAATACTTGTGATTAAACGAATGTATGCTATTACATTTACATGTTGCCATGATTGCCCGAACTTGACTTTAATTGCCCGAAACGTCTTTGTGACACCCGAAACTTCACGAATAATATTTTTAGGATATTATTTACATTCATGATTAGTTTTATTAATCATTTTAATTAACTAAGGTTTTTAGTTAATTACTTGGGCTTTATTTGGATTAACTTGTTATTAATTGGACTTGGGCTTGTTTAAAGTTAATGGACTCATGAAATAAGACTTATGAGCCCACCCTACCTTTTAAGTGGACTTATTAGCCCACTCTTCCACTTGTAAGTATCATTTTAAGATTGAACTAGTTAGTTAAAAGACTTAGAATCTTGTTAGCACCTTATCCCCATGCATGGTCACCCATTAACCACACTTTTGAAGCTTTACATGCTAGAGACCACCAAACAAAGCCCCCCCCCCCCCTTGAGAGCTGCTGCAGGCCGTGGCCTTTCATGGGAGAAAAGGGGATTTAAAATCTTTTTTACATTACTTGTTCACTTGCATTTTCTCTCTTTCTCATACACACTTCAACATACTTTCATTCTTCTCTCATTATTCTCTCTAAACTAGTAAGTAACAAGGATCTTTTTCTCCCTTTGTTCTTCATCAAAACCGTGGCCTTTCACCCCATTATCATCATCATCATTCTTTGTTTGTTTAAATCTTTTGTTACTTGTAGTTTGATTACTTGTTGTTGTTAGTTTGTTACATGTAATTGTTAGTTGTTCTTTACTAGCTACAAGATCAAACTTACTAGTTTGATTCTTCATAATATCTTGTATTTATCAAGAACACTCAAGAACATAACTTACTAGTTATGGTTCTACATATACTTTCTTAAAAGATTGCAAGTTAATGTGTTGATTAAACTCATACTTGAAGTTCATGAAGTAAACTTTAAAGTTTACTTTCTAAAGATCAAACTTTGGTTTGAATCTTTAAAGTATGAACAACCATGAACAAATTACATGTTTACTTAGTTTACTTCTTCTTGCACTTTACTTTTATGTAATTAGTTTAAATGGTCAAGTACTATAAGTTAGTCTTGATCTCATTAATCTTGAACTAAAAGTTAACCTTGAAAGTTCAAGAACACACAAATGAGTTTTCTTTAAATATAACTTTGTATACTTATGCTTGATCTGGACTTTTGAGTCTTGGATCTTCAAGATCTAACTAAGAACTATGTTCTAAACCTTAAGATCTTGATTAGTTAGCTTACTTTCAAGTTTATAGTTCAATATTAACTTTTAAAGTTCATGTAAGTGTTAGATCTAAGACCTGATGTAACTTTGGTTCATCAACTTCATATAACTCTTAAGTGAGTTGTGCTTCATGTCTTAGACTTGCACTTGGGTTATGATGGTCAAAACTTGGTAAAGATGATGTAGACACATCAATGAGTTGTACACTTGATGCTATATGCATCAAGGATGAGAACCGTGATGAACATCAAGCACCAAGACCACCGGAACTCACTTAAACTTACTGTTTCTGTCCAAACCCTACTGACCTTCTGTTTCTGTAACAGACCAGTAGACCTGGACTACTGAGACCATGATTTTTAGATATAACTTTTCGAGTAGATAACTTTTCATATAAGACTCGTCTTAATCCGAGTTACGGTTTAGGATTTATGGCCCTCCGATCGTCACTATGTCCTTTAACGTTGTGCAGAAATTTCTGACCTACTCGCACTTAGACCGTCGCCACGGTCAAACGAAGATGAGTTTGCTTCTGTAAATTTTATCACACTTAAAGGACTCATAGACGGAGCCATGGCCACTGGTATAACCTTATTTCAGTAAGGGTAGAGGCCGTGGTGACTGACTGAAGTCAGCCTTTGTTGTAAACTACTTTCATAAATGAAACTTACTTTACGCCTTTTGTTTGATGATGAATGATGATGACCCTTAAGACCTTATTTGCATACTTTTAAACCTATTAAGACGATTACTGACTTAGTACTATTTGACTTAGGTTGAGGACCTTTGGACCGATTACTTGCACACCTTTTCCGAGCCGACTTTACGACTACATTATCATTGTGAGTTATAGCATTCCCTTTTTACTTTAACTTATTTTGGGAACTGAGAATACATGCGGATTTTATGTTTTACATACTAGGCACGAGTACTTAAACTTTATATATGTGTGGGTTATATAACGGCAGAAACATTCCCTTTAGCTCGGTAACATTTAGTCATTGGTTTTTGAACCGTGAACGCGAATCTTAGATATGGATCCATAGTGTTTGACACCCCCACTCGGGCTAGTCGCGCTAGCATTTAACGAGTGTTTAATACTTAATAAACATACGCACTTGCCAAGTGTACTTTCAGGGGGTATAAATGTTAAGTTAGTTACCAAGTGCCCACGGTTAACATATACTTTATCATACTATTTTGAAACGCTCTTTGTAGCACTGAAATCTCGTGGCCTACCTTACATACTGTTATACTTAAACTATAGCTCACCAACCTTTGTGTTGACATTTTTAAGCTTGTTTTTCTTAGGTGCTTGAGGTTAGCTTCCGCTGTGTACTAGTCGTGCCGTAGACACCCGCTGCTTAGAGTTGCTATCGCATGAACTACTTTATTTTGCATTCAAACATTCGTACTTTCGAACTATGACTTGTAACAACCGTTGTGGTCACATACACTTATTATTTGCTTCTACTTATTGAAGCATGCTTTTGGATTGTAAAACATTCGATGTTGGTTTAGACATCACTTTATTATTGAATGCAAACTCTTTTTGAAAATGCATATAGTACTTAACCTTGTAATGATCCTGTTGTTGATGATTTGTACACGATGGTTTTGTACGGGCATCACATTTGGTATCAGAGCATTGGTTGTAGGGAATTAGGTTGTATTAGTGAGTCTAAGACCGACCCGAGTAGGATTCACTAATAGGACTAATCTACAACTTGCTAGTTTACTTGTTTCCGCTGAACTTACTGCATGCTACTGCTTGCTTTTACTGCTATATGCCGTATGTTACTACATGATTTCACTACTGTATGATATTACTTGCGTTCGATTGCATGCTACCTTCGTACGGATTGCTGTTATTGCCATGCTACTTACTGTTATACATGTTTTAAACTGTTGGCCAAATACGTGCTTGCTTTATGACTTACTGACATGGAAAATTTATTTTCCTTGTTCAGATGTCGGATGTACCACCTGCTAGCATTTTGGGTAGTTTAGACTCTTCAGCTACTCCACCTACCACCGTTGCTGATCCACCGATCCTGATACGCACGAGTGACCCCGGCGCTTCATCTTCCGGGACTAGCAGCCAGCCGCCTGCACCAGTGGCTGCTTATGATGGACACGTGAGCCCTACGGAGATTCCAGCTCCGTCTGCTCCTGGACCCTCGAAATCACAGCCCCGCATCGGTGGAGTCGAGATCCCCGCGGAGTTCGGGGAAGGGTCAGTCCGCAACCATATGCGCATGCCGTGCTGACGCACCCCAGATGGACGTTTAGTGCCGATTCAGCCAGGCAGACACAGAGAGATGTTGGCCGCCTTCGGACTGCCAGTTCAGCCACCCGTGCCACCACCGTATGATTCGGATGACTCATCATCCGCCGATTCTTCATCATATGATTCTTCATCAGACTCCAGTGACGACGAGGACCAGGCTGATATACCTATTCAGGCACCCTCCACCCCGCCGAAGAAGCGGTACCGTCCTGATGGTACCGTTATTCCAGGGGTGAATGGAGGTCGTGCTTTCACTGAAGCTTTTGGTCGGCGTCGGAGGGTTACTGCCCGTAAGCGGCTTGTGCCGTACCCTGCCGACCCACTCATAAGTTAGGCACCTCGTTACGTGCTGACTATTTCTGGAGCCGGGACATCTGCACCCCGCTTCGTGCGGTCTGTACCACCCGCTCCACCAGCACCATCCGCTCCACCGGCCCCACCTGCACCACCAGCACCGCCCGCCCCACCAGCTCCCACTGTCGAGGAATTGACAAGGGAGGTGGGAATCCTCCGAGCTCGGGTTACAGAGCTCGAGGAGCAGTTGGCTCAGGTTTTAGACATCCTACACCCACCTTCACCGTAGGACTTTTGTATTTAGATTTCATTATGTAATCTAGTTGTAGTTTCATATTTTACTTATGTATTGTACGAATCTATCATGATGTATGAAACTTATTATTAATGAATGGAAACTTTGTGATGTTACTTTTTGCACAAGTGTTCTATTTACGTTACTGTATGGTGTTTTGCGGTACTTGTATCAACTTGCGTTACTTAATTAACATGTGTTGTGCTGTTTACATATAGTATATTATCATATATTGAATGCTGGATTTTGACTTGAGTCAAAATGTTTGTATAGAACACCATGGCTAACGGTCGATCCACACCTACTGCTGCTCAAATTGAAGAGATGATCTAAGAACGGGTAGCCGCGGCCCTAGCAGAAAGAAACCTCCAAGCTCCACCGCCACCACCACCAGTTATCCCACCCGTTCGAAATGGGTGTACTTACAAGGAATTCCAGAGCTGCAAACTGCATAACTTCAGTGGAACCGAGGGACCGGTTGGTCTCATCAGATGGTTCGAGAAACTTGAATCTGTATTTCGAGTTAGCAACTGTTCGGAGGACAACAAGACCAAGTTTGCTTCGTGCACGCTATCTGACGGCGCGATAACGTGGTGGAACACGTTAGCTCAAGCAAAAGGCATTGATGAGGCGTATGCTACGCCATGGGAGGAATTCAAAGCGGCTATGATTGAGGAGTATTGTCCGAGGACCAAAATACAAAAGATGGAGATGGAATTCATGCAGTTAAAGGCCGTTAGGAACGACCTTGATAGTTACAACGGGAGATTTTTGGAATTAGCCCTGATGTGTCCGATAATGGTCACCCCAGAATTCAAGCGAATGGAGAGATACTTCTGGGGACTCCCTAAGAGCATTAAGGGAAACGTCACCTCATCCAAACCACTAAATGTCCCAGAAGCGATGCGCATGGCGCATACTTTAATGAATCAAATAACTATCGATGAACCGGAGAAAACTAAGTCTGAAGCGGGTACTAGCGAGAAGCGCAAATGGGATAACCACAACAACAACAATAACAACAACAGGGGAAGAAACTATGAACAGAACCCGGCGAAACGACATGAGGGTTTCAGAGGAAACAACAACGGTGGAAACCCCAACCCCAACAACAACACCAACTCCAACCCTAACTACAAAGGAACCTTACCACAGTGCAAGAGGTATTACAAACACCACACTGAGTATTGCAATGTTGTCTGCGAGAAGTGCCAACCGGCTGGGCATATCGGGAAAGACTGCAAGGTCACCACTTTGAATGGGAAGCCGAACACCAATGGACCGAAGAAGTGCTACGAATGCGGGCAGACGGGCCATTTCAGAAATGCGTACCCAAACAAGCGAAAATACGGTGGACCACCCCGTGGTAGAGCTTTTAATGTTAATGCAAGGGATGCACGCGATAACCCGGACTTGGTGACAGGTATATTCACAATCAACAATCTTTTAGCTTCTGTCTTGTTTGATACTGGTGCGGATAGAAGTTATGTATGTAGACATTTTTGCGATAAGATTAATTGGTCATTAGTCCCGTTAAAAGAGAGTATGCTTGTCGAGGTCGCCAATGGAAAACTTGAAAAGGTTGACCATATTAGTCGTGGAGCTATTATCAACATAGCTGGTGCAGATTTCGAAATTGATTTGATACCAATCAAACTGGAAAGTTTTGACGTGATCGTCGGTATGGATTGGTTGAGCAAGATAAAGGACGATCTTATTTGTGGAGATAAAGCACTTCGTATACCACAAGGAGATGGCGAACCACTGGTTATCTACGAAGAGAGATGTACCTCAAAGTTGAACCTCATTAGTTGCGTGAAGGCGCAAAAGATTATGAAGAAGGGACGTTTTGCTGTCCTAGCACATGTGAAAGCAGTGGGAACTGAGGTGAAGAGCGTGAACGACGTTCGAATTATGAACGAATTTTCCGATGTCTTCCCGGAGGAATTGCCTGGATTGCCGTCGCACAGAGCAGTAGAGTTTCAGATTGATTTAGTGCCAGGAGCTGCACCTGTAGCTCGCGCACCTTATAGAGTCGCACCTTCCGAGATGCAAGAATTACAGAGTCAACTACAAGAACTACTTGACCGTGGATTTATCCAACCAAGCTTCTCGCCTTGGGGCGCACCTGTGTTGTTTGTGAAGAAGAATGATGGATCCTTCCGTATGTGTATCGACTACCGTGAACTCAACAAATTGACAATCAAGAATCGGTATCCTCTTCCACGAATTGACGACCTTTTTGATCAACTACAAGGATCGAGTGTCTACTCAAAGATCGATTTGCGATCCGGTTATCACCAGTTGAGGGTAAAGGAAAGTGACGTGATGAAAACTGCATTCAGGACCCGTTATGGTCATTATGAGTTCCTCGTGATACCATTCGGATTGACAAATGCACCTGCCGTATTCATGGATCTTATGAATCGTGTGTGCAAGCCTTACTTGGATAAGTTTGTTATATTCTTCATAGATGATATCCTCGTCTACTCTAAGAGTGAAGAAGAACATGAGCAACACCTCCGATTAGTACTTGAACTCTTGAGGTAAGAGCAACTTTACGCCAAATTCTCCAAGTGCGAATTTTGGTTGAAGAAAGTCCAGTTTCTGGGTCATGTTGTGAGCGAACAGGGTATCAAAATTGACCCCGCCAAGATTGAAGCTATCAGCAAGTGGGAGACCCCCACTACTCCGACTCATATTTGCCAATTCCTAGGTCTCGTCGGTTATTACCGAAGGTTTATCGAAGGATTTTCTATGATTGCACGTCCTTTGACCGCGCTGACTCACAAGGGCAAGAAGTTCATTTGGGAAACCGCACATGAATCAGCATTCCAAACTTTGAAGAAGAAGTTGACCACTGCACCTATCCTATCACTTCCTGAAGGCAGTGACGACTTTGTTGTTTATTGTGATGCATCGAAGAGTGGCTTTGGTTGTGTACTGATGCAACGATCAAAGGTTATTTCCTATGCCTCCCGTCAATTGAAGATTCACGAGCGGAACTACACTACTCATGATCTTGAACTTGGAGCCGTTGTCTTTACGTTCAAATTGTGGAGACACTATTTGTATAGAACTAAGAGCACTATCTTCACTGATCACAAGAGTCTCCAGCACATCTTTGATCAGAAGTAATTGAATATGAGACAGCGTCGATGGATCGAGACGCTCAACGACTACAATTGTGAACTCCGTTATCACCCTGGCAAGGCCAATGTTGTAGCTGACGCTTTAAGCCGAAAGGAGAGGACGGCACCTCTTCGTGTTAGGGCTCTGAACATCACCATCCATTTGAATCTCAATAGTCAGATCAGAGTAGCCCATGATGAGGCTCTCAAGGAGGAGAACATAGCTCATGAACATTTGAACATACTTGTCTCTCGATTCGAGGTTAGGGAGTCTGGACTCCGATGTTATGCCGGAAGAATTTGGGTACCTCTTTATGGAGATCTACGAAACCTGATACTTGATGAAACACACAAATCGAGATATTCGATCCACCGTGGAGCGGGAAAAATGTACCACGACCTTAAAGAACAGTATTGGTGGCCGAATCTTAATAAGGACGTTGCAACTTATGTTGGTAAGTATTTGACTTGCTCAAAGGTTAAAGCCGAGCATCAGAGACCTTCTGGTTTACTTCAACAACCGGAAATACCACAATGGAAGTGGGAAAGGATCACAATGGATTTCATTACTAAACTGCCGAAGACGGTGGGCGGATACGATACCATCTGGGTTATCGTTGACCGCCTTACCAAGTCTGCACACTTTCTAGCGATGAAGGAAACAGATACAATGGAGAGACTTGCTTAGTTATACATCAAGGAGGTTGTATCTCGTCATGGTGTACCTTTATCGATCATCTCCGATCGCGATCCCCGTTTTGCCTCTAGATTTTGGCGTTCTTTGCAAGAAGCCATGAGAACTCATCTTGACATGAGTACTGCTTATCATCCTCAGACTGACGGGCAAAGTGAATGAACGATTCAGACATTGGAAGACATGTTGCGTGCATGTGTCATTGATTTTGGAAAAGCTTGGGAAAGGCATTTGCCGTTAGCCGAATTTTCGTACAACAACAGTTATCACTCGAGCATTAATGCTGCACCTTTTGAAGCATTGTATGGCCGTAAGTGTCGATCTCCTATTTGTTGGGCCAATGTAGGCGAAAAGCAAATCACCGGACCCGTGGTAGTCCACGAAACAACGGAGAAGATTGCTCAGATTCAAGCTAGACTTAAGACTGCCCGCGATCGCCAAAAGAGTTATGCCGATCTTAAACGTAAGGACTTTGAATTCAACGTTGGTGATCGTGTAATGTTAAAGGTTGCACTTGGAAAGGTGTGGTCCGTTTTGGAAAACGTGGAAAGTTAAACCCACGATACATTGGTCCTTTTGAAATCTTAGAACGTGTTGGACCCGTTGCTTACCGTTTAGATCTACCAGCACAATTGAGCTCGGTTCATCCTACCTTCCATGTGTCAAACTTGAAGAAGTGTCTTGCTGCACCTGAACTTATCATACCATTGGAAGAACTTACGATTGACGATAAACTCCACTTTGTGGAAGAACCTGTTGAAATTATGGATCGTGAGATCAAAACTTTGAAACGCAACAAGATTCCGATCGTCCAAGTACGATGGAATGCCAAACGAGGACCTGAATTTACTTGGGAGCGAGAGGATCAAATGATGCGAAAGTATCCTCACCTTTTCCCGACTCCTCCATCTACCTCAGCTTAAATTTCGGGACGAAATTTTCTTTAACAGATGGGTAATGTAACGACCCTGGATTTTTCAACGTTTATTTATTAATAATTGTTATTATTAATACTTGTGATTAAACGAACGTATGCTATTACATTTACATGTTGCCATGATTGCCCGAACTTGACTTTAATTGCCCGAAACGTCTTTGTGACACCCGAAACTTCACGAATAATATTTTTAGGATATTATTTACATTCATGATTAGTTTTATTAATCATTTTAATTAACTAAGGTTTTTAGTTAATTACTTGGGCTTTATTTGGATTAACTTATTATTAATTGGACTTGGGCTTGTTTAAAGTTAATGGACTCATGAAATAAGAATTATGAGCCCACCCTACCTTTTAAGTGGACTTATTAGCCCACTCTTCCACTTGTAAGTATCATTTTAAGATTGAACTAGTTAGTTAAAAGACTTAGAATCTTGTTAGCACCTTATCCCCATGCATGGCCACCCATTAACCACACTTTTGAAGCTTTACATGCTAGAGACCACCAAACAAAGCCCTCCCCCCCTTAAGAGCTGCTACAGGCCGTGGCCTTTCATGGGAGAAAAGGGGATTCAAAATCTTTTTTACATTACTTGTTCACTTGCATTTTCTCTCTTTCTCATACACACTTCAACATACTTTCATTCTTCTCTCATTATTCTCTCTAAACTAGTAAGTAACAAGGCTCTTTTTCTCCCTTTGTTCTTCATCAAAACCGTGGCCTTTCACCCCATTATCATCATCATTCTTTGTTTGTTTAAATCTTTTGTTACTTGTAGTTTGATTACTCGTTGTTGTTAGTTTGTTACATGTAATTGTTAGTTGTTCTTTACTAGCTACAAGATCAAACTTACTAGTTTGATTCTTCATAATATCTTGTATTTATCAAGAACACTCAAGAACATAACTTACTAGTTATGGTTCTACATATATTTTCTTAAAAGATTGCAAGTTCATGTGTTGATTAAACTCATACTTGAAGTTCATGAAGTAAACTTTAAAGTTTACTTTCTAAAGATCAAACTTTGGTTTGAATCTTTAAAGTATGAACAACCATGAACAAATTACATGTTTACTTAGTTTACTTCTTCTTGCACTTTACTTTCATGTAATTAGTTTAAATGGTCAAGTACTACAAGTTAGTCTTGATCTCATTAATCTTGAACTAAAAGTTAACCTTGAAAGTTCAAGAACACACAAATGAGTTTTCTTCAAATATAACTTTGTATACTTATGCTTGATCTAGACTTTTGAGTCTTGGATCTTCAAGATCTAACTAAGAACTATATTCTACACCTTAAGATCTTGATTAGTTAGCTTACTTTCAAGTTTATAGTTCAATATTAACTTTTAAAGTTCATGTAAGTGTTAGATCTAAGACCTTGATGTAACTTTGGTTCATCAACTTCATATAACTCTTAAGTGAGTTGTGCTTCATGTCTTAGACTTGCACTTGGGTTATGATGGTCAAAACTTGGTAAAGATGATGTAGACACATCAATGCATTGTACACTTGATGCTATATGCAACAAGGATGAGAACCGTGATGAACA
Source organism: Rutidosis leptorrhynchoides (assembly GCF_046630445.1). NCBI lineage: Eukaryota > Viridiplantae > Streptophyta > Magnoliopsida > Asterales > Asteraceae > Rutidosis > Rutidosis leptorrhynchoides. Next base: position 143,566,216 of record NC_092343.1, read on the forward strand.
TCAAGCACCAAGACCACCGGAACTCACTTAAACTTACTGTTTCTGTCCAAACCCTACTGACCTGCTGTTTCTGTAACAGACCAGTAGACCTAGGCTACTGAGACCATGATTTTTAGATAGAAATTTTTGAGTAGATAACTTTTCATATAAGACTCGTCTTAATCCGAGTTATGGTTTAGGATTTATGGCCCTCCGATCGTCACTATGTCCTTTAACGTTGTGCAGAAATTTCTGACCTACTCGCACTTAGACCGTCGCCACGGTCAAACGAAGACGAGTTTGCTTCTGTAAATTTTACCACACATAAAGGACTCATAGACGGAGCCATGGCCACTGGTCTCACCTTATTTTAGTAAGGGTAGAGGCCGTGGTGACTGACTGAAATCAGCCTTTGTTGTAAACTACTTTCATAAACGAAACTTACTTTACGCCTTTTGTTTGATGATGAATGATGATGACCCTTAAGACCTTATTTGCATACTTTTAAACCTATTAATATGATTTACTGACTTAGTACTTTTTGACTTAGGTTGAGGACCTTCGGACCGATTACTTGCACACCTTTTCCGAACCGACTTTACGACTACATTATCATTGTGAGTTATAGCATTCCCTTTTTACTTTAACTTATTTTGGGAACTGAGAATACATGCGGATTTTATGTTTTACATACTAGGCACGAGTACTTAAACTTTATATATATGTGGGTTATATAACGGCAGAAACATTCCCTTTAGCTCGGTAACGTTTAGTCATTGGTTTTTGAACCGTGAACGCGAATCTTAGATATGGATCCATAGGGTGTGACACCCCCACTCGGGCTAGTCGCGCTAGCATTTAACGAGTGTTTAATACTTCGTAAACATACGCACTTGCCAAGTGTACTTTCAGGGGGTATAAATGTTAAGTTAGTTACCAAGTGCCCACAGTTAACATATACCTTATCAGACTGTTTTGAAACGCTCTTTGTAGCACTGAAATCTCGTGGCCTACCTTACATACTGTTATACTTAAACTATAGCTCACCAACCTTTGTGTTGACATTTTTAAGCATGTTTTTCTCAGGTGTTTGAGGTTAGCTTCCGCTGTGTACTAGTCGTGCCGTAGACACCCGCTTCTTAGAGTTGCTATCGCATGAACTACTTTATTTTGCATTCAAACATTCGTACTTTCGAACTATGACTTGTAACGACCGTTGTGGTCACATACACTTATTATTTGCTTCTACTTAGTGAAGCATGCTTTTGGATTGTAAAACATTCGATGTTGGTTTAGACATCACTTTATTATTGAATGCAAACTCTTTTTGAAAACACATATAGTACTTAACCTTGTAATGATCCTGTTGTTGATGATTCGTACACGATGGTTTTGTACCGGGCATCACAGTGATATTTTGAACTATATATGTACTACTAACATTGGACTACTAATTGTGGACTACTAACATTGGACTACTAATTGTGGACTACTAACTATTGGACTGCTAACTTGACAACTTAAATCATCAAAACGTAAATAAAAATACGATGTGAATGTATTTCTATCATACTTTTATATATGTATATATTTGTTATAGGTTCGTGAATCGATCCGTGGCTAAGTCTGATTTTCGACGAATTGAAAATTTGTGAAAGTGAGTTTCATTATTCCCTTTTTACATATATTTTTGGGCTGAGAATACATGCGCTGTTTTATAAACTATTTTACGAAATGGACACAAGTACTTAAACTATATTCTATGGTTGGATTACGAATACCGAATATCGCCCCTTGTTAGCTTGGTAGCCTAAGAATTAGGGAAATGACCCCTAATTGACGTGAATCCTAAAGATAGATCTATGGACCTTGACACGTCCCATTCGGGTTACGAATGCTTTAGTACTTCGATTGATATATACTGATTGTGATGGCCGGTATATAGCATGTAGATTGTGAAATGCCTGTATACGGGGGATATTCTATATGCATCCTGTTAGTTCGGTTACCAAGTGTTCACCATATGAATGATTTTATCTTTATGCAGATTGCGAAATGCATGTATAATGATTATGGAAATGAAAATGAAAATGAAAATCTTATGGTCTATTAAATTGTTAGAAATGGTTATTTATGATAAACTAATGAAGTCACCAACCTTTTGGTTGACTCTTTTAAGCATGTTTATTCTCAGGTATGAAAGAAATCTTCAGCTGTACATTTGCCCAATTTAAAGATATTACTTGGAGTCATTCATGACATATTTCAAAAGACATTGCATTCGAGTTGTTGAGTTCAACAAGATTATATTAAAGTAAATGACAGATTAAGTCATTTATAGTCTGATTATATTGTGAAATGGTTTGTATATTTGTCAACTATCGTTGTAATGAAAGTTGTCTTTTAAAAATGAATGCAATGTTTGTAAAACGTATCATATAGAGGTCAATACCTCGCAATGGGACCAAATGTTATTGTATTCGTCCATATGGATTTGGACGGGCCATTACAGTTGGTATCAGAGCGTTGGTCTTAGTGAACCAGGTCTTGCATTAGTGTGTCTAACTGATAAGTTGTTATGATGCATTAATGAGTCTGGACTTCGACCGTGTCTGCATGTCAAAAGTTTTGCTTATCATCTCTTGTCGAGAATTACCTGCTTAACATTCTTAGTCTAGACACATCTTACTACATTGATTGCATGATTAGTGTATATACAAAATTCATATCTTAGCGTATCTGTTACTATAAACTTTGTCTGACAGCTTTCGAAAATTCCTCCGTAATTTGCGGAATCCTTTGTACTCTATATAGGTATTCTATGCAAATAGAATATCATCCGATATCCGAAAATAATTTCATATCCAAAATCCTTTATCTAATCATGCAAGATGAATCCTGTAACTAGTTCGAGTTCTTCAGAATCTGACAGCTATTCCGATATGGATTTCTACCTGAGCTCCGAAAGCAGTGTAACCGGAATGGATCAACCAATCAGCCATCACCAATTCTGGATGAATTGGGGATGGGTTCATAGTAGACTTAATCAGTGGAGACAAGAAGAAGGCGGTCCCTTCCATCCACCAAATTTCCCTCTTGGCGAAGAACCTGAAGCACTTACTGGCGAACCTGTCCGAAACACCATCTTCACCCTCATTTCCAGAATAGCTCGCAACGATTACGTAATATCTACTATTCTAAACCTTATTCATCCGCTCATTCCAACCACCAATCATCCCGGAGTAATAGAAGAAGTCAACGAACTTCGCGATCGAGTAATCAATCTGGAGAATATGGTGCACAACTTACAAGCACCAGCAACACCACCGGCATCACCAGTACCCCCATAAACAGCACCTGTATCACCAGCAGTCTCACCATCATCAACAACACCGGTAGTACCACAAGCTCCACAAGTTCCATAACCACCGCATATATCAACACATCAATCACCAATAAGAATATTATACTATCGAGTTATGAAATATTAACTCATTATTTCCAAAGAGTTTATATATATATTTTAAATATATATGAATTTTGAAACTATATTATATCTTTTCATACTAAGCTGTTACGTATGAATTTTGAAGGGCAAATACTACTCGATTAATTCACATTACTAAAATGCCATGATATACATCCTTCGTTAACAATCTAAATCTCTGCATCACCTCAAAGAATTCTATCCCCTAATAAACCAAGTGTATTATTCAATTAGGTTTGATTTTACCTTTTCATTTCAGTTGTACCTGAAACCTTCTAGAAAATATCATTCGTACCTTGCGAAATTCACAAGAATTCCATGAACACCAACATCTTCCACCAAGAAATATTTAAGTTCACAATTAATATGTTACACTGTACACTCTTCAATTATTCGATATTCATTATCTATACTCACTACTTTCACAACGATATATTCTTCCATAGAAATCAGAATAACCATTTTCATTCATATTCAATTACATATTCTGATTTTGACAGATCAGAATCCAAGTCAAGATATAACAGATAGCATCACTCTTAGATCCTTACATCTTTCAAAACCATACTTTGAATTCAAAACTGTGCTAGAACATCACTCTTATTCATAAAACTCATAAATATATTCATTCAAAATCCTGAATGATTTCATCTTGAACATCATATGTATATTGACGATTACAACCTGCATTCAAACCCTTTATGATTCTTGAAAATACCCCAACTACTTATCAATCGAGAAGATGAACCAACTACACATTATCGACAGAAAGAAAGAGTTATACTTATAGTCATACACCTGGAAAGCTCTCTAAACCTAAGTAAGACTTTAACACGTATCCGTGATAAATCCTTCAGCATTATTATTACTGAAAATAATTTTGCAATTCCTTTTCAAGTATCTAGTTTTGTCACACCTTCAGCAAGACAACTTTGACGTTTCATTGGAGAAACCTTAATTAAACCATGATATATACGATTGCCTTTCTATCGTTGTTACAGGGGAACCTTTTATGTTCCACCATATTAGCAGTAAACGTACCAGCGACTCCGTTACTTTTCAACTTAAATCCCTCTGAAATATCACTATCATTATTCATTGAAATCTATCATATACTCATCAACGTCTTGTAACGATAACTGTCAAACCACATACCGGGAAGCATCAATCATTATTTCGAATTTTGCAACATTTCTACGTCAACTTTTATATACCTACATATGACGTCTATCTCCTGGACTTACGTACTCCAATTCTGGAATTCTGAAAAGCACCCCAACCTGCGAATTAGTTCTTTGAGTTTTGAAAATGCTGAAGAAGCAGCAAAAACTGTAAACGACCTTAACAGTTAAAAGTTTGACAATAAAGAATAGAGTGTTGGAAACGCTCAACAGAAAATTGATACTAGAAAGCGGATTAAGCAAAACTATGAAGGAGACGGTGAACAAATCATAAGGACTAAACTTGTACATAAAGAATCCAGATGATTCTGTATCTGATGAAATCTTTAGTGAATATCTTGCTCCTTACTTATTGTATATTCTTGAGAAAGAATTTTCCTCATCAACCTTCGATCTTAGAAATTCCAAAAATATCATCATAAATATCCTGGATATTTCTGAAGATATTTTCATAAATATTCTTGTCCAAAATTATTTATCTCTTCGTGCTATCCGTATTACATCTTATAGGAAACTGTTTTAGTTTCTAAATTTCTATACACTCCAAGTTTAAATTAAGAATGTTTTTGAAGTAATGTTGGAAATTGAAGCATGAGTTAGTATAATATAATGACGCCTGATCAACGTAGTTATATTAAAGTAAGTCATGTTGAGTTTCTAATGGAACGTGATGATTCACAGATTATACCGTTATCATGTACCATGTTACACGATTCTTTCATTCTATTTAACCTCTAAACATATCAAGAACATATTTTCTTGATAGTTCTATCTTTTCCGTGACACCGGTATTTTACCAAATTAAATCGTGCTATTATAGCTCCTTTCTGCTTAAAACATTAGATATGTACTATTAGGGTGATATTTTGAACTATATATGTACTACTAACATTGGACTACTAATTGTGGACTACTAACATTGGACTACTAATTGTGGACTACTAACTATTGGACTGCTAACTTGACGACTTAAATCATCAAAACATAAATAAAAATATGATGTGAATGTATTTCTATCATACTTTTATATATGTATATATTTGTTATAGGTTCGTGAATCGATCCGTGGCTAAGTCTGATTTTCGACGAATTAAAAATTTGTGAAAGTGAGTTTCATTATTCACTTTTTACATATATTTTTGGGCTGAGAATACATGCGCTGTTTTATAAACTGTTTTACGAAATGGACACAAGTACTTAAACTATATTCTATGGTTGGATTACGAATACCGAATATCGCCCCTTGTTAGTTTGGTAGCCTAAGAATTAGGGAAATGACCCCTAATTGACGTGAATCTTAAAGATAGATCTATGGACCTTGACACGTCCCATTCGGGTTATGAATGCTTTATTACTTCGATTGATATATACTGATTGCGACGGCCGGTATATAGCATGCAGATTGCGAAATGCCTGTATGCGGGGGATATTCTATATGCATCCTGTTAGTTCGGTTACCAAGTGTTCACCATATGAATGATTTTATCTTTATACAGATTGTGAAATGCCTGTATAATGATTATGGAAATGAAAATGAAAACAAAAATCTTGTGGTCTATTAAATTGTTAGAAATGAATATTTATGATAAACTAATGAACTCACCAACCTTTTAGTTGACACTTTTAAGCATGCTTATTCTCAGGTATGAAAGAAATCTTTCGCTGTGCATTTGCCCAATTTAAAGATATTACTTGGAGTCATTCATGACATATTTCAAAAGACGTTGCATTCGAGTCGTTGAGTTCAACAAGATTATATTAAAGTAAATGACAGATTAAGTCATTTATAGTCTGATTATATTGTGAAATGATATGTATATTTGTCAACTATCGTTGTAATGAAAGTTGTCTTTTAAAAACGAATGCAATGTTTGTAAAACGTATCATATAGAGCACAATACCTCGCAATTAGACCAAATGTTATTGTATTCGTCCATATGGATTTGGACGGGCCATTACAATATATACAATCTCGGAATTAACCAAGATTATAATATTTTGTTATACTAATGATAACATGTAAAAATATATATAGGATATAGGAAAAGTTAGCAAGGATATGGTTAATATAGTTTTTACAAGATAAATTTTGTCCATATAAAGTTAATTTTAGCAAATTTTGTTTTGCTAGCCAAATATTAATTACAACTCCGTTTAAAGTGAATCAAATTGCTATGGATTCCTCAAGAAGTTAATTTTTCAAAACCAATTCGAAAAGTTCACCCCAAGTAGTAATTTTTAGAGTTTTACCCTCTTTTTGTGCCGGTGGTCAGATTTGGAAGAATCCCGGCATCCACACGATATATGATTTTTGATAAAATACTTCCACTTTGTCTAAAATCATGAAAAAATTACTGGAAGTCTTAATTACATATATTAACATATTTCCAAAGTCTTAGCCTAGAACTCAAAGTCTAAGATAGGTTTTTAATTCCCAACCCAAAACAGCCCGCTTTTTACCGAATGGAGATTAAACGATATATGTTAAGTTTCAAGGTGTTCTTCATATGTACAAGGTATAAGTTCTTATATTAACTTAATATAACATCATAATACATATAAATAAGTGTTATTAGAGTTAATCTAGAAAGATTAGATTAGTTTTTCAAACAAGTTTAGAATCAACTAAACTATGTTCTAGTTTATAAACTCTTATATAGATAGCTATAAACATATGTATTGAACAAGAGTTGAAGTAGAGTATTTATCTCAAGTTTAGAATGTAAAGTTGCTAGAAAGAAGTAGTAGAAAAAAAAAATGAGAGAGTTCCTGCAAGTGTGTGTGAAAATTGTAAGTAAAATTTGGATAATGTATGTGTAAAAATGAGTTAGAAATGGTGCTTATTTATAGGCTCATAAATTTGGTTTTTAGTTAAAAATATCTAAGATAAGTTAAAAACCATTAGGTCATGCATGAAATAATACATCAATAATTGTAGATTACTATTCGTATATACCAATAGTAAATACTTCTAGAAGCTACATATAATACCCGTATAAATACAGTATAAATATGTAATTTTAGATTTCTATTGGTATATACTAATAGTAAATACTTCTAGAAGCTCTGTATAATACGTGTATAAATACCGTATAAATACTGTATAAATACCGTATAAATACCGTATAAATATGAGTAGAATTCTTGAGAAAAATGAACGGAAATATGAATATAGCTATCCCTTATCTGTATTTGTATATTATTAAGTGTATTCGATACTTTTAAGGATGTATTTATACTCATAATACATTGTATGTAAATACATTTTAACATAAGTTAATTACGTTATTTAAAAAGTAACATATATATTGTCCGAAAACTCTTTAAATTAATAGTATGAAAATGAATATATAATACCTTGTTAATATACTTAATGAGATATTTAATTATCATACTTTCAAGTTATATATATATATATATATATATATATATATATATATATATATATATATATATATATATATATATATATATATAAGTTATGACGTTCGTGAATCGTAGGAATAAAAGGGTGACCAAAAGCTTGTGTAAAACTCTTTCCGGAGGTTCAAGACTTATTAAAATTCATTGCTTATCAAATCGGAATTATTAAATCAGGTAGATAGTATAATCAAGTAGTCAAAAAAATTCGGGTCATCATAGTACCTACCCGTTAAAGAAATTTCGTCCCGAAATTTGATAGAGGTTGTAATGGCTGATAATAAGAATGTTTTCATGACGAATATGAGTTGATAAATAGAGTTTTATCATCATTGAGTAATATGGATAAAATAATTCGATTACTCGAGGCATATGAGAGAAGCTATCGCAAAGTGTGAAATAAAGAAATAGGGATTCATCTTAACTTTTGACGTAGTCACGGTGGATTTCTGGAATTTAAGGAATTTAAAGAAAATCTTCGTAATCTATATAAGATCTGATTCTTTGAGATTTAAGAAAATTAGGATCCTCTTTAATTAAATGCGATAATCTGCCTTGATTGCTCTGTCTGATATTTCCACTATAAATTAACCTCTTCAGTTCCATTATTTTTCACTACTCCTATATTTCTCTTCCTCAATTTTTACTTCTAAAAGATTGTGAAAATGCTCAATCCAGCTCTGGTTCTTGACATTATTCTGACTATTGCCACAATCATCCTTCTTTTTTAACTGCCACCGGAGGAATATGTTTACTTCTACTATGCTCTAGGGATTATTGTTTTTATCATTCTCCCGTGTCTTTATATCGCTATACGTATTGATATACACGGTTTGTAATCTCTATGTTGTTGTCGTGTTTATATTTTCCTTTAATTTTCGGAGTTCCATGCTTTTGTTTTCTCTTCTCGACTTTAAGTAAAGCAGGTAATAGTCCAGAATTCATAGGTATGAAATTCGAAATGAACATAACTAATATTCTAAGGAAAAAATTGTAATAGCACGATCTGATTTGTTAAATTACCAGAAATCACGGAAAAGATAGAAATATCAAGAAAATATTTTCTTGGTATGTTTAGAGGTTAAATAGAATGAAAGAATCGTGTTACATGGCACATGATTAGGGTATGATATGTGAATCATCACGTTCCATTAGAAATTTTGCATGACTTACTGTAATATAACTACGTTGATCAGGCGTCATTATATTATACTAACTCATGCTTCAATTCCCAACACTATTTCAAAAACATTCATAATTTAAACTCGATTTTTACAGAATGTAGAAACTAAATTAGTTTCCTTTATGAAGTATTACAGATAGCAAGAAGAGATAAATAATTTCGGACAAGGATAGTCATGGAGATATCTTCAGAAATATCGATGATATTTACAATGAAAGATACGACGATATCTTAGAATATCTAAAGTTGAAGGATAATGAGGAAAATTCTTTCGTAAGGGTTTAGAATGCGTAGAGAGATCTTTTGTGATTTCCATTAGAAATCGAATATCTAGATTCTTTAGGTATAGGTTTAGTTCTTGTGATTTGTCCACAGCCTCCTTCACGATTGGCTCAATCCGCTTTTCTGAGCTTTTCCACCACATCATTTTTTTATCATCAAACTTTTGACTGTTAAGGTCGTTTATAGTTTTTGCTGCTTCTTCAATATTTTCAAAATTCAGAGAACTAGTTCGCAGGTTGGGGTACTTTTCAGAATTCCAGAATTGAAGTACGTAAGTTCAGGAGATAGATGTTATATGTATATATATAACTGTTGACGTAGAAACGCTGCGAAATTGGAGAATAATGATTGATGCTTCCCGATATTTGGTATGACAATTGTCGTTACATGATGTAGATGAGTACATAATAGGGTTTCAATGAATGAATATCGTGATTTTTTGGAGAGACTTATGCCAAAGAGTAATGAAGTTGCTGATACGTTTACTGTTAATATGGTGGAATATAAAAGGTTCCCCGGTAACAAAAGCAAAAAGGCAAACGTATATATCAAGATTATAATAAGGCTAATCCAAACGAGAAGTCGAAGTTGACTTGTTGGAAGTGTGGTAAAACTGAATACTTTGAAAAAGGATTGTAAGGTTATTTTTGGTAATAACAATGTCAAAAGATCTAGCACAGATACGTGTTAGGCTATTATTTAGTTACGAGAGTTTTCCAGGTGTATGAATATATGTGTAAATCTTTTTCGTAGATAATGTGTGGTTGGTTCATCCTCTTGATTGTTCATCAGTTGAAGTGTTTTCAAGAATCATGAAGGGTTTGAACGCAGGTTGTAATCATCAATATACACATGATGTTCAAGATGAAATCATTTAGGATTTTGAATGAAATGAATATATTTCTGGGTTTTATGAATAAGAGTGACGTTCTATTACAATTTTGAATTCAAAGTATGGTTTTGAAAGATGTAAGGATCTGAGAGTGATGTTATCTGTTATATCTTGACTTGAATTCAGATCTGTCAAAATCAGAATATGTAATTGAATTTGGATGGGAATGGTTGTTCTGATTTCTATGGAAGAATATATCGTTGTGGAAGTAGTGAGTATAGATAATGATTATCGAATAATTGAAGAGTATACAGTGTAACATATTAATAGTGAACTTAAATATTTCTCAGGTATTACCTACCCGTTAAAAAAAAATTTCACAAATAATATTTTGTACAAGAGAATTTTTAATACAGTCTTTATGAAAATATATGTATGTATATTTTCTTCAGATGTAATACAGATTTAATGAGTTAATATTAAACTCATTTGATTTTTGGCTGGAACTAAAAATGAATAATCTCTAAAACTTTAGATAATCTTCGTAGAGTATTTTACTAATGTAATCAATACTTCGTTATTTAATCTTATTGACATTCTTCGGTGAAAGATGTTGATACTCGTGGAATTCTTGTGAACTTCACAAGGCACGAATGATGTTTTCTAGAAGGTTTTAAGTACATCAGAAATGAAAGTGTAAAATCAAACATGTAATTGAATAATACACTTGGTTTATCATGAAATAGAATTTATTGAGCTGAAGCAGAGATTATAGTTAACGATTGTTAAGTTGTTAACGAAGGATGTACATCATAACATATTAGTAATATGAATTAACCGAGTAATATCTACCCTTTAAAAATTCATACGTAATAGCTTAGTACAAAAAGATAAATTATAGTTTCAAAATTTATATATACAGAATATACATATAAATTCCTTGAAAAGAATGAGTTAATATTTCATAACTCCATAATACAATATACATATTGGTGATTGATGTGTTGATATTATCGGTGGTTATGGAGCTTGCGAATATTGTGGTGCTGCAGGTGTTGCTGGTGTTGGTGATACTGTTGGTGATGTTGGCGGTTCTGCTAGTGGTGCTTGTATAACAAGTCTAGCTTGTAAGACATGTATCATTCTTTGTCGGGGTTTCTACTCCACCCTCTATCATTGCTATCCATCCATTTAACTGATATACGGCTAGAACTAGAATAAATAATCTCTGAGACTTTAGAGATTACATAATCGTCGCAGAACACTTTTCCAATGAAGTTATGAATCAATACTTCATCATTTATCACTGTTTGGTTTTCCTTGGTATCTACGAGGCGTATGATGTTGATGTAGAACGATATACAGAACAAAAATGAGAGAGGTTGGATGAAGATTATGCTCGAGGTACAGATTGTGATGTTGAGGCGGTTGATGCGGATGTTGTTGTTGGTGGTACAGGTGTTGTTGGTACTGATGCTGGTGATGTCTGTGATGCCTACAAGTTGTGCATCATACTCTCTAAAGTCACTACTCGAGCGCGAAGCTCGTTGACTTCTTCTATTACTCCAGGATGATTGGCAGTTAGAACGAGCGGATGAATAAGGTTTAGAATACTAGATATTACGTAATCACTGCAAGCTATCCTGGCAATGAGAGTGAAAATGGTGTTTCGAACTGGTTAGCCGGTAAGTGCTTCAGGTTCTTCACCAAGAGGGAAATTCGGTTGGTGGAAAGGATCACCTTCTTCTTGTCTCCATTGATTAAGTAGACTACGAACCCATCCCCAATTCATCCAAAATAGGTGATGGCTAATTGGTTGATCCATTCCGGTTACACTGCTTTCGGAGCTCGAGTGGAAATCCATATCGGAATAGCTGTCGGAATCCAAGGAACTTGAACTGGTTGCAGAATTCATCTTACACGGTTAGATAAAGGATTTTCGATATGAAATGATTTTCGGATATCGAATGATATTCTAATTACATATAATTCCTATATATAGTACAAGGGATTCCGCAGATTACGGAGGAACTTTCGGAAGCTGTCAGGCAAAGTTTACAGTAACAGATATGCTAAGATATGAATTTGTTTATACACTATCTATGCAATCAATGCAGTAAGACGTGTCTAGACTAAGAATGATAAGCAAGTAATTTTTGACAAGAAATGATAAGCAAAACTCTTGACATGCAGACACGGTCGAAGTCCAGACTCACTAATGCATCTTAACTACTATCAGTTAGACACACTAATACAAGACCTGGTTCGCTAAAACCAACGCTCTGATACCAACTGAAATGACCCGTCCATATTACTATAAATGTAGTACGTTATTCATTGGTCCCATAGCGAGGTATTTGACCTCTATATGATACGTTTTTAGAAAATTTTGCATTCGTTTCATAAAAAGGACACCATTATTATACATAATGTATGTTTTAAATAAGTGGGCGATTATTTAAGGAATAAACCCCATATTACATAAATACTACACACGTGACATAACAGTCAAATATATTACATGACAAAGGTTTTATTGAATGCAACACTTCATTTAAACAAAAGCATGAGACTCTATGCACAGCTTGCTCAGATAATGCAACAGCGGAAGACTTTCTTAAGGACCTAAGAATAAACATGCTTAAACAATCAACACAAAGGTTGGTGAGATATATAGGTATAAAGCTAGCATCGATATAAATATAGACCACAAGATTTCATAGTTATAAACATTTCAATAAAAATATTCTATAAGTTATTGAGCGCTTCGGTAACCATACTTAACAAATAATGTGGCATATTCCCTTTATTATGAAATCTCCCTACACTATACCAAGTGTAGTAAAAACGAAGTACTATGCAACCGTTTACGATACTAGAGCGACTAGCCCGGTTGGGGTTGTCAAACCCGATAGATCTATCAATAGGATTCGCGCTTACATGTTCTGACAACATGTAAATATTAGTTACCAAGCTATTAGGGAAGATATGCAAGGTGGTACAACTCAATGTAGAATATATTTTAATTACTTGTGTCCATAGCGTAAAACATAAAATGCATGTATTCTCATCCCAAAATATTATTAGAGTTTAAAAATGGGACTATATACTCACGGTAGTAAAAGTATATTAATAATAAGTTTTCAACTTATTAAAAATATGGCCGTCGCCCTTGGATTCACGAACCTATAACAATAATAATGATTTAGATAATAATACGACATATGAATAAAATAAAGCAAGTTCATAGAATACTTATATATTAATTTTTAACATTTTCATGTTAGTAGACCTTTGTTAGTTGTCCTTTGTTTGTAGTCCTTTGTCAGTAATCCAAATATAGTCCAATAGTCCAATAGTCCAATAGTCCAACAGTCCAATAATCGGTATGTATATATAATCTTAGAATTACCCCACGGCGTATTGTATACGTATTGTTATAGACTCAATCATGACCCATGGTATGCGTATTGTCTTAGAATTAACCCAGAAGTATTGTGTACATGGTGTCTTTCGATTTATCCGAACGTATTGTATACGTATTGTCATGGAACGTACAAAGATTATTATATATATATGTGACGACCCAGAAATTTCCGACCAAAATTAAACTTAATCTTTAAATGAATTAATGTTTCCGACACGATAAGCAAAGTCTGTTAAGTTGAAATTGAAAAATTTGGAACTGTGTTCATGTAAGCTTCGACTTTTCCGGACGATTCACGAACCACTATTTGTAAATAAGATATGTATATAAATATATGTATATATTTGAGATTGATATTTACATGATTAAATATTTCCAACATGTTAAGCCATCAAACTTATTAAGACTTGATTAATTAAAATAGATTTGATGTAAACATTTGACCACCCAGTTTGTCCGAACGTATTGTATACGTATTGTCATGGAACGTACCAAGATTATTATATATATATATATATATATAAAATCTCGGAATTAACCAAGATTATAATATTTTGTTATAATAATGATAAAATGTCCAAATATATATAGGATATAGGAAAAGTTAGCAAGGATATGGTTAATACAGTTTTTATAAGATAAATTTCGTCCATATAAAGTTAATTTTAGCAGATTTTGTTTTGCTCGCCAAATATTCATTACAACTCCGTTTAAAGTGAAAAAAATTGCTATGGATTCCTTAAGAAGTTAATTTTTCAAAACCAATTCGAAAAGTTCAGCCCAAGTAGTAATTTTTAGAGTTTTACCCTCTTTTTGTGCCTGTGGTCAGATTTGGAAGAATCCCTGCATCCACACGATATATGATTTTTGATAAAATACTTCCACTTTGTCTAAAATCATGAAAAAATTACTGGAAGTCTTATTTACATATATTAACATATTTCTAAAGTCTTAGCCTCGAACTCAAAGTCTAAGATAGGTTTTTAATTCCCAACCCAAAACAGCCCGCTTTTTACCGAATGGAGATTAAACGATATATGTTAAGTTTCAAGGTGTTCTTCATATGTAAAAGTTATAAGTTCTTATATTAACTTAATATAACATCATAATACATATAAATAAGTGTTATTAGAGTTAAGCTAGAAAGATTAGATTAGTTTTTCAAACAAGTTTAGAATCAACTAAACTATGTTCTAGTTTATAAACTCTTATATAGATAGCTATAAACATATGTATTGAACAAGAGTTGAAGTAGAGTTTTTACCTCAAGTTTAGAATGTAAAGTTGCTGGAAAGAAGTAGTAGAACAAAAAATGAGAGAGTTCTTGCAAATGTGTGTGAAAATTGTAAGTAAAATTTGGAAAATGGATGTGTAAAAATGAGTTAGAAATGGTGCTTATTTATAGGCTCATAAATTTGGTTTTTAGTGAAAAATATCTAAGATAAGTTAAAAACTATTAGGTCATGCATGACATAATACATCAATAATTGTAGATTACTATTCGTATATACCAATAGTAAATACTTCTAGAAGCTGCATATAATACGTGTATAAATACCATATAAATACATAATTGTAGATTTCTATTGGTGTATACCAATAGTAAATACTTCTAGAAGCTGTGTATAATACACGTATAAATATCGTATAAATACTGTATAAATACCGTATAAATACGAGTAGAATTCTTGAGAAAAATGAACGAAAATATGAATATAGCTATCCCTTATCTGTATTTGTATATTATTAAGTGTATTCGATACTTTTAAGGATGTATTTATACTCATAATACATTGTATGTAAATACATTTTAAAATTAAGTTAATTACGTCATTTAAAAAGTAACATATATATTGTCCGAAAACTCTTTAAATTAATAGTATGAAAATGTATATATAATACCTTGTTAATATCCTTAATGAGATATTTAATTATCATACTTTCAAGTTAAATATATATATATAATTAATACAAGTTATGACATTCGTGCATCGTAGGAATAAAAGGGTGACCAAAAGCTTGTGTAAAACTCTTTCCGGAGGTTCAAGACTTATTAAAATTCATTGCTTATCAAGTCAGAATTATTAAATCTTATAGATAGTATAATCAAGTAGTTGGAAAAATCCGGGTCGTCACATATTGATAAGAGTACAAGTCGCGGAACGCAAAGTACAAGATATCTAAGCATACGAAAAGAAGTTCAAAAATCCAGAACCGGAACATAAACCGAGAAATAATGTACGAATCAATGGAGCTAAAATTACAAGTCAACTATGCACAAGAATATAATATAATATATATTATATTATATATAATTATATATATTATATTATATATTAATTTAATCGAGCAGCCCACGTTTTGAATTGCAAAATATACTGATCTAGCTTACCATGCGATCGCATGGCCTGGAAGAACAAATTCCATGCGATTGTATGGCCCCAAATACCAGGCCAAGTCTATAAATTGAAACATTTTCGGCCGATTTTAGTACACCAGATTGATTTTATCAATCTCCTTCTTTCTCTCTATATTTATAATTTATATTTATATTATAATTTTAATTTAAGTTAATTTTAATAATAAGGTTATTGTAACAAATGTTTTAATGTTTTGTAAGACGAAACTCTATCCGTGTAACACTACGCGATTAATACTCATTGTAAGTTATGTTCAACCTTTTTAAATTAATGTTTCGTAACTAAGTTATTATTATGCTTATTTGAGCCGAAGTAATCGTGATGTTAGACTAAATATTAAGACCAGGTTATTGGACTTTGGACCATAATTAATGTTTGGATAAAGACCGACACTTGTGGACATTGGACTATGGACTATTAATAGATGGGGGGTATTGTCTAATCGAGTGACAACTCATTGGAGTCTGTCGAACCTATCTTCAAATTAATTAACCCAATAATTAATAATGATTATGGTTGTCCTATTTAGTGACGTTCATACAGAGTCTATTATAATCATTTAATTAATTATTCGGGTTGGGTAATTTATTATTCAAACTGATCAAGTGGGTAAATTAATATTCATATCTAATTAAAATAGGGGTGGATTACATACAGTGATAACTGGTGTAATTGTTGACAGAAGTGATAACTGCATCACAGTTTAAATCTTTAATTAGTTGGAATATTTGACTTCGGGTATAAGGGTAATTTAACGAGGACACTCGAACTTTATATTTATGACCGATGGACTATTATGGACAAAAACCAGATAGACGTATCAAATAAACCAGGACAAAGGACAATTAACCCAGGGTAATAAATTAAAATCAAAACGTCAAACATCATGATTACGGAGGTTTAAATAAGCATAATACTTTTATTTCATATTTCATCGTACTTTTATTTACCTTCATTTTATTTATCGTAATTTAATTATTGCAATTTATTTTATTGTCATTTATTTTTACGCAAAATATAAAAATTGACAAACCGGTCGTTAAATGGTAAAAACCCCCCCCTTTTATAATAATAATAATAATACTATATTATATATATATATATACATATATATATATATATATATATATATATATATATATATATATACATATATATATACATACATATATATATATATATATACATATATATATACATATATATATATATATATATATATATATATATATATATATATATGTATATATATATATATATATATATATATATATAAACTTATATTTTAAAATAAATAAACTTATGTTTTTATAGACGCCTAGCAGCTCCCTGTGGAACGAACCGGACTTACTAAAAACTACACTACTATACGATTAGGTACACTACCTATAAGTGTGTAGCAAGGTTTAGGTATATCCCATTTGTAATAAATAAATAAAACTTGTATAAATTGTAGCGTAATTAATAGTATTTTCTATAAATATTAATATTATATTATATTATATCTATTTTCGTACCACTCCGCTTGCACATCAAGTTTTTGGTGCCGCTGCTAGTAAAACATAAGTTTAGTGATAAAGGTTCATTTATAGCATTATGAAATATAATTAAGTGAATGTAAAACCGAAGTCAAATATTCCAACTAATTAAGGATTTAAACTGTGACGCAGTTATCACTTCTGTCAACAATTACACCAGTTATCACTGTATGTAATCCACCCCTGTTTTAATTAGATATGAATATTAATTTCCCACTTGATCAGTTTGAATAATCAATTACCCAACCTGAATAATTAATTAAATGATTATAATAGACTCTGTATGAACGTCACTAAATAGGACAACCATAATCATTATTATTTATTGTGTTAATTAATTTGAAGATAGGTTCGACAGACTCCAATGAGTTGTCACTCGATTAGACAATAACCCCCATCTATTAATAGTCCATATTCCAATGTCCACAAGTGTCGGTCTTTGTCCAAACATTAATTATGGTCCAAAGTTCAATAACCTGGTCTTAATATTTAGTCTAACATCACGATTATTTCGGCTCAAATAGGCATAATAATAACTTAGTTACGAGACATTAATTTAAAAAGGTTGAACATAACTTACAATGAGTATTAATCGCGTAGTGTTACATGGACAGAGTTTCGTCTTACAAAACCTTAAAACATTTGTTACGATAACCTAATTATTAAAATTAACTTAAATTAAAATTATAATATAAATAAAAATTATAAATATAGAGAGAAAGAAGGAGATTGATAAAATCAATCTGGTGTAGCAAATGTACCTAATCGTAAGTTATGTTTTAAGTTATACATATTATATATTTGATAATGCTAAAAACGAACATATATTTCATAGCATTATCCTTCCAGAAAGACAAACTTTTAGTTGCAATTATTCTATTAACAAGTGATTATCATTTAAATAATAAAAGGTGAAGACAAAAGGCAGAATTGACGATTTGAAGATGCAATTGACCAGAATGCTCAAAAGTACAAGTTATAATCTAAGTGGTTCAATTTATTAATGAATAACGTCTAAATATTGATAAGAGTACAAGTCGCTGAACGCAAAGTACAAGATATCTAAGCATACAAAAAGACGTTCAAAAATCCTGAACCGGGATATAAACCGAGAAATAACGTACGACTCAACGGAGCTAAAATTACAAGTTAACTATACACAAGAATATAATATAATATATATATATATATATAATTATATATAATTATATATATTATATTATATATTAATTTAATCGAGCAGCCCACATTTTGAATTGCAAAACATCCTGATCCAGCTTGCCATGTGATCGCATAGCCTGGAAGAACAAATTCCATGCGATCACATGGCCCCAAATACCTGGCCAAGTCTATAAATTGCAACATTTTCGACCGATTTTAGTACACCAGATTGATTTTATCAATCTCCTTCTTTCTTTCTATATTTATAATTTATATTTATATTATAATTTTAATTTAAGTTAATTTTAATAATAAGGTTATTGTAACAAATGTTTTAAGGTTTTGTAAGACGAAACTCTATCCGTGTAACACTACACGATTAATACTTATTGTAAGTTATGTTCAACCTTTTTAAATTAATGTCTCATAACTAAATTATTATTATGCTTATTTGAGCAGAAGTAATCGTGATGTTAGACTAAATATTAAGCCCAGGTTATTGGACTTTAGACCATAATTAATGTTTGGACAAAGACCAACACTTGTGGACATTGGACTATGGACTATTAATAGATGGGGGGTATTGTCTAATCGAGTGACAACTCATTGGAGTCTGTCGAACCTATCTTCAAATTAATTAACCCAATAATTAATAATGATTATGGTTGTCCTATTTAGTGACGTTCATACGGAGTCTATTATAATCATTTAATTAATTATTCGGGTTGGATAATTGATTATTCAAACTGATCAAGTGGGTAAATTAATATTCATATCTAATTAAAACAGGGGTGGATTACATACAGTAATAACTGGTGTAATTGTTGACAGAAGTGATAACTGCATCATAGTTTAAATCCTTAATTAGTTGGAATATTTGACTTCGGGTATAAGGGTAATTTGATGAGGACACTCTCACTTTATATTTATGACCGATGGACTATTATGGACAAAAACCAGATAGACGTATCAAATAAACCAGGACAAAGGACAATTAACCCAGGGTAATAAATTAAAATCAAAACGTCAAACATCATGATTACGGAAGTTTAAATAAGCATAATAATTTTATTTCATATTTCATCGTACTTTTATTTACCGTCTTTTTATTTATCGCAATTTATTTTATTGTCATTTATTTTTACGCAAATTATAAAAATTGACAAACCGGTCATTAAACGGTAAAAACCCCCCTATTATAATAATAATAATACTATATTATATATATATATATATATATAAACTTATATTTTAAAATAAATAAACTTATGTTTTTATAGACGCCTAGCAGCTCCCTGTGGAACGAACCGGACTTACTAAAAACTACACTACTCTACGATTAGGTACACTGACTATAAGTGTGTAGCAAGGTTTAGGTATATCCCATTTGTAATAAATAAATAAAACTTGTGTAAATTGTAGCGTAATTAATAGTATTTTCTATAAATATTAATATTATATTATATCTATTTTTGTACCACTCCGCAT
The DNA here is from genome assembly GCF_046630445.1 of Rutidosis leptorrhynchoides. NCBI lineage: Eukaryota > Viridiplantae > Streptophyta > Magnoliopsida > Asterales > Asteraceae > Rutidosis > Rutidosis leptorrhynchoides. The sequence continues at coordinate 143,586,614 of NC_092343.1, forward strand.
GCACATCAAGTTTTTGGCGCCGCTGCCGGGGACTCGTTGTCTTAAAACATATAAAAAAATATATTTTTATTTTTAGTTTTTTTATAATTTAAGTTTTAATTAAATTAAGTTTTGTAAAATTTAAAATCAAAAAATTTAAATAAAAAGAATTCGGGTCGAGTACTGTAGCAGCCTAAACAATCAGGCCTGGTATCCGAAGCCATGCGATCGTATGGCCAGACAACTCAAACCTCATGCGATCGCATGAGGTGAGGTGACAGGTCTGAAACCTCAGCCGACAGAATTATGGTTAATTTTAATAATAATTATTATTAATTAATTATATTTAGGGTTTATTTTAATATTAATTAATTTAATTTTTAATTTATTTTGTAATTTAAGTTTATTAAGTTTTATTAATTATATAAAATTAATACTTTTATATAAATATGAGTAATATAAAAATAATATTTTTATAAAAATTTTGTATTTTTATAACTTTAGTTTTATTTTTATATTTTGTATCTTTTTAATCGTTTAATTCGTAATTTTTATAATTGTCGTTCGTAATTAGTTTTAAGTTAGTTTTGGCCGTAGTTAATTTTATATTTCTAGATTTTTTAGGCTTTACCGTAAAATCCCTTAAGTGCTTTTTCTTTAGATTTAGAATTTAGGTGCTTTAGAATTTTGCAACGCCGTTTCAAGATTTTAGTGCTTTTTAAGTAATTGTCATTTTCTGAATAGACTTGCATTTAAGTTTAATACCTTTAGGCGCAACTTTTTAGATTTAGTTTTTAGACTTTTAAGTTTCAACGTTTTTCTTACTTATTTTTATTTTTCAACGTTTTTTGACGCGCGTTTTCTTTTTCATTTCTACGCTTTAGTTTTTAGGACATAGAATTTTTTTTATTTTCTTTAAATTTCGACGAAAAATTATTGTAAGCGATTAAATTGATAGACATCCAAATTTTCTAGTTCGTAGTAATAGTTGAATTTGTTAGTGGCGAGTTGTGGACTTCCGATTTAAAGGGTCCTGGCTACCTGCTGCATCTATTGGCTATTCGAAACGTGGGCAAAATCAAAAAAGTCTATTAATTTGATAACTTATATAATTTTTATTTTTATAACTAATAGGATATTCAGTGAATGCACCGAGCGAAACGTTCACCACCTTTCATACGTTCACCACCTGTAAATCGATCAAGACATCTAGCCAATATTACTGCCATTGATTTTTCTTTAGAATCGTCATCTAGTCGAACAAGTACTTCAATTCAAATTTCCGATAATCCATTTTTTAAACCCGACTTCACAATTGAGGACCCGGAGGATATTCATGGTCAATCCCAAGATCCTGAGCCACTAAACATTCCTCCTGAACCACAAATTATTCATCCAGAGGTTGTCGAAGAAGGAACCGTTAAATCAGAATCTTCTAGTGATTCGGATTCAACAAATTCAAATATGGAAGATCTAGAACCTCAAAGTATGGAAGACCGAATGAGAACCACACGTACGGGCCAAGGTCATGCCATTAATCAACCAGATGTTAATGCACCAAATTTTGAAATCAAAGGACAAATCATACACATGGTCACAAATCAATGCCAATTCGGTGGTACAGCAAAAGAAGATCCAAACGAACATCTTCGAACTTTTAATAGGATTTATACTCTATTTAAAATCCGAGAAATTGAGGATGAACCGATCTATCTTATGTTGTTCCCTTGGACTTTAATTGGGGAAGCTAAAAATTGGTTACAATCATTACCCGAAGGAGCGATTGATACATGGGATGTCTTAGTGCAGAAATTTCTTCAAAGATTCTTTCCGGCATCTAAAGCCGTGAGACTTCAAGGGAAAATTGCCACGTTCACACAAAAGCCAAATGAAACGTTATTTGAGGTGTGGACAAGATTCGGAAAGATGTTGAGAGGATGTCCTCAACACGGTTTAGACACTTTTCAAATAGTTCAAATATTTTATAAAGGCGTCAACGTCGCTACAAGAAAAGACATCGACACAGCCGCTGGTGGTTCCATTATGAAGAAAACCGCAACCGATGCTCACAAGATTATTGATAATACAGCCTCCCACTCACATGAGTGGCATCAAGAAAAAGATATTTCTCATTCATCTAAAGCGGCTAGAGCCGATTCTAGCCATGACTTTGATTCTGTTTCTGCAAAAATAGATGCTTTTGAAAGATGAATGGAAAAGATGACTAATCAGTTGTGAGCAATGTGGTGGACCACACTTACCGAAAGATTGTAATGTCGAGCAAACGATGGAACAACGTGAGAATGTTTCCTACATAAACCAAAGGCCGGGAAATAATTATCAAAATAATTATCAACCGCCAAGGCAAAACCTCAATCGAAATCAAAACATTCTTTACAATCCAAATGGACCCAACAATAACTCAAATAACCAACCAACTCAAAACAACACTTTCAATCAACAAAGGCTAGGCTTATATAAACCACCACAACAAACCAAAGAGAAAAAGTCAAATCTGGAAGAAATGGTATTAAAGCTAGTTGAATCTCAAAAATAATTTATTGCATCTCAAACCCAAGCAAATAAGAGGTTTGATCAGTCATTAAGAACTCAACAAATTTCCATTTTAAATCTAGAAAAACAAGTAGGTACTCTGGCCGGCTTGATGAGTGAAAGGAAATAAGGAAAGCTACCAAGTAATACTGAAGTAAATTCTCGGAATGAGAATGTTAACATGGTTTCAACAAATTCTGAAAAACCAGCATCAGAAGAGGGGAAGATTTCAGATATGAGTGATGATGAAGAAGTCACACCACCACCAGGTTTTGAAAAACCAATGTATGCACCATACAGACCACCTATTCCATTTCCAATGAAAAAAGATGAGTATGAGCAAGAAATAGGTAATAAAGTTTGTGTTGGTGATACCTCGGGAAGGAAGAGAAAGAATAAGCAAGTACAAGAAACTAAATCCGTAAAAATAAAACCATTGAATACAGTTCCACCGATATTTCCATCCAAGTCGGGTGATCCGGGTGAATTTATTGTTCCTTGTTTACTTAGTGATTGTGTTATGTATGATGCACTAGCAGATCTAGGTGCGAGTGTGAGTATTATGCCTCTTTCATTATATAAGAAATTAGGTGTAGGTGGGTTAAGTCCAACAAAAATGAGTATTCAATTCTTTGACCAAACCATTAAGCACCCAGTTGGAATTGCTGACAACCTACCCATTCAAGTAGGTAATTTAACCTTTCTAGTCGAATTTGTTGTCATAGACATAGAAGAGGACTCAAACTTTCCTCTAATTTTAGGTCGACCATTCTTAGCGTCCACCAAGGCGTTAATTGATGTAAGAGAAGGTAGAATGACACTTAATGATGGTGAAAAATCGATCACCTTTGTGATTCAAAGGTCTAAATCTCCACCAACCAAAACCGTTGAACCAATACAAACGATTGGTGAGAAGAATATTGTTTTACCAACTCCAACGGTAGTGCTTAACAATAATAAAACGCCTAAGTGTGGGGAAGATAAAGTAACACCTAATGATGACCAGATAACAAAGAACCCCATTGTTGATACGAAATTAGATGATCTCCTTATTAACAGTTCAATGAAGAAGCTTTATAAATGAGTTCACGATGCTAAGATTAAGGGGAACTTTAAGTTATGTAACCGGTTAGTATCAAATCTGTCATCCAAAGAAAAAGAGAAATTAGCTAATTTTGTGAAAATTACAAAAGAAACCGACCAATGGCTTAAAGCAAAAATCACAGATATGTAAGTTGATGATGGTCCGATGGAAGTTGACAATGAAGTTAATCACAATTTCAACACCACATCTAACTGAGTGTGGGGAGATTCAAAAGTTTGAAAAATTAATTTAAATTTAAAAATTAATATGCATTTTAAATTAATTTTAAAAATTAATATAAATTTAAAAAATTTAATGTATATAAATATTAATAATATTTATTTTAAAATTAATATGCATTTTAAATTTAAGTTTTGTGTGAATTTAAAAACAAAATTTACTTTATTTCATTAAGTTAAAAAAATGATTTCTAAAATTCGTCGTGAGTTAAACACTAGGTCTTGAACCGAAATTGCTTTACCCGAGGGCGGGGAGATAAATTTTGTTATCATTATTTTTAATTTTATCGATATAAAGTATGCCAAAAAAAAAAACCCAAAAATATTTTTTGTGTTTGTTTGTTTGTTTGTATGTAAATTAGGGTAAAACCGTGCACTTTCAAAGACTGCCAGTAAGTTCAGTAAAGTAACCAATTTTTGACGAAACATGTGAAAATGAGACTATAAAATTGGTGATAAGGAATAATTCAACTCCAAAAAGCCCTAACTTGCGATGTTACGCTTTTTGGCTCAAAGAGGTTTTAACTCTCTTTCTATGCTATTTGCCCTCGTGAATTCTAATTTACTGTCTGATTTCATTGCAAATGAGGGCATTGCATGATCTCAAGTGTGGGGAGGGGTTATAATTCTCTCGAGTTTATACACTTAGTTTAATTGCCAAATTTTGTAAAAATTTTAGCTAAATGAATTCAAAACCATGTTTATACATATTTATGAACGATAAAACTAGGTAATAATACCAAAATAATTGTTACCTCGAAAAGGACATAAAATGAGAAACAAACCTAAAACGCTAGAATTCATTTAAAAATGGAATAAACGAGAATAAAAAGGTAAAGAAAAACATAAATAAAAGATAAGTGTAGGAAGAATTACCAAGTTATTTAAAACATATATCACATATTTTTGTACAAGATTATTGTAGGTACTTTTGCTTTGGACTAAACTAATCAGTTTTACCCGGTTTACTATAATATAAATGAAAGAAAGATGGATCTACACGATGAATCAATTCCATCATTATAGGAAGTAAAGTCTTTCTCAAAAAGACACGCGCTTCTTGATTTAGGTCAAGAAGTTGTCGTTCAGACCAGCTGTAGGTTGACGAAAAATCTAGAAAAGTCATCTCTAAAATCAGCAGGAAATCCACGAACCTCAGTATCAAACAGGGTCGCCAAGTGGTCAGAATTATCCTAACCATGAAAGGATCTGTCTTGTAAAATGGGGAGGGCACCGTGCAAATTAGCTGGATAAGACTAATGAATCAGATCCCCAAAAAGGATAATTATCCTTAAAGATCAAAACTCAGCTTTTAAGCCTGATATTACTCAATCCTTGAGATTGACCTTAAAGATTGAGAATTCAAACTCATGGAATTTAATGATATCTAAACTCGAGCTTGAACGAGAAAATATTTTGATCAAAATTAAAACGGATTTGTTTTCTGAAAAACCTATTTTCAATGCGTTCATTACCATTGAACGTAAAATCCTGAGAATTCAATAGAATTCATTAGGTCACCTGAACCAAATCGGGGGTCAACCGTAAGAACGGTGGTTGCATAGCATGGTCGAAGATAGGACCTTGTGCCAGACCGAAAAACTATAGGATGGTCTTTACTATTGCTCCTACAAAGGATAGTAACTGCATCCGACACGTTTTAGACCATGATCATCTGCATGTCATTAGACATCGCCTTAACAGTGGCTTGTTCATCGCTTTCCTTTACAACTGGACAGTCGTTTACCGAAGGGTAATATACGAGACACGTAGACTGGATGTGTGCTTTCCTAATACAAGGTTAGCAAGTGGGTGACACAAAACCACAAGTTTTGAGCTAAAATTTTAAAATCTAAAACCCACAACCCACAAAAACAATTTCGCAAACACCGGTAAATGTTATTCCGGAAAACTTGTCTAGGGTAAAATCTAGCTTGAATTTTCGAAAGATCAAATGTTTTCATAAAGATCCAATTTCCTAAAGGATCTAAATTTTTATAGTCATGTGGGACTGTAAACCACAACGTTACTATCATTGTTCATACTGCTGTATCAAAATCACTAATATATAAAGTGTGAAGAATAAAGAAGTGATTAGTGTGAAGTTATTTCAATTTCTATATTGCTTGAGGACAAGCAACGCTCAAGTGTGGGAATATTTGATAATGCTAAAAACGAACATATATTTCATAGCATTATCCTTCCAGAAAGATAAGCTTTTAGTTGTAATTGTTTTAATTCCAAGTGATTATCGTTTAAATAATAAAAGGTGAAGACAAAAGACAGAATCGACGATTTGAAGACGTAAATGACCAGAATGCTCAAACGTACAAGTTACAATCCAAATGGTTCAATTTATTGATGAATAATGTCTAAATATTGATAAGAGTACAAGTCGCGGAATGTAAAGTACAAGATATCTAAGCATACGAAAAGACGTTCGAAAATCCGGAACCGAGACATAAACCGAGTAACAACGTACAACTCAACGGAGCTAAAATTACAAGTCAACTATGCACAAGAATAAAATATAATTTATAAATAATTATTTATATATTATATTATATAAATATGTCGGCAGCCCACGTTTTAAATTCAATATGAGCTGTCCCAGGGGGCCATGTGATCGCATGGCCAGGAAGCACAAATGCCATGCGATCGCATGGGCATCAGATGTTGGCCAAGTCTATAAATTGACACGATTTCTGCTCGAATGACACACCAGATTGAATCAAATTCAATCTCACTCTTTCTCTCTCTATATATTTATATTTATATTATAATTTTAATTTAAGTTAATTTTAATAATAAGGTTATTGTAACAAATGTTTTATGGTTTTTAAAGTCAAAACTCTGTCCGTGTAACACTACGCGATTTATAATCATTGTAAGTTATGTTCAACCTTTTTAAATTAATGTCTCATAACTAAGTTATTATTATGCTTATTTGAGCCGAAGTAATCGGGATGTTAGACTAAATATTAAGACCGAGTTATTGGACTTTGTTCCATAATTAATGTTTGGACAAAGACCGACACTTGTGGACATTAAACTATGGACTATTAATAGATGGGGGATATTGTCTAATCGAGTGACAACTCATTGGAGTCTATCAAACCTATCTTTAAATTAATTAACCTAATAATTAATAATGATTATGGTTGTCCTATTTAGTGACGTTCATACGGAGTCTATTTAATCATTTAATTAATTATTCGGGTTGGGTAATTGATTATTCAAACTGATCAAGTGGGTAAATTAATATTCATATCTAATTAAAACAGGGGTGGATTACATACAGTGATAACTGGTGTAATTGTTGACAGAAGTGATAACTGCATCACAGTTTAAATCCTTAATTAGTTGGAATATTTGATTTCGGGTATAAGGGTAATTTGACGAGGACACTCGCACTTTATATTTATGAACGATGGACTATTATGGATAAAAACCAGATAGACGTATCAAATAAACCAGAACAAAGGACAATTAACCCATGGTAATAAATTAAAATCAAAACATCAAACATCATGATTACGGAAGTTTAAATAAGTATAATTATTTTATTTCATATTTCATCGTAACTTTATTTACCGTTATTTTAATTATCGCAATTTATTTTTTGCACTTTAATTATTGTCATTTATCTTTACGCTTAAAAATATAAAAATTGACAAACCGGTCGTTAAACGGTAAAACTCCCCTTTTATAATAATTCATAATAATAATAATAATACTATATTATATATATATATATATATATATATATATATATATATATATATATATATATATATATATATATATATATAAACTTATATTTTAAAATATATAAACTTATGTTTTTATAGACGCCTAGCAGTCCCTGTGGAACGAACCAGACTTACTAAAAACTACACTACTATATGATTAGGTACACTGCCTATAAGTGTGTAGCAAGGTTTAGGTATATCCCATTTGTAATAAATAAATAAAACTTGTGTAAATTGTATCGTAATTAATAGTATCAATATTAAAATTATAATATCTATTTATATACCACTCTAGACGCACATCAAGTTTTTGGCGCCGCTGCCGGGGATATAATATAAATTTGTTTAAGTGAATGCTACAAACGGGGATATCCTGGTGGACGCTACTTATCACATAAATGATATTATATCTATTTGATAATGCTACAAACGAACATATATTTCATAGCATTATCCTTCCAGAAAGACAAGCTTTTAGTTGCAATTGTTCTATTTACAAGTGATATGCGTTTAAATAATAAAAGTTGAAGACAAAAGACAGAATCGACGATTTGAAGACGTAAATGACCAATATGTTCAAACGTACAAGTTACAATCCAAGTGGTTCAATTTATTAATGAATAATGTCTAAATATTGATAAGAGTACAAGTTACGGAACGCAAAGTACAAGATATCTAAGCATACAAAAAGATGTTCGAAAATTCGGAACCGGGACATAAACCGAGTAAAAATGTACAACTCAACAGAGCTGAAAGTACAAGTCAACTATGCACAAAAATATAATATAATATATATATAATTATATATATTACATTATATAATAAAATAACTCAGCAGCCCACGTTTGAATTGCAAAATATCTGATCCCAGCTGGCCATGCAATCGCATGGCCTGGAAGAAGCTTTTCCATGCGATCACATGGCCCCAAATCTCTGGCCAGGTCTATAAATTGCTACGTTTTCTGGCCGAATTATTTACACCTTATTCTACCATTCAATCTCTTTCTCCCTCAATATATATAATTTATATTTTTAATTATAATTTTAATTTAAGTTTAATAATAATAAGCTTATTGTAACGAATGTTTTAAGGTTTTTAAGTCAAAACTCTGTCCGTGTAACACTACGCAATTTATAATCATTGTAAGTTATGTTCAACCTTTTTAAATTAATATCTCGTAACTAAGTTATTATTATGCTTATTTAAGTTGAAGTAATCGTGATGTTGGACTAAATATTAAGACGGGGTTATTGGACTTTGGACCATAATTCAAAAACTTGATAAGCGTCTAGAGGGGTAGAAAATATATATAAAAATAGATATAAAATACTATTAATTACGATACAATTTACACAAGTTTTATTTATTTATTACAAATGGGATATACCTAAACCTTGCTAGACACTTATAGGCAGTGTACCTAATCGTAGAGTAGTGTAGTTTTTAGTAAGTCCGGTTCGTTACACAGGGAGCTGCTAGGCGTCTATAAAAACATAAGTTTATTTATTTTAAAATATAAGTTTATATATATATATATATATATATATATATATATATATATATATATATATATATATATATATATATATAAACTTATATTTTAAAATAAATAAACTTATGTTTTTATAGACGCCTATATATATATATATATATATATATATATATATATATATATATATATATATATATATATATATATATATATATATATATATATATATATATATATATATATATATATATATATATATATATATATATATATATATATATATATAATACGGTATTATTATTATTATTATAAAAGGGGGTTTTTACCGTTTAACGACCGGTTTGTCAATTTTTATATTTTGGGTAAAGATAAATGACAATAAAATAAATTGTGATAAATAAAGTGATGGTAAATAAAAGTACGATGAAATATGAAATAAAAGTATTATGCTTATTTAAACTTCCGTAATCATGATGTTTGATGTTTTGATTTTAATTTGTTACCCTAGGTTAATTGTCCTTTGTCCTGGTTTATTTGATACGTCTATCTGGTTTTTGTCCATAATAGTCCATCAGTCATAATAGTCCATAATAGTCCTAGTCAAATTACACTTATACCCGAAGTCAAATATTTCCAACTAATTAGGGATCCAAACTGTAACAAGGTCTTAATACTTTGTTAATAACTACACCATAATATCAACTGTATGTAGTCCAAGGTTTTAATACTATGTTAACAATTACACTAGTTATCACTGTATGTAATCCACCCCTTTTTCAATAAATCCATTGATTATTAATCCATACCCGTATCCAGTCAAATGGAAAATTATTATTAAATATAAATATCTCGCCCATCGTTTTCAATAAGGCGTATGTGGTTATTTATAGGTACGTCAAATTTTAAATCTCTATATTAAATTAACGAACTATCATTCAGTTAAACAAATATAAAGTTCATTAATAGTCATTAGTCTAGTGTTCACAAGTGTCGGTCTTTTGTCCAAACACCAATTATGGTCCAAAGTCCAATAACCTCGTCTTAATATTTAGTCCAACATCATGATTACATCAACTTAAATAAGCATAATAATAACTTAGTTACGAGACATTAATTTAAAAAGGTTGAACATAACTTACAATGAATATAAATCGCGTAGTGTTACACGGACAGAGTTTCAACTTAAAAACCTTAAAAAATTCGTTACAATAACCTTATTATTATTAAACTTAAATTAAAATTATCATTATAAATATAAATATATATATATATATATATATATATATATATATATATATATATATATATATATATATATATTGAGGGAGAAAGAGATTGAATGGTAGAATAAGGTGTAAATAATTCGGCCAGAAAATGTTGCAATTTATAGACCTGGCCAGAGATTTGGGGCCATGCGATCGCATGGAAAAGCTTCTTCCAGGCCATGCGAGATCAGATATTTTGCAATTCAAACGTGGGCTGCTGAGTTATTTTATTATATAATATAATATATATAATTATATATAATTATATATATATATATATATATATATATATATATATATATATATATATATATATTCTTGTACATAGTTGACTTGTACTTTCAGCTCTGTTGAGTTGTACGTTTTTAATCGGTTTATGTCCCGGTTCTGGATTTTCGAACGTCTTTTAGTATGCTTAGATATCTTGTACTTTGCGTTCTGCGACTTGTACTCTTATCAATATTTAGACATTATTCATCAATAAATTGAACCACTTGGATTGTAACTTGTACGTTTGAACATTTTGGTCATTTGCGTCTTCAAATCGTCAATTTTGTCTTTTGTCTTCACCTATTATTATTTAAACGAATATCACTTGTAAATAGAACAATTGTAACTAAAAACTTGTCTTTCTGGAAGGATAATGCTATGAAATATATGTTCATTTGTAGCATTATCAAATATTCCCACACTTGAGCGTTGCTTGTCCTCAAGCAATATAGAACTTAAAATAAATCACACTAATCACTTCTTTATTCTTCACACTTTATACATCAGTGATTTTGATACAGCGGTATGAACAATGATAGTAACGTTGTGGTTTACAGTCCCACATGACTATAAAAATTTAGATCCTTTAGGAAATTGGATCTTTATGAAAACATTTGATCTTTTGAAAATTCAAGCTAGATTTTACCCTAGACAGGTTTTTCGGAATAACCCTTCATCGGTGTTTGCGAAATTGTTTTTGTGGGTTGTGGGTTTCAGATTTTAAAATTTTAGCTCAAAACTTGTGGTTTTGTGTCACCCACTTGCTAACCTTGTATTAGGAAAGCACACGTCCAGTCTACTTGTCCCGTATATTACCTTTCGGTAAACGACCGTTCAGTTGTAAAGGAAAGCGATGAACAAGCAACTGTTAAGGCGATGTCTAATGACATGCGTTTGATTATGGTCTAAAACGTGTCGGATGCAGTTACTATCCTTTGTAGGAGCAATAGTAAAGACCATCCTATAGTGTTTCGGTCTGGCACAAGGTCCTGTCTTCGACCATACTATGAAACCACCGTTCTTACGGTTGACACCCGATTTGGTTCAGGTGACCTAATGAATTCTCAAGATTTTACGTTCAATGGTAATGAACGCATTGAAAATAGGTTTTTCAGAAAACAAATCGGTTTTAATTACTGATTAAAATATTTTCTCGTTCAAGCTCGAGTTTAGATATCATTGAATTCCATGAGTTTGAATTCTCAATCTTTATGGTCAATCTCAAGGATTGAGTAATATCAGGCTTAAAAGCTGAGTTTTGATCTTTAAGGAGATTATCCTTTTTGGGAATCTGATTCATTAGTCTTATCCAGCTAATTTGCACGGTGCCCTTCCTATTTTACAAGACAGATCCTCTCATGGTTAGGATAAGTCTGACCACTTGGCGAACCTGTTTGATGCTGAGGTCCGTGGATTTCCTGCTGATTTTAGAGATGACTTTTCTAGATTTTTCGTCAACTTACAGCTGGTCTGGATGACAACTTCTTGACCTAAATCAAGAAGCGCGTGTCTTTTTCAGAAGACTTTACTTCCTATAATGATGAAATTGATTCATCGTGTAGATCCAACTTTCTTTCATTTATATTATAGTAAACCGGGTAAAACTGATTAGTTTAGTCCAAAGCAAAAGTTGTGACGACCCGGAAATTTCCAACCAAATTTAAACTTAATCTTTATATGATTTCGACAAGATAAGCAAAGTCTGTAATATTGATTCTCAAAATTTTTGAACTAATGTTATATTCAGTTAACCTTTGACTATTGACCAACGATTCACGAACACCTATTTGTAAATAGATATATATATATATATATATATATATATATATATATATATATATATATATATATATATATATATATATATATATATATATATATATATACACACACACACACACAATAAGTTGGAATATTAATTATTAAAATTAATTATAAATAACTTGCAATGTGTATTTAAAAACGGGTTTATGTATATTAAATAAAGATATATATATATATATATATATATAATATATATATATATATATATATATATATATATATATATATATATATATATATATATAATTTTAAGTTATTTAGTAAACGATAGTAACATTCGTTTATTGATTCGATTGATATTTAGATAAGTTAACTAAAACATTTAAGATGTATAAGTAAAATACTAATTTGCTACAGTGTTTCGAAAACCACTATTTGCTACAGTAAAACACTATTTCAAAATGAAAATATATGTATATTTTACAATGTTATAAAATATAATATTAATTTAGATATAAAACGTCTTGATACTATTAATTATATTGTAGTAAATAACGAGAAGATGATTTAAAGAAGCAAATGACCAAAATATTAAAATGTATAAGTTACATTTCAAATAAGATAATTTATTGGCAAATAAATCTAATTATTGATAAAGGTACTTATCACGAAATGTAAAGTACAAGTTTTCTCAGCGTACGAAAATGCGTTCGAGAAATCGAAACCGGGACATTAGTCGAACGACAACGTACAAGTCATCGGAACAAAAATAACAAGTCAACTATGCATGTGAATATAATATAATATATTATTAATTATATAAATTAAATATATATAATATATATATAAACTGTCGGCAGCCTACGTTTTAAATGATTGTGAGCTGGCAGACTTTCCCATGCGATCGTATGGGAAATGGCCTGGAAAGCCATGCGATCGCATGGCAACCAGAGACAGAAATTCTCTATAAAGCTCATTCGAATTCAGTGTGCACACACACTCATTACTTCCTCCGTATTATTATCTATTTTATTTATATTATTATTATTATTAATATTATTAGTAATTAGTATTAAGATTATTATTATAAATCTTATAGTATTAATATTAGTATTAGAGTTATTGAGTGGTATTATTATTAGTATTATTATACATAAAATACTACGACGATGTCATGAGCGCGTTATTTTCAAAACGAGTTTTCGATTAGGTTGAAGATATGGAATTGGGTTATAGCTATGGAATTATGGGTTAGGACTAAGGAGATTATGGGTACGCTGATAACGAGTCAATGATGATGAAACTAGGATGGTATAATTCTCGTCACTTTTAAAATTATTATTATCATTATTATTACCTTGTTGTTGTTGTTATTATTATTATCTATTATGATTATTATTATTATCATTATTATTATGATTATGAATTTTGCGATGACTAAAAGCTTTTAAGTTAGATGATTATGAGATAGTGATTTTAAGTATTAAAAACTTAGTTAAGATACTGATAAGGTTATGGCCTAGATAATATTATCACTTTTAACATTATTAGAATTATCCCTAATTCTAGTATTATCATTAAAAAAAGATTATTATAATTATTATCATTGATATAATTACTGAATTTATCATTGTTATTAAAAATTAACATTTTTATCAAAACTATCATTTTTACTATTTTTATCATTATTATTATCAAAAGTATCACTGATATTAAAATTATCACTTTTATTAAAATTAACTTTTTTTATAGAAATATCATTTTTATTATAAAATATGATTATTATTACCGTTATAGAATTATCATTTTTGATAAAATTATTATTTTTATAAAATATTATTATTATTATGACAAATAGTATTAGTAAATATTATTATTAAGATAATTTATAATATCAAAATTGTTATTATCATTATTATTTATTATTATTTAAAATTATCATTTGTATTAAAAACTATCATTTTATTAAATTATCATTATTATTATAATTAGTATTATCATTAAAGATTATTACTAAAATTATCAATTTTATTAAAATTGTCTTTATTATTATTATTATTATTAAGAAATTATCATTATTATTACTATTTAACATTATTAGTATTATTATGGTTATAAAGTATATAAAAATAAATGTTATTAGAAAAATGATTAAGATACAATTTAAATTAATTATTAATAATATTATTATTATGATATTAGTATTACTACAAATGATTATTATTTGCTATCAAAATTATTATTATCATTAGTAAATATAATTATTGTTGTTATTATTATTATTCTTATTATGATAATAATGATTATTATTATTACAAAATAATACAACTTTTGTTCATTATTATTAATATTAATATTATTTTAACAAATAAATAATTAATACAAAGATATATTTACTACACGTAACATAATTATATTAATAATACATATCACTATATTTTTATCATTAAAATGATATTAAGTAAACTTTATGAATTATAATACTTGATATATAAAGATATATTTTTATCATATACAAATCTTAATATAAATTTTTATTATTAATGTATTATAATGAATGGTAAATATTAACGACTTAAAGTACATAGATTTAATATAAACTATTTGATATCACCTAATATTTTTATTAACTAAGTTACACGTAATATATATAAAATATATTTGGGGATATTATAAAAATATATATATGAATAATAAATCTAAAACATTATATAATATTTCTAGACAAAAACATATGATATTTATAATAAATGACTTATATTATTACTCTAATAAAAATCTGATATATAAATACTTATTATTATTTAAAATATATAAAATTACTATATTTAAGTTATATAATAATGGGTCATATGAATAATTAAATATAACAAGTATATTAATAATATTAATATATAAACTTGTTACATGTTTTAATATATATATATATATATATATATATATATATATATATATATATATATATATATATATATATATATATATATATATATATATATATATATATATATATATATATATATATATAAATGATATAGGTTCATGAATTCGAGGCCAACCCTGCACTTGTTCAGTGCCGTCATATGTATTTTTGCTACAAAATACAGTATCGTGAGTTTCATTACTCCATTTTTATATATATTTTTGGGCTGAGAATACATACGATGTTTTATAAACTGTTTTACGAAATGGACACTAGTACTTAAACTATATTCTATGGTTGGATTACGAATACCGAATATCACCCTTTTTAGCTTGGTAGCCTAAGAATTAGGGAAATGGCCCCTAATTGAAGCGAATCCTAAAGATAGATCTATGGACCTTGACACGTCCCATTCGGGTTACGAATGCTTTAGTACTTCGATTGATATATACTGATTGCGACGGCCGATATATAGCATGCAGATTGCGAAATGCCTGTATGCGGGGGATATTCTATATGCATCCTGTTAGTTCGGTTACCAAGTGTTCACTATATGAATGATTTTATCTTTATTCAGATTGCGAAATGCCTGTATAATGATTATGTAAATGAAAATGAAAACGAAAATCTTGTGGTCTATTAAATTGTTGGAAATGAATATTTATGATAAACTAATGAACTCACCAACCTTTTGGTTGACACTTTTAAGCATGTTTATTGTCAGGTATGAAAGAAATCCTCCGCTGTGCATTTTTCCAATTTAAAGATATTAATTGGAGTCATTCATGACATATTTCAAAAGACGTTGCATTCGAGTCGTGAGTTCAAAAAGATTGATATAAAGTAAATGATAGATTAAGTCGTTTATAGTTGGATATATTGTGACATGGTATGCATATTTGTCAACTATCATTGTAATGAAAGTTGTCTTTTAAAAACAAATGAAATGTTTGTAAAATGTATCATATAGAGGTCAATACCTCGCAATGGAACCAAATGTTATTGTATTCATCCATATGGATTTGGACGGGCCACTACAAAAGTACCTGCAATAATCTTGATAAAAATATGTGATATATGTTTTAAAGAACTTGGTAATTCTTCCCACACTTAGCTTTTATTTATATTTTTCTTTGCCTTTTTATTCTCGTCTATTTTATTTTAAATGAATTCTCGCATTTAAGGTTGTTTCTCAATTTATGTCCTTTTTGAGATAACAATAATTTCGGTATTAAAACCTTGTTTTATCGTTCATAAATATGTATAAACATGGTTTTGAATTCATTTAGTTGAAATTTTTTTAAATTTTTACAAAATTTGGCAACTAAACTAAGTGTAAACCTGAGAGAATTATAACCCCTCCCCACAATTGAGATCATGCAATGCCCTCATTTGTAATGAAATCAGACAATAAATTAGAATTCACGAGGGCAAATAGTATAAAAAGGGAGTTAAAACCACTTTGAGCCAAAAAGCGTAACAGCGCAAGCTACGGCTTTTTGGAGTTGAATTGTTCCTTATCACCAATTTTATAGTCTCTTTTTCACATGTTTCGTCAAAAATTGGTTACTTTGCTGAACTTACTGGCAGTCTTTGAAAGTGCGCGGTTTTACCCTAATTTACATATAAATAAACAAACAAACACAAAATATAATAATTATTATTTTTTTTCGCACACTTTATATCGATAAAATTAAAATTCATGATAATAAAATTTGTCGCCCCTCCCTCGGGTAAAGCAATTTTGGTTCAAGACCTAGTGTTTAACTCACGACAAATTTTATAAATCAATTTTTTTTAATTTAATGAAATAAAGTAAATTTTGTCTTTAAATTCACACAATACTTAATTTAAAATGCATATTATTAAAATTTAAATTTAAAGATAAAGATAATTTAAATAAATATTAATTTTATAAATTTATATTAATTTATATTTGAAATAATATAGTAATATATTAAATTTAAAAACAAGAAAAAAATAAAATAAAATAAAAATCTTTTTGGTCTTTTATCCCACTTTAATCAATCAAATATTAACAAAAATATACGTCTCTCTTTTGGGTAAAGTAATTTCGGCTATATTGCCTAATTTTACTCCTGACGAATTTTTGAAATATTTTAAGTTGATTGATTAAAGATATTTATACCATATGAATAAACGGTAAATTTCGCAGCGATGGATTAAATTTTTGTATGATATCAATAATTTCAGTTTATTATACCTGTTTTTACCGAGTATCAATTTAATGCTTTTTAGCGAAAGTTCAGCGTTTAAAAATAAAAGGTTAAAAGCAATAAAAATAAAAACTGTACATACATACCTGCTCGATGAAATTCTCAGTGACCTGCTCTGGTCGACTCATAGGAGAGTCGATTGATTTGGTTTTCCATTGCTACATAAGCGTAACCTCATTCATTTAATAACTTTTCATCTAAGCACGTGAACGGTCCTTCTCTACATAGAGTAACAAACTTATTATTGGAGTATGTTTGATTGTCAGAACATTTTCCATTGTGTGACCATTTCCCGCATTTATGACATCTTTCAAGGTGTTGTGCTCTTCTTTTTGCTGCGGAAACTGATTTTTCTTTACCGAAATGTATCTTATTATGATTGTTCCGGAGTTCTTTTCTCACTTCGTCACATTTGCTTCTTATCATGGACGCCAGTTCACTCGGGAGGTTGTTGTTATTGCGTTTAGTAATCATAGCGTGTAGCAATAGACCATGGTTTAAATCAAAGGAATCCTTCATCTTGTAAAACCTATAAAACAAAAAATTCAGAATGGTGGGGAGAAGACTAGTTCTTTAGGGTCTGCTAGTAGAAAAGACCAATCGAATTCCATTCTCGGAGACTACACGAAAACAGAATATGTATAACATTAGACAGCATAAGAATTATCTTTAAAACTTTTGAATCTCCCCACACTTAGTTAGCTGTGGTGTTGAAATTATGATTAACTTCATCATCAACTTCCATCGGACCATCAATATATTGTTTAACTCTGTGACCATTGACTTTAATTTCAATTACGTTTGAATTTATCAATTCTATTGTTCCGTACGGGAGAACTCTTTTGATTATAAATGGTCCAGACCATCTTGATTTCAACTTTCCAGGAAATAATCTGAATCTTGAGTTGAAAAGAAGAACTCTGTCTCCTTCCTTAAATTCTTTTGAACTTCGGATTCTTTTGTCATGCCATTTTTTCGTTCTTTCCTTATAGATTAACGAATTTTGATATGCATCATGTCTTAATTCTTCTAATTCGTTTAGTTGACTTAACCGTAGGCGTCCAACTTCATGCAAATCAAGATTACATGTCTTCAAAGCCCAAAATGCTTTGTGTTCAATTTCTACTGGAAGGTGACATGCTTTTCCGTAAATGAGTTTAAAAGGTGTGGTGCCAATTGGAGTTTTGTAGGCTGTTCTAAAAGCCCAAAGTGCATCCTCCAATTTCATGGACCATTCCTTCGGATTTGCTCCTACAGTTTTATCTAGAATACGTTTTAATGCTTGGTTGGTATTTTCAACTTGTCCACTTGTTTGTAGATGATAATCGGTTGAGAGTTTATAAGTTACTCCATATCTTTTGAGAACTTTCTCAAGTTGATTATTACAAAAATGTTACCCCGATCACTTATTAAAGCTTTCGATGTTCCAAACCTTGCAAAAAGATGTTTTAAGAAGTTAACTACAACTCGTGCATCGTTAGTTGGGAGAGCTTGCGCTTCCGCCTATTTAGATACATAATAAATGGCAACGAGAATGTAGAGATTATTATGAGATTTTGGAAACGGACCCATAAAGTCAATACCCCAAATGTCGAAAACTTCACATACTTGAATGACATTTTGTGGCATTTCATCACGTTGACTTATTTTTCCGGCCCTTTGACATGCATCACAGGATTTACAGAGAAGGTGTGCATCTTTGAAAATTGAAGGCCAATAGAATCCAGCTTCGTAGACCTTTCTTCTAGTGATTTGAGGCCCATAATGCCCTCCAGTTGGTCCTGTGTGACAACGGTTTAAGATTTGTATAGCTTCATTCCCGAATACACATCGGCGTATAATTCCATCGGGACAACTTTTAAACAAATGTGGATCTTCCCAAAAATAGTGTTTTATATCACTAAAGAATTTCTTTCGTTTTTGGTACGACAACCCTTTTTCAAGGAATCCACTTACTAAGTAGTTCGCATAGTTTGCAAACCATGGAATTTCACTATAATCGATTTTCAAAAGGTATTCATCAGGAAAGTTATCTTGTATGGCAGATTCATTTAGAACTTCTAATTCAGGATTTTCAAGACGAGAAAGATGATCAGCGACGAGATTTTCTGCTCCCTTTTTATCTCGGATTTCAATATCGAATTCTTGTAAGAGTTAGATCCAACGGATTAATCGTGGTTTGGTATCTTATTTTGAAAACAAATATTTAAGGGCAGAATGATCAGTATAGACCACCGTTTTAGCTACAACGAGATATGCACGAAATTTGTCAAAAGCAAAGACAATAGCAAGGAGTTCTTTTTCAGTAGTTGTGTAATTCGTCTGTGCTCCTTGTAACGTTTTACAAGCATAACGGTGTACTTAGTATAATATTTTGAGATTATATTATAAGGTACATTTATATCCCCGGCAGCGGCGCCAAAAACTTGATGTGCAAGCGAAGTGGTAAGAAAATAGATATAATATAATATTAATATTTATAGAAAATACTATTAATTACGCTATAATTTACACAAGTTTTATTTATTTATTACAAATAGGATATACCTAAACCTTGCTACACACTTATAGGCAGTGTACCTAATCGTAGAGTAGTGTAGTTTTTAGTAAGTCCGGTTCATTCCACAGGGAGCTGCTAGGCGTCTATAAAAACATAAGTTTATTTATTTTAAAATATAAGTTTATATATGTATATGTATATATATATATATATATATATATATATATATATATATATATATATATATATATATATATATATATAGTAGTATTATTATTATTATAAATGGGGGGGTTTTTTACCGTTTAACGACCGGTTTGTCAATTTTTATATTTTACGTAAAAATAAATGACAATAAAATAAATTGCGATAAATAAAATGACGGTAAATAAAAGTACGATGAAATATGAAATAAAAGTATTATGCTTATTTAAACTTCCGTAATCATGATGTTTGACGTTTTGATTTTAATTTATTACCCTGGGTTAATTATCCTTTGTCCTGGTTTATTTGATACGTCTATCTGGTTTTTGTCCATAATAGTCCATCGGTCATAAATATAAAGTGCGAGTGTCCTCGTCAAATTACCCTTATACCCGAAGTCAAATATTCCAACTAATTAAGGATTTAAACTGTGACGCAGTTATCACTTCTGTCAACAATTACACCAGTTATCACTGTATGTAATCCACCAATGTTTTAATTAGATATGAATGTTAATTTACCCACTTGATCAGTTTGAATAATCAATTACCCAACCCGAATAATTAATTAAATGATTATAATAGACTCCGTATGAACGTCACTAAATAGGACAACCATAATCATTATTAATTATTAGGTTAATTAATTAGAAGATAGGTTCGACAGACTCCAATGAGTTGTCACTCGATTAGACAATACCCCCATATATTAATAGTCCATAGTCCAATGTCCACAAGTGTCGGTCTTTGTCCAAACATTAATTATGGTCCAAAGTCCAATAACCTGGTCTTAATATTTAGTCTAACATCACGATTACTTCGGCTCAAATAAGCATAATAATAACTTAGTTATGAGTCATTAATTTAAAAAGGTTGAACATAACTTACAATAAGTATTAATCGCGTAGTGTTACACGAACTGAGTTTCGTCTTACAAAACCTTAAAAATTTGTTACAATAACCTTATTAATAAAATTAACTTAAATTAAAATTATAATATAAATATAAATTATAAATATAGAGAGAAAGAAGGAGATTGATAAAATCAATCTGGTACTCTTATCTATTTTTTTATGTTTTAAGACCAGTAGTTCACCGGCAGCGGCGCCAAAAACTTGATGAGCGTCTAGAGGTGGGTATAATAATAATATATATTAAAATGAATGTAAAATACTATTATTTATGATACAATTTACACAAGTTTTATTTATTTATTACAAATGGGATATACCTAAACCTTGCTACACACTTATAGGCAGTGTACCTAATCGTAGAGTAGTGTAGTTTTTAGTAAGTCTGGTTCGTTCCACAGGGAGCTGCTAGGCGTCTATAAAACCATAAGTTTATTTATTTTAAAATATAAGTTTATATATATATATATATATATATATATATATATATATATATATATATATATATATACATATATATATATATATATACATATATATATATATATATATATATATATATATATATATATAATATAGTATTATTATTATTATAAAAGGGGGTTTTTTTTATCGTTTAACGACCGGTTTGTCAATTTTTTATATTTTGCGTAAAAATAAATGACAATAAATAAATTGCGATAAATAAAATGACGGTAAATAAAGGTACGATAAAATATGAAATAAAAGTGTTATGCTTAATTAAACTTACGTAATCTTGATGTTTGACGTTTTGATTTTAATTTATTACCCTGGGTTAATTGTCCTTTGTCCTGGTTTATTTGATACGTCTATCTGGTTTTTGTCCATAATAGTCCATCGGTCATAAATATTGATAATGCTAAAAACGAACATATATTTCATAGCATTATCCTTCCAGAAAAACAAGCTTTTAGTTACAATTGTTCTATTTACAAGTGATATTCGTTTAAATAATAAAAGGTGAAGACAAAAGGCAGAATTGACAATTTGAAGACGCAAATGACCAGAATGCTCAAAAGTACAAGTTACAATCCAAGTGGTTTAATTTATTGATGAATAACGTCTAAATAATGATAAGAGTACAAGTCACGGAACGCAAAGTACAAGATACCAAAGCATACGAAAAGACGTTCGAAAATCTGGAACCGGGACATAAACCAAGCAACAACGTACGATGCAACGGAGCTGAAAGTATAAGTCAACTATGCACAAGAATATAATATAATATATATATAATTATATCAAAATTATATATATTATATTATATATTATTTAAATTCAGCAGCCCACGTGATTTTGAACCAAAAATATCTGTGACAGCTAAGCCATGCGATCGCATGGCCTGGAGGCATGAATTCCATGCGATCGCATGGCACCCAATTCCTGGCCAGGTCTGTAAATTGCAACATTTTCTGGCCGAAAAATACACAAGAGAATTCAATCTCTTCTCCCTCAATATATATTTATATTTATATTTTAATTATAATTTTAATTTTAATTTTAAGTTAATAATAAGGTTATTGTAATGAATGTTTTAAGGTTTTGTAAGTCGAAACTCTGTCCGTGTAACACTACACGATTTATAATCATTGTAAGTTATGTTCAACCTTTTTAAATTAATGTCTCGTAGCTAAGTTATTATTATGCTTATTTAAGTTGAAGTAATCGTGATGTTGAACTAAATATTAAGGCGGGGTTATTGGACTTTGGAACATAATTAGGGTTTGGACAAAAGACCGACACTTGTGGACGCTGGACTATTGACTATTAATGGACTTTATATTTGTTTAACTGAATGATAGTTCGTTAATTTAATATAGAGATTTACAATTTGACGTACCTATAAATAGCCATATACGCCTTATTGGACACGATGGGCGGGATATTTATATTTACTAATAATTGTCCATTTGACTGGATACGGGTATGAATTAATAATCAATGGACCTATTGAAACAGGGGTGGATTATATACAGTGATAACTGGTATAATTGTTAACATAGTATTAAAACCTTGGACTACATACATTCGATATCCTGGTGTAGTTATTAACAAAGTATTAAGACCTTATTACAGTTTGGATCCCTAATTAGTTGGAATATTTGACTTCGGGTATAAGGGTAATTTGACGAGGACACTCGCACTTTATAATTATGACTAATGGACTATTATGGACAAAAACCAGATAGAAATATCAAATAATCCAGGATAAAAGACAATTAACCCAGGGTAACAAATTAAAATAAAAACGTCAAACATCATGATTACGGAAGTTTAAATAACCATAATTCTTTTATTTCATATTTCATCGCTATTTTATTTATTGACATTTATTTTATGCACTTTAATTATTGTCATTTATTTTTACGCTAAAACTTAAAAATTGACAAACCGGTCGTTAAACGGTAAAAACCCCCCTTTTATAATAATAATAATATTACTACTTATATATATATATTTGTATAAAAATATATAGTACGTTTTCAATCTGTAACTGTGTCCATGTGGAATGAACCGGACTTGCTAAAAACTACACTACTCTACGATTAGGTACACTGCCTATAAGTGTGTAGCAAGGTTTAGGTATATCCAATTTGTAATAAATAAATAAAACTTGTGTAAATTGTAACGTAATTAATAGTATTATATAGTATTTTCTATAAGTATTTAATATATATTTTTCTAACCCTCGCTTTGCACACCAAGTATTTTTGGCGCCGCTGCCGGGGAACGCCGTAAGCGAAACGCTATAATATTTTTGTAAAAATATAAATATATATAAGTTTAAAATATAAAAAAATTATATACATTTATTTATTTTTAAAATTTTTATTTATAAAATTAATAAGTATTTTATTTTAAGTTTTTAAAATATAAGTTTATTTTATAAAAATTACATATCTATTATTTTATAAAACTTAAAAATATAAAACATAAATAATAAAATTAAAACTGGGTCGAAGCCTGTTGAAGCCCAATTCAACTCTGGATTCCACGCCCATGCGATCGCATGAGCTGGATGCCTCAAACTCATGCGATCGCATGAGTTAGGCAGACAGGACAACCTCGTACGCCATTAATACGTTTAGGGTTTTTAATTTTTTATTCTTAATTAATTTAGGGTTATTTAAAATATTAATTAGTTTAAGTTTTAATTTTAGTTTTAATTTAGTTTTTTTAAGTTTAATTATTATTTTTAAATATATAGATTAATATTTTTATAAAAATAATATAATTATAAAAATTGTATTTTTATAACTTTAGTTTTATTTTTATATTTTGTATCTTTTTAATCGTTTAATTCGTAATTTTTGTAATTGTCGTTCATAATTAGTTTTAAGTTTAGTTTTTGTCGTAGTTAATTTTATATTTCTAGTTTTTTAGGTTTTGCCGTAAAATCCCTTAAATGCTTTTTCTTTAAATTTAGATTTAGACGCTCTAGAATTTTATGCCATTTTAAGTTTATATATTTTAGTTCTTTTTAAGTAATTGTCATTTTCCATTTAGAAGTGCATTTAAATTTCAATAATCTTTAGGCACAACTTTTTAGATTTAGTTTTTAGACCTTTAGATTTCGACGTTTTTCTTTCTTATATTTATTTTTCGACCTTTTTGTTTTTCAACGTGCTTTTTCTTTTTTATTTCTACGCTCTAGTTTTTAGGACATAGAAATTTCCTCAAAATTTCGACGAAAAATTATTTTAAGCAATTAAATTGATAGACATCCAAATTTTCTGGTTCGTAGGAATAGTTGAATTTGTTAGTGGCGAGTTGTGGACTTCCGATTTAAAGGGTCCTGGCTACCTGCTGAATCTTTTGGTTATTCGAAACGTGGGCAAAATCAGAAAAGTCTATTAATTTGATAGTTTAAATAATTTTTATATTTTCAACTAATAGGATATTCAGTGAATGCACCGAGCAAAACGTTCACCACCTTTCATACGTTCACCACCTGTAACTCGATCAAGACATCTAGCAAATATTGCCGCCATTGATTTTTCTTTAGAATCATCATCTAGTCGAACAAGTAATCCAATTCAAATTTCCGATAATCCATTTTTTGAACCCGACTTCACAATTGAGAACTCGGAGGATATTCAGGGGCAATTCCAAGATCCTGATCCCCTAAACATTCCTCCTGAACCACAATTTATTTATCCAGAGGTTGTCGAAGAAGGAACCGTTAAATCAGAATCATCTAGTGATTCGGATTCAACAAATTCAAATATGGAAAATCTAGAACCTCAAACTATGGAAGACCGAATGAGAGCCACACGTACGGGCCAAGGTCATGCCATTACTCAACCAGACGTTAATATACCAAATTTTGAAATCAAAGGACAAATCCTACACTTGGTTACTAATCAATGCCAATTCGGTGGTACGACAAAAGAAGATCCAAACGAACATCTTCAAACCTTTAATAGAATTTGTACTCTATTTAAAATCGGAGAAATTGAGGATGAAACGATCTATCTTATGTTGTTCCCTTGGACTTTAATTGGGAAAGCTAAAGATTGGTTAGAATCATTACCCGAAGGAGCGATTGATGTAGTGACCCGAACTTTTCCATGTTTATATATATATTAAATGAAATTGTTATTTACATGATTAAGTGTTTCCAACATATTAAGCAATCAAACTTGTTAAGACTTGATTAATTGAAATAGGTTTCATATAGACAATTGACCACCCAAGTTGACCGGTGATTCACGAACGTTAAAACATGTAAAAACTATATGATGACATATATATGGTTATATATATAGTTAACATGATATTATGATAAGTAAATATATCATTAAGTATATTAATAATGAACTACATATGTAAAAACAAGACTACTAACTTAATGATTTTGAAACGAGACATATATGTAACGATTATCGTTGTAACGATATTTAATGTATATATATCATATTAAGAGATATTCGTACATCATAATATCATGATAATATAATAATTTAAAATCTCATTTGATATTATAAACATTGGGTTAACAACATTTAACAAGATCGTTAACCTAAAGGTTTCAAAACAACACTTACATGTAACGACTAACGATGACTTAACGACTCAGTTAAAATGTATATACATGTATTGTTTTAATATGTATTCATACACTTTTGAAAGACTTCAAGACACTTATCAAAATACTTCTACTTAACAAAAATGCTTACAATTACATCCTCGTTCAGTTTCATCAACAATTCTACTCGTATGCACCCGTATTCGTACTCGTACAATACACAACTTTTAGATGTATGTACTATTGGTATATACACTCCAATGATCAGCTCTTAGCAGCCCATGTGAGTCACCTAACACATGTGGGAACCATCAATTGGCAACTAGCATGAAATATCTCATAAAATTACAAAAATATGAGTAATCATTCATGACTTATTTACATGAAAACAAAATTACATATCTTTTATATGTAATCCATACACCAACGACCAAAAACACCTACAAACACTTTCATTCTTCAATTTTCTTCATCTAATTGATCTCTCTCAAGTTCTATCTTCAAGTTCTAAGTGTTCTTCATAAATTCTACAAGTTCTAGTTTCATAAAATCAAGAATACTTCCAAGTTTGCTAGCTTACTTCCAATCTTGTAGAGTGATCATCCAACCTCAAGAAATCTTTCTTATTTACAGTAAGATATCTTTCTAATACAAGGTAATAATCATATTCAAACTTTGATTCAATTTCTATAACTATAACAATCTTATTTCGAGTGGAAATCTTACTTGAACTTGTTTTCGTGTCATGATTCTGCTTCAAGAACTTTCAAGCCATCCAAGGATCCTTTGAAGCTAGATCCATTTTTTCTCATTTCCAGTAGTTTTGTCCAGAAAACTTGAGGTAGTAATGATGTTCATAACATCATTCAATTCATACATATAAAGCTATCTTATTCGAAGGTTTAAACTTGAAATCACTAGAACATAGTTTAGTTAATTCTAAACTTGTTCGCAAACAAAAGTTAATCCTTCTAACTTGGCTTTTAAAATCAAATAAACACATGTTCTATATCTATATGATATGCTAACTTAATAATTTAAAACCGGAAAACACGAAAAACACCGTAAAACTGGATATACGCCGTTGTAGTAACACCGCGGGCTGTTTTGGGTTAGTTAGTTAAAAACTATGATAAACTTTGATTTAAAAGTTGTTCTTCAGGAAAAATGATTTTTCTTATAAACATGAAACTATATCCAAAAATCATGGTTAAACTCAAAGTGGAAGTATGTTTTTCAAAATGGTCATCAAGACGTCGTTCTTTCGACTGAAATGACTACCTCTTACAAAAATGACTTGTAACTTATATTTCTGAATATAAACCTATACTTTTTCTGTTTAGATTCATAAAATAGAGTTCAATATAAAACCATAGAAATTTGATTCACTCAAAACGGATTTAAAACAAAAAAGTTATGGGTAAAACAATATTGGATAATTTTTCTTGTTGTAGCTATGTGAAAATTGGTAACAAATCTATATTAATCATATCCTAGCTAACTTATATTGTATTATACATGTATTCTAATATATTATGTAATCTTGGGATACCATAGACACGTATGCAAATGTTTTGACATATCATATCGACCCATGTGTATATATTATTTGGAACAACCATAGACACTCTATATGCAGTAATGTGGGAGTTAGCTATACAGGGTTGAGGTTGATTCCAAAAATATATATACTTTGAGTTGTGATCTAGCCTGAGACGTGTATAAACTGGGTCGTGGATTGATTCAAGATAATATATATCAATTTTTTTCTGTACATCTAACTTTGGACAACTAGTTGTAGGTTACTAACGAGGACAGCTGACTTAATGAACTTAAAACATCAAAATGTATTAAAAGTGTTGTAAATATATT
Source organism: Rutidosis leptorrhynchoides (assembly GCF_046630445.1). Taxonomy (NCBI): domain Eukaryota; kingdom Viridiplantae; phylum Streptophyta; class Magnoliopsida; order Asterales; family Asteraceae; genus Rutidosis; species Rutidosis leptorrhynchoides. The sequence continues at coordinate 143,614,709 of NC_092343.1, forward strand.
TTGAACATACTTTGATATATATGTACATATTTGTTATAGGTTCGTGAATCGACCAGTAGCCAAGTCTTAGTTCCCGACGAAGTAAAAATATGTGAAAGTGAGTTATAGTCCCACTTTTAAAATCTAATATTTTTGGGATGAGAATACATGCAGGTTTTATAAATGATTTACAAAATAGACACAAGTACGTGAAACTACATTCTATGGTTGAATTATCGAAATCGAATATGCCCCTTTTTATTAAGTCTGGTAATCTAAGAATTAGGGAACAGACACCCTAATTGACGCGAATCCTAAAGATAGATCTATTGGGCCTAAAAAACCCCATCCAAAGTACCGGATGCTTTAGTACTTCGAAATTTATATCATATCCGAAGGGTGTCTCGGAATGATGGGGATATTCTAATATATGCATCTTGTTAATGTCGGTTACAAGGTGTTCACCATATGAATAATTTTTATCTCTATGTATGGGATGTATATTGAAATATGAAATCTTGTGGTCTATTGTTACGATTTGATATATATAGGTTAAACCTATAACTCACCAACATTTTTGTTGACGTTTTAAGCATGTTTATTCTCAGGTGATTATTAAGAGCTTCCGCTGTCGCATACTTAAATAAGGACGAGATTTGGTGTCCATGCTTGTATGATATTGTGTAAAAACTGCATTCAAGAAACTTATTTCGTTGTAACATATTTGTATTGTAAACCATTATGTAATGGTCGCGTGTAAACAGGATATTTTTGATTATCATTATTTGATAATCTACGTAAAGCTTTTTAAACCTTTATTGATGAAATAAAGGTTATGGTTTGTTTTAAAATGAATGCAGTCTTTGAAAAATGTCTCATATAGAGGTCAAAATCTCGCAACGAAATCAGTTAATATGGAACGTTTTTAATTAATAAGAACGGGACATTTCAGTTGGTATCCGAGCGTTGGTCTTAGAGAACCAGAATTTTGCATTAGTGTGTCTTATCGAGTTTGTTAGGATGCATTAGTGAGTCGTGACTTCGACCGTGTTTACTTGAAAAATGATTACTTAACAAATTTTGTTGGAAACTATATATTTTTAACATGTGAATATTATGTGATATATTAATCTCTTAACGCGTTTGATATTATGTGATAGATGTCTACCTCTAGAACAAGTCCCATTGACTCACCTAATAATAATGAGGAGTCAAATGTAAATTGAAATGATTCGTGGACTGATTCACAAGTTCCCGAAGAGGAACCAGAAGAAGAGTCGGAACCGGAAGAAGAATCGGAACCGGAAGAAGAATCGGAACCGGAAGAAGAAATAGAACTAGTGGGGGAAATAATAAAACGGTTAAGTAGAAAAAAATCCTCAACCAACCGACCAAAGTTAATTATGGTCAATGGTGTTTCCGCCAAGGAAGCAAAGTATTGGGAGGATTACCAATTCTCCGATGAATCGGATCCCGACAAGGATTCCGATGATGTTATAGAAATTACCCCAACACAATTTAATAAGGAAAAAGAAAACAATAAGGGAAAGGGCATAATAATAGAGAAATTTGATTCCAAACCCGATGAACTTTATATGTATCATCAACACCCGTATTTCTTAAGTTGTGACAATAACCCGGGAACCTCTAAACCACCAGGTTTTTCTAAACCAATGTGGAAAACGACGGCTCGTATTAGGGGAACATCATATATCCCTAGAAACTTGGCAAAACGAACCAAAACCGAAGAAGAGGAAAGGAGCGAGTCGGAATAAGATTGTTGTATTCGTGTGGTGTAATATATGTAATATAGTGTGCTTATGCTTTATGATATATGTAAAAATTGCTTGTATTAATAAGTATTTTTTTATGAATCTAACTCTTGTCTATTTTTATCGTATAAAAACACAAAAATGGATAGACAACCCAATATTTTAAGAGACCTACCCGGAGACATGATTGATGAAATCTTGTCTAGAGTCGGTCAGAATTCCTCGGCATAACTATTTAAGGCGAGATCAGTTTGTAAGACATTCAAAGAACGTTCCAAGAATGCCTTGGTTTATAAAAGGCTTTCGTTCGAAAGATGGGGGATATCACATTGGGAAATCCATAAGTTACGATGTGTTTACTTTGACGCATATATTGCGGGGAACCCAAATGCTATTTTACGCAACGGGTTAAGAAATTATTTTGACTCAATATATCCGAATATAGGACTTCGTGATTTAGAAAAAGCGGCTAACATGCAACATAAAGAAGCATGTTATGCTTACGGTTTAGTAATGATCGCTTCTCACTAAAGTGAGAACAAGAACATCGGGCTACAGCTATTAAACAAAACTTTCCCACAAGTGACGGACTCAGTTGTTGGGGTGAGAAACAAGGTTTTTAGATTGTTACGGGACTGTTGGACATTACGTAACCTTCATCCTTTTGACAACGTTACAACACGTTGTCTTACTATCGGTCACAACGGTTATGTTCCACAAAACCAAGGATGGGAAGTGGTATTAGTAAAACCAGAATGCATGACTTATTTCTGGACGTATGAATTACGTGTCTTTATTGCCTTTGCTGAACGCCTTATTTATTAACTAGAATTATCTTTGTAACTACTTTGTATCAAAGTTTTATGTGCTATATTTCATGATATATGTAAAATAGCGGTATTGTAAGTTTGCAAGTTATTGTATAAAGGCTTGAATATGATATTTTTTTGTTTTTTGTGATTAGTTTTTCATATAGAATTGTAATAGTTGAAATGGTATGTTAGCTACTAAGTATGAACTTAACGGGTAGGTACTACCCGAATTAGAGTATAAAACGCTAATATGAAGAAAGAGCTTTTATAAATAAGTGCATATTATGCTACGAAATACTATTGACTACTCTTGATATTCTATATGATTAACTCGTTTCATTTGACTATTTTGAAGGAAATGGCACCGACTACTCGACACACCTTGAATATGAGCGAAGAGGAATTCACTGCCTTTCTTGCTTCAAACATAGCTGCAGTACAGGCTGCGCTACATACCAACAATAACCTTGGATCTAGCAGTACAGGAAATCATGTAGGATGCACCTACAGAGAATTCACTGCCTGCAAACCTTTGGAATTTGATGAAACCGAAGGACCGATCGGATTGAAACGGTGGACCGAGAAGGTCGAATCGGTGTTTGCCATAAGTAAGTGTACTGAAGAGGACAAAGTGAAGTACGCTACGCATACCTTCACAGGTTCTGCGTTAACATGGTGGAATACCTATCTAGAGCAAGTGGGACAAGATGATGCTTACGCACTACCGTGGTCAGCATTCAAGCACTTGATGAACGAGAAGTACTGTCCCAGAACCGAGGTCAATAAGCTCAAGACAGAACTTAAAGGGTTACGAACCCAAGGATTTGATATTACCACGTACGAAAGACGATTCACAAAATTATGCCTATTATGTCCGGGAGCGTTCGAAGATGAGGAAGAGAAGATCGACGCGTTTGTGACAGGATTACCGGAAAGAATCCAAGAAGATATAAGTTCACACGAGCCCGCCTCCATACAACAGGCATGTAGAATGGCTCACAAACTAGTGAACCGGATTGAAGAAAGAATTAAAGAATAGACTGCTGAAGAGGCCAATGTGAAGCAAGTCAAAAGAAAGTGGGAGGAAAACGGTGATAAGAATCACCAATGCAACAACAACAGCAATTAAAACAATAATCGCAACAACTATCCCAACAATCGCAACTACAACAAACGGCCCAACAACAACAACAACAACAACAATAATAACAACAACAACAACAACAACAACAACAATAGCAACTACAACAATCATCCCAACAACAATAATAACCGCAACAACAACAACAACAATCAGAAGCAGCTATGCCAAAGGTGTGAAAAGTATCACTCGGGGTTCTGCACCAAATTTTGCAACAAGTGTAAAAGAAATGGTCATAGCGCGGCGAAGTGTGAGGTCTACGGACCAGGGGTTAACAGAATGAAAGGAACAAATGGTGTCGGAACGAGTAATGGCAGAGCAAGTAGTGTCGGAGCAAGTTATGCCAATGTAGTTTGTTATAAATGTGGAAAACCGGGCCACATTATTAAAAATTGCCCGAACCAGGAGAACACGAATGGACAAGGCCGCGGAAGAGTTTTCAATATTAATGCGGCAGAGGCACAGGAAGACCCAGAGCTTGTTACGGGTACGTTTCTTATTGACGATAAATCAGCTTACGTTTTATTTGATTCGGGTGCGGATAGAAGCTATATGAGTAGAGATTTTTGTGCTAAATTAAGTTATCCATTGACGCCTTTGGATAGTAAATTTTTACTCGAATTAGCAAATGGTAAATTAATTTCAGCAGATAATATATGTCGGAATCGAGAAATTATACTGGTTAGCGAAACATTTAAGATTGACTTGATACCAGTAGAGTTAGGGGGTTTTGATGTGATAATCGGTATGGACTGGTTGAAAGAAGTGAAAGTAGAGATCGTTTGTTACAAAAATGCAATTCGCATTATACGAGAAAAAGGAAAACCCTTAATGGTGTACGGAGAAAAGGGCAACACGAAGCTACATCTTATTAGTAATTTGAAGGCACAAAAACTAATAAGAAAAGGATGCTATGCTGTTCTAGCACACGTCGAGAAAGTACAAACTGAAGAAAAGAGCATCAATGATGTTCCCGTCGCAAAAGAATTTCCCGATGTATTTCCGAAAGAATTACCAGGATTACCCCCACATCGATCCGTTGAATTTCAAATAGATCTTGTACCAGGAGCTGCACCAATAGCTCGTGCTCCTTACAGACTCGCACTCAGCGAGATGAAAGAACTGCAAAGCCAATTACAAGAACTTTTAGAACATGGTTTCATTCGACCAAGCACATCACCGTGGGGAGCTCCTGTTTTGTTTGTCAAGAAGAAAGATGGTACATTCAGGTTGCGTATCAACTACCGAGAGTTGAACAAACTTACCATCAAGAACCGCTACCCACTACCGAGAATCAACGACTTATTTGATCAACTACAAGGCTCGTCTATTTATTCAAAGATTGACTTACGTTCCGGGTATCATCAAATGCTGGTGAAAGAAGATGATATTCCAAAGACTGCTTTCAGAACACGTTACGGTCATTACGAGTTTATGGTCATGCCGTTTGGTTTAACTAATGCACCAGCTGTGTTCATGGACCTTATGAACCGAGTGTGTGGACCATACCTTGACAAGTTTGTCATTGATGACATACTTATTTACTCAAAGAATGACCAAGAACACGGTGAACATTTGAGAAAGGTGTTAGAAGTATTGAGGAAGGAAGAATTGTACGCTAAGTTTTCAAAGTGTACATTTTGGTTGGAAGAAGTTCAATTCCTCGGTCACAGAGTGAACAAATAAGGTATTAAGGTGGATCCGGCAAAGATAGAAACTGTTGAAAAGTGGGAAACCCCGAAAACTCTGAAACACATACGCTAGTTTTTAGTACTAGCTGGTTACTACAGAAGGTTCATCCAAGACTTTTCCAGAATAGCAAAACCCTTGACTGCATTAACGCATAAAGGGAAGAAATTTGAATGGAAGGATGAACAAGAGAAAGCGTTTCAGTTATTGAAGAAAAAGCTTACTACGGCACCTATATTGTCATTGCCTGAAGGGAATGATGATTTTATGATTTATTGTGACGCATCAAAGCAAGGTCTCGGTTGTGTATTAATGCAACGAACGAAGGTGATTGCTTATGCGTCTAGACAATTGAAGATTCACGAACAAAATTATACGACGCATGATTTGGAATTAGGTGCGGTTGTTTTTGCATTAAAGACTTGGAGGCACTACTTATATGGGGTCAAAAGTATTATATATACCGACCACAAAAGTCTTCAACACATATTTAATCAGAAACAACTGAAGATGAGGCAGCGTAGGTGGATTGAATTGTTGAATGATTACGACTTTGAGATTCGTTACCACCCGAGTGTAGTGACCCGAACTTTTCCATGTTTATATATATTAATTGAGATTGATATTTACATGATTAAATGTTTCCAACATGTTAAGCAATCAAACTTGTTAAGACTTGATTAATTGAAATAGGTTTCATATAGACAATTGACCACCCAAGTTGACCGGTGATTCACGAACGTTAAAACTTGTAAAAACTATACGATGACATATATATGGTTATATATATAGTTAACATGATTTTATTATAAGTATGTATCTCATTAGGTATTTTAACAATGAGTTATGTACATAAAAATGAGACTATTAATTTAAGAAACTCGAAAACGATATATATAACGATTATCGTTATAACAACGTCTTACTATGTACATATCAATCATATTAAGATATTGATACACTTGGTTAATTATTTTAAATTATAAGTAAATATATTATTAAGTGTATTAACAATGAAATACATATGTAAAAAATAAGACTACTAACTTAATGATTTCGAAACGAGACATATATGTAACGATTATCGTTGTAACGACATTTAACTGTATATATATCATACTAAGATATATTATATATCATAATATCATGATAATATAACAATTTAACATCTCATTTGTTATAATAAACAATGGGTTAACAACATTCAACAAGATCGTTAACCTAAAGGTTTCAAAACAACGTTTACATGTAACGACTAACGACTCAGTTAAAATGTATATACATGTAGTGTTTTAATATGTATTCATACACTTTTGAAAGACTTCAAGACACTTATCAAAATACTTCTACTTAACAAAAATGCTTACAATTACATCCTCGTTCAGTTTCATCAACAATTCTACTCGTATGCACCCGTATTCGTACTCGTACAATACACAGCTTTTAGATGTATGTACTATTGGTATATATACTCCAATGATCAGCTCTTAGCAGCCCATGTGAGTCACCTAACATATGTGGGAACTATCATTTGGCAACTAGCATGAAATATCTCATAAAATTACAAAAATATGAGTAATCATTCATGACTTATTTACATGAAAACAAAATTACATATCCTTTATATCTAATCCATACACCAACGACCAAAAACACCTACAAACACTTTCATTCTTCAATTTTCTTCATCTAATTGATCTCTTTCAAGTTCTATCTTCAAGTTCTAAGTGTTCTTCATAAATTCCAAATGTTCTAGTTTCATAAAATCAAGAATACTTCCAAGATTGCAAGTTTACTTCCAAGTTTTCTAAATCCATTCCAAGTAATCATCTAAGATCAAGAAACCTTTGTTATATACAGTAGGTTATCTTTCTTATTCAAGGTAATATTCATATTCAAACTTTGATTCAATTTCTATAACTATAAACTATCTTAATTCGAGTAAATATCTTACTTGAACTTGTTTTTGTGTCATGATCCTACTTCAAGAACTTCAAGCCATCCAAGATCCTTTGAAGCTAGATCATTTCTTGTCACTTCCAGTAGGTTTACCTACTAAACTTGAGGTAGTAATGATGTTCATAACATCATTCGATTCATATATATAAAACTATCTTATTCGATGGTTTAAACTCGTAATCACTAGAACATAGTTTAGTTAATTCTAAACTTGTTCGCAAACAAAAGTTAATCCTTATAACTTTACTTTTAAAATTAACTAAACACATGTTCTATATCTATATTATATGCTAACTTAATGATTTAAAAGCTGGAAACACGAAAAACACCGTAAAAACCGGATTTACGCCGTCGTAGTAACACCGCGGGCTGTTTTGGGTTAGTTAATTAAAAACTATGATAAACTTTGATTTAAAAGTTGTTATTATGAGAAAATGATTTTTATTATGAACATGAAACTATATCCAAAAATTATGGTTAAACTCAAAGTGAAAGTGTGTTTTCTAAAATGGTCATCTAGACGTCGTTCTTTCGACTTAAATGACTACCTTTACAAAAACGACTTGTAACTTATTTTTCTGACAATAAACCTATACTTTTTCTGTTTAGATTCATAAAATAGAGTTCAATATGAAACCATAGCAATTTGATTCACTCAAAACGGATTTAAAATGAAGAAGTTATGGGTAAAACAAGATTGGATAATTTTTCTCATTTTAGCTACGTGAAAATTGGTAACAAATCTATTCCAACCATAACTTAATCAACTTGTATTGTATATTATGTAATCTTGAGATACCATAGACACGTATACAATGTTTCGACCTATCATGTCGACACATCTATATATATTTCGGAACAACCATAGACACTCTATATGTGAATGTTGGAGTTAGCTATACAGGGTTGAGGTTGATTCCAAAATATATATAGTTTGAGTTGTGATCAATACTGAGATACGTATACACTGGGTCGTGGATTGATTCAAGATAATATTTATCAATTTATTTCTGTACATCTAACTGTGGACAACTAGTTGTAGGTTACTAACGAGGACAGCTGACTTAATAAACTTAAAACATCAAAAAATATTAAAAATGTTGTAAATATATTTTGAACATACTTTGATATATATGTATATATTGTTATAGGTTCGTGAATCAACCAGTGGCCAAGTCTTACTTCCCGACGAAGTAAAAATCTGTGAAAGTGACTTATAGTCCCACTTTTAAAATCTAATATTTTTGGGATGAGAATACATGCAGGTTTTATAAATGATTTACAAAATAGACACAAGTACGTGAAACTACATTCTATGGTTGAATTATCGAAATCGAATATGCCCCTTTTTATTAAGTCTGGTAATCTAAGAATTAGGGAACAGACACCCTAATTGACGCGAATCCTAAAGATAGATCTATTGGGCCTAACAAACCCCATCCAAAGTACCGGATGCTTTAGTACTTCAAAATTTATATCATATCCGAAGGGTGTCCCGGAATGATGGGGATATTCTTATATATGCATCTTGTTAATGTCGGTTACCAGGTGTTCACCATATGAATGATTTTTATCTCTATGTATGGGATGTGTATTGAAATATGAAATCTTGTGGTCTATTGTTACGATTTGATATATATAGGTTAAACCTATAACTCACCAACATTTTTGTTGACGTTTAAAGCATGTTTATTCTCAGGTGAATATTAAGAGCTTCCGCTGTAGCATACTTAAGTAAGGACGAGATTTGGAGTTCATGCTTGTATGATATTGTGTAAAAACTACATTCAAGAAACTTATTTTGTTGTAACATATTTGTATTGTAAACCATTATGTAATGGTCGTGTGTAAACAGGATATTTTTGATTATCATTATTTGATAATCTACGTAAAGCTTTTTAAAACCTTTATCTATGAAATAAAGGTTATGGTTTGTTTTAAAAAATGAATGCAGTCTTTGAAAAACGTCTCATATAGAGGTCAAAACCTCGCAACGAAATCAATTAATATGGAACGTTTTTAATCAATAAGAACGGGACATTTCAGTTGGTATCCGAGCGTTGGTCTTAGAGAACCAGAATTTTGCATTAGTGTGTCTTATCGAGTTTGTTAGGATGCATTAGTGAGTCTGGACTTCGACCGTGTTTACTTGAAAAATGATTGCTTAACAAATTTTGTTGAAAACTATATATTTTTAACATGTGAATATTATGTGATATATTAATCTCTTAACGCATTTGATATTATGTGATAGATGTCTACCTCTAGAACAAGTCTCATTGACTCACCTAATAATAATGAAGAGTCAAATGTAAATTGGAATGATTCGTGGACTGATTCACAAGTTCCCGAAGAGGAACTGGAAGAAGAGTCGGAACCGGAAGAAGAATCGGAACCGGAAGAAGAATCGGAACCGGATGAAGAAATAGAACCGGTGGGGGAAATAATAAAATGGTTAAGTAAAAGAAAATCCTCAACCAACCGACCAAGGTTAATTATGGTCAATGGTGTTTCCGCCAAGGAAGCAAAATATTGGGAGGATTACCAATTCTCCGATGAATTGGATTCCGACGAGAATTCCGATGATGTTATAGAAATTACCCCAACTGAATTTAAAAAGGCAAAAGAAAATAATAAGGGAAAGGGCATAAAAATAGAGAAATCTAATTCCAACCCCGATGAACTTTATATGTATCGTCAACCCCCGAAGTCCTTAAGTTGTAACAATGACCCGGGAACCTCTAAACCACCAGGTTTTTCTAAACCAATGTGGAAAACGACGGCTCGTATTAGGGGAACATCATATATCCCTAGAAACTTGGCAAAACGAACTAAAACCGAAGAAGAAGAAACAAGCAAGTCAGAATAAGATAGTTGTACTCGTGTGGTGTAATATATGTAATATAGTGTGCTTATGCTTTATGATATATGTAAAAATTGCTTGTATTAATATGTATTTTTTTTATGAATCTAACTCTTGTCTATTTTACAGTATAAAAACATAAAATGGATAGACAACCAAATATTTTAAGAGACCTACCCGGAGACATAATTGATGAAATCTTGTCTAGAGTCGGTCAGAATTCTTCGGCACAACTATTTACGGCGAAATTAGTTTGTAAGACATTCGAAGAACGTTCCAAGAATATCTTGGTTTATAAGAGACTTTCGTTTGAAAGATGGGGGATATCACATTGGGAAACCCATAAGTTACGATGTGTGTACTTTGACGCATATATTGCGGGGAACCCAAATGCTATTTTACGCAATGGGTTAAGAAATTATTTTGACTCAATATATCCGAATATTGGACTTCGTGATTTAGAAAAAGCGGCTAACATGCAACATAAAGAAGCATGTTATGCTTACGGATTAGTAATGTTCGCTTCTCACCAAAGTGAGAACAAGAACATCGGGCTACAACTATTAAACAAAACGTTCCCACAAGTGACGGAGTCGGTAATTGGGGTAAGAAATGAGGTTTTTAGATTGTTACGGGACTGTTGGACATTACGTAACCCTCGTCCCTTTGACGACGTTACAACACGCTGTCTTATCAACGGCCATAACGGTTATGTTCCACAAAACTAAGGATGGGAAGTAGTCCTAGTAAAACCAGAATGCATGACTTGTTTCTGGACGTATAAATTACGTGTCTTTATTGCTTTGCTGAACGACTTGTGTACTAGCTAGAATTATCTTCACAACTATCTTGTATCAAAGTTATTGTGTGCTATATTTCATGCTTTATGTAAAATAAGCGGTATTGTAAGTTTGTGAATATTGTATAAAATTTTGAACGCGAAATATTATTATAATCAGTTTTTCATATAGAATTGTAGTAGTTGAATTGTATATTAGCTACTAAGTATGAACTTAACGGGTAGGTACTACCCGAATTTAAACTTATAAAACGCTAATATGAATAAAAAGCTTTTATAAATGAGTTCATATTATGCTACGAAATACTATTAACTACTCTTAATATTCTGTATGATTAACTTGTTCCATTTGACTATTTTGAAGGAAATGGCACCGACTACTCGACACACCGTGAATATGAATGAAGAGGAATTTTGTAACACCCCAAATATTTAAGGTATTATTTTATGTAAAATTTTATTGCTAAGAAATTAATGGTAAAGGATATTTTATGTTAAATGGACGAAAGTTAATGTTGTTAGTTAAGTTTCAAGGGACTAAAGATGCAAGGTTATGATTTAGGACCTCCTTAACTATAGTTTACATGGGGAGGGTAGAAATTGCAATTATGCCATAGTTGTTTTAATAAAAGAAATTAGAAATGCTGGAAATTGATTATTATTCACAAAAAATAATATACAGAGAGTGCTCCTGGGTTGTGTATGTCGACATTTGCAAGGGAAGAAGGAGGATCCATCATTTGTTGAAATTTAACTCATGCAAGCTTGAATTTGTGAAATCTAACACACCCTAATCACTTTAGCAAGCTCTAATCTTCCAATTTCATCTTCATTGTGCACAATTAGGGTTCTTAAAACTCTAAAAGACAAGGTATGGATTTTGTGTCTAATTATTGCTTGCATTGTATGCTAATGATGAGATTATGCTTAAGAAAGTTGCTATTTGTTAAATTGTGCACATTTGGATGAGTTAGTATGGATTTGTTGTTGATTTTGGAAGTAATTACATCTATGAACTTGCATTATAGATTTATGGCATGATTATGGTGAGAATGATGATGTTCTAGTTAGATTTCTAGTCATGCACACCAAGTGTTTGTTAAAATGCCTCAATGAGATGATTTTGTGTTCTAGCTAGAAATTTTGATGAAGGATGCTCATGTATGAACTTTTGTTATAGTCATAAGTTATAGAAATTGATAATTTGATAAGTTAATGGTGTTAGTAATGAAATTGAATTATTATGCACATTTGATGTTTAATGAAAGGATTAAAGGAAAAAGTTGCATGATAAAGCTAAAAGTGATGAGTTAGTAATATACATGATTAAAATGTGATGTTTGATTGGTAACATGCTTGTTTTAGAAAAGATGAGTTCAAAGTTAGAAAGTATGAATGAATGTATGTTGTGATTAGGGGGTAAAGTGTAAGTGTAAGTATGAATGACGTAATGATTCAAGAAAGTTGTGATTTTGATTTAGTTATGTGATTAATGAGATTAGCTCATGTATAGGTGCTAATCAAGGAAAAGAAGTTACAAGTGACCAAGGAAATTCAATTAAGCAAGGTGAGTTTATAGGGGGTAATATGGGCGGGTCAAGAGTGACTTAGTGTTCTCGGATTGCATCCGTGCAAGAGAGTAACGACTAAGTGCACTAGTTACGTAGCTTAGATAGAACTATTGGGTTAGCTCAATAGTTGTGTCTATGGATGATGCTTAGCTTAGGCAAGGTTATTACATTGCTAGTAATCTTGCCTATGGTTCATGTTAGCTTAGACACTTCGGGTGTCTATGTATGAGATGATGATAGCTTAGGCATATTTAGTATGTCTATGTTTAGCTTAGACATGATTATTAGGTTCGGCCTAGTAAGTCATGCCTATGGTATGAATGATCGGATCCGAAAGTATGCAAGCAATCTAAGGGTTGAAGGATAAGTGTTTTGATTATGCCCAAATGATTTATGTTTTGTGTTTTGTTACTTTCCTATAACTCACTAAGTGTAAAAGCTTACCCCCATGATGTTTTATGTTTTAGGTGTTAAGGTTCATCGAGAAGGTAAGGAACCCGTGTTAAGAGCTGGAGGAGCATTGGCATTAGCGTAAGTGGTATTGCAAGTCCCTTTTGTAATCACGCTCTATGGTTACCGCTTATCAAACGCCATGTATTTGAAGTGTCATGTTTGTCATTATTGAATTTGGGACCAAATGATGGTTTTGTTTCATGAAAACACGTTTGATGTCTAAATGTTGTTATTAGATGGTATACGATGTTAGAAACTGAATCTTAAGTTTGTGTATGAATTTGGTTGTTTTAAATGTGTTTGAGAATGATGGAACGTGCAAAAGTTGGTTTAAATACAATGTTGCAGGTCAGGCACCCGGATTAGGGTTATGTCGCGCCGCGGCAAAGGGGTCCGCGCCGCGGCATATAACTGAAGTTGGGAACAGAAGCAAGGTTAAGGAGTCTAAAATTTCCTGTGTTGTGTCGCGCCGCGACAAGGCTTGCCGCGCCGCGGCATAAGCCTTGTCCGGCCAGTGACTTAACTTTTCAAAAAAAAAAAAAAAAAAAAAAAAATTTTTTTACTCGAATCAAGGCGTTAAAAGTTGGTATCAGAGCTGTGGTTTAAGGGACTTGGGTAATCCGCGATAGGGATTATCTAGGCTTAAACCATTGTTGTGAAAGGATAAGCGGTTTAGGACTTGCATAAGTGTTATAGTCGTATAGTTGTGCCATGCTCCATAGGGTAGAGTCATCGACTAGACCCGTAGTATAATGATTGATCTATGAAAGGAGTTTGATACCCGTTAGCCATGATGTCATAGTGGACTTAATGTGTAATGAAATGGTGTAATAACAACAGGCCATTGTTATTACTTCATTTTAGTACACATGAACGTCTACTATAGTCATGGTGAATCGAGTTAGGAATTCTTTCGAATGGTTTGGTTTTGTTGAATAATGGTGTTATCGGTATTTGAACTAATGGGTTGAATGTAAATTTTTTTAGAAATGGCTATTGTATCACCAAACCGAGGTCAAGATGAGGATGATGAGTACGTCCGCACCCCATCCGCGGAGTCTATAGAAGACTCTCAAAACGAATCGGGAGAAGTTAACATGCCAAATGACATTTCGGGGCAAATAGGGCAAGCCTTGATACGTTATACTCCAACTTTGTTAGAGAAGATTAAGACGTTGATCAATGATCAATTAGATGAGAAGTTAAAGACTTTTGTTGCTAATAACCCTACCTTAAGAGGTGAAGGGGGAAGTGGAGTAAGGCAAGAAGAGGTAGAAGCCCCTAAGAGAAAGGATGACCGTTTTGAATATAAGAACTTCGCAAATTGCCATCCTCCCGAGTTTCATGGTAAGGTTGACCCTATTGTTAGTCAAAGATGGATTGATGAGATTGAAGAAACCTTCATGTTGTGTGAATGCCCCGAACATTTGAAGGTAATTTATGCGGCTCATCAAATGAAGGGTAGTGGATACGAGTGGTGGAATTTTATAGTTAAGTCTCATGGGCGAGACGTGGCTACGAGTTTCTCATGGGACAAGTTCCGTGAAATGTTTATGACCCAATTTGCTCCACCCGCCGAGGTTAGTAGGTTGAAATCCGAGTTTATGAATATAGAGCATGGAGGTAAGTCGGTGACCGAGTTTAATGCCGAGTTTAATGATAAGTCTCGTTTTTGTCCGGACTTCGTGTCAAGTCCCAAGTTGATGATGGATCATTATCATGAAAAGTTGAATCCCGAAATAAGTGAGTTTATCGATAAGAGTACTTATAAGACTTTAGCCGAGATGATGAATCGAGCACTTGTTAGAGAACATGAACTTAGGAAGAAGGCGGCGTTCAAGCGAAAGTTAGATCAAGACTCCAAGGTAATGCAAAATGTTAGTCCGAAAAAGGGTAAGTTTGGTTTCGAATCCCCGCACAAGTCAAAAGGGGGTTTTGTGTCGGGTAAGAGCGGTGGGAAAGAAGCCAAGTCGTGTACCAGGTGTGGTAAGAATCATACGGGTGAATGTAAAGCGGGTACCACCGATTGTTACTCTTGCGGGAGGCCGGGTCATAGGGCCGCCGAATGCCCTAAGAAAGGTAAGCAATGTTACTATTGTTTTGAGAAAGGTCACTTTCAAGCCGAATGTCCGGAATACAAGAAGGATTTAGCTAGTGGTAGTGTTAAGAAAGAGGTTAAGACGGAACCGAAGACTAGTGATAGCCGACCAAGGGCCCGAGCTCATCAGATTACCGCACTCGAAGCGAAGGCGTCCCAAAATGTGGTGTCAGGTACCTTTATTGTAAACTCTTTACCTGCGCATGTTTTGTTTGATTCCGGTGCTACGCGGTCGTTTGTATCATATTCTTTTTGTAAGCATTTTAATATGACCCCAAGTATGTTAGAACACCCATTAGAGGTTGAAATAGCGGATAATAAGACCGTGATGGTGTATAGTATCATTAAGGGGTGTGAAATTATTTTGGATGATGAAAAGTTTGTCATTGATTTAATACCCATGCAAATGGGTGAATTTCAAGTAATTGTGGGCATGGATTGGCTAGGTAACAATGAGGGGATAATTTTGTGTCGTAAGAAAATAGTGTTAGTTCAATCACCAAGTGGAAAAGTTATATGGATTTATGGGGAACGAGCTAGGCGTGCAATTCCTATATGCACATATGCTAAGGCTAAAAGATTTTTGTCTCATGGGTGTTGTGCGTTTTTGGCACATGTTGTTGATGATTTGAAAAAGGTTGTTGAATTAGATGATGTACCAATAGTTAACGAGTTTCCGGATGTGTTTCCAAGTGAATTGCCCGGTGTACCTCCCGAGCGAGAGGTAGAGTTTAGAATAGATTTGATACCCGGGGCCACGCCAATTGCCAAAGCTCCATATCGAGTAGCCCCATCGGAAATGAGAGAAATGATGACTCAATTGCAAGATTTGATAGATAAAGGTTTTATACGCCCTAGTAGTTCACCTTGGGGAGCTCCGGTTTTATTTGTGAAAAAGAAGGATGGAACTATGAGAATGTGTATTGATTATCGAGAATTGAATAAAGTCACTATTAAGAATAAGTATCCGTTGCCGAGGATAGACGATTTGTTTGATCAATTGCAAGGTGCAAGTTTCTTTTCAAAGATAGATTTGAGGTCGGGTTACCATCAATTGAAGGTGAGGGAAGAAGATGTCCCTAAAACAGCTTTTCGAACAAGGTATGGTCATTATGAGTTTGTGGTTATGCCGTTTGGATTAACAAATGCTCCGGCCGCGTTTATGGATTTGATGAATAGAGTTTGTCGACCGATGCTTGATAGGTTTGTAATTGTGTTCATTGATGACATTTTGATATATTCTAAGAGTGAAGAGGAACATACGGTACATTTAAGACAAGTATTAGAGACTTTAAGAAGGGAAAGATTGTTTGCTAAGTTCTCTAAGTGCGAGTTTTGGCTTCGTGAAGTTCAATTTTTGGGCCATGTCATTAACAAGAAGGGTATTTGTGTTGATCCGGTGAAGATAGAGGCAATTATGAGATGGGAACCACCTACGAATCCTACCGAGGTTAGGAGTTTTCTAGGTTTAGCGGGGTATTATCGGCGATTTATACAAGATTTTTCTAGAATAGCCACCCCACTCACCAAGTTGACTCGTAAAAGTGTGCCATGGAGATGGGAAGAAAAGCAAGAACAAGCGTTTCAACTCCTTAAGGAAAAGCTCGTTCAAGCTCCCATATTGGTTTTACCGGAAGGGAATGAGAACATGACGGTTTATTGTGATGCTTCTAAGAAAGGCTTAGGGTGTGTATTGATGCAAAATGGGAAGGTCATAGCTTATGCTTCCCGACAATTGAAGGAACACGAGAAACGCTATCCTACGCATGATTTAGAATTGACGGCCGTGGTTTTTGCTCTAAAGATTTGGCGTCATTATCTTTATGGTGTTAAGTTTTCCATTTATACCGATCATAAGAACTTAAAGTATTTGTTTGATCAAAGGGATTTGAACGATAGGCAAAGGAGAGGTCTCGATTTGGTGAAAGATTATGATTGTGAGATCTTATATCACCCCGGAAAAGCGAATGTAGTAGCGGATGCTCTTAGTAGGAAGTCAAGTCATCAACCGATTAAGATAACAAGCTTGGCTATGGTAATATCACCTCAAATATTTGATGATATTCGTGTTGCACAAGGTGAAGCATTATCGCCCGAAAACGTGAGAAAAGAAAGAATCAAGGGGCAAGTTGACGATTTTGTGGTAGATTCTCGTGGTTTAAGGCTTAGATATGGGAGAATTTGGGTACCTTTGCAAAGTGATGTTAGAAGTGAGCTCCTTGACTTAGCTCACAAGTCTAAGTATTCGATTCACCCCGGTGCTACGAAAATGTATAGAGATTTAAGGAAAGACTATTGGTGGCCGGGAATGAAGAGGGATATAGTTAAGTATGTGCACAAGTGTCTTACTTGTCTTCAAGTGAAAGCCGATCATCAAATGCCCTACGGTGAAATGCAACCTTTAGAGGTACCGGTGTGGAAATGGGAGCATATTACGATGGATTTAGTGACTAAGTTGCCTAAGACCCCTAGACAACACGATGCAATATGGGTTATTGTTGATAGATTGACTAAGAGTGCATTATTTTTGGCAATAAGAGAAGCTTCGTCATCGGAAGCAATGTCTAAGTTGTATATGAAAGAAGTTGTTGCAAGGCATGGAGTGCCGGTTTCCATAGTTTCGGATAGAGACACTCGATTTACATCTCGATATTGGAGGAAATTTCAAGAGGAAATGGGTACTAAGTTACATGTAAGTACCGCGTTTCACCCGCAAACGGATGGTCAAAGTGAGCGGACTATACAAACTCTCGAGGATATGTTAAGAGCATGTGTTATCGATTTTGGTGGTAGTTGGGATACTCACTTACCTTTAGTTGAATTTTCATACAACAATAGTTATCACTCTACAATTGGAATGGCACCATATGAGATGTTGTATGGAAGGAGGTGTAGAACCCCGATTTGTTGGGGCGAGGTAGGTCAACGAGAATTGGGAAGCACGGAAATAGTGCAACAAACCACCGAGATGATTGATCAAATTCGTGAAAGAATGAAGGCGGCACAAGATAGACAAAAGTCATATGTTGATAAGAGGAGAAAGCCGATAGAATTTCAAGTAGGTGATAAAGTGATGCTAAAAGTTTCTCCATGGAAAGGCATCATCCGTTTTAGAAAGAGGGGAAAATTGGGTCCAAGGTTCGTGGGACCATTTGAGATAGTGGCGAAAGTTGGGAAGGTAGCCTACCGTTTGGCTTTACCCGATGAATTGAGTAATATACATGACACGTTTCACGTGTCACAATTGAGAAAGTGTTTGGCGGATGATTCAACCTATGTTCCTTTGAATGAAATTGAGGTCGATAATAAGTTAAGATATGCGGAGAAGCCGGTAAAGATTTTGGATCAAAAGGTTAAGCACTTGAGAAATAAGTCGGTTATATTGTTGAAGGTATTATGGCAATTTAGAAAAGGTTCCGAATGCACATGGGAACCCGAAGAATGGCTCATAAAATATTATCCGGCGTTGCATCAAGAATGGTTCGCGAGGACGCGAACAATCCAAGAGGGGGAGAGTTGTAACACCCCAAATATTTAAGGTATTATTTTATGTAAAATTTTATTGCTAAGAAATTAATGGTAAAGGATATTTTATGTTAAATGGACGAAAGTTAATGTTGTTAGTTAAGTTTCAAGGGACTAAAGATGCAAGGTTATGATTTAGGACCTCCTTAACTATAGTTTACATGGGGAGGGTAGAAATTGCAATTATGCCATAGTTGTTTTAATAAAAGAAATTAGAAATGCTGGAAATTGATTATTATTCACAAAAAATAATATACAGAGAGTGCTCCTGGGTTGTGTATGTCGACATTTGCAAGGGAAGAAGGAGGATCCATCATTTGTTGAAATTTAACTCATGCAAGCTTGAATTTGTGAAATCTAACACACCCTAATCACTTTAGCAAGCTCTAATCTTCCAATTTCATCTTCATTGTGCACAATTAGGGTTCTTAAAACTCTAAAAGACAAGGTATGGATTTTGTGTCTAATTATTGCTTGCATTGTATGCTAATGATGAGATTATGCTTAAGAAAGTTGCTATTTGTTAAATTGTGCACATTTGGATGAGTTAGTATGGATTTGTTGTTGATTTTGGAAGTAATTACATCTATGAACTTGCATTATAGATTTATGGCATGATTATGGTGAGAATGATGATGTTCTAGTTAGATTTCTAGTCATGCACACCAAGTGTTTGTTAAAATGCCTCAATGAGATGATTTTGTGTTCTAGCTAGAAATTTTGATGAAGGATGCTCATGTATGAACTTTTGTTATAGTCATAAGTTATAGAAATTGATAATTTGATAAGTTAATGGTGTTAGTAATGAAATTGAATTATTATGCACATTTGATGTTTAATGAAAGGATTAAAGGAAAAAGTTGCATGATAAAGCTAAAAGTGATGAGTTAGTAATATACATGATTAAAATGTGATGTTTGATTGGTAACATGCTTGTTTTAGAAAAGATGAGTTCAAAGTTAGAAAGTATGAATGAATGTATGTTGTGATTAGGGGGTAAAGTGTAAGTGTAAGTATGAATGACGTAATGATTCAAGAAAGTTGTGATTTTGATTTAGTTATGTGATTAATGAGATTAGCTCATGTATAGGTGCTAATCAAGGAAAAGAAGTTACAAGTGACCAAGGAAATTCAATTAAGCAAGGTGAGTTTATAGGGGGTAATATGGGCGGGTCAAGAGTGACTTAGTGTTCTCGGATTGCATCCGTGCAAGAGAGTAACGACTAAGTGCACTAGTTACGTAGCTTAGATAGAACTATTGGGTTAGCTCAATAGTTGTGTCTATGGATGATGCTTAGCTTAGGCAAGGTTATTACATTGCTAGTAATCTTGCCTATGGTTCATGTTAGCTTAGACACTTCGGGTGTCTATGTATGAGATGATGATAGCTTAGGCATATTTAGTATGTCTATGTTTAGCTTAGACATGATTATTAGGTTCGGCCTAGTAAGTCATGCCTATGGTATGAATGATCGGATCCGAAAGTATGCAAGCAATCTAAGGGTTGAAGGATAAGTGTTTTGATTATGCCCAAATGATTTATGTTTTGTGTTTTGTTACTTTCCTATAACTCACTAAGTGTAAAAGCTTACCCCCATGATGTTTTATGTTTTAGGTGTTAAGGTTCATCGAGAAGGTAAGGAACCCGTGTGAAGAGCTGGAGGAGCATTGGCATTAGCGTAAGTGGTATTGCAAGTCCCTTTTGTAATCACGCTCTATGGTTACCGCTTATCAAACGCCATGTATTTGAAGTGTCATGTTTGTCATTATTGAATTTGGGACCAAATGATGGTTTTGTTTCATGAAAACACGTTTGATGTCTAAATGTTGTTATTAGATGGTATACGATGTTAGAAACTGAATCTTAAGTTTGTGTATGAATTTGGTTGTTTTAAATGTGTTTGAGAATGATGGAACGTGCAAAAGTTGGTTTAAATACAATGTTGCAGGTCAGGCACCCGGATTAGGGTTATGTCGCGCCGCGGCAAAGGGGTCCGCGCCGCGGCATATAACTGAAGTTGGGAACAGAAGCAAGGTTAAGGAGTCTAAAATTTCCTGTGTTGTGTCGCGCCGCGACAAGGCTTGCCGCGCCGCGGCATAAGCCTTGTCCGGCCAGTGACTTAACTTTTCAAAAAAAAAAAAAAAAAAAAAAAAAATTTTTTACTCGAATCAAGGCGTTAAAAATTTCGTACTTTTCTAGCTTCAAACATAGCCGAAGTACAGGCTACGCTACATACCAACAATAACCTTGGATCTAGCAGTACAGGAAATCGTGTAGGATGCACCTACAAAGAATTCACTGCCTGCAAACCTTTGGAATTTGATGGAACCGAAGGACCGATCGGATTGAAACGGTGGACCGAGAAGGTCGAATCGGTGTTTTCCATAAGTAAGTGTACTGAAGAGGACAAAGTGAAGTACGCTACGCATACCTTCACAGGTTCCGCGTTAACATGGTGGAATACCTATCTAGATCAAGTGGGACAAGATGATGCGTACGCACTACCGTGGTCAACATTCAAGCACTTGATGAATGAGAAGTACCGTCCCAGAACCGAGGTCAATAAGCTCAAGACAGAACTTAGAGGGTTACGAACCCAAGGATTTGATATTACCACGTACGAAAGACGATTCACAAAATTGTGCCTATTGTGTCCGAGAGCGTTCGAAGATGAGGAAGAGAAGATCGACGCGTTTGTGAAAGGATTACCGGAAAGAATCCAAGAAGATATAAGTTCACACGAGCCCACCTCCATACAACAGGCATGTAGAATGGCTCACAAACTAGTGAACCAGATTGAAGAAAGAATTAAAGAACAGACTGCTGAAGAGGCCAATGTGAAGCAAGTCAAAAGAAAGTGGGAGGAAAACGGTGATAAGAATCACCAATACAACAACAACAGCAATTACAACAATAATCGCAACAATTATCCCAACAATCGCAACATCAATCGCAACTACAACAAACGGCCCAACAACAACAACAACAACAACAACAACAACAACTACTACAACAATCATCCCAACAACAATAATAACCGCAACAACAACAACAATCAGAAGCAGCTATGCTAAAGGTGTGAAAAGTATCACTCGGGGTTCTGCACCAAATTTTGCAACAAGTGTAAAAGAAATGGTCATAGCGCGGCGAAGTGTGAGGTCTACGGACCAGGGGTTAATAGAACGAAAGGAACAAATGGTGTCGGAATGAGTAATGGCGGAGCAAGTAGTGTCGGAGCAAGTTATGCCAATGTAGTTTGTTATAAATGTGGAAAACCGGGCCACATTATTAGAAATTGCCCGAACCAGGAGAACACGAATGGACAAGGCCGCGGAAGAGTTTTCAATATTAATGCGGCAGAGGCACAGGAAGACCCGGAGCTTGTTACGGGTACGTTTCTTATTGACAATAAATCTGCTTACGTTTTATTTTATTCGGGTGCGGATATAAGCTATATGAGTAGAGATTTTTGTGCTAAATTAAGTTGTCCATTGACGCATTTGGATAGTAAATTTTTACTCGAATTAGCAAATGGTAAATTAATTTCAGCAGATAATATATGTCGGAACCGAGAAATTAAACTAGTTAGCGAAACATTTAAGATTGATTTGATACCAGTAGAGTTAGGGAGTTTTGATGTGATAATCGGTATGGACTGGTTGAAAGAAGTGAAAGCAGAGATCGTTTGTTACAAAAATGCAATTCGCATTGTACGAGAAGAAGGAGAACCCTTAATGGTGTACGGAGAAAAGGGCAACATGAAGCTACATCTTATTAGTAATTTGAAGGCACAAAAACTAATAAGAAAAGGTTGCTATGCTGTTCTAGCACACGTCGAGAAAGTACAAACTGAAGAAAAGAGCATCAATGATGTTCCCGTCGCAAAAGAATTTCCCGATGTATTTTCGAAAGAATTACCGGGAATACCTCCACATCGATCTGTTGAATTTCAAATAGATCTTGTACCAGTGGCTGCACCGATAGCTCGTGCTCCTTATAGACTCGCACCCAGCGAGATGAAAGAACTGCAAAGCCAACTGCAAGAACTATTAGAACGTGGTTTCATTTGAACAAGCACATCACCATGGGGAGCTCCTGTTTTGTTTGTCAAGAAGAAGGATGGTACATTTAGGTTGTGTATTGACTACAGAGAGTTGAACAAACTTACCATCAAGAACCGCTACCCACTACCGAGAATCGACGACTTATTTGATCAACTACAATGAAATGTCCCGTTCTTATTGATTAAAAATGTTCCATATTAATTGATTTCGTTGCGAGGTTTTGACCTCTATATGAGACGTTTTTCAAAGACTGCATTCATTTTAAAACAAACCATAACCTTTATTTCATCAATAAAGGTTTAAAAAGCTTTACGTAGATTATCAAATAATGATAATCTAAAATATCCTGTTTACACACGACTATTACATAATGGTTTACAATACAAATATGTTACAACAAAATAAATTTCTTGAATGCAGTTTTTACACAATATCATACAAACATGGACTCCAAATCTCGTCCTTATTTAAGTATGCGACAGCGGAAGCTCTTAATAATCACCTGAGAATAAACATGCTTAAAATGTCAACAAAAATGTTGGTGAGTTATAGGTTTAACCTATATATATATCAAATCATAATAATAGACCACAAGATTTCATATTTCAATACACATCCCATACATAGAGATAAAAGTCATTCATATGGTGACCACCTGGTAACCGACATTAACAAGATGCATATATAAGAATATCCCCATCATTCCGGGACACCCTTCGGATATGATATAAATTTCGAAGTACTAAAGCATCCGGTACTTTGGATGGGGCTTGTTGGGCCCGATAGATCTATCTTTAGGATTCGCGTCAATTAGGGTGTCTGTTCCCTAATTCTTAGATTACCAGACTTAATAAAAAAGGGCATATTCGATTTCGATAATTCAACCATAGAATGTAGTTTCACGTACTTGTGTCTATTTTGTAAATCATTTATAAAACCTGCATGTATTCTCATCCCAAAAATATTAGATTTTAAACGTGGGACTATAACTCACTTTCACAGATTTTTACTTCGTCGGGAAGTAAGACTTGGCCACTGGTTGATTCACGAACCTATAACAATATATACATATATATCAAAGTATGTTCAAAATATATTTACAACACTTTTAATATATTTTGATGTTTTAAGTTTATTAAGTCAGC
The DNA here is from genome assembly GCF_046630445.1 of Rutidosis leptorrhynchoides. Lineage (NCBI taxonomy): Eukaryota > Viridiplantae > Streptophyta > Magnoliopsida > Asterales > Asteraceae > Rutidosis > Rutidosis leptorrhynchoides. Next base: position 143,638,580 of record NC_092343.1, read on the forward strand.
TGTCCTCGTTAGTAACCTACAACTAGTTGTCCACAATTAGATGTACAGAAATAAATCGATAAATATTATCTTGAATCAATCCACGACCCAGTGTATACGTATCTCAGTATTGATCACAACTCAAACTATATATATTTTGGAATCAACCTCAACCCTGTATAGCTAACTCCAACATTCACATATAGAGTGTCTATGGTTGTTCCGAAATATATATAGATGTGTCGACATGATAGGTCGAAACATTGTATACGTGTCTATGGTATCTCAAGATTACATAATATACAATACAAGTTGATTAAGTTATGGTTGGAATAGATTTGTTACCAATTTTCACGTAGCTAAAATGAGAAAAATTATCCAATCTTGTTTTACCCATAACTTCTTCATTTTAAATCCGTTTTGAGTGAATCAAATTGCTATGGTTTCATATTGAACTCTATTTTATGAATCTAAACAGAAAAAGTATAGGTTTATAGTTGGAAAAATAAGTTACAAGTCGTTTTTGTAAAGGTAGTCATTTCAGTCGAAAGAACGACGTCTAGATGACCATTTTAGAAAACATACTTCCACTTTGAGTTTAACCATAATTTTTGGATATAGTTTCATGTTCATAATAAAAATCATTTTCTCAGAATAACAACTTTTAAATCAAAGTTTATCATAGTTTTTAATTAACTAACCCAAAACAGCCCGCGGTGTTACTACGACGGCGTAAATCCGGTTTTACGTTGTTTTTCGTGTTTCCAGGTTTTAAATCATTAAGTTAGCATATAATATAGATATAGAACATGTGTTTAGTTGATTTTAAAAGTCAATTTAGAAGGATTAACTTTTGTTTGTGAACAAGTTTAGAATTAACTAAACTATGTTCTAGTGATTACAAGTTTAAACCTTCGAATAAGATAGCTTTATATGTATGAATCGAATGATGTTATGAACATCATTACTACCTTAAGTTCCTTGGATAAACCTACTGGAAAAGAGAAAAATGGATCTAGCTTCAACGGATCCTTGGATGGCTCGAAGTTCTTGAAGCAGAATCATGACACGAAAACAAGTTCAAGTAAGATCATCACTTGAAATAAGATTGTTATAGTTATAGAAATTGAACCAAAGTTTGAATATGATTATTACCTTGTATTAGAATGATAACCTACTGTAAGAAACAAAGATTTCTTGAGGTTGGATGATCACCTTACAAGATTGGAAGTGAGCTAGCAAACTTGAAAGTATTCTTGATTTTATGTAACTAGAACTTGTAAAATATATGAAGAACACTTAGAACTTGAAGATAGAACTTGAGAGAGATCAATTAGATGAAGAAAATTGAAGAATGAAAGTATTTGTAGGTGTTTTTGGTCGTTGGTGTATGGATTAGATATAAAGGATATGTAATTTTGTTTTCATGTAAATAAGTCATGAATGATTACTCATATTTTTGTAATTTTATGAGATATTTCATGCTAGTTGCCAAATGATGGTTCCCACATGTGTTAGGTGACTCACATGGGCTGCTAAGAGCTGATCATTGGAGTGTATATACCAATAGTACATACATCTAAAAGCTGTGTATTGTACGAGTACGAATACGGGTGCATACGAGTAGAATTGTTGATGAAACTGAACGAGGATGTAATTGTAAGCATTTTTGTTAAGTAGAAGTATTTTGATAAGTGTCTGGAAGTCTTTCAAAAGTGTATGAATACATATTAAAACACTACATGTATATACATTTTAACTGAGTCGTTAAGTCATCGTTAGTCGTTACATGTAAATGTTGTTTTGAAACCTTTAGGTTAACGATCTTGTTGAATGTTGTTAACCCATTGTTTATTATAACAAATGAGATGTTAAATTATTATATTATCATGATATTATGATATATAATATATTTTAGTATGATGTATATACAGTTAAATGTCGTTACAACGATAATCGTTACATATATGTCTCGTTTCGAAATCATTAAGTTAGTAGTCTTATTTTTACATATGTATTTCATTGTTAATACACTTAATAATATATTTACTTATCATTTAACATAATTAACCAAGTGTATCAATATCTTAATATGATTCATATGTACCTAGTAAGACGTTGTTATAACGATAATCGTTATATATATCGTTTTCGAGTTTCTTAAATTAATAGTCTCATTTTTATGTATATAACTCATTGTTAAAATACCTAATGAGATACATACTTATAATAAAAACATGTTAACTATATATATAACCATATATATGTCATCGTATAGTTTTTACAAGTTTTAACGTTCGTGAATCACCGGTCAACTTGGGTGGTCAATTGTCTATATGAAACATATTTCAATTAATCAAGTCTTAACAAGTTTGATTGCTTAACATGTTGGAAACATTTAATCATGTAAATATCAATCTCAATTAATATATATAAACATGGAAAAGTTCGGGTCACTACAGTACCTACCCGTTAAATAAATTTCGTCCCGAAATTTTAAGCTGTTGAAGGTGTTGATGAATCTTCTGGAAATAGATGCGGGTATTTCTTCTTCATCTGATCTTCACGCTCCCAGGTGAACTCGGGTCCTCTACGAGCATTCCATCGAACCTTAACAATTGGTATCTTGTTTTGCTTAAGTCTTTTAACCTCACGATCCATTATTTCGACGGGTTCTTCGATGAATTGAAGTTTTTCGTTGATTTGGATTTCATCTAACGGAATAGTGAGATCTTCTTTAGCAAAACATTTCTTCAAATTCGAGACGTGGAAAGTGTTATGTACAGCCGCGATTTGTTGAGGTAAATCAAGTCGGTAAGCTACTGGTCCGACACGATCAATAATCTTGAATGGTCCAATATACCTTGGATTTAATTTCCCTCGTTTACCAAATCGAACAACGCCTTTCCAAGGTGCAACTTTAAGCATGACCATCTCTCCAATTTCAAATTCTATATCTTTTCTTTTAATGTCAGCGTAGCTCTTTTGTCGACTTTGGGCGGTTTTCAACCGTTGTTGAATTTGGATGATCTTCTCGGTAGTTTCTTGTATAATCTCCGGACCCGTAATCTGTCTATCCCCCACTTCACTCCAACAAATCGGAGACCTGCACTTTCTACCATAAAGTGCTTCAAACGGCGCCATCTCAATGCTTGAATGGTAGCTGTTGTTGTAGGAAAATTCTACTAACGGTAGATGTCGATCCCAACTGTTTCCGAAATCAATAACACATGCTCGTAGCATGTCTTCAAGCGTTTGTATCGTCCTTTCACTCTGCCCATCAGTTTGTGGATGATAGGCAGTACTCATGTCTAGACGAGTTCCTAATGCTTGCTGTAATGTCTGCCAGAATCTTGAAATAAATCTGCCATCCCTATCAGAGATAATAGAGATTGGTATTCCATGTCTGGAGACGACTTCCTTCAAATACAGTCGTGCTAACTTCTCCATCTTGTCATCTTCTCTTATCAGCAGGAAGTGTGCTGATTTGGTGAGACGATCAACTATTACCCAAATAGTATCAAAACCACTTACAGTCCTTGGCAATTTAGTGATGAAATCCATGGTAATGTTTTCCCATTTCCATTCCGGGATTTCGGGTTGTTGAAGTAGACCTGATGGTTTCTGATGCTCAGCTTTGACCTTAGAACACGTCAAACATTCTCCTACGTATTTAGAAACATCGGCTTTCATACCCGGCCACCAAAAATGTTTCTTGAGATCCTTGTACATCTTCCCCGTTCCAGGATGTATTGAGTATCTGGTTTTATGAGCTTCTCTAAGTACCATTTCTCTCATATCTCCAAATTTTGGTACCCAAATCCTTTCAGCCCTATACCGGGTTCCGTCTTCCTGAATATTAAGATGCTTCTCCGATCCTTTGGGTATTTCATCCTTTAAATTTCCCTCTTTTAAAACTCCTTGTTGCGCCTCCTTTATTTGAGTAGTAAGGTTATTATGAATCATTATATTCATAGATTTTACTCGAATGGGTTCTCTGTCCTTCCTGCTCAAGGCATCGGCTACCACATTTGCCTTCCCCGGGTGGTAACGAATCTTAAAGTCGTAATCATTCAACAATTCAATCCACCTACGCTGCCTCATATTCAGTTGTTTCTGATTAAATATGTGTTGAAGACTTTTGTGGTCGGTATATATAATACTTTTGACCCCATATAAGTAGTGCCTCCAAGTCTTTAATGCAAAAACAACCGCTCCTAATTCCAAATCATGCGTCGTATAATTTTGTTCGTGAATCTTCAATTGTCTAGACGCATAAGCAATCACCTTCGTTCGTTGCATTAATACACAACCGAGACCTTGCTTTGATGCGTCACAATAAATCACAAAATCATCATTCCCTTCAGGCAATGACAATATAGGTGCCGTAGTTAGCTTTTTCTTCAATAACTGAAACGCTTTCTCTTGTTCATCATTCCATTCAAATTTCTTCCCTTTATGCGTTAATGCAGTCAAGGGTTTTGCTATTCTGGAAAAGTCTTGGATGAACCTTCTGTAGTAACCAGCTAGTCCTAAAAACTGGCGTATGTGTTTTGGAGTTTTCGGGGTTTCCCACTTTTCAACAGTTTCTATCTTTGCCGGATCCACCTTAATACCTTCTTTGTTCACTATGTGACCGAGGAATTGAACTTCTTCCAACCAAAATGCACACTTTGAAAACTTAGCATACAATTCTTCCTTCCTCAATACTTCTAACACCTTTCTCAAATGTTCACCGTGTTCTTGGTCATTCTTTGAGTAAATAAGTATGTCATCAATGAAAACAATGACAAACTTGTCAAGGTATGGTCCACACACTCGGTTCATAAGGTCCATGAACATAGCTGGTGCATTAGTTAAACCAAATGGCATGACCATAAACTCGTAATGACCTTAACGTGTTCTGAAAGCAGTCTTTGGAATATCATCTTCTTTCACCCGCATTTGATGATACCCGGAACGTAAGTCAATCTTTGAATAAATAGACGAGCCTTGTAGTTGATCAAATAAGTCGTCGATTCTCGGTAGTGGGTAGCGGTTCTTGATGGTAAGTTTGTTCAACTCTCGGTAGTCGATACACAACCTGAATGTACCATCTTTCTTCTTGACAAACAAAACAGGAGCTCCCCACGGTGATGTGCTTGGTCGAATGAAACCATGCTCTAAAAGTTCTTGTAATTGGCTTTGCAGTTCTTTCATCTCGCTGGGTGCGAGTCTGTAAGGAGCACGAGCTATTGGTGCAGCTCCTGGTACAAGATCTATTTGAAATTCAACAGATCGATGTGGGGGTAATCCCGGTAATTCTTTCGGAAATACATCGGGAAATTCTTTTGCAATGGGAACATCATTGATGCTCTTTTCTTCAGTTTGTACTTTCTCGACGTGTGCTAGAATAGCATAGCAACCTTTTCTTATTAGTTTTTGTGCCTTCAAATTACTAATAAGATGTAGCTTCGTGTTGCCCTTTTCTCCGTACACCATTAAGGGTTTTCCTTTTTCTCGTATAATGCGAATTGCATTTTTGTAACAGACGATCTCTGCTTTCACTTCTTTCAACCAGTCCATACCGATTATCACATCAAAACTCCCTAACTCTACTGGTATCAAATCAATCTTAAATGTTTCGCTAACCAGTTTAATTTCTCGATTCCGACATATATTATCTGCTGAAATTAATTTACCATTTGCTAATTCGAGTAAAAATTTACTATCCAAAGGCGTCAATGGACAACTTAATTTAGCACAAAAATCTCTACTCATATAGCTTCTATCCGCACCCGAATCAAATAAAACGTAAGAAGATTTATTGTCAATAAGAAACGTACCCGTAACAAGCTCCGGGTCTTCCTGTGCCTCTGCCGCATTAATATTGAAAACTCTTCCGCGGCCTTGTCCATTCGTGTTCTCCTGGTTCGGGCAATTTCTAATAATGTGGCCCGGTTTTCCACATTTATAACAAACTACATTGGCATAACTTGCTCCGACACTACTTGCTCCGCCATTACTCGTTCCGACACCATTTGTTCCTTTCGTTCTATTAACCCCTGGTCCGTAGACCTCACACTTCGCCGCGCTATGACCATTTCTTTTACACTTGTTGCAAAATTTGGTGCAGAACCCCGAGTGATACTTTTCACACCTTTGGCATAGCTGCTTCTGATTGTTGCTGTTGTTGCGGTTATTATTGTTGTTGGGATGATTGTTGTAGTTGCTGTCGTTGTTGTTGTTGTTGGGCAGTTTGTTGTAGTTGCGATTGATGTTGCGATTGTTGGGATAATTGTTGCGATTATTGTTGTAATTGCTGTTGTTGTTGTATTGGTGATTCTTATCACCGTTTTCCTCCCACTTTCTTTTGACTTGCTTCACATTGGCCTCTTCAGCAGTCTGTTCTTTAATTCTTTCTTCAATCTGGTTCACTAGTTTGTGAGCCATTCTACATGCCTGTTGTATGGAGGCGGGCTCGTGTGAACTTATATCTTCTTGGATTCTTTCCGGTAATCCTTTCACAAACGCGTCGATCTTCTCTTCCTCATCTTCGAATGCTCCCGGACACAATAGGCACAATTCTGTGAATCGTCTTTCGTACGTGGTAATATCAAATCCTTGGGTTCGTAACCCTCTAAGTTCTGTCTTGAGCTTATTGACCTCGGTTCTGGGACGGTACTTCTCGTTCATCAAGTGCTTGAATGCTGAACACGGTAGTGCGTACGCATCGTCTTGTCCCACTTGCTCTAGATAGGTATTTCACCATGTTAACGCAGAACCTGTGAAGGTATGCGTAGCGTATTTCACTTTGTCCTCTTCAGTACACTTACTTATGGCAAACACCGATTCGACCTTCTCGGTCCACCGTTTCAATCCGATCGGTCCTTCGGTTCCATCAAATTCCAAAGGTTTGCAGGCAGTGAATTCTTTATAGGTGCATCCTACACGATTTCCTGTACTGCTAGATCCAAGGTTATTGTTGGTATGTAGCGCAGCCTGTACTGCGGCTATGTTTGAAGCTAGAAAAGTACGGAATTCCTCTTCATTCATATTCACGGTGTATCGAGTAGTCGGTGCCATTTCCTTCAAAATAGTCAAATGAAACAAGTTAATCATACAGAATATTAAGAGTAGTTAATAGTATTTCGTAGCATAATATGAACTCATTTATAAAAGCTTTTTCTTCATATTAGCGTTTTATAAGTTTAAATTCGGGTAGTACCTACCCGTTAAGTTCATACTTAGTAGCTAATATACAATTCAACTACTACAATTCTATATGAAAAACTGATTATAATAATATTTCGCGTTCAAACTTTTATACAATATTTTACAAACTTACAATACCGCTTATTTTACATAAAGCAGGAAATATAGCACACAATAACTTTGATACAAGATAGTTGTGAAGATAATTCTAGCTAGTACACAAGTCGTTCAGCAAAGGCAATAAAGACACGTAATTCATACGTCCAGAAACAAGTCATGCATTCTGGTTTTACTAGGATTACTTCCCATCCTTGGTCTTGTGGAACATAACCGTTATGGCCGTTGATAAGACAGCGTGTTGTAACGTCGTCAAAGGGACGAGGGTTACGTAATGTCCAACAGTCCCGTAACAATCTAAAAACCTCATTTCTTACCCCAATTACCGACTCCGTCACTTGTGGAAACGTTTTGTTTAATAGTTATAGCCCGATGTTCTTGTTCTCACTTTGGTGAGAAGCGAACATTACTAATCCGTAAGCATAACATGCTTCTTTATGTTGCATTTTAGCCGCTTTTTCTAAATCACGAAGTCCAATATTCGGATATATTGAGTCAAAATAATTTCTTAACCCGTTGCGTAAAATAGCATTTGGGTTCCCCGCAATATATACATCAAAGTAAACACATCGTAACTTATGGGTTTCCCAATGTGATATCCCCCATCTTTCAAACCAAAGTCTCTTATAAACCAAGACATTCTTGGAACGTTCTTCGAATGTCTTACAAACTGATCTCGCCTTAAATAGTTGTGCCGAGGAATTCTGACCGACTCTAGACAAGATTTCATCAATCATGTCTCCGGGTAGGTCTCTTAAAATATTGGGTTGTCTATCCATTTTGTGTTTTCATACTGTAAAATAGACAAGAGTTAGATTCATAAAAAAAAAATACTTATTAATACAAGCAATTTTTACATATATCATAAAGCATAAGCACACTATATTACATATATTACACCACACGAATACAACTATCTTATTCCGACTCGCTCGTTTCTTCTTGTTCGGTTTTGGTTCGTTTTGCCAAGTTTCTAGGGATATATGATGTTCCCCTAATACGAGCCGTCGTTGTCCACATTGGTTTAGAAAAACCTGGTGGTTTAGAGGTTCCCGGGTCATTGTTACAACTTAAGGACTTCGGGGGTTGACGATACATATAAAGTTCATCGGGGTTGGAATTAGATTTCTCTATTTTTATGCCCTTTCCCTTATTATTTTCTTTTGCCTTTTTAAATTCAGTTGGGGTAATTTCTATAACATCATCGGAATTCTCGTCGGAATCCAATTCATCGGAGAATTGGTAATCCTCCCAATATTTTGCTTCCTTGGCGGAAACACCATTGACCATAATTAACCTTGGTCGGTTGGTTGAGGATTCTCTTTTACTTAACCGTTTTATTATTTCCCCCACCGGTTCTATTTCTTCTTCCGGTTCCGATTCTTCTTCCGGTTCCGATTCTTCTTCCGGTTCCGACTCTTCTTCCGGTTCCTCTTCGGGAACTTGTGAATCAGTCCACGAATCATTCCAATTTACATTTGACTCTTCATTATTATTAGGTGTGTAACATCCCACCTTTTTCCATTTACTTTTCCGTTATACTAATATAAATTCCGTTATATGTTTATAACATCTCCCGTTGATACGCGTTTTAAATTATCTCGTTTAGGTAATTCCCGCACCCGAACGAAAGTTGAGGGACTAAACTTGACAAGGGATCAAACCCTTGACTAGGTCAAAGGGTCAAACCCCTTTCACCCATTCACTTTCATCTCCATCTCTCTCTTTCTCTCTAGCAAGAACACACACCCAATTTCCAAATTCATTCAATCATCATCTAAATTCGATCTACGAGGCTTACAACAAAATAAATTACATATTCGTGATCCTCTCTTCATCCTCTTCGTTTTGGTACCAACTTCATCTCATTTGGGTAACTTTCTAAAATCACTAGATTTTGTGTTCTTGATGTTTTTAACTTATAAAAGTGTTAATTAGTGTCTATGGCTCAAGTCTAACATGAATATATGATTTATATGCTCGATCTCGTTGTTTTAGTGTAACTAGCATGAACTTGAATTTTGGTGTGTTATTCTTGAATTTTGGATGATCATATGTTGTTAGATGTTAAAAGTTGATGTTTTAATTGTGTTACTAGCATCACTAGCTTCAATTTGATGTGTAGGTTGCCTTAGAAAAACTTCATGAACTTGATTATTGATTTTGGTGAATTTGGGTTAGGGTTTGATGAACTTGAAATGGACTTTTGATGCATTGAATGCCATGGATTATTATTGGTAAGTGTTTAGTTGGATTGTATGCTTGATTACCTTCGAAATGGCATATCATTCATGTAAATTGGTTGCCCGAATCATAAAATGCGTTTTTGGAACTTGAACTTTGATTATGAACGTTTAATTACGGTTTTTGGTTGTTGTAAGTGGAAGTTTGATTGATGAATTGTGTTTAGTTGCATTCTACGTCAAAAGAGCTTTCCAACGATATAAGGTGCGAGTCCTAAGTGTTAGCGGTTTGTGTTTTATGCACAAAAAGGTTTTGGATTGAGACTTGAACATTTGGGACTGGCCAGGCACCAGCACCCGGCCTTTGCCGCGGCGCGGCCCTTTCCTGTCGCGGCGCGACATATAAGGGGGTCAGGTTCTGACCTCCATGTCCAAAATACGAAAAATGTTTGGCATACTACGGACCTCCGATTCACATGAGACTTGTTCTAACATGCTTATATATGAATAAAAACCTCAGAAAAATAGTTCGGGACCCGACCCGAACGTGTTGACTTTCGTTGACTTTGACCGACCAAAGTTTGACTTTTAATCAAACTTAATCAAATATTTGTGCAATCGTTCTAACATGTTTTTATACTTGTACCTTGCATGAAACATGACAATTTGATTCACATGCTATTATGATCGAGTCTTAACGAGCCATAGGACTAATTGAACATCTTTGACCTATCGTGTTTACCGTTATTGATACAACCTATTGTTTAGGTCAAGACTAGCACTGTTCTTTGCACACGTTTACTTGTTGAAGTACTTTACTACTCGTGCACTCAAGGTGAGATCATAGTCCCACTTTTACTCTTTTTGAACTTATATTGGGATGAGAAAACATAAACGATTCTTTTGAACTAAGTGAACACAAGAACGGGAAAACAAACATTCTACATACGAGTTTAGAACAAAAATCCTCAATTCGATTATCATTAGTTACACTTGCCGGGTGTAAGCGAGAACTTATGTTATATGGCCATATGGGTTGACAACCCTCATCTTTGACGGTTCGCTACCGTCTACGGATGAAATATATTTTCGAGAATCAGTGTTTGTTCTAGCACTAAGTGATGGGGTATACAATGGAAGGAATGTTAAGCTTTGATAATTGGGTGCTCGTGAAACAAACTTTTGGAATGTATTACTATTATTTCATTGATGCAAATCTTGTGGTTCACTTGTACTTACTTACTTAAACCTATGATTTCACCAACGTTTTCGTTGACAGATTTCTATGTTTTTCTCAGGTCCTTGAACGATACATGATACATGCTTCCGCTCATTATTTTGATACTTGCATTGGATGTCGAGTATATATGCATACATGGAGCGTCTTTTGAATACTTTTAAATTGTGTCGCATAAGTTTCATTTGTACTTAAAACTTCATATCGTAACTTGTGGTGGAACTATTCTTGTAAACTTGAACAACCTTTACATTTGAAATGAATGCGACATATCTTTTGGTCAAACGTTATCTTAAAGACTTATAATCAGGTAATGGGACCCACGTAGCCGACGCCGTCACTTGACGATTTGTCGGGGTCGTTACAGATGGTATCAGAGCGTTGGTTGTAGGGATTTAGAGTTCATTAGTGCCAACCCCGAGTCATAGGGTACATTGGTGAGTCTAGACTACAACCGGCATATAGACTTGAAGTAGGAATTACTTGACTACTTGTGCATTTATACTCGAACGCTTCTACTCATATCTACTCTTAGTTCATCTTAATCTCACGTTGTTTAATTTGATTGACGCGCCACCTTGACTATATGAAATGATGTCGAATGCACATATGAATCAGGGTAATATAATTTCCGGGATTATATTACGGTGACTCATATGAACGTTCCTACATTATGACATAAAGAATTTAAGGCGAGTCGAGGAAAAACTTCTCTTTATCTTTATTCTATATCACGGTTAGTATTATTGAGAATACTAATCAATGATATTCTTGTGTCTTGAAGGAACAATGGCTCCTCGTCGTGTACGCCGTAATGAAACTCCCGAACAAGCTCTCGAACGGATGATAGCTACCGCCGTAGATGCGGCCATGGCCGGTCACTCATCCAACAACAATAACAACAACAACCACAACAACAACAACAACAACAACAACAACAACAATGGAGCCGGAAACTCAAACGAGGGATGCTCCTATAAAGCTTTCATGGGGTGCAAACCTCACACTTTTGATGGAACCGGGGGACCGGTCGTGCTCACCCGATGGTTTGAGCAAACGGAAGCCGTCTTTAGCATAAGCGGTTGTCGGGACCAAGACAAGGTCAAATACTCCACTCACACTTTCTCCGGAGTTGCTCTAACATGGTGGAACACCTATGTTCAATCGGTGGGTACCGATGAAGCTCATGCCCTCTCTTGGGCCGATCTAAAGGAAAAGATGATTGTTGAATATTTTCCGCGCGAAGAAACCCGAAAGCTTGAGGAAGAACTAAGAGCTTTGAAAGCGTTCGGAAACGATCTTAAAGCTTATAATCAACGCTTCGCCGAACTATCCTTGATGTGTCCTAATCTTGTTAACCCCGAATCTCAAAGGATTGAGCTCTACATGCTCGGTCTTCCAAAAAGCATCAAACAAGGGGTGATGTCATCTAAACCCACTACTCATCAAGCCGCTATGAACATGGCTCGCCAACTAATTGAAACGGTTGACGAAATCGTAGTTCCGGCACCTAAGGCCGAGGATAAATCGGGCGGCAACAAAAGAAAGTGGGAACCCTCCCAATCAAGCAACAACAACTTTGCTAAGAAGCCTTACACCTCCGACGGCAAGAAGGGTTATGCCGGGAACCTACCTCTTTGCAACAAATGCAACAAACATCACTTTGGCGAATGTAGTAAGATAATTTGCCACCGGTGCCAAGGAGTTGGTCATAAGGCCAACGATTGTAAAAGTGCCACTCCCGTCGCTCGAAAGTGGCCCAATGCACCAAAGACGGGCACTTGTTACGAATGTGGCCAAACGGGTCATTATAGAAATGCATGCCCAAAGAAGAAAGATAACCCCAATACGCGCGGCCGAGCTTTTAACATCAACACCGAGGAAGCCCGGGATGACACTGAACTAGTCACGGGTACGTTTCTTCTCAACAATTCTTATGTCTCTTGCTTATTCGATTCAGGTGCCGATAAATGCTTTGTATCCAAGACTTTGACTCATTCTTTTAGCACTCCACCTCTTCCATTAGATACCACTTATACCATTGAAGTGGCTAACGGGAAACTATTAAGTGCCGACACATATTACCGGGGGTGTACGATAAACATCTTAGGTAAGGAATTTGAAATTGATTTGATACCCATGGAACTAGGAAGCTTTGATGTAATAATCGGTATGAATTGGTTAGTCAAAACGAAATCTCACATTCTTTGTGATCTTAACGCAATCTGAATTCCTATCGAGAATAGTGAACCTTTGATCGTCTATGGCGATAAGAGTTGCACCGGACTCAACCTCGTTTCGTGTATTAAAGTTAGAAAACTACTCCGTAAGGGTTGTTTTGCGATCCTTGCTCACGTTAAGAAAGTCGAGTCCGATGAGAAGCACATCGATGATGTGCCAATTGTTAGTGACTATTCCGATGTATTTCCCGACGAATTGCCGGGTCTTCCGCCTCATCGACCGGTTGAATTCCAAATAGATCTTATTCCGGGAGCCGCACCCGTGGCACGTGCACCATATAGACTCGCTCCATCTGAAATGCAAGAATTGCAAAGTCAAATCCAAGAGTTACTTGACCGTGGTTTCATTCAACCTAGCCATTCACCATGGGGCGCTCCGATTTTATTCGTCAAGAAGAAAGACGGATCCCTACGAATGTGCATTGATTATCGTGAACTAAATAAATTGACGGTTAAGAACCGATATCCCCTTCCTCGCATCGATGATCTCTTTGATCAACTACAAGGGTCTTGTGTATATTCGAAAATCGATCTCCGCTCGGGTTATCATCAATTAAGGGTTAAGGGGGAAGATGTCTCCAAAACCGCTTTCCGAACTCGTTATGGTAGTTATGAATTTCTTGTAATGCCATTTGGTCTCACTAACGCACCGGCGGTGTTCATGGATCTTATGAACCGCGTGTGCAAACCGTATCTTGACAAATTCGTTATCGTGTTCATCGATGATATTTTAGTCTATTCAAAAAGCGAAGAAGAACACGAGGAACCCCTCCGACTTGTGCTTGAACTTTTAAGACAAGAACAACTCTATGCCAAATTCTCCAAGTGTGAATTTTGGTTAAAGGAAGTTCAATTTCTTGGTCATGTTGTAAGTGACCAAGGTATTAAAGTCGATCCAACGAAAATCGAAGCCATTAGCAAATGGGAGACTCCTACTACTCCTACTCACATTCGTCAATTTTTGGGTCTCGCCGGGTACTATCGTAGATTCATCGAAAATTTCTCTTTGGTTGCACGTCCTCTAACCGCATTGACTCACAAGGGAAAGAAATTCATTTGGGCGACCGAACATGAATCCGCATTCCAAATCTTGAAAACGAAGCTAACCACCGCTCCTATCTTGTCACTTCCCGAAGGCAATGATGACTTTGTTGTATATTGCGATGCCTCAAAACATGTTTTTGGGTGTGTATTGATGCAACGAACGAAAGTCATTGCTTATGCTTCTCGACAACTCAAAATTCATGAACGAAACTATACGACACATGATCTCGAACTCGGAGCCGTCGTCTTTGCACTTAAAATGTGGAGACACTATCTTTATGGAACCAAGAGTACTATCTTCACCGATCACAAAAGCCTTCAACACATTTTCGATCAAAAGCAACTAAACATGAGACAACGAAGGTGGATTGAAACCTTAAACGATTACGATTGCGAGCTTCGTTACCATCCCGGGAAGGCAAATGTAGTAGCTGATGCCTTAAGTCGAAAAGAAAGAGCGGTGCCTCTTCGTGTCCGAGCCTTAAACATCACCATCCACACAAACCTTAATAGCCAAATTCGGGTAGCCCAAGATGAGGCTCTCAAGGATGAAAACATCTCTCTCGAACACTTAAACGTCCTCACCTCTCGATTCAAAGTTAAAGAAACCGGACTCCGATATTTCGCCGGAAGAATTTGGGTGCCTAGTTATGGGGATCTACGAAGCCTTATTTTAGATGAAGCCCATAAGTCACGATACTCGATTCACCCCGGTGCCAATAAGATGTACCACGACCTTAAACAACTATATTGGTGGCCGAACATCAAAAGGGACGTAGCTACTTATGTTTCCAAGTGTTTGACATGTTCCAAGGTCAAAGCCGAACACCAAAGACCGTCCGGACTACTTCGACAACCCGAGATCCCGCAATGGAAGTGGGAAAGGATAACGATGGATTTTATCACCAAACTACCAAAAACGACGGGTGGTTATGATACCATTTGGGTTATTGTTGACCGTCTCACCAAATCCGCACACTTCCTTGCCATGAAAGAAACGGACAAAATGGAGAAACTTGCACAACTTTACATTAAGGAGATCGTAGCCCGACACGGTGTACCATTATCGATTATCTCCGACCGAGATGGCCGTTTCGTTTCTAGATTTTGGCGTACATTGCAAGAAGCGTTGGGAACGCGTTTAGACATGAGCACCGCATATCATCCTCAAACCGATGGACAAAGCAAACGTACAATTCAAACCTTAGAGGACATGTTACGAGCTTGCGTGGTTGATTTCGGAAAAGCTTGGGACAAGCACTTACCTCTCGCCGAGTTCTCTTACAACAATAGTTATCACGCGAGTATTAAAGCCGCACCTTTTGAAGCGCTATATGGCCGCAAATGTCGTTCACCTCTTTGTTGGGCTGAGGTAGGCGACGTGCAAATCACCGGACCCGAACTCATTCACGAAACCACCGAGAAAATCGTTCAAATCCGAGATAGGCTTAGGACGGCCCGAAGTCGTCAAAAGAGCTATACCGACAAACGACGCAACGATCTTGAATTTCAAATCGGTGACCGAGTAATGTTAAAAGTCGCACCTTGGAAGGGTGTAATCCGTTTTGGGAAACGCGGGAAGCTAAATCCGCGGTATATTGGTCCTTTCGAAATCTTGGAGCGTATTGGAACCATTGCTTATCGTTTAGATCTTTCGCCTCAATTGAACTCCGTTCATCCTACCTTCCATGTATCTAACTTGAAAAAGTGTCTTGCCGAACCCGATATCGTCATCCCTCTCGAAGAACTTACTATTGATGACAAACTTCATTTTGTGGAGGAACCGGTTGAAATTGTGGACACCTCCGTCAAGACATTGAAACAAAGCCGAATCCCGATTGTTAAAGTCCGTTGGAACGCCAAAAGGGGACCCGAGTTTACTTGGGAAAGACAAGATCAAATGTGAAGGAAGTATCCTCATCTATTTGTGAATTCAGAAACGCAAGATCTCGAGGAAGAAACAACGACTACTACGCCTACTTAAATTTCGGGACGAAATTTCTTTTAAGGAGTAGGTAATGTAACATCCCGCCTTTTTCCATTTACTTTTCCGTTATACTAATATAAAGTCCGTTATATGTTTATAACATCTCCCGTTGATACGCGTTTTAAATTATCTCGTTTAGGTAATTCCCGCACCCGAACGAAAGTTGAGGGACTAAACTTGACAAGGGATCAAACCCTTGACTAGGTCAAAGGGTCAAACCCCTTTCACCCATTCACTTTCATCTCCATCTCTCTCTTTCTCTCTAGCAAGAACACACACCCAATTTCCAAATTCATTCAATCATCATCTAAATTCGATCTAGGAGGCTTACAACAAAATAAATTACATATTCGTGATCCTCTCTTCATCCTCTTCGTTTTGGTACCAACTTCATCTCATTTGGGTAACTTTCTAAAATCACTAGATTTTGTGTTCTTGATGTTTTTAACTTATAAAAGTGTTAATTAGTGTCTATGGCTCAAGTCTAACATGAATATATGATTTATATGCTCGATCTCGTTGTTTTAGTGTAACTAGCATGAACTTGAATTTTGGTGTGTTATTCTTGAATTTTGGATGATCATATGTTGTTAGATGTTAAAAGTTGATGTTTTAATTGTGTTACTAGCATCACTAGCTTCAATTTGATGTGTAGGTTGCCTTAGAAAAACTTCATGAACTTGATTATTGATTTTGGTGAATTTGGGTTAGGGTTTGATGAACTTGAAATGGACTTTTGATGCATTGAATGCCATGGATTATTATTGGTAAGTGTTTAGTTGGATTGTATGCTTGATTACCTTCGAAACGGCATATCATTCATGTAAATTGGTTGCCCGAATCATAAAATGCGTTTTTGGAACTTGAACTTTGATTATGAACGTTTAATTACGGTTTTTTGTTGTTGTAAGTGGAAGTTTGATTGATGAATTGTGTTTAGTTGCATTCTACGTCAAAAGAGCTTTCCAACGATATAAGGTGCGAGTCCTAAGTGTTAGCGGTTTGTGTTTTATGCACAAAAAGGTTTTGGATTGAGACTTGAACATTTGGGACTGGCCAGGCACCAGCACCCGGCCTTTGCCGCGGCGCGGCCCTTTCCTGTCGCGGCGCGACATATAAGGGGGTCAGGTTCTGACCTCCATGTCCAAAATACGAAAAATGTTTGGCATACTACGGACCTCCGATTCACATGAGACTTGTTCTAACATGCTTATATATGAATAAAAACCTCAGAAAAATAGTTCGGGACCCGACCCGAACGTGTTGACTTTCGTTGACTTTGACCGACCAAAGTTTGACTTTTAATCAAACTTAATCAAATATTTGTGCAATCGTTCTAACATGTTTTTATACTTGTACCTTGCATGAAACATGACAATTTGATTCACATGCTATTATGATCGAGTCTTAACGAGCCATAGGACTAATTGAACATCTTTGACCTATCGTGTTTACCGTTATTGATACAACCTATTGTTTAGGTCAAGACTAGCACTGTTCTTTGCACACGTTTACTTGTTGAAGTACTTTACTACTCGTGCACTCAAGGTGAGATCATAGTCCCACTTTTACTCTTTTTGAACTTATATTGGGATGAGAAAACATAAACGATTCTTTTGAACTAAGTGAACACAAGAACGGGAAAACAAACATTCTACATACGAGTTTAGAACAAAAATCCTCAATTCGATTATCATTAGTTACACTTGCCGGGTGTAAGCGAGAACTTATGTTATATGGCCATATGGGTTGACAACCCTCATCTTTGACGGTTCGCTACCGTCTACGGATGAAATATATTTTCGAGAATCAGTGTTTGTTCTAGCACTAAGTGATGGGGTATACAATGGAAGGAATGTTAAGCTTTGATAATTGGGTGCTCGTGAAACAAACTTTTGGAATGTATTACTATTATTTCATTGATGCAAATCTTGTGGTTCACTTGTACTTACTTACTTAAACCTATGATTTCACCAACGTTTTCGTTGACAGATTTCTATGTTTTTCTCAGGTCCTTGAACGATACATGATACATGCTTCCGCTCATTATTTTGATACTTGCATTGGATGTCGAGTATATATGCATACATGGAGCGTCTTTTGAATACTTTTAAATTGTGTCGCATAAGTTTCATTTGTACTTAAAACTTCGTATCGTAACTTGTGGTGGAACTATTCTTGTAAACTTGAACAACCTTTACATTTGAAATGAATGCGACATATCTTTTGGTCAAACGTTATCTTAAAGACTTATAATCAGGTAATGGGACCCACGTAGCCGACGCCGTCACTTGACGATTTGTCGGGGTCGTTACAAGGTGAGTCAATGGGACTTGTTCTAGAGGTAGACATCTATCACATAATATCAAACACGTTAAGAGATTAATATATCAAATAATATTCATATGTTAAAAATATATAGTTTCCAACAAAAATGTTAAGCAATCATTTTTAAAGAAAATACGGTCGAAGTCCAGACTCACTAATGCATCCTAACAAACTCGATAACACACATTAATGCAAATTTTCTGGTTCTCTAAGACCAACGCTCTGATACCAACTGAAATGTCCCGTTCTTATTGATTAAAAACGTTCCATATTAATTGATTTCGTTGCGAGGTTTTGACCTCTATATGAGACGTTTTTCAAAGACTGCATTCATTTTAAAACAAACCATAACCTTTATTTCATCAATAAAGGTTTAAAAAGCTTTACGTAGATTATCAAATAATGATAATCTAAAATATCCTGTTTACACACGACTATTACATAATGGTTTACAATACAAATATGTTACAACAAAATAAATTTCTTGAATGCAGTTTTTACACAATATCATACAAACATGGACTCCAAATCTCGTCCTTATTTAAGTATGCGACAGCGGAAGCTCTTAATAATCACCTGAGAATAAACATGCTTAAAATGTCAACAAAAATGTTGGTGAGTTATAGGTTTAACCTATATATATATCAAATCATAATAATAGACCACAAGATTTCATATTTCAATACACATCCCATACATAGAGATAAAAGTCATTCATATGGTGAACACCTGGTAACCGACATTAACAAGATGCATATATAAGAATATCCCCATCATTCCGGGACACCCTTCGGATATGATATAAATTTCGAAGTACTAAAGCATCCGGTACTTTGGATGGGGCTTGTTGGGCCCGATAGATCTATCTTTAGGATTCGCGTCAATTAGGGTGTCTGTTCCCTAATTCTTAGATTACCAGACTTAATAAAAAAGGGCATATTCGATTTCGATAATTCAACCATAGAATGTAGTTTCACGTACTTGTGTCTATTTTGTAAATCATTTATAAAACCTGCATGTATTCTCATCCCAAAAATATTAGATTTTAAAAGTGGGACTATAACTCACTTTCACAGATTTTTACTTCGTCGGGAAGTAAGACTTGGCCACTGGTTGATTCACGAACCTATAACAATATATACATATATATCAAAGTATGTTCAAAATATATTTACAACACTTTTAATATATTTTGATGTTTTAAGTTTATTAAGTCAGCTGTCCTCGTTAGTAACCTACAACTAGTTGTCCACAATTAGATGTACAGAAATAAATCGATAAATATTATCTTGAATCAATCCACGACCCAGTGTATACGTATCTCAGTATTGATCACAACTCAAACTATATATATTTTGGAATCAACCTCAACCCTGTATAGCTAACTCCAACATTCACATATAGAGTGTCTATGGTTGTTCCGAAATATATATAGATGTGTCGACATGATAGGTCGAAACATTGTATACGTGTCTATGGTATCTCAAGATTACATAATATACAATACAAGTTGATTAAGTTATGGTTGGAATAGATTTGTTACCAATTTTCACGTAGCTAAAATGAGAAAAATTATCCAATCTTGTTTTACCCATAACTTCTTCATTTTAAATCCGTTTTGAGTGAATCAAATTGCTATGGTTTCATATTGAACTCTATTTTATGAATCTAAACAGAAAAAGTATAGGTTTATAGTTGGAAAAATAAGTTACAAGTCGTTTTTGTAAAGGTAGTCATTTCAGTCAAAAGAACGACGTCTAGATGACCATTTTAGAAAACATACTTCCACTTTGAGTTTAACCATAATTTTTGGATATAGTTTCATGTTCATAATAAAAATCATTTTCTCAGAATAACAACTTTTAAATCAAAGTTTATCAAAGTTTTTAATTAACTAACCCAAAACAGCCCGCGGTGTTACTACGACGGCGTAAATCCGGTTTTACGTTGTTTTTCGTGTTTCCAGGTTTTAAATCATTAAGTTAGCATATCATATAGATATAGAACATGTGTTTAGTTAATTTTAAAATTCAAGTTAGAAGGATTAACTTTTGTTTGTGAACAAGTTTAGAATTAACTAAACTATGTTCTAGTGATTACAAGTTTAAACCTTCGAATAAGATAGCTTTATATGTATGAATCGAATGATGTTATGAACATCATTACTACCTTAAGTTCCTTGCATAAACCTACTGGAAAAGAGAAAAATGGATCTAGCTTCAACGGATCCTTGGATGGCTCGAAGTTCTTGAAGCAGAATCATGACACGAAAACAAGTTCAAGTAAGATCATCACTTGAAATAAGATTGTTATAGTTATAGAAATTGAACCAAAGTTTGAATATGATTATTACCTTGTATTAGAATGATAACCTACTGTAAGAAACAAAGATTTCTTGAGGTTGGATGATCACCTTACAAGATTGGAAGTGATCTAGCAAACTTGAAAGTATTCTTGATTTTATGTAACTAGAACTTGTAAAATATATGAAGAACACTTAGAACTTGAAGATAGAACTTGAGAGAGATCAATTAGATGAAGAAAATTGAAGAATGAAAGTGTTTTTAGGTGTTTTTGGTCGTTGGTGTATGGATTAGATATAAAGGATATGTAATTTTGTTTTCATGTAAATAAGTCATGAATGATTACTCATATTTTTGTAATTTTATGAGATATTTCATGCTAGTTGCCAAATGATGGTTCCCACATGTGTTAGGTGACTCACATGGGCTGCTAAGATCTGATCATTGGAGTGTATATACCAATAGTACATACATCTAAAAGCTGTGTATTGTACGAGTACGAATACGGGTGCATACGAGTAGAATTGTTGATGAAACTGAACGAGGATGTAATTGTAAGCATTTTTGTTAAGTAGAAGTATTTTGATAAGTGAATTGAAGTCTTTCAAAAGTGTATGAATACATATTAAAACACTACATGTATATACATTTTAACTGAGTCGTTAAGTCATCGTTAGTCGTTACATGTAAATGTTGTTTTGAAACCTTTAGGTTAACGATCTTGTTGAATGTTGTTAACCCATTGTTTATTATAACAAATGAGATGTTAAATTATTATATTATCATGATATTATGATATATAATATATTTTAGTATGATGTATATACAGTTAAATGGCGTTACAACGATAATCGTTACATATATGTCTCGTTTCGAAATCATTAAGTTAGTAGTCTTATTTTTACATATGTATTTCATTGTTAATACACTTAATAATATATTTACTTATCATTTAACATAATTAACCAAGTGTATCAATATCTTAATATGATTCATATGTACCTAGTAAGACGTTGTTATAACGATAATCGTTATATATATCGTTTTCGAGTTTCTTAAATTAATAGTCTCATTTTTATGTATATAACTCATTGTTAAAATACCTAATGAGATACATACTTATAATAAAAACATGTTAACTATATATATAACCTTATATATGTCATCGTATAGTTTTTACAAGTTTTAACGTTCGTGAATCACCGGTCAACTTGGGTGGTCAATTGTCTATATGAAACATATTTTAATTAATCAAGTCTTAACAAGTTTGATTGCTTAACATGTTGGAAACATTTAATCATGTAAATATCAATCTCAATTAATATATATAAACATGGAAAAGTTCGGGTCACTACATACAAGGCTCGTCTGTTTATTCAAAGATTGACTTACGTTCCGGGTATCATCAAATGCGGGTGAAAGAAGATGATATTCCAAAGACTGCTTTCAGAACACGTTATGGTCATTACGAGTTTATGGTTATGCCATTTGGTTTAACTAATGCACCAGCTGTGTTCATGGACCTTATGAACCGAGTGTGTGGACCATACCTTGACAAGTTTGTCATTGTTTTCATTGATGACATACTTATTTGCTCAAAGAATGACCAAGAACACGGTGAACATTTGAGAAAGGTGTTAGAAGTATTGAGGAAGGAAGAATTGTACGCTAAGTTTTCAAAGTGTGCATTTTGGTTGGAAGAAGTTCAATTCCTCGGTCACATAGTGAACAAAGAAGGTATTAAGGTGGATCCGGCAAAGATAGAAACTGTTGAAAAGTGGGAAACTACGAAAACTCCGAAACACATACGCCAGTTTCTAGGACTAGCTGGTTACTACAGAAGGTTCATCCAAGACTTTTCCAGAATAGCAAAACCCTTGACTGCATTAACGCATAAAGGGAAGAAATTTGAATGGAATGATGAACAAGAGAAAGCGTTTCAGTTATTGAAGAAAAAGCTAACTACGACACCTATATTGTCATTGCCTGAAGGGAATGATGATTTTGTGATTTATTGTGACGCATCAAAGCAAGGTCTCGGTTGTGTATTAATGCAACGAACGAAGGTGATTGCTTATGCATCTAGACAATTGAAGATTCACGAACAAAATTATATGACGCATGATTTAGAATTAGGCGCGGTTGTTTTTGCATTAAAGACTTGGAGGCACTACTTATATGGGGTCAAAAGTATTATATATACCGACCACAAAAGTCTTCAACACATATTTAATCAGAAACAACTGAATATGAGGCAGCGTAGGTGGATTGAATTATTGAATGATTACGACTTTGAGATTCGTTACCACCCGGGGAAGGCAAATGTGGTAGCCGATGCCTTGAGCAGGAAGGACAGAGAACCCATTCGAGTAAAATCTATGAATATAATGATTCATAATAACCTTACTACTCAAATAAAGGAGGCGTAACAAGGAGTTTTAAAAAAGGGAAATTTAAAGGATGAAATACCCAAAGGATTGGAGAAGCATCTTAATATTCGGGAAGACGGAACCCGGTATAGGGCTGAAAGGATTTGGGTACCAAAATTTGGAGATATGAGAGAAATGGTACTTAGAGAAGATCATAAAACCAGATACTCAATACATCCTGGAACGGGGAAGATGTACAAGGATCTCAAGAAACATTTTTGGTGGCCGGGTATGAAAGCTGATGTTGCTAAATACGTAAGAGAATGTTTGACATGTTCTAAGGTCAAAGCTGAGAATCAGAAACCATCAGGTCTACTACAACAACCTGAAATCCCGGAATGGAAATGGGAAAACATTACCATGGATTTCATTACTAAATTGCCAAGGACTGCAAGTGGTTATGATACTATTTCGGTAATAGTTGATCGTCTCACCAAGTCAGCACACTTCCTGCCAATAAGAGAAGATGACAAGATGGAGAAGTTAGCACGACTGTATTTGAAGGAAGTCGTCTCCAGACATGGAATACCAATCTCTATTATCTTTGATAGGGATGGCAGATTTATTTCAAGATTCTGGCAGACATTACAGCAAGCATTGGGAACTCGTCTAGACATGAGTACTGCCTATCATCCACAAACTGATGGGCAGAGCGAAAGGACGATACAAACTCTTGAAGACATGCTACGAGCTTGTGTTATTGATTTCGGAAACAGTTGGGATCGACATCTACCGTTAGCAGAATTTTCCTACAACAACAGCTACCATTCAAGCATTGAGATGGCGCCGTTTGAAGCACTTTATGATAGAAAGTGCAGGTCTCCGATTTGTTGGAGTGAAGTGGGGGATAGACAGATTACGGGTCCGGAGATAATACAAGAAACTACCGAGAAAATCATCCAAATTCAACAAAGATTGAAAACCACCCAGAGTTGACAAAAGAGCTACGCGGACAGTAAAAGAAAAGATATAGAGTTTGAAATTGGAGAAATGGTCATGCTTAAGGTTTCACCTTGGAAAGGCATTGTTCGATTTGGTAAACGGGGGAAACTAAATCCAAGGTACATTGGACCATTCAAGATTATAGATCGTGTCGGACCAGTAGCTTACCAACTGGAGCTACCTCAACAACTCGCGGCTGTACATAACACTTTCCACGTCTCAAATTTGAAGAAATGTTTTGCTAAAGAAGATCTCACTATTCCGTTGGATGAAATCCAAATCAATGAAAAACTTCAATTCATTGAAGAACCCGTCAAAATAATGGATCGTGAGGTTAAAAGACTTAAGCAAAACAAGATACCAATTGTTAAGGTTCGATGGAATGCTCGTAGAGGACCCGAGTTCACCTGGGAGCGTGAAGATCAGATGAAGAAGAAATACCCGCATCTATTTCCAGAAGATTCGTCAACACCTTCAACAGCTTAAAATTTCGGGACGAAATTTATTTAACGGGTAGGTACTGTAGTGACCCGAACTTTTCCATGTTTATATATATTAATTGAGATTGATATTTACATGATTAAATGTTTCCAACATGTTAAGCAATCAAACTTGTTAAGACTTGATTAATTGAAATAGGTTTCATATAGACAATTGACCACCCAAGTTGACCGGTAATTCACGAACGTTAAAACTTGTAAAAACTATACGATGACATATATATGGTTATATATATAGTTAACATGATTTTATTATAAGTATGTATCTCATTAGGTATTTTAACAATGAGTTATATACATAAAAATGAGACTATTAATTTAAGAAACTCGAAAACGATATATATAACGATTATCGTTATAACAACGTCTTACTAGGTACATATCAATCATATTAAGATATTGATACACTTGGTTAATTATGTTAAATTATAAGTAAATATATTATTAAGTGTATTAACAATGAAATACATATGTAAAAAATAAGACTACTAACTTAATGATTTCGAAATGAGACATATATGTAACGATTATCGTTGTAACGACATTTAACTGTATATATATCATACTAAGATATATTATATATCATAATATCATGATAATATAACAATTTAACATCTCATTTGTTATAATAAACAATGGGTTAACAACATTCAACAAGATCGTTAACCTAAAGGTTTCAAAACAACGTTTACATGTAACGACTAACGACTCAGTTAAAATGTATATACATGTAGTGTTTTAATATGTATTCATACACTTTTGAAAGACTTCAAGACACTTATCAAAATACTTCTACTTAACAAAAATGCTTACAATTACATCCTCGTTCAGTTTCATCAACAATTCTACTCGTATGCACCCGTATTCGTACTCGTACAATACACAGCTTTTAGATGTATGTACTATTGGTATATACACTCCAATGATCAGCTCTTAGAAGCCCACATGTGGGAACCATCATTTGGCAACTAGCATGAAATATCTCATAAAATTACAAAAATATGAGTAATCATTCATGACTTATTTACATGAAAACAAAATTACATATCCTTTATATCTAATCCATACACCAACGAACAAAAACACCTACAAACACTTTCATTCTTCAATTTTCTTCATATAATTGATCTCTCTCAAGTTCTATCTTCAAGTTCTAAGTGTTCTTCATAAATTCCAAAAGTTCTAGTTTCATAAAATCAAGAATACTTCCAAGATTGCAAGTTTACTTCCAAGTTTTCTAAATCCATTCCAAGTAATCATCTAAGATCAAGAAACCTTTGTTATATATAGTAGGTTATCTTTCTTATTCAAGGTAATATTCATATTCAAACTTTGATTCAATTTCTATAACTATAAACTATCTTAATTCGAGTAAATATCTTACTTGAACTTGTTTTTGTGTCATGATCCTACTTCAAGAACTTTCAAGCCATCCAAGATCCTTTGAAGCTAGATCATTTCTTGTCACTTCCAGTAGGTTTACCTACTAAACTTGAGGTAGTAATGATGTTCATAACATCATTCGATTCATATATATAAAACTATCTTATTCGATGGTTTAAACTCGTAATCACTAGAACATAGTTTAGTTAATTCTAAACTTGTTCGCAAACAAAAGTTAATCCTTCTAACTTGACTTTTAAAATTAACTAAACACATGTTCTATATTTATATGATATGCTAACTTAATGATTTAAAAGCTGGAAACACGAAAAACACCGTAAAAACCGGATTTACGCCGTCGTAGTAACACCGCGGGCTGTTTTGGGTTAGTTAATTAAAAACTATGATAAACTTTGATTTAAAAGTTGTTATTCTGAGAAAATGATTTTTATTATGAACATGAAACTATATCCAAAAATTATTGTTAAACTCAAAGTGGAAGTATGTTTTCTAAAATGGTCATCTAGACGTCGTTCTTTCGACTGAAATGACTACCTTTACAAAAACGACTTGTAACTTATTTTTCTGACTATAAACCTATACTTTTTCTATTTATATTCATAAAATAGAGTTCAATATGAAACCATAGCAATTTGATTCACTCAAAGCGGATTTAAAATGAAGAAGTTATGGGTAAAACAAGATTGGATAATTTTTCACATTTTAGCTACGTGAAAATTGGTAACAAATCTATTCGAACCATAACTTAATCAACTTGTATTGTATATTATGTAATCTTGAGATACCATAGACACGTATACAATGTTTCGACCTATCATGTCGACACATCTATTTATATTTCGGAACAACCATAGACACTCTATATGTGAATGTTGGAGTTAGCTATACAGGGTTGAGGTTGATTCCAAAATATATATAGTTTGAGTTGTGATCAATACTGAGATACATATACACTGGGTCGTGGATTGATTCAAGATAATATTTATCAATTTATTTCTGTACATCTAACTGTGGACAACTAGTTGTAGGTTACTAACGAGGACAGCTGACTTAATAAACTTAAAACATCAAAATATATTAAAAGTGTTGTAAATATATTTTGAACATACTTTGATATATATATGTATATATTGTTATAGGTTCGTGAATCAACCAGTGGCCAAGTCTTACTTCCCGACGAAGTAAAAATCTGTGAAAGTGAGTTATAGTCCCACTTTTAAAATCTAATATTTTTGGGATGAGAATACATGCAGGTTTTATAAATGATTTACAAAATAGACACAAGTACGTGAAACTACATTCTATGGTTGAATTATCGAAATCGAATATGCCCCTTTTTATTAAGTCTGGTAATCTAAGAATTAGGGAACAGACACCCTAATTGACGCGAATCCTAAAGATATATCTATTGGGCCTAACAAACCCCATCCAAAGTACCGGATGCTTTAGTACTTTGAAATTTATATCATATCCGAAGGGTGTCCCGGAATGATGGGGATATTCTTATATATGCATCTTGTTAATGTCGGTTACCAGGTGTTCACCATATGAATGATTTTTATCTCTATGTATGGGATGTGTATTGAAATATGAAATCTTGTGGTCTATTGTTACGATTTGATATATATAGGTTAAACCTATAACTCACCAACATTTTTGTTGACGTTTAAAGCATGTTTATTCTCAGGTGAATATTAAGAGCTTCCGCTGTCGCATACTAAAATAAGGACGAGATTTGGAGTCCATGCTTGTATGATATTGTGTAAAAACTGCATTCAAGAAACTTATTTTATTGTAACATATTTGTATTGTAAACCATTATGTAATGGTCGTGTGTAAACAGGATATTTTAGATTATCATTATTTGATAATATACGTAAAGCTTTTTAAAACCTTTATCTATGAAATAAAGGTTATGGTTTGTTTTAAAAAATGAATGCAGTCTTTGAAAAACGTCTCATATAGAGGTCAAAACCACGCAACGAAATCAATTAATATGGAACGTTTTTAATCAATAAGAACGGGACATTTCACCGAGGAAGGCAAATGTGGTAGCCGACGCCTTGAGCAGGAAGGACAGAGAATCCATTCGAGTAAAATCTATGAATATAATGATTCACAATAACCTTACTACTTAAATAAAGGAGGTGCAACATGGAGTTTTAAAAGAGGGAAATTTAAAGGATGAAATACCCAAAGGACCAGAGAAGCATCTTAATATTCGGGAAGACGGAACCCGGTATAGGGCTGAAAGGATTTGGGTACCAAAATTTGGAGATATGAGAGAAATGATACTTAGAGAAGCTCATAAAACCAGATACTCAATACATCCTGGAACGGGGAAGATGTACAAGGATCTCAAGAAACATTTTTGGTGGCTGGGTATGAAAGCCGATGTTGCTAAATACGTAGGAGAATGTTTGACGTGTTCTAAGGTCAAAGCTGAGCATCAGAAACCATCAGGTCTACTTCAACAACCTGAAATCCCGGAATGGAAATGGGAAAACATTACCATTGATTTCATCACTAAATTCCCAAGGACTGCAAGTGATTTTGATACTATTTGGGTAATAGTTGATCGTCTCACCAAATCAGCACACTTCCTGCCAATAAGAGAAGATGACAAGATGGAGAAGTTAGCACGACTGTATTTGAAGGAAGTCGTCTACAGACATGGAATACCAATCTCTAATATCTCTGATAGGGATGGCAGATTTATTTCAAGATTCTGGCAGACATTACAGCAAGCATTAGGAACTCGTTTAGACATGAGTACTGCCTATCATCCACAAACTGATGGGCAGAGCGAAAGGATGATACAAATGCTTGAAGATATGCTACGAGCATGTTTTATTGATTTCAGAAACAGTTGGGATCGACATCTACCGTTAGCAGAATTTTCCTACAACAACAGCTACCATTCAAGCATTGAGATGGTGCCGTTTGAAGCACTTTATGGTAGAAAGTGTAGGTCTCCGATTTGTTGGAGTGAAGTGGGGGATAGACAGATTACGGGTCCGGAGATAATACAAGAAACTACCGAGAAGATCATCCAAATTCAACAACGGTTGAAAACCGCCCAAAGTCGACAAAAGAGCTACGCTGACATTAAAAGAAAAGATATAGAATTTGAAATTGGAGAGATGGTCATGCTTAAAGTTGCACCTTGGAAAGGCGTTGTTCGATTTGGTAAACGAGGGAAATTAAATCCAAGGTATATCGGACCATTCAAGATTATTGATCGTGTCGGACCAGTAGCTTACCGACTTGAGTTACCTCAACAACTCGCGGCTGTACATAACACTTTCCACGTCTCGAATTTGAAGAAATATTTTGCTAAAGAATATCTCACTATTCCGTTAGATAAAATCCAAATCAACGAAAAACTTCAATTCATCGAAGAACCCGTCGAAATTATGGATCGTGAGGTTAAAAGACTTAAGCAAAACAAGATACCAATTGTTAAGGTTCGATGGAATGCTCGTAGAGGACCCGAGTTCACCTGGGAACGAGAAGATCAGATGAAGAAGAAATACCCGCATTTATTTTCAGAAGATACGTCAACACCTCCAACTGCTTAAAATTTCGGGACGAAATTTATTTAACTGGTAGGTACAGTAGTGACCCGAACTTTTCCATGTTTATATATATATATATATATATATATATATATATATATATATATATATATATATATATATATATATATATATATATATATATATATATTAAATGAAATTGTTATTTACATGATTAAGAGTTTCCAACATATTAATCAATCAAACTTGTTAAGACTTGATTAATTGAAATAGGTTTCATATAGACAATTGACCACCCAAGTTGACCGGTGATTCACGAACGTTAAAACTTGTAAAAACTATATGATGACATATATATGGTTATATATATAGTTAACATGATATTATGATAAGTAAACATATCATTAAGTATATTAATAATGAACTACATATGTAAAAACAAGACTACTAACTTAATGATTTTGAAACGAGACATATATGTAACGATTATCGTTGTAACGACATTTAATGTATATATATCATATTAAGAGATATTCGTACATCACAATATCATGATAATATAATAATTTAAAATCTCATTTGATATTATAAACATTGGGTTAACAACATTTAACAAGATCGTTAACCTAAAGGTTTCAAAACAACACTTATATGTAACGACTATCGATGACTTAACAACTCAGTTAAAATGTATATACATGTATTGTTTTAATATGTATTCATACACTTTTGAAAGACTTCAAGACACTTATCAAAATACTTCTACTTAACAAAAATGCTTACAATTACATCCTCGTTCAGTTTCATCAACAATTCTACTCGTATGCACCCGTATTCGTACTCGTACAATACACAGCTTTTAGATGTATGTACTATTGGTATATACACTCCAATGATCAGTTCTTAGCAGCCCATGTGAGTCACCTAACACATGTGGGAACCATCATTTGGCAACTAGCATGAAATATCTCATAAAATTAAAAAAATATGAGTAATCATTCATGACTTATTTACATGAAAACAAAATTACATATCCATTATATCTAATCAATACACCAATGACCAAAAACACCTAAAAATACTTTCATTCTTCAATTTTCTTCATCTAATTGATCTCTCTCAAGTTCTATCTTCAAGTTCTAAGTGTTCTTCATAAATTCTACAAGTTCTAGTTTCATAAAATCAAGAATACTTCCAAGTTTGCTAGCTTACTTCCAATCTTGTAGAGTGATCATCCAACCTCAAGAAATCTTCCTTATTTACAGTAAGATATCTTTCTAATACAAGGTAATACTCATATTCAAACTTGGAATCAATTTCTATAACTATAACAATCTTATTTCGAGTGGAAATCTTACTTGAACTTGTTTTCGTGTCATGATTCTGCTTCAAGAACTTTCAAGCCATCCAAGGATCCTTTGAAGCTAGATCCATTTTTCTCATTTCAGGTAGTTTTATCCAGAAAACTTGAGGTAGTAACGATGTTCATAACATCATTCGATTCATACATATAAAACTATCTTATTCGAAGGTTTAAACTTGAAATCACTAGAACATAGTTCTATATCTATATGATATGCTAACTTAATGATTTAAAACCGGAAAACACGAAAAAGACCGTAAAACCGGATATACGCCGTTGTAGTAACACCGCGGGCTGTTTTGGGTTAGTTAGTTAAAAACTATGATAAACTTTGATTTAAAAGTTGTTCTTCTGGGAAAATGATTTTTCTTATGAACATGAAACTATATCCAAAAATCATGGCTAAACTCAAAGTGAAAGTATATTTTTCAAAATGGTCATCAAGACGTCGTTCTTTCGACTGAAATGACTACCTCTTACAAAAATGACTTGTAACTTATATTTCCGAATATAAACCTATACTTTTTCTGTTTAGATTCATAAAATAGAGTTCAATATGAAACCATAGCAATTTGATTCACTCAAAACGGATTTAAAACAAAGAAGTTATGGGTAAAACAAGATTGGATAATTTTTCTTGTTGTAGCTACGTGAAAATTGGTAACAAATCTATATTAATCATATCCTAGCTAACTTATATTGTATTATACATGTATTCTAATATATTATGTAATCTTGGGATACCATAGACACGTATGCAAATGTTTTGACATATCATATCGACCCATGTGTATATATTATTTGGAACAACCATAGACACTCTATATGCAGTAATGTGGGAGTTAGCTATACAGGGTTGAGGTTGATTCCAAAAATATATATACTTTGAGTTGTGATCTAGCCTGAGACGTGTATATACTGGGTCGTGGATTGATTCAAGATAATATATATCATTTTTTTCTGTACATCTAACTTTGGACAACTAGTTGTAGGTTACTAACGAGGACAGCTGACTTAATAAACTTAAAACATCAAAATGTATTAAAAGTGTTGTAAATATATTTTGAACATACTTTGATATATATGTACATATTTTTTATAGGTTCGTGAATCGACCAGTGGCCAAGTCTTACTTCCCGACGAAGTAAAAATCTGTGAAAGTGAGTTATAATCCCACTTTTAAAATCTAATATTTTTGGGATGAGAATACATGCAGGTTTTATAAATGATTTACAAAATAGACACAAGTACGTGAAACTACATTCTATGGTTGAATTATCGAAATCAAATATGCCCCTTTTTATTAAGTCTGGTAATCTAAGAATTAGGGAACAGACACCCTAATTGACGCGAATCCTAAAGATAGATCTATTGGGCCTAACAAACCCAATCCAAAGTACCGGATGCTTTAGTACTTCGAAATTTATATCATATCCGAAGGGTGTCCCGGAATGATGGGGATATTATAATATATGCATCTTGTTAATGTCAGCTACCAGGTATTCACCATATGAATGATTTTTATCTCTATGTATGGGATGTATATTGAAATATGAAATCTTGTGGTCTATTGTTACGATTTGATATATATATAGGTTAAACCTATAACTCACCAACATTTTTGTTGACGTTTTAAGCATGTTTATTCTCAGGTGATTATAAAGAGCTTCCACTGTCGCATACTTAAATAAGGACGAGATTTGGAGTCCATGCTTGTATGATATTGTGTAAAAACTGCATTCAAGAAACTTATTTCGTTGTAACATATTTGTATTGTAAACCATTATGTAATGGTCGCGTGTAAACAGGATATTTTAGATTATCATTATTTGATAATCTACGTAAAGCTTTTTAAACCTTTATTGATGAAATAAAGGTTATGGTTTGTTTTAAAATGAATGCAGTCTTTGAAAAACGTCTCATATAGAGGTCAAAACCTCGCAACGAAATCATTTAATATGGAACGTTTTTAATCAATAAGAACGGGACATTTCAATTGATACATGGGATGTCTTAGTGGAGAAATTTCTACAAAGATTCTTTCCGGCATCTAAAGCCATGAGACTTCAAGGAGAAATTGCCACGTTCGCACAAAAGCCAAATGAAACGTTATTTGAGGCGTGGACAAGATTCGCAAAGATGTTGAGAGGATCTCCTCAACACGGTTTAGACACTTTCTAAATAGTTCAAATATTCTATAAAGGCGTTGACATCGCTACAAGAAAAGACATCGATACATCTGCTGGTGGTTCCATTATGAAGAAAACCGCTACCGAAGCTCACAAGATAATTGATAAAACAACCTCCCACTCGCATGAGTGGCACCAAGAGAAAGATATCTTACATTCATCCAAAGCGGCTAGAGCCGATTCTAGCCATGACTTTGATTCCATTTCCGCAAAGATAGATTCTTTCAAGAGATGATTGGAAAAGATGACTAAAGATATTCATGCAATAAGAATCAGTTGTGAGCAGTGTGGAGGGCCACATTTGACAAAAGATTATCTCAGTGTTGAACATACAATGGAACAAAGAGAGAATGTTTCATACATAAACCAAAGGCCGGGAAATAATTATCAAAATAATTATCAACTGCCAAGGCCAAACTATAATCGAAACGCTCCTTACAACCAAAATGCCTAACACAATAACCAACAAGGTCCTAGCAATCAGCAAAGACCTGGTTATATTAATAAACCACCACAAATTGATGAGAAAAAGACAAATTTAGAAGACTTGGTTCTAAAGCTAGTTGAATCCCAAACGCAGTTTGTTACATCTCAGAAACAAACTAACGAGCAAAATGCTCAAGCCTTTAGAAATCAACAAGCTTCAATCCAAAATCTGGAACAAGAAGTAAGTAACCTAGCAAGATTAATTGGTGAAAGAAAATCGGGGAGTCTACCTAGTGATATAAATTCTAACCCCCAAAATGAAACAGCTAAGGCTATTATCACAAGAAGTGGTATAACACTAAAACCACCTGAAATACCTATAATTTCCGATAACTCTATTCCTAATTCACAGGCACCACAGCCTGAGCAAGAGAAGGAAACTGAACCGGTGGTTGAAAAGGTTAATGAAGATAACACAGTTAAGGCAAAGCCTTATGTTAAACCATATCAACCACCACTTCCATACCCAAGTAAAATGAAAAAAGAAAGACTTGAAGCTGAGCAATCCAAATTCTTGGATATATTTAAACAAATAAATGTCAATCTTCCTTTCATTGATGTAATTTTAGGAATACCAATATATGCTAAATTTCTGAAAGATCTAATCACAAATAGAAAGAAAATGGAAGAACTCTCGGCTGTCACAATGAATGCTAATTGTTCTGCAGTATTATTGAATAAGATACCTGAAAAACTATCAGATCCAGGAAGTTTCACAATTCCATGTTTTCTAGGTAGTCTTAGTTCAATAGAAGCATTGGCAGACTTAGGTGCTAGTATAAATTTAATGCCGTATTCATTATACGCTAAACTAGACCTTGGAGATTTAAAACCAACACGAATAAGTATACAACTAGCCGATCGATCAATAAAATATCCTAGAGGGATAATGGAGAACATGCTAGTTAAAGTTGGTAATTTAGTATTCCCAGTAGACTTTGTTATTCTGGACATGGAAGAAGATTCTAGAGTTCCTCTCATATTAGGAAGACCATTCTTAAACACGGCTAAAGCAATAATAGATGTGTTTGGTAAGAAATTGACCCTAAGTATAGAGGATGAGAGTGTTACCTTTTTTGTTGATAAAGCAATGCAACAACCGCAATCTGCAGATGATACATGTTATTATGTTCAAACTATAGATTCACATGCAGAATTGTTACAAGAATTTCCTGAATTACAAGGAACAGGAGAATGTTCTTTAGGAGAAGGAGATGAACCAATTGATGAAGCTAAAATGTTAGCTACATTAATGGCTAATGAATATGAACCAACAACAGAAGAACTTCAAGTACTAAAAAAAGAAGACAGATATCGATACAAATCATCGATAGAAGAACCACCAACCTTAGAGTTAAAGCTACTTCCAAAATATTTGGAATACGCTGATTTACATGGTAAATCTAAATTACCTGTAATAATCTCGTCTTCTCTTACTGAAAATGAAAAATCACAACTCATTTCTGTGCTAAAAGCTCATAAATCAGCTATTGCATGGAAAATTCATGACATTAAAGGTATAAGTCATTCGTATTGCACACATAAAATCCTTATGGAAGAAAATCATAAAACATATATGCAACGCCAACGAAGATTAAATCCAAATATGCAAGACGTTGTTAAGAAAAAAAATTATTAAACTGCTCGATGCAGGTTTAATTTATCCAATCTCTGATAGTCCATGGGTAAGCCCAATTCAATGTGTGCCTAAAAAGAGTGGCATCACTGTCATCACAAATGAGGATGATGAACTTATTCCTACTAGGACTATAATAGGATGGCGTGTTTGTATTGATTATAAAAAATTAAATGATGCCACACGAAAAGATCACTTTCCATTACCTTTCATTGATCAAATGTTAGAAAGGTTAGCCGGAAATAGTTTCTATTGTTTTCTTGACGGTTTCTCCGGATATTTTCAAATTCTAATCGCACCCGAGGATCAAGAGAAAACCACTTTCACATGCCCTTATGGTACTTTTGCTTACAAACGCATGCCATTTGGACTTTGCAACGCCCCTGCAACCTTTCAAAGGTGCTTGATGGCGATTTTTCACGACATGATAGAAGAATGCATGAAAGTTTTCATGGATAAATTTTCATTCTTCGGTGATACTTTTGAAATATGTCTAATTAATCTTGAACGAATGCTTATTAGATGCGAGAAATCAAATCTAGTACTTAATTGGGAGAAATGCCATTTCAAGGTTAAAGAAGGCATCGTTCTTGGTCATAAAATTTCAAGTAAAGGAATTAAAATGGATAAAGCTAAAGTAGATGTAATCGCAAAACTTTCACATCCCACCAATGTTAGAGGAATTAGGAGTTTTCTAGGACATGCCGGTTTTTACCGACGTTTCATAAAAGATTTTTCTAAAATTGCCACTCCAATGAATAAACTCCTTGAAAAAGATGCTCCATTCATCTTTTTGGATGAATGCATCAAATCTTTTAATATTCTTAAAAAACAACTCACTAATGCACCGATTATGATAACTCCAAACTGGAAGTTACCATTCGAACTTATGTGCGATGCAAGCAATTTTGCAATGGGAGCCGTTTTAGGTCAAAGAATTGACAAACGATTCAAACCTATATATTCTGCTAGTAAAAAGTTACAAGGAGCACAAAAGAATTATACAACTACTGAAAAAGAACTCCTTGCTATTGTCTTTCCTTTTGACAAATTTCGTTCATATCTCGTTCTAGCTAAAACAGTGGTTTATACTGATCATTCTGCCCTTAAATATTTGTTTTCAAAACAAGATGCGAAAACATTATTAATCCGTTGGATCTTACTTTTACAAGAATTCGATATTGAAATCCGAGATAAAAAAGGAGCAGAAAATCTCGCCGCTGATCATCTTTCTCGTCTTGAAAATCCTGAATTAGAAGTTCTAAATGAATCAGTCATACAAGATAACTTTCCTGATGAATACCTTTTCAAAATCGATTCTAGTGAAATTCCATGGTTTGCAGACTATGCAAACTACTTAGTAAATGGATTTCTTGAAAAAGGGTTGTCATACCAAAAATGAAAGAAATTCTTTAGTGATATAAAACACTATTTCTGGGAAGATCCACATCTTTTAAAAGTTGTCCCGATGGAATAATACGCCGATGTGTATTCGGGAATGAAGCTATACAAATCTTAAACCATTGTCACACAGGACCAACTGGAGGGCATTATGGGACTTAATAAACTGGAAGAAAGGTCTACGAAGCTGGATTCTATTGGCCTTCAATTTTCAAAGATGCACACCTTCTTTGTAAATCCTGTGATCCATGTCAAAAAGCCGATAAAATAAGTCAACGTGATGAAATGCAACAAAATGTCATTCAAGTATGTTAAGTTTTCGACATTTGGGGTATTGACTTTATAGGTCCGTTTTCAAAATCTCATAATAATCTCTACATTCTCGTTGCCATTGATTATGTATCTAAATGGACGAAAGCGCAAGCTCTCCCAACTAATGATGCACGAGCTGTAGTCAACTTCTTAAAACGTCTTTTTGCAAGGTTCGAAACACCGAAAGCTTTAATAAGTGATCGGGGTACTCATTTTTGTAATAATCAACTTGAGAAAGTTCTAAAAAGATATGAAGTAACTCATAAAATCTCCACCGCTTATCATCCACAAACAAGTGGACAAGTTGAAAATACCAACCGAGCATTAAAACGTATTCTAGAGAAAACTGTAGGAGCAAATCCAAAGGAATGGTCCATGAAATTGGAGGATGCACTTTGGGCTTTTAGAATAGCCTACAAAACTCCAATTGGCACCACACCTTTTAAACTCGTTTATGGAAAAGCATGTCACCTTCCAGTAGAAATTGAGCACAAAACATTTTGGGCTTTGAAGACATGTAATCTTGATTTGCATGAAGCTGGACGCCTACGGTTAAGTCAACTAAACGAATTAGAAGAATTAAGACATGATGCATATCAAAATTTGTTAATCTATAAGGAAAGAACAAAGAAATGGCATGATAAAAGAATCCGAAGTTCAAAAGAATTTAAGGATGGAGACAGAGTTCTTCTTTTCAATTCAAGATTCAGGCTATTTCCTTGAAAGTTGAAATCTTGATGGTCTGGACCATTTATAGTCAAAAGAGTTTTCCCGTACGGAAAAATAGAGTTGATAAATTCAAACGGGACTGAATTTATAGTTAATGGTCATAGAGTTAAACACTATATTGATGGTCCGATGGAAGTTGACGATGAAGTTAATCACAATTTCAACACCACAGCTAACTAAGTGTAGGGAGATTCAAAAGTTTTAAAGATAATTCTTATGTTGTCTAATGTTAGATGTTCTATTTTTGCGTAGTTTCCGAGAATGGAATCCGATTGGTCTTTTCTACTAGCAGACCCTAAAGAACTAGTCTTCTCCCCCCATTCTGAATTTTTTGTTTTATAAGTTTTACAAGATGAAGGATTCCTTTGATTTGAACCATGGTCTATTGCTACATGCTATGATTACTAAAGGTAATAACAACAACCTCCCGAGTGAACTGGTGTCCATGATAAGAAGCAAATGTGACGAAGTGAGAAAAGAACTCAGGAACAATAATAATAAGATACATTTTGGTAAAGGAAAATCATCATCTGCAGCAAAAAGAAGAGCACGACACCTTGAAAGATGTCATAAATGCGGAAAATGGTCACACGAAGGAAAATGTCCGAACAATCAGACATACTCCAATAATGAGTTCGTTACTCTATGCAGAGAAGGACCATTCACGTGCTTAGAGGAAAAGTTATTGAATAAATGAGGTTACGCTTATGTAGTAATGATAAACCAAATCGAACAACTATCCTATGAGTTGATCAGATCAGGTCACTGAGAATTCTATCTAGCAGGTTGTGATGACCCGAAAATTTCTGACCAAATTTAAACTTAATCTTTAAATGAATTAATGTTTCCGACACGATAAGCAAAGTCTGTTAAGTTGAAATTCAAAAATTTGGAA
Organism: Rutidosis leptorrhynchoides; assembly: GCF_046630445.1. Taxonomy (NCBI): domain Eukaryota; kingdom Viridiplantae; phylum Streptophyta; class Magnoliopsida; order Asterales; family Asteraceae; genus Rutidosis; species Rutidosis leptorrhynchoides. The sequence goes on from NC_092343.1 coordinate 143,677,017, forward strand.
CTGTGTTCATGTAACCTTCGACTTTTCTGGACGATTCACGAACCACTATTTGTAAATAAGATATGTACATAAATATATGTATATATTTGAGATTGATATTTACATGATTAAATGTTTCCAACATGTTAAGCAATCAAACTTGTTAAGACTTGGTTAATTGAAACGGATTTTACATAAACGTTTGACCACCCAGTTTGTCCGACGATTCACGAACGTTAAAACTTGTAAAAACGACATGATGATATATATATGGACATATATATATATATATATATATATATATATATATATATATATATATATATATATATATATATATATATATATATATATATATGTTTAACATGGTATTATGATAAGTAAGTATCTCATTAAGTATATTAACAATGGGTTATATACATAAAATGAGACTACTAAATTAACGAATTTGAAACAAGATATATATGTAACGGTTATCGACGTAATAACGTCTTAATTAAAATAATTACATATGTATTATTTTAAGATATATTAATACATTATATTTAACATGATATAATGATAATTAAGTATATCATTAAGTGTATTAACAATTAACTATATACATAAAACGAGACTACTAACTTAAGGGTTTCGAAACAATGTATACATGTAACGATTAACGACGAAATAACGACTTAATTAAAATGTATATATATGTAATGTATTAAGAAGTATTAATACACATTTGAAAGACTTAATGACATATATCAAAATAATTATACTTGACAAAGATAGTTGTAATCGTATTCTCGTTCGTTTTCATCAAGAATTCTACTCGTATTCGTTCGGTATTTGTATTCGTATTATACCCAGCTTCTAGATGTATTTACTATTGGTATATACATATCAAATCATCACCTTAGCAGCCCTAGATTAGCCATCAAACATGTGGGAACCATTCTTTATAATCTAGTATGAATTATTTAGCAAGATTACAAAAATATTATTAATTATTCATGAATTATTTACAAGAAAACAAAACTTACACATCTTTTATATCTAATCCATATACCCCGACCCAAAACACATACAAACACCTTCATTCTTCAATTTTCTTCATCAAATTGATCTCTCTCAAGTTCTATCTTCAAGTTCTAAGTGTCCTTCATAAATTCTATAAGTTCTAGTTTCATAAAATCAAGAAGACTTCAAGATTTCTTTCAATCCTTTTAATCCAATCCAACAACTCATCAAAGATCAAGAATTTCTATCTAATCTCAGTAACTTTTCATCTCATAATCAAGGTAATAAACTTATTCAAGCTTTGGTTCAATTCTTATAAACATAACTATCTTAAATCAAGATAGAATTCTTACTTGAACTTGTTTTCGTGTCATGATTCTACTTCAAGAACTTCCAAGCCATTACAGATCCTTTGAAGCTCAAGTTTATTTCTCATCATTTCCAGTAGGTTTTCCTACTATACTTGAGGTAGTAACGATGTTCATAACATCATTCAATTCTTACTTATATAACTATCTTATTCGAAGAAAATAACTTGTAATCACTAGAACATAGTTTAGTCAATTCTAAACTTGTTCGCAAACAAAGTTAATCCTTCTAACTTAACTTTTAAAAACAACTAAACACATGTTTTATATCTATATGATATGCTAACATAAGGATTTAAAACTTGGAAACACGAAGAACACCGTAAAACCGGACATACGCCGTCGTAGTAAAATCGGGGGCTGTTTCGGGTTGGATAATTAAAAAAAAAACTATCTTAGACTTTGATTTAAAGATTTGTATTTTGAGAAAATAATATTTCATATAAACATGATAACATATCCAAAAATTATGGTTAAACTCAAAGTAGAAGTATGTTTTTCAAAATGGTCATCAAGATGTCGTTCTTTCGACGGAAATGACTACCTCTTTCAAATATGTACTTGTAACCTGTAACTCCAACTATAAACCACTACTTTTTCAGTTTAGTTCTAAATACTACAGTTTGTTACGAAACCATATCAATTTGAATCACTCAAAACTGATTTATAACGAAGAAGATATGGGCAAAACAAGATTGGTTAGAAATCACCAAAATTGCTACGGGATTATTTTGCAAAAATCTATACTAACCTTGTCTTAGCTAACTTTTCTTGTATTATACATGTATTTATACATATTTCCATGTACTATACTAGTCTTGGTTAATCGTAAGACACATGTACACAATACGTCGAGATAACTTCAAAGACAACAGTTTGTACAGTGGGTCGTGATTAAACCTTAGACAATATATATACAATACGTCAGATAAATCGTAAGACACATGTACACAACACGTCGAGATACCTTCAAAGACAATAGTTGTACAATGGGTCGTGATTGAGTCTTAGACAATATATTTACAATACGTCAGATAAATCGTAAGACACATGTACACAACACGTCGAGATAACTTCAAAGAAAATAGTTGTACAATGGGTTGTGATTGAGTCTTAGACATTATATTTAAAATACATCTTGATTATTCCAGGGTGATGTATTGAACTATATATATGGACTACTAACGTTGGACTGCTAACATTGGACTACTAACGTTGGACTGCTAACTTGACAAATTAAATCATCAACACGTAAATAAAAATATGATTTGAATATATTTATCATACTTTGATATATATGTATATATCTGTTATAGGTTCGTGAATTGATCCGTGGCTAAGTCTGATTTTTAGTGAATTAAAATTTTGTGAAAGTGAGTTTCATTACTCCCTTTTTATATATATATATTTTTAGGCTGAGAATACATGCACTGTTTTTATAAACTATTTTACGAAATGGACACAAGTACTTAAACTATATTCTATGGTTGGATTACGAATACCGAATATCGCCCCTTTTTAGCTTGGTAGCCTAAGAATTACGGAAATGGCCCCTAATTGACGCGAATCCTAAAGATAGATCTATGTACCTTGACACGTCCCATTCGGGTTACGAATGCTTTAGTACTTCGATTGATATATACTGATTGCGACGGCCAGTATATAGCATGCAGATTGCGAAATGCCTGTATGCGGGGGATATTCTATATGCATCCTATCAGTTCGGTTACCAGGCGTCCACTATATGAATGATTTTATCTTTATGCAGATTGCAAAATGCCTGTATAATGATTATGGAAATGAAAATGAAAACGAAAATCTTGTGGTCTATTAAATTGTTAGAAATGAATATTTATGATAAACTAATGAACTCACCAACCTTTTGGTTGACACTTTTAAGCATGTTTATTCTCAGGTATGAAAGAAATCTTTCGCTGTGCAATTGCCCAATTTAAAGATATTACTTGGAGTCATTCATGACATATTTCAAAAGATGTTGCATTCGAGTCGTTGAGTTCAACAAGATTATATTAAAGTAAATGACAGATTAAGTCATTTATAGTCTGATTATATTGTGAAATGGTATGCATATTTGTCAACTATCGTTGTAATGAAACTTGTCTTTTAAAAACGAATGCAATGTTTGTAAAACGTATCATATAGAGGTCAATACCTCGCAATGGGACCAAATATTATTGTATTCGTCCATATGGATTTGGACAGGCCATTACCGTGTGTATCAGAGCGTTGGTCTTAGCGAACCAGGTCTTGCATTAGTGTCTCTAACTGATAAGTTGTTATGATACATTAATGAGTTTGGACTTCGACCGTGTCTGCATGTTAAAAGTTTTGCTTATCATCTCTTATCGAGAATTACCTGCTTAACATTCTTAGTCTAGACACGTCTTACTACATTGATTGCATGATTAGTGTATAGACAAAATTCATATCTTAGCGTATCTGTTACTGTTAAGCTGAAATTTAAAAATTTGGAACTGTGTTCATGTAACCTTCGACTTTTCTGGACGATTCACGAACCAATATTTGTAAATAAGATATGTATATAAATATATGTATATATTTGAGATTGATATTTACATGATTAAATGTTTCCAACATATTAAGCAATCAAACTTGTTAAGACTTGATTAATTGAAACGGATTTTACATAAACGTTTGACCACCCAGTTTGTCCGACGATCCACGAACGTTAAAACTTGTAAAAACGACATGATGATATATATATATGGACATATATATATGTTTAACATGGTATTATGATAAGTAAGTATCTCATTAAGTATATTAACAATGGGTTATATACATAAAATGAGACTACTAAATTAAGGAATTTGAAACAAGATATATATGTAACGGTTATCGACGTAATAACGTCTTAATTAAAATAAATACATATGTATTATTTTAAGATATATTAATACATTATATTTAACATGATATAATGATAATTAAGTATATCATTAAGTGTATTAACAATTAACTATATACATAAAACGAGACTACTAACTTAAGGGTTTCGAAACAATGTATACATGTAACGATTAACGACGAAATAACGACTAAATTAAAATGTATATATATGTAATGTATTAAGAAGTATTAATACACATTTGAAAGACTTAATGGCATATATCAAAATACTTATACTTGACAAAGATAGTTGTAATCGTATTCTCGTTCGTTTTCATCAAGAATTCTACTCGTATTCGTTCGGTATTTGTACTCGTATTATACCCAGCTTCTAGATGTATTTACTATTGGTATATACATATCAAATCATCACCTTAGCAGCCCTAGATTAGCCATCAAATATGTGAGAACCATTCTTTGTAATCTAGTATGAATTATTTAGCAAGATTACAAAAATATTATTAATTATTCATGAATTATTTACAAGAAAACAAAACATACACATCTTTTATATCTAATCCATATACCACGACCCAAAACACATACAAACACCTTCATTCTTCAATTATCTTCATCTAATTGATCTCTCTCAAGTTCTATCTTCAAGTTCTAAGTGTCCATAAATTCTATAAGTTCTAGTTTCATAAAATCAAGAAGACTTCAAGATTTCTTTCAATCCTTTTAATCCAATCCAACAACTCATCAAAGATCATGAATTTCTATCTAATCTTAGTAACTTTTCATCTCATAATCAAGGTAATAAACTTATTCAAGCTTTGGTTCAATTCTTATAAACATAACTATCTTAAATCAAGATAGAATTCTTACTTGAACTTGTTTTCGTGTCATGATTCTACTTCAAGAACTTCCAAGCCATTAAATATCCTTTGAAGCTCAAGTTTATTTCTTATCATTTCCAGTAGGTTTACCTACTATACTTGAGGTAGTAACGATGTTCATAACATCATTCAATTCTTACTTATATAACTATCTTATTCGAAGAAAATAACTTGTAATCACTAGAACATAGTTTAGTCAATTATAAACTTGTTCGCAAACAAAGTTAATCCTTCTAACTTAACTTTTAAAAACAACTAAACACATGTTTTATATCTATATGATATGCTAACATAAGGATTTAAAACTTGGAAACACGAAGAACACCGTAAAACCGGACATACGCCGTCGTAGTAAAATCGGGGGCTATTTCGGGTTGGATAATTAAAAAAAAAACTATCTTAGACTTTGATTTAAAGATTTGTATTTTGAGAAAATAATATTTCATATAAACATGATAACATATCCAAAAATTATGGTTAAACTCAAAGTAGAAGTATGTTTTTCAAAATGGTCATCAAGATGTCGTTCTTTCGACGGAAATGAATACCTCTTTCAAATATGGACTTGTAACCTGTAACTCCGACTATAAACCACTACTTTTTCAGTTTAGTTCTAAATACTAGAGTTCGTTATGAAACCATAGCAATTTGAATCACTCAAAACCGATTTATAACGAAGAAGATATGGGCAAAACAAGATTGGTTAGAAATCACCAAAATAGCTACGGGATTATTTTGCAAAAATCTATACTAACCATGTCTTAGCTAACTATTCTTGTATTATACATGTATTTATACATATTTCCATGTACTATACTAGTCTTGGTTAATCTTAAGACACATGTACACAATACGTCGAGATAACTTCAAAGACAACAGTTTGTACAGTGGGTTGTGATTAAACCTTAGACAATATATATACAATACGTCAGATAAATCGTAAGACACATGTACACAACACGTCGAGATAACCTCAAAGACAATAGTTGTACAATGGGTCATGATTGAGTCTTAGACAATATATTTACAATACGTCAGATAAATCGTAAGACACATGTACACAACACGTCGAGATAACTTCAAAGACAATAGTTGTACAATGGGTTGTGATTGAGTCTTAGACATTATATTTACAATACATCTTGATTATTCCAGGGTGATGTATTGAACTATATATATGGACTACTAACGTTGGACTGCTAACTTGACAACTTAATTCATCAACACGTAAATAAAAATATGATTTGAATATATTTATCATACTTTGATATATATGTATATATTTGTTATAGGTTCGTGAATCGATCCGTGGCTAAGTCTGATTTTCGACGAATTGAAAATTTGTGAAAGTGAGTTTCATTACTCCCTTTTTATATATTTTTGGACTGAGAATACAAGGGCTGTTTTATAAACTGTTTTACGAAATAGACACAAGTAACTAAAACTATATTCTATGGTTGGATTACAAATACCGAATATCGCCCCTTGTTAGATTGGTAGCCTAAGAATTAGGGAAATGGCCCCTAATTGACGCGAATCCTAAAGATAGATCTATGGACCTTGACATGTCCCATTCAGGTTACGAATGCTTTAGTACTTCGATTGATATATACTGATTGCGACGGCCGGTATATAGCATGCAGATTGCGAAATGCCTGTATGCGGGGGATATTCTATATGCATCCTGTCAGTTCGGTTACCAGGCGTTCACCATATGAATGATTTTATCTTTATGCAGATTGCAAAATGCCTGTATAATGATTATGGAAATGAAAACGAAAATCTTGTGGTCTATTAAATTGTTAGAAATGAATATTTATGATAAACTAATGAACTCACCAACCTTTTGATTGACACTTTTAAGCATGTTTATTCTCAGGTATGAAAGAAATCTTCCGCTGTGCAATTGCCCAATTTAAAGATATTACTTGGAGTCATTCATGACATATTTCAAAAGACGTTGCATTTGATTCGTTGAGTTCAACAAGATTATATTAAAGTAAATGACAGATTAAGTCATTTATAGTCTGATTATATTGTGAAATGGTATGCATATTTGTCAACTATCGTTGTAATGAAAGTTGTAGTTTAAAAACGAATGTAATGTTTGTAAAACATATCATATAGAGGTCAATACCTCGCAATGGGACCAAATGTTATTGTATTCGTCCATATGGATTTGGACGGGCCATTACACAGGTAAGTATGTACAGTTTTTATTTTTATTTTTATTGCTTTTAACCTTTTGTCTTTAAACGCTGAACTTTCGCTAAAAAACATTAAATTGATATTCGGTAAAAATAGGTATAATAAATCGAAGTTATTGATATCATACAAAAATTTAATCCATCAATGCAAAATTTACCGTTTATTCCTAAGGTATAAATATCTTTAATCAATCAACTCAAAATATTCCAAAAATTCGTTAGGAGTAAAACTAGGTAATATAGCCGAAATTACTTTACCCAAAAGAGGGACGTATATTTTTGTTAATATTTGATTAATTAAAGTGGGATAAAAGACCAAAAAGATTTTTATTTTTATTTTTCCTTGTTTTTATAAATTAATATATAACTATTTTAAAATTAATATATTACTATATTATTAATATAAATTTATAAAATTAATATTTTTTTTTAATTATCTTTATCTTTAAATTTAAATTTTATGCATTTTAAATTTAAGTTTTTTGTGATTTAAAAGACAAAATTTATTTTATTTCATTAAGTTAAAAAAAAATTGATTTCTAAAATTCGTCGTGAGTTAAACACTAGGTCTTGAACCGAAATTGCTTTACCCGAGGACGAGGTGACAAATTTTGTTATCATTGTTTTTAATTTTATTGATCTAAAGTATATATAAAAAAAACCCAAATTTTTTTTTGTGTTTGTTTGTTTGTATGAAAATTAGGGTAAAACCGCGCACTTTCAAAGACTGGCAGTAAGTTCGGCAAAGTAAGCAATTTTTGACGAAACATGTGAACATGAGACGATAAATTGCTAATAAAGAACAATTCAACTCCAAACAGCATTGTTACGCTCTTAGAGGTTTTAACTTACTTTCTATGCTATTTGCCCTCGTGAATTCTAATTTTTTGTCTGATTTCATTGCAAATGAGGGCATTGCATGATCTCAAGTGTGGGGAGGGGTTATAATTCTCTCGGGTTTACACTTAGTTTAATTGCCAAAATTTTGTAAAAATTTGAACAATTTTCAGCTAAATGAATTCAAAATCATGTTTATACATATTTATGAACGATAAAACTAGGTGATAATACCGAAATTATTGTTACCTCAAAAAGGACATAAATTGAAAAACAACCTTAAATGCTAGAATTCATTTAAAATGAAATAGAGGAGAATAAAAAGGCAAAGAAAAACATAAATAAAAGCTAAATGTGGGAAGAATTACCAAGTTCTTTAAAAACTATCTATCACATGTTTCTATAAAGTTATTGCAGGTACTTTTGTTTTGGACGATATTAATCAGTTTTACCAGATTTACTGTAATATAAATATATGAGTAAGATGGATCTACACGATGAATCAATTCTATCATTATAGGAAGTAAAGTCTTCCGAAAAAGACATGTGCTTCTTGATTTAGGTCAAGAAGTTGACGTCCAGACCAGCTGTAGGTTGATGAAAAATCTAGAAAAGTCATCTCTAAAATCAGCAGGAAATTCACGGACCTCAGCATCAAACAGGGTCGCCAAGTGGTTAGACTTATCCTATCCATGAGAGGATCTGTCTCATAAAATGGGGAGGGCACTGTGCAAATTAGCTGGATAAGACTAATGAATCAGACCCCAGAAACGATAATCTCCTTAAAGATTAAAAATTAGCTTTTAAGCCTGATATTACTCAATCCTTGAGATTGACCTTAAAGATTGAGAATTCAAACTCATGGAATTCAATGATATCTAAACTCGAGCTTGAACGAGAAAATATTTTGATCAAAACTAAAACCGATTTGTTTTCTGAAAAACCCATTTTCAATGCGTTCATTACCATTGAACGTAAAATCCTAAGATTTCATCAGATTTCATTAGGTCACCTGAACCAAATCGGGTGTCAACCGTAAGAACGGTGGTTGCATATCATGGTCGAAGACAGAACCTTGTGCCAGACAGAAAAACTATAAGGTGATCTTTACTATTGCTCCTACCAAGGATAGTAATTGCATCCGACATGTTGTGGACCATAATCAAATGCATGTCATTAGACATCGCCTTAATAGTTGCTTGTTCACCGCTATCCATTACAATCGGATGATCGTTTATCGAAAGGTAATATACGGGACAAGTAGACTGGATGTGTGCATTTCTAATACAAGGTTAGCAAGTGGGTGACACAAAACCACAAGTTTTGAGCTAAAATTTTAAAATCTGAAACCCACAACCTACAAAAATAATTTCGCAAACACCGGTGAAGGGTTATTCCGGAAAACCTGTCTAGGGTAAAATCTAGCTTGAATTTTCAAAAGATCAAATGATTTCATAAAGATCCTATTTTCTTAAAGGATCTAAATTTTTATAGTCATGTGAGACTGTAAACTACAATGTTACTATCATTGTTTATACCGCCGTATCAAAATCACTGATGTATAAAGTGTGAAGAATAAAGAAGTGATTAGTGTGAAGATTCAAGTTCTATATTGCTTGAGGACAAGCACCGCTCAAGTGTGAGAATATTTGATAATGCTAAAAATGAACATATATTTCATAGCATTATCCTTCCAGAAAGACAAGCTTTTAGTTGCAATTGTTCTATTTACAAGTGATATTCGTTTAAATAATAAAAGGTGAAGACAAAAGGCATAATTGACAATTTGAAGACGCAAATGACCAGAATGCTCAAAAGTACAAGTTACAATCCAAGTGGTTCAATTTATTGATGAATAACATCTAAATAATGATAAGAGTACAAGTCGCGAAACACAAAGTACAAGATACCAAAGCATACTAAAAGACGTTCGAAAATCCGGAACCGGGACATAAACCAAGTAATAACGTACGACGCAACGGAGCTGAAAGTACAAGTCAACTATGCACAAGAATATAATATAATATATATAATTATATAAAATTATATATATTATATTATATATTATTTAAATTCAGCAGCCCACGTGATTTTGAACTAAAAATATCTGTGACAGCTAAGCCATGCGATCGCATGGCCTGGAGGTATGAATTCCATGAGATCGCATGGCACCCAATTCCTGGCCAGGCCTATAAATTGCAACATTTTCTGGCCGAAAAATACACAAGAGAATTCAATCTCTTCTCCCTCAATATATATTTATATATATATTTTAATTTTAATTTTAAGTTAATAATAAGGTTATTGTAACGAATGTTTTAAGGTTTTGTAAGTCAAAACTCTGTCCGTGTAACACTACGCGAATTATAATCATTGTAAGTTATGTTCAACCTTTTTAAATTAATGTCTCGTAGCTAAGTTATTATTATGCTTATTTAAGTTGAAGTAATTGTGATGTTCGACTAAATATTAAGACGGGGTTATTGTACTTTGGACCATAATTAGGGTTTGGACAAAAGATCGACACTTGTGGACGCTGGACTATTGACTATTAATGGACTTTATATTTGTTTAACTGAATGATAGTTCGTTAATTTAATATAGAGATTTACCATTTGACGTACCTATAAATAGCCATATATGCCTTATTGGACACGATGGGCGGGATATTTATATTTACTAATAATTGTCCATTTGACTGGATACGGGTATGGATTAATAATCAATGGACCTATTGAAATAGGGGTGGATTATATACAGTGATAACTGGTATAATTGTTAACATAGTATTAAAACCTTGGACTACATACAGTCGATATCCTGGTGTAGTTATTAACAAAGTATTAAGAGCTTGTTACAGTTTGGATCCCTAATTAGTTGGAATATTTGACTTCGGGTATAAGGGTAATTTGATGAGGACACTCGCACTTTATAATTATGAATGATGGACTATTATGGACAAAAACCAGATAGACATATCAAATAATCCAGGACAAAGGACAATTAACCCAGGGTAACAAATTAAAATAAAAACGTCAAACATCATGATTACGGAAGTTTAAATAAGCATAATTCTTTTATTTCATATTTCATCGCTATTTTATTTATCGTCATTTATTTTACGCACTTTAATTATTGTCATTTATTTTTACGCTAAAACATAAAAATTGATAAACCGGTCGTTAAACGGTAAAACCCCCCTTTTATAATAATAATATTACTACTTATATTGAAACAATCCGTCCATATTACTATAAACGTAGTACGTTATTCATTGGTTCCATAGTGAGGAATTTGACCTCTATATGATACATTTTTAGAAAATATTGCATTCATTTCATAAAAAGCACACCATTATTATACATAATGCATGTTTTAAACAAGTGGGCGATTATTTAAGGAATAATCCCCATATTACTTAAATACTACACACGTGACATAAAAGTCGATTTTATTGAATGCAACACTTCATTTACACAAAATCACGAGACTCCATGCACAGCTTGCTCAGATAATGCAACAGCGGAAGACTTTCTTAAGGACCTGAGAATAAACATGCTTAAACAGTCAACACAAAGGGTTGGTGAGATATATAGGTTTAAAGCTAGCATCGATATAAATATATACCACAAGATTTCATAGTTATAAACATTTCAATAAAGATATTCTATAAGTTGTTGAGCGCTTCGATAACCATACTTAACAAATAATGTGGCATATTCCCTTTATTATGAAATCTCCCTACACTGTACCAAGTGTAGTAAAAATGAAGTACTATGCAACCGTTTACGATACTAGAGCGACTAGCCCGGTTGGGGTTGTCAAACCCGATAGATCAATCAATAGGATTCGCGCTTACATGTTCTTACAACATGTAAATATTAGTTACCAAGCTATTAGGGAAGATATGCAAGGTGGTATAACTCAACGTATAATATATTTTAAGTACTTGTGTCCATAGCGTAAAACATAAAATGCATGTATTCTCATCCCAAAATATTGTTAGAGTTTAAAAAAAATGGGACTATATACTCACTGTCGTAAAAGTATAGTTTTAACAAGTTTTCAACTTATTAAAATATAGCCGACGTCCTTGGATTCACAAACCTATATCAATAATAACGATTCAGATAATAATACATGTGAACAAAATTAATATAGCAAGTTCATAGAATACTTATATAATAATTTTTAACATTTTATGTTAGTAGTCCATTGTTAGTAGTCCTTTGTTAGTAGTCCATTGTTAGTAGTCCTTTGTTAGTAGTCCAAAATAGTCCGAAAAGTCCAACAGTCTAATAATCGGTATATATATATATATATATATATATATATATATATATATATATATATATATATATATATATATATATATATATATATATATATATATATATATATAATCTTAGAATTACCCCAACGCGTATTGTGTACATATTGTCTTGCATCAATCCAGAGACTTGTTGACTTAGGATTTATCAAAACGTATTGTTTACGTATTGTCATGGAACGTACCAAGATTATTATATATATACAATCTCGGAATCATCCAAGATTATAATATTTTGTTATACTAATGATAACATGTCCAAATATATATAGGATAAAGGAAAAGTTAGCAAGGATATGGTTAATATAGCTTTTATAAGATAAATTTCGTCCATATAAAGTTAATTTTAGTAGATTTTTTTTTGCTCGCCAAATATTCATTACAACTCCGTTTAAAGCGAATCAAGTTGCTATGGATTCCATAAGAAGTTAATTTTTCAAAACCAATTCGAAAAGTTTAGCCCAAATAGTAATTTTTAGAGTTTTACCCTCTTTTTGTGCCGGTGGTCAGATTTGGAAGAATCCCGGCATCCACCCGGTATATGATTTTTGATAAAATACTTCCACTTTGTCTAAAATAATGAAAAAATTAATGGAAGTCTTATTTACATATATTAACATATTTCCAAAGTCTTAGCCTCGAACTCAAAGTCTAATATAGGTTTTTAATTCCCAACCCAAAACAGCCCGCTTTTTAACGAATGGGGATTAAACGATATATGTTAAGTTTCAAGGTGTTCTTCATATGTACAAGTTATAAGTTCTTACATAAAATTAATATAACATCATAATACATGTAAATAAGTGTTATTAGAGTTAAGTTAGAAAGATTAGATTAGTTTTTCAAACAAGTTTAGAATCAACTAAACTATGTTCTAGTTTATAAACTCTTATATAGATAGCTATAAACATATGAATTGAACAAGAGTTTAGGCAAGGTTAATACCTTGATTTTGAAGCTTAAACTTGCTAGAAATATATGAAGAATAAAGAAAAGGATACTAGAACTAGAGAGAGTATGTGTGTGTAAGTAAACTTGAAGTAAAAATTAGAAAATGGAATGGTAAAAATTTGATCAAATATGGTGTCTTTATATACTAGTTGTAATTTTGTTGTTTTGTGAAAAATACCTAGTATAAGTTAAAAACCATTAGGTCATGCATGACATAATACATCAATAATTGTAGATTTCTATTCGTATATACCAATAGTAAATACTTCTAGAAACTGCGTATAATACGCTATAAATACCGTATAAATACGTAATTGTGGATTTCTATTAGTATATACCAATAGTAAATATTTCTAGAAGCTGCGTATAATACGCGTATAAATACCGTATAAATACGAGTAGAATTCTTGAGAAAAATGAACGAAAATACGAATATAGCTATCCCTTATCTGTATTTGTATATTATTAAGTCTATTCAATACTTTTAAGGATGTATTTATACTCATAATACATTGTATGTAAATATATTTTAACATAAGTTAATTACGTCGTTTAAAAAGTAACATATATATTATTCGAAAACTCTTTAAATTAGTAGTATGAAAATGTATATATATAATACCTTGTTAATATACTTAATGAGATATTTAATTATCATATTTTCAAGTTATATATATATATATATATATATATATATATATATATATATATATATACACACACATATATACATATATACATATATATAATTAATACAAGTTATGACGTTCGTGAATCGTAGGAATAAAAGGATGACCAAAAGCTTGTGTAAAACTCTTTCCGGAGGTTCAAGACTTATTAAAATTCATTGCTTCTCAAGTCGGAATTATTAAATCATGTAGAAAGTATAATCAAGTAGTCGGAAAAATCCGGGTCGTCACAGTATCTACCCGTTAAAGAAATTTCGTCCCAAAATTTGATAGAAGTTGTAATGGCTGATAATAAGAATGTTTTCATGACGAATATGAGTTGATAAGTATAGTTTTATCATCATTAAGTAATATGGATAAATAATTCAATTACTCGAGACATATGAGAGAAGCTATCGCAAAGTGTGAAATAAAGAAATAGGGATTCGTCTTAACTTTTGACGTAGTCACGGTGGATTTTCGGAATTCAATGAATTTAAAGAAAATCTTCGTAATCTATATAAGATCTGATTCTTCGGGATTTAAGAAAATTAGGATCCTCTTTAATTAAATGCGATAATCTGCCTCGATTGCTCTGTCTGATATTTCCACTATAAATTAACCTCTTCCGTTCCATTATTTTTTACTACTCTTATATTCTCTTCCTCAATTTCTACTTCTAAAAGATTGTGAAAATGCTCAATCCAGCTCTGGTTCTTGACATTATTCTGACTATTGCCACAATCATCCTTCTTTTTCAACTCCCACCGGAGGAATATGTTTACTTCTACTATGCTCTAGGGATTATTGTTTTTATCATTCTCACGTGTCTTTATATCGCTATACGTATTGATATACACGGTTTGTAATCTCTATGTTGTTTTCATGTTTATATTTTCCTTTAATTTTTAGGGTTCCATGCTTTTGTTTTTCTCTTCTCGACTTTAAGTAAAGCATGTAATAGTCCAGAATTCGTAGGTATGAAATTCGGAATGAACATAACTAATGTTCTAAGGAAGAAATTGTAATAGCATGATCTAATTTGTTAAAATATCAAGAAGATATTTTCTTGGTATGTTTAAAGGTTAAATAGAATGAAAGAATCGTGTTATATGGCACATGATGAGGGTATAATCTGTGAATCATCACGTTCCATTAGAAATTCAGCATGACTTACTGTAATATAACCACGTTGATCAGGCGTCATTATATTATACTAACTCATGCTTCAATTCCCAACACTACTTCAAAAACATTCATAATTTTAACTCGAATTTTACAGAATGTAGAAACTAAATTAGTTTCCTTTATAATGTATTACAGATAGCAAGAAGAGATAAATAATTTTGGACAAGGATAGTCATGGAGATATCTTCAGAAATATCGAAGATATTTATAATAAAAGATACGACGATATCTTAGAATATTTAAAGTTGAAGGATAATGAGGAAAATTCTTCCGTAAGGGTTTAGAATGCGTAGAGAGATTTTTTGTGATTTCCATCAGAAATCGAATATCTACATTCTTTAGGTATATGTTTAGTTCTTGTGATTTGTCCATAGCCTCCTTCACAATTGGCTCAATCCGCTTTTCTGAGCTTTTCCACCACATCATTTTTTTTATCATCAAACTTTTGACTGTTACAGTTTTTGCTGCTTCAGTATTTTCAAAATTCAGAGAACTAGTATTTTCAATGACCCATCCATATTACTATAAACCTAGTACGTTATTAATTGGTCCCATAGCGAGGTATTTGACCTCTGTATGATACATTTTTAGAAAATATTGCATTCGTTTCATAAAAAGCACACCATTATTATACATAATGCACGTTTTAAACAAGTGGGCGATTATTTAAGGAATAATCCCCATATTACTTAAATACTACACACGTGACATAAAAGTCAAATATATTACATGACAAAGGTTTTATTGAATGCAACACTTCATTTACACAAAATCACGAGACTCCATGCATAGCTTGCTCAGATAATGCAACAGCAGAAGACTTTCTTAAGGACCTGAGAATAAACATGCTTAAAAAGTCAACACAAAGGTTGGTGAGATATATAGGTTTAAAGCTATCTTTGATATAAATATAGACCACAAGATTTCATAGTTATAAACATTTCAATAAAGATATTCTATAAGTTGTTGAGCGCTTCGGTAACCATACTTAACAAATAATGTGACATATTCTCTTTATTATGAAATCTCCCTACACTGTACCAAGTGTAGTAAAAACGAAGTACTATGCAACCATTTACGATACTAGAGCGACTAGCCCGGTTGGGGTTGTCAAACCCGATAGATCTATCAATAGGATTCGCGCTTACATGTTCTTACAACATGTAATGTAACAACCCCAATCCGTTTAACCAAAAACGGAGCACATTTTTTTTGTTAGGTCCCAATAGCATCCAAGTACACAACCATTTCAAATAGTTTAACCGAATACCATTTATCATAACAACACGTTAACATTTCATCTCGACTCTTGGTTTACAAATGACATCATACATCCTTACGAGAATGTATTTCACATACAAGGTTTGACTCGACACAACCCAACAATACGACCTCGAAACATTTATTCAACACCACGGTTAAGACACAATAGCCCAACCCGATACCAAGAGCATAATCCCGAGGATCTACCAAATCCCCAATCCACATCTGTATCCGAAAGCTACCCCATCGAGCCCAAGCGCTCCTACGCATCTAGTCTAACAACTTGCTAGATTCACAATCACAATACCTGTAAAAAGGTAAACAACGAGAGGGGTAAGCTAACGCTTAGTGAATGCAATAATTATACATATACATATATAATCTACTTACTTGCAATCACTTACACAATACCGCATACAAGCTAGCAATTCGACAAACATGCAAACATTAAGCATATACCAATATCCGCAATTCACAATGAGCTAGCAATACCAATAGCATATAGTTCACAATTAAATATGCTAATACAAAATTCATACAACCATGGTTAACCAATCGTACAAGGGAATGGTTCTCGCGAAAGACCGTCGAAGTTCATAACATCCATTAGTGTTACTTAAACACCGCGTAATCACTAATCCCTCGGGTGATGTCTTGAACAACGCGACTAACTCACCACCATGACAATGTGGTGTCTTGAACACCGCGACGATTCCACATGTCAATCCAAACAATGAGTGGTGTTTTAAACACCGCGACATCCATTCCCATGACAATGTGGTGTCTTAAACACCGCGATAATACCACATGTCAATCAAACCAATGAGTAGTGCCTTAAACACCTCGGCATCCACTCCCATGACAATGTGGTATCTTAAACACCGCGATAATACCACATGTCAATCAACCAATGAGTAGTGTCTTGAACACTGCGACAATACTGCTCGTTACTTAGAATGTGGTGTCTTAAACACTGCGACAATACCACATTCATACTACACAAATAAATACATTATATACGTACACGCATAATTATTCCACTCACCTTGGAATGCCCGCACAAGTCATGTACAACATGATCTTCGTCCTCAAATCCGAGCAAGTAACCACCTATATCACACATAGGTACAATATATACATAAATAGCCATTCTCTAAAAGAGAACCCTATACAAACATCCCTTAGTCGAGGGATCACACCTTGCTCATCAAAACTCGCCCATTTAACACCTAATGGACACAAACCAATTACCACTTCGGGTGGTAATTCAAACCCACACCAATAGGCACAATCTAACCCAAATAGACCAACCTAGGTCTCAACACTAGATTACTAGTTAGTTAGTGCTCATACAAACATTACTTGCCCAAATCACCCAACTTAGGCAATAACGACCCATAATGCCCTTGACCACCTTTGACTTAAGTCAAATTCACCCAATATCACTCAATGCCAATAATGACTAGTGATTAAGTTTCAAAAACACCAATTATCCAATTTAATCAAGTACTCATGTAACCATTTCACAAAACTTGACTAAAATCCCTAGTTTGACACCAATTCAAGTCAACATTTAATTTTGACCAAATTCAAACTCTTAAACACACCAAAATCACCACCATACCACCAATTTATTAACAACACTATCAAAGGTTGACTTTAGATCAAAAACCTAGACATCAACAACCACTTCACCCCTTTGAGGCATTTCATCAAACACCTTGTGTGCATGACTTTCACACTTGTTCTTATGAACATCAATTTCACCAATACTCATCCAATCTAGTGATTATCACTTAAATCCAAGAAAATACACCCAAATTCATCATTAAACAATAAGCCCACAATATTAGGGTTCTTAATCACAAGCTTGCCCTCAAAACCCCAAATTTCATAAGAAATGGGTTTTTATAACTCATCACCAACATAAACCCTAACCCAAAACAAGAATCAAACAAGGAAATTCGGATCTAGGGTTTACCTTTGCACCAAAACCGAGCTAGTAGATATAAACATCAAGGAGAACCAAGACCCGCTTCCAATTTGGGCAAAAATTACCATCTTCATCACTATTGGAGCTTTCTCTCTCTAGAAACCCTTCACACTCTCTCTAAGACTTGAGGATGAAGATAAGAATGAGATCTAGATCTGATCTCCAGCTATATATACACCCACATGTGAAATTACCAAAATGCCCTTCTTATTTTCCAATTTAAAATGAAATTCTGCACAAAATCCCGTCGTGGACCGCCGGTCCAAAGTGGACTGCCGGTCCAATGCTGAGCTGTTGACAAAAAGCCTAGTGCTGGACCGTCGGGCCAATCTGGACCGCTGGTCCAGTTTGCTCCTGTTGCCTTTGAACTAATGTTGGACCGTCGGGCCAATCTAGACCGCCGGTCCACTTCTGCCTTGGGAAAAATCCGAGTGTTACAACTCTCCCCCACTTAACATGGATCACGTTCCCGTGATCCGCACCACGCACCATTAAGCAAGTAATCTAATACCCGCACACCTGCCATCCGCAACTCGGAACCAAATTCAACGATCCTACAAGTACATCTAAAATTCTGAAGTCGAAAACACCCATATAACTCACCATACATTAACATAAGCTCGAACTCACTTATTACCTTTCCTACCACCGACAGTACCACGTACTTCCAACGACCGAATTGTTTGTTGAGGGAACACGAAAAGCACCTTGTAACCTTACAAGTTTCTCTCAGACTTCCACCCGCATCATGCTACGTCCATAACCAAATCACCCAATGTGATCTACTAGGCCCACTACGCCATGAACCAAGTCTTGCATTATTCCAAATCGAGAAGGATTCATGTCGCGTTAAAACTCCGTACTTCATAGGTTCATAAACGCACCACTCAACGGTCGCACATCCGCTTATGCGCAAACATTTGTTTTCCACCCCATAAAACCCGTGATTTTCAATTTTACAAGTCGATGCCAACGGGGCAATCGACACACTCCTCCGACGAGAACTTCCTACAGTCTCCACACCTGGGCTATTCCTTCAACGAAGGAATTTCGGTATCCCCAAATAATCACACTGGGAACACAAACTTTCCCATCTGTCGATCCGCACACGACCATCAGTCTCTGGATTAATCCAGGACGACAATAATACACCACGAGTTAGAGAAAAAAAAACATCAACACTCGACACAGGGTTTCTCCTCTAAACCCTACAACGCAACCACGCAAGACGGCTTCCTAGTACTAGTATGGAAACTATTCGTATACTAGAATCCCGTCAACAGCGAGTTATCATCACAACAAATTCACAACTCGCCATACGACCCACAAAATATTCACCAACACCTGGTGAATCCTCCTACCTAGACCGTCCGCTAAGGATGGCCTCGACATTTCGATGCAACTAACAGGTCACATCACTAGGGAACACACCCCCGTAATCAAACAACATCCACGTGTCTCTATGTGAGACGATCGGAACCGGCACTCCCCGCCTCACAGTCATCCATAAAGTGGAATAATCCACTGACAATTTTCACGACCACGTCTCCCGAAAGGGAAAATACAATATCCATACCGAAATAGAACCCGTACCTACTCAACAGTACTATTCGGGTTTCACACCAACCCAAAATTACATCACGAGAGCACCCGCACGACAGTTTCATTCTCTTACTCTGGAATCTCAAACTTCACATTTGGTCTCATACCGCACATTGGTACTACACGACCACCTTACGTAAGAAGACTTACACTTCCTTCAATCCCATAATCACAATCTTTACGCATAACATTCTGGAATTGTAACTCACAATCGTAAAGCTCGATCTCGAGTTGACATTACCAACCCGTCACTCTTCCTCGTTAGAAACCCCGAATACCTATTGAGGCTTAGCACGTTACACACTGTCACTTCACTATACATAACACCACCGGAACTTCCTCGAGCGGCAGTAAAAACTCCCCCACTTAGGATTCAGCTCCACATTCTCACCGCCAGGATGATAACACCCCGCGGAATTGTCATTCCACGACACACATGACCATTCTCATCGTTGCTCATATGCTCCAAATCACCGCAAATTCACTTTAGGCTCTCAGAGCCATCATACACATTCACTTGACATGTCGTAAACGCGACATCATCGCACCTTCATACCACAAATCATAATCAACTGCCTTAATTGTTCGCAAAGCGAACTCCACCAAAGTCCCACATATGTCTCTATGCCTAAGCATATGCCACTCCAATTAATCAGTCGTGCATTGATCACCCGACCTTCCACTCAACGAACCTTTACCAACAATTTCTCACTCTCATGGAGAAGAGTGACCAATCCGACACAATAATTGCATCGACCGCAATATCAACCTTCATCATAACCTTCGGTCTAACCGACCCTTAAGTCCGTCACCAGCTCACCGGTCATCTTCACCCATCTAACACTTAAGAGCAACAAGATTCGCTCATCCGTCACTTCCCAAGAAGTATTTACCAAAATGCTCTTAAACTTCGACTTTCTAATCCGTCGAATTACAATCACTCATCGATTACTATTGTAATCTCCGCTGCTTCCAAGGGCATCTCACGGTCACCCTAAGCACAAAGTGATCACACCACTACCGGAGTTGAACATTACACTAGCAGGTATAAAGAGGCACCTGACGCTGTGTCATGCAGACTCCCACCACAATCTACCAAAATTTAGAAACTCGATCTTTGGGTTCCATACACCCGATGTCGCCCATCTCTCCACAATAATGACCCGAAGTCATACCTACCCTAAAACCTTACGGTTTATTGTCTTATCGAAAGTTTCTACCGATCACACGCTACCCGCAATTTCCACAAGGCCAAACGATATAGCCTAACGAAACCTTCCATCTGACACTAAGGAGATGCTCGGGAACACCAAGTCTTACACCCTTCCACGCATCGGCACAACCACATCAACAAGGGGTATTCCGTTAGGAATGTTACCCTATAATCCACAACACACTAACGCAATCGATATTATACAGGTCCCACTCCCATGAGTTTAACGACCCGAAGAATCCTCGATTTGCCAATTCCAAGGCGACTCACAACAAGAATCCTAACACGATTCTCTAACCACACACTCTACCGAGTGTAACTCAAACTACAATCATTAGACTTGTCGCATTCCATTACGGAATTCAAGTCCTCGTCGCACACACACACACGTAAATCGGTCATCCTAGTTACGATGGGTAACTAAAACCAATAACAATCTCAACAGTGCACCCACTACTTAGGGTGACTACGCACACGCCGAACTCGTGAGTTTGCTCACTCACGTTAGCTAACCGAAACCACCGTAACACTGCCCGGCTCACAAAGAACCCGATGTGACAACAAGCACATCACTCGAGACCACTATATCCTAGGAACTAATAAAATATTCCTAACTCGTCTCGTTCTACCCCAACCATGCTACGTTTCCTCCGCTCGGTACTTGTCATGTCATGCTTGGTGTCAAGATACACTTTTGTAATAATGGTGATCAGTCACTATTACAAATGCGTACCTTACCATTTTCACATGGTCACGCAAAGTACTTTACCTGGACTGACGCAACATTCACACAAGATAACACGCGATAACTCCTAGTACCCGAATGACCAAAGTCCTTACCGTGAACTTGATCACTCAAAACAGCCAAACATTCGAATCTCTCCAATAGATCCATCCCTAGGACACCGCACCAAATAGATACTTGTATATATACACTTATATACAATATAATAATAAATGTACACAAGTACACCGCAACAACAAGTCAACCTACAACCTAGGTGACTATCACTAAAACAACGTTCAAGTTCGCCTACATACATTAGGCACTAGCAGTCTAGGGCACTAATTTAGAGACGAAATAAGGCCCCACATAATCACACTTTGGACAAGCACTAGTCCTAGTTAATCACCAACTCTAAGGCACTAACAAATCTTAATCCGACCCGTATTCCTACAAGTCCCGCAAATAACGCACTACCGTTAATAAGTCTAAGACTAGGCACCTATTCCAAGGTCACCTAATTCCCTTAGACTATGCTCTGATACCACTTGTAACAACCCCAATCCGTTTAACAAAAAACGGAGCACATTTTTTTTTTGTTAGGTCCCAATAGTGTGACGACCCGAGAATTTCCAACTAAATTTAAACTTAATCTTTATATGATTTCGACATGATAAGCAAAGTCTTTTAAACCGAATCTCAAAAATTTATAAACTGTTACATGGATTCATTTAACCATTGACTACTCTCGACGATTCACGAGCTGTCGTCTGTATATATATATACATATATATTCATAATTATAAATATAAGAGGATATATAATAAAGTACATAAATAAAAATACACTTCAATTAATTGGGATTAAAAATGTAAAATTAATAAACAGCATAACTAAGTACAATTAAAATGATTATATATATAATCATGTATATGATATTAATATGAAACAATATGTATATGATTCCTATTAATAATTAGTATTATATTATAATATAAATATCCAATGTCTAGTAAATGTTGTCATAAGATATATAATAAAATTAATCAATTGTATTATACTAAAGTACAAGATTGAAAATAATTAATATATGAATATTATTACCATTAAATTCATCACTTCTATTATTGTTAATACTAATATTAATATTTTTGTTACTGATATTAATTGATTTAATAATATATATATATTAATATATAAAAGTTGATATGTACAAGTATTAGTAATATTATCGATATTATTATCACTATTATTCCTAATGTTATTATTATTATTTTAAAACCATTATTTTATTATAGATAGAAAATAACACAAGTTATTATTATGATCACTAATAATATTAATATTATCATTTTTATTAATATTATCATCAATTATTATGAAACTTGTTAAAAATCATTATCATTATTATTATCATTATTATTATTTATTACTATTAATATTAAAAGAATTATTATTATTAAATTATATTTATAAATTATTGCTCGTAATATTATTTTCATATATATATAAAATGAATACCAAATTGCAGTACAAGTCACTATCTCTTCTTTTTCATTGTCTGTGTTTCTGTTAGGCTTGTGATACTAGTCGACACTTTTGGCGTTCAGTAAAAAAAATCAATCTCCTCTTCTATATGCCTTAAATCAGTAGATTTCCAATATGTTTAGCAACTACTCAACTCCTCTATGCTTTTGATTTAAATAATTTATATTTTTCCTTTTCATTTTTTTTCTTTTCCTGTACGCGTAATTGATTTTGCAAGGTTTCGAATTCGTTTCATTCTTAAAAATCTAAAATTGCAGAAAGATTGGAAATCTCTTATTTAAACTATCTGTAAAATCTCAACTTTTAATTCCTTATTTTGATTACGAATTTTAGAGTCAAAGTTTATTTTACAAAAGTCAAACAAATTGTTCTTGAGGAAAATTCAAACGCATTTTTATGTATACGGATCAATTGAAGGTTTATAAAGTTTCTAGGAATGGTTTGAAATCTTTTTCATGTAGGAACCTGTAACTAAAACGCGTTTTAAAATCAAAAGCATAAATATATTTTTTTTCTTTTGCTTCGTCGCTGCACAACACATTCTGTGTTTATTTTTTTTCCTCTTTTTCAGATTTATTTGATTACTAGTTAAATGTTTTGAAGTTATATTTTATCATAACACTGATTAGCAAAAATGTTTTAATTTTTTTTGTTAATTCACGGTTCAAATAGAATTTTTGAAGAAGATGAAGTTTTCGTTGTTGGACACTAGATATCTAAATTAAAGTGGGTAATTAATCAGAAAAAGCAGCAGCAGATGGGTGGTCGTGGGTGTTAGCGGGTATTCGTGAGGTCGGGGGTTCGAGTCCAAGGGAGGGCTGTTTTGTTTTTGGAACTCTTTTTAAGTGAGGTAGTCTATTTTATTAATCATTATTATTATTGATATCATTAATTATTGTTACTTGTAATAATAGAAAAAGAATTCTTATTATTGTTAATACAACTTGTATTGTTATTATTATTATTATTACTAATACATGTGTATTAATAAAAGCTATCAATTATTAACATTATCAAGTATTATTGATATTATCACTAATATTAGTATGATTATAGTTATAATTAAGAATATTGTTATTGTTATTGTTATTATTATTATTATTATTATTATTATCATTATTATTATTATTATTATTATTATTATTATTATTATTATTATTATTATTATTATTATTATTATTATTATTATTATTATTATTATTATTATTATTATTATTATTAGAGGCTAATATATGTATTGCCATTATTATTATGTAAACATAAGTACTATGAATAATATTATTATCATATTATTATTAAGTAACACCATTAAGTATTAATAACGTTATTATTAGTATTCGTATCAATTTTAGATTTATTAGTATTAACAAGAGTATTATTATTAAGTTTATCATTAGTAATAAGATGATTATTAAATATTAAGTGTTATTATCAAAATGAGTATTTTCATTATCATCAATACGAAATTTTTCATTTTATTAAAAAATACTGTTATTATCATTATTATAAGATTTACCATTAAAACTATCATAATACTATTATCAATAAAATCATTAATATTATTATCATTATTATTAACAAAATAATTATTAATATGAATATCATTAGTAGTAATGTTATTATCAATATATTTAAATACAACTTTTTATATATATCAAACGTTATTATCTATGTAAAAATATACTTAAAAATACATTACATATATGTGTAAATTAATTAGATTAACAACCTTTAAATAAATATCCTTATATAATAAATTAAGTATTTTTAATATATATATATATATATATATATATATATATATATATATATATATATATATATATATATATACATCTAAATAGATAAAAATCATTATCAAATATATATACAAATTAATTACATAAAGTTATAATTATTCGATTACAAGTATATGTTTTAATATATATATATATATGAATGTTATAGGTTCGTGAATCGAAGGCCAACCCTATACTTGTTCAATGTCGTTCTATGTATTTTTACTACAAAATACATTAGGTGAGTTTCATTTACCCTTTTTAATCTTTACGTTTTTGGGCTGAGAATACATGCAAATGCTTTATTAACTGTTTTACAATATTTATATGCGTGAGTTTCATTTGCCCTTTTTACTCTTTACGTTTTTGGGTTGAGAATACATGCAAATGCTTTATTAACTGTTTTACAATATTTATATGCGTGAGTTTCATTAATCCCTTTTTAAATGCTTTTGCAATATATATTTTTGGGACTGAGAATACATGCGCTGTTTTTATAACTGTTTTACAAAATAGACACAAGTAATTGAAACTACATTATATGGTTGAATGATCGAAATCGAATATGCCCCTTTTTATTAAGTCTGGTAATCTAAGAATTAGGGAACAGACACCCTAATTGACGCGAACTCTAAAGATAGATCTATCGGGCCCAACAAGCCCCATCCAAAGTACCGGATGCTTTAGTACTTCGAAATTTATATCATGTCCGAAGGAGGATCCCGGAATGATGGGGATATTCTTATATGTATATTGTGAATGTCAGTTACCAGGTGTTTAATCCATATGAATGATATTTTTATCTCTATGCATTGGACGTATGTTTATGAGAAATTGAAATATGAAATCTTGTGGTCTATTAAATTATTGAAATGATTGTTATGATAAACTAATGAACTCACCAACCTTTTGGTTGACACTTTAAAGCATGTTTATTCTCAGGTACGAAAGAAATCTTCCGCTGTTCATTTGCTCATTTTAGAAATATTACTTGGAGTCATTCATGACATATTTCAAATGGCGTTGCATTCGAGTCGTTGAGTTCATCAATATTATTATTAAGTCATTGATAGTTTGATATATTATGAAATGTGATGCATGCCTGTCAACTTTCGATGCTTGTCTTTTAAAAACGAATGCAATGTTTGTAAAATGTATCATATAGAGGTCAAGTACCTCGCGATGAAATCAACTGTTGTGAATCGTTTATAATCGATATGGACTTCGTTCAGATGGATTAGGATGGGTCATGAAAGTTGGTATCAGAGCGGTGGTCTTAGCGAACCGGGTCTTGCATTAGTATGTCTAACTGATAGTCGTTAGGATGCATTAGTGAGTCTGGACTTCGACCGTGTCTGCATGTCAAAAGTTTTGCTTATCGTTTTTGTCGGAAATCATCTGCTTATAATCCTTAGGAAATTACCTACTCATTATTTTTAGTCTAGACACATCTTACTACAATGATTGCATGAATAGTGTATAGATAAAAATTCATATCTTAGCGTATCTGTTATTGTAAACTTTGCCTGACACTTTCCGTAGATTCCTCCGTAACGTATGGAATTTTAGTATTATATATGCAAATGTAAATTATGTATTGCAGGGTACTAATCTACATCCTATAATCTATTTCTTATAAAAAATCCTTCATCTGAACGTACAAGATGAATCCTGCAACCAGTTCGAGTCCCTCAGATTCCGATAGCTATTCCGATAGTTATTCCGACAGCTATTCCGACATAGATGTTCACCTAAGCTCCGAAAACAGCGTCATCGGCATGAATCAACCAATCAGCCATTATCAATTCATCTGATGGGTTCGTAGTCGACTTAATTAATGGAAACGCGCAGAAGGCAATCCCTTCCACTAACCGAATTCACCTCTTGACAATAAACCTGAAGCGTTTACCGGCGAACCTATTCGAGACACCATTTTCAGTCTCATTTCCAGGGTAACTCGACAAGATTATATTCTATCCACAATTCTGAACCTTATTCATCTGCTCGTTCTGACCGACAATCATCCTGGAGTAATAAGTCAACGAGCTTCGCACTCGAATAATCAATTCGGAGAATATGGTGCAAAATGTACCAGCTTCAACAACATCACCAGCACTAACAATACCATTAATAACAGCACCAGTACCATCAACAATCCATGCTTCAATATCATCATCTGTATTTTGAGTATGATCTTCGTTCTACGTATCGTTCTACCTCATTTATCTTCGTTCGACATGGCGAATATGTAATCTCTAAAGTTTTAGAGATTATTTATTCTAGTTCCAACCGAAAAGCAAATGAGTTTAATATCATATTAACTCATTAAATCCATGAATACATCTAAAGAAAATATATATGTATATATGTTTTCATAAAGATTGTAATTAGAAATTCTCTTGTACAAACTGTTAATGGTGAAAATATTTTAACGGGTAGGTAATACCCGAGGAATATTTAAATTTCATATTAATAAGTTACATTGTACGTTCTTCGAATCTGTTTCAACAGTCATATACTATCCTACTTACATCCACCGATATACAAATCCGTTCACCACAGAATAACCATATTCATCCAATTTCATATTTGGATTTTGATTTATCATAATCAACAAGTGGCATAATGAAGAAAACATTTGACAAAATAAAATTTGTTAGAAACAAACAAATTAACTATGAGTAATTTTGTTAAGAATCCACGCTAACTGTTCCTAGCTAATTATTCCTAGCTAACTGATTACATTTTATTTATCGTAATTTAATTATCGCAATTTACATTCTCTCAATTTTATTTATCGTCATTTAATTTCTGTTATTTATTTTTACGCACTTTAAATATCGGGACATGTATACAAGGTTTTGACATATCATATCGACACATCTATATATATTATTTGGAATCACCATAGACACTCTATATGCAGTAATGATCGAGTTCTCTATACAGGGTTGAGGTTGATTCTCAAATAATATATATACTTTGAGTTGTGATCGAGTCTAAGACATGTACACGGGTCACGATACATATTAATTAATTCGAATATTATATATTAAACTGTATATGAATTACTGGACTGTCAATGTGGACTATCGACTAATAATAGTGGACAATTAAAATGAATTAAAATATTGATTATAACATATGAAACTAAACATTTCTTCAAGTTTGCCACTTGATTTCATCTTAAACCTCATTTGTATCTTGACAATTCCAATCTGCGTTCAAACCTTTCATGATTCTTAAAAACACTTCAATCGAGAGGATGAACCAACCGCACTTCATCTACGGTAGAAAAGATTGATTCATATAGTTATGCACCTGAAAACACTCGGAACCTGTGTAAACGTTTAACACGTGTCCGTTCTAGCTCCTTTGGCATTGTTATTACCGAAAATAACATTTCAACTCTTTTTCCAATTATCCAATTTGGTAATAGCTTCAAAAAAAATCAACCTCGACTTCCATTCGAATTAGCCTTATTATAACCTCGATATATAAGTTTGCCTGTCGTCATCGTTACCGGGGAACCGTTTATATTCCCCACATTAGCAGTAAACTTACCAGAAACTTCAATGAATTTGGACTTTTTGAAAAAATTATTATATTCATTGAAACCCCATCATGTATACATCTATACCCTGTAACAATAATTGCCATACCAATTACCGAGAATCAGCAATCAGTATTTCGAATTTCGTAGTATTTCTACATCAATGGTTATATGTATACATATAACAATTATCTCCTAGAATTACGACCTTCAATTCTGAAATTTTGAAAAGCACCCAGCCTACGAATCAATACATTGAACTTTGAAAAAGCTGAACGAAGCAGCAGAAAATGCGGGCAATTGTAAACGACCTTAGTGATCGGAAGTTTGATAATAAAGAATAATATGTTGGAAAAGCTCAGAAATGTTGGAACTAGAAAACGGATAGAGTTAACCATGAAGGAGACCAAGGACAAATACAAGGACCATACCCTATATTCAAAGAATCCAGATAATTCTGGATCTGTTTAAATCTTTAGAGAATATTTTGCTCCGAAGTCATGTAAAAATCTTACAGAAAAATTTTCTCCATCAGCTATCGAACTTAGAAATTCTAAAATATCATCATCAATATCTTCGATATTTCTGAGGATATTTTCATAAATATTCTCGTCCAAAATTATATACCTCTTCGTGCTTCCTGTGTATCATTATATTGGAAACATTCAATAGAAAATTTAGTACCGAAAAGCGGATTATGCGAAACTATGAAGGAAGCCGTGGACAAATCACAAGGAATAAGTTTGACTTCAAGGAATCCAAATGATTCTGTTTCTGATGAAATCTTTAGCGAATACCTTGCTTCCGAATCTAAACCCTTACGGATAAATCTTCTTCATCATCCATCGATATTAGAAATTCCAAGATATCATCGTATATCCATTTATAAATATCCTCCATATTTCTGAAGATATTTTCATAACTGTTCTTATCTGAAATCATTAATCTCTTCGTGCTATCAGTGTTACATCATATAGAAACTGTTAGTTTCTATATTCTGTAAACTTTCGAGCTTAAAATATGAATGTTATTGAAGTAATGTTGGAAACTGATGCATGAGTTAGTATAATATAATGACACTTGATCAACGTGATTATATTACAGTAAGTCATGCTGAGTTTCTAATGAAACATGATGATTCACAGACTCTAACGTCATCATGTGTCATGTTAAACGAATCTTGTATTCTATTTAAACCTCTAAAATATCAAGAAAATATTCCTTAATGATTCGGTCTTTTCCAGGGTATTCTGGTAATTTAACAAATCAAGATCGTATCATTACCATTCCCTTCTTAGAACATTAACAATGTTCATTCTGAAACTTATATCCGCGAATTCTGGACCATTACAACAGATGCTCAATCGCGAGAAGAAGAAACGAAGGGACAAAGCTCCGAAATAGAAAGTGGAGTATAAATCGCAGTAAATAGGAGGGAATATTAACTGTGGATAACAATGATTATAGGAAACAGAAATAGGGATATTGAAATATAAGGGGAGATATAAAGCCCAATAACAACGTGGAAATTACAGACCGTGTATATCAATGTTTATCGCAACATAAAGACACGGGAGAATTAAAAACACTATAACCCCAAGGACGAAGTAAAAGAAAACAGATCCCTCCGGTGGAATTGGAAAAGGAGAATGATTGTTGCAATAGTCAAGATAAGGACAAGGATTAGAACTGGACTAAGCCTTTTCACAATCTTTTAGATGTATGAACTAAGAAAGAAAGTATAGGAATGGTGAGAATAATGGAACGGAGGAGTTTAATTTATAATGGAAATATCAGACATAGTAATCGAGGCAGATCACCGTATTTAATTATAGAGATCTTAATTTCCTTACTCACCGAAGATACAAATCTTTTAGATTTCCAAGATTTCCTTTTAAATCCCTTGAATTCCGGAATTCAATCCTGTTTATGTCAAAAGCTAAGGAAAATCTTATTTTCTTCAATTCACACTTTTGCGATAGCTTCATTCGTATTCTTAGAATAATCTAATTATTTTATCATTATTATTCAATGATGATAAACCTCTAATTATCAACTCATATTGGTCATGAAAACATTTTTATTGTTAGCCATGACCACCTCACTCAAATTTTGGGACGAAATTTCTTTAACGGGTAGGTACTGTGACGACCCGAGAATTTCCAACTAAATTTAAACTTAATCTTTATATGATTTCGACATGATAAGCAAAGTCTTTTAAACCGAATCTCAAAAATTTATAAACTGTTACATGGATTCATTTAACCATTGACTACTCTCGACGATTCACGAGCTGTCGTCTGTATATATATATACATATATATTCATAATTATAAATATAAGAGGATATATAATAAAGTACATAAATAAAAATACACTTCAATTAATTGGGATTAAAAATGTAAAATTAATAAACAGCATAATTAAGTACAATTAAAATGATTATATATATAATCATGTATATGATATTAATATGAAACAATATGTATATGATTCCTATTAATAATTAGTATTATATTATAATATAAATATTCAATGTCTAGTAAATGTTGTCATAAGATATATAATAAAATTAATCAATTGTATTATACTAAAGTACAAGATTGAAAATAATTAATATATGAATATTATTACCATTAAATTCATCACTTCTATTATTGTTAATACTAATATTAATATTTGTGTTACTGATATTAATTGATTTAATAATATATATATATTAATATATAAAAGTTGATATGTACAAGTATTAGTAATATTATTGATATTATTATCACTATTATTCCTAATGTTATTATTATTATTTTAAAACCATTATTTTATTATAGATAGAAAATAACACAAGTTATTATTATGATCACTAATAATATTAATATTATCATTTTTATTAATATTATCATCAATTATTATGAAACTTGTTAAAAATCATTATCATTATTATTATCATTATTATTATTTATTACTATTAATATTAAAAGAATTATTATTATTAAGTTATATTTATAAATTATTACTCGTAATATTATTTTCATATATATATAAAATGAATACCAAATTGCAGTACAAGTCACTATCTCTTCTTTTTCATTGTCTGTGTTTCTGTTAGGCTTGTGATACTAGTCGACACTTTTGGCGTTCAGTAAAAAAAATCAATCTCCTCTTCTATATGCCTTAAATCAGTAGATTTCCAATATGTTTAGCAACTACTCAACTCCTCTATGCTTTTGATTTAAACAATTTATATTTTTCCTTTTCATTTTTTTTTCTTTTCCTGTACGCGTAATTGATTTTGCAAGGTTTCGAATTCGTTTCATTCTTAAAAATCTAAAATTGCAGAAAGTTTGGAAATCTCTTATTTAAACTATCTGTAAAATCTCAACTTTTAATTCCTTATTTTGATTACGAATTTTAGAGTCAAAGTTTATTTTACAAAAGTCAAACAAATTGTTCTTGAGGAAAATTCAAACGCATTTTTATGTATACGGATCAATTGAAGGTTTATAAAGTTTCTAGGAATGGTTTGAAATCTTTTTCATGTAGGAACCTGTAACTAAAACGCGTTTTAAAATCAAAAGCATAAATATATATATTTTCTTTTGCTTCGTCGCTGCACAACACATTCTGTGTTTATTTATTTATTTTTCTCTTTTTCAGATTTATTTGATTACTAGTTAAATGTTTTGAAGTTATATTTTATCATAACACTGATTAGCAAAAACGTTTTAATTTTTTTTTGTTAATTCACGGTTCAAATAGAATTTTTGAAGAAGATGAAGTTTTCGCTGTTGGACACTAGATATCTAAATTAAAGTGGGTAATTAATCAGAAAAAGCAGCAGCAGATGGGCGGTCGTGAGTGTTAGCGGGTATTCGTGAGGTCGGGGGTTCGAGTCCAAGGGAGGGCTGTTTTGTTTTTGGAACTCTTTTTAAGTGAGGTAGTCTATTTTCATAATAATTATTATTATTGATATCATTAATTATTGTTACTTGTAATAATAGAAAAAGAATTCTTATTATTGTTAATACAACTTGTATTGTTATTATTATTATTATTATTATTATTACTAATACATGTGTATTAATAAAAGCTATCAATTATTAACATTATCAAGTATTATTGATATTATCACTAATATTAGTATGATTATAGTTATAATTAAGAATATTGTTATTGTTATTATTATTATTATTATTATTATTATTATTATTATTATTATTATTATCATTATTATTATTATTATTATTATTATTATTATTATTATTATTATTATTATTATTATTATTATTATTAGAGGCTAATATATGTATTGCCATTATTATTATGTAAACATAAGTACTATGAATAATATTATTATCATATAGTTATTAAGTAACACCATTAAGTATTAATAACTTTATTATTAGTATTCGTATCAATTTTAGATTTATTAGTATTAACAAGAGTATTATTATTAAGTTTATCATTAGTAATAAGATGATTATTAGATATTAAGTGTTATTATCAAAATGAGTATTTTCATTATCATCAATACTAAATTTTTCATTTTATTAAAAAATACTGTTATTATCATTATTATAAGATTCACCATTAAAACTATCATAATACTATTATCAATAAAATCATTAATATTATTATCATTATTATTAACTAAATAATTATTAATATGAATATCATTAGTATATGTTATTATCAATATAATTAAATACAACTTTTTATATATATCAAACGTTATTATCTATGTAAAAATATACTTAAAAATACATTACATATATGTGTAAATTAATTTGATTAACAACCTTTAAATAAATATCCTTATATAATAAATTAAGTATTTTTAATATGTATATATATATATATATATATATATATATATATATATATATATATATATATATATATATATATATATATATATACATCTAAATAGATAAAAATCATTATCAAATATATATACAAATTAATTACATAAAGTTATAATTATTCGATTACAAGTATATGTTTTAATATATATATATATATATATATATGAATGTTATAGGTTCGTGAATCGAAGGCCAACCCTATACTTGTTCAATGTCGTTCTATGTATTTTTACTACAAAATACATTAGGTGAGTTTCATTTACCCTTTTTAATCTTTACGTTTTTGGGCTGAGAATACATGCAAATGCTTTATTAACTGTTTTACAATATTTATATGCGTGAGTTTTATTTGCCCTTTTTACTCTTTACGTTTTTGGGCTGAGAATACATGCAAATGCTTTATTAACTGTTTTACAATATTTATATGCGTGAGTTTCATTAATCCCTTTTTAAATGCTTTTGCAATATATATTTTTGGGACTGAGAATACATGCGATGTTTTTATAACTGTTTTACGAAATAGACACAAGTAATTGAAACTACATTATATGGTTGAATGATCGAAATCGAATATGCCCCTTTTTATTAAGTCTGGTAATCTAAGAATTAGGGAACAGACACCCTAATTGACGCGAACTCTAAAGATAGATCTATCGGGCCCAACAAGCCCCATCCAAAGTACCGGATGCTTTAGTACTTCGAAATTTATATCATGTCCGAAGGAGGATCCCGGAATGATAGGGATATTCTTATATGTATATTGTGAATGTCGGTTACCAGGTGTTCAATCCATATGAATGATATTTTTGTCTCTATGCATGGGACGTATGTTTATGAGAAATTGAAATATGAAATCTTGTGGTCTATTAAATTATTGAAATGATTGTTATGATAAACTAATGAACTCACCAACCTTTTGGTTGACACTTTAAAGCATGTTTATTCTCAGTTACGAAAGAAATCTTCCGCTGTGCATTTGCTCATTTTAGAAATATTACTTGGAGTCATTCATGACATATTTCAAAAGACGTTGCATTCGAGTCGTTGAGTTCATCATGATTATTATTAAGTCGTTGATAGTTTGATATATTATGAAATGTGATGCATGCCTGTCAACTTTCGATGCTTGTCTTTTAAAAACGAATGCAATGTTTGTAAAATGTATCATATAGAGGTCAAGTACCTCGCGATGAAATCAACTGTTGTGAATCGTTTATAATCGATATGGACTTCGTTCAGATGGATTAGGACGGGTCATGAAAAATAGCATCCAAGTACACAACCATTTCAAATAATTTAACCGAATACCATTTATCATAACAACACGTTAACGTTTCATCTCGACTCTTGTTTTACAAACGACATCATACATCCTTACGAGAATGTATTTCACATACAAGGTTTGACTCGACACAACCCAATAATACGACCTCGAAACATTTATTTAACACCACGGTTAAGGCACAATAGCCCAACCCGATACCAAGAGCATAATCCCGAGGATCTACCAAATCCCCAATCCACATCCATATCCGAAAGCTACCCCATCGAGCCCAAGCGCTCCTACGCATCTAGTCTAACAACTTGCTAGATTCACAATCACAATACCTGTAAAAAGGTAAACAACGAGAGGGGTAAGCTAACGCTTAGTGAATGCAATAATTATACATATACATATATAATCTACTTACTTGCAATCACTTACACAATACCGCATACAAGCTAGCAATTTGACAACCATGCAAACATTAAGCATATACCAATATCCGCAATTCACAATGAGCTAGCAATACCAATAGCATATAGTTCACAATTAAATATGCTAATACAAAATTCATACAACCATGGTTAACCAATCGTACAAGAGAACGGTTTTCGCGAAAGACCGTCGGGGTTCATAACATCCATTAGTGTTACTTAAACACCGCG
Organism: Rutidosis leptorrhynchoides; assembly: GCF_046630445.1. NCBI lineage: Eukaryota > Viridiplantae > Streptophyta > Magnoliopsida > Asterales > Asteraceae > Rutidosis > Rutidosis leptorrhynchoides. The sequence goes on from NC_092343.1 coordinate 143,712,785, forward strand.
TAATCACTAATTCCCCGGGTGATGTCTTGTACAACGCGACTAACTCACCCCCATGACAATGTGGCGTCTTGAACACCGCGACGATTCCACATGTCAATCCAAACAATGAGTGGTGTTTTAAACACCGCGACATCCACTCCCATGACAATGTGGTGTCTTAAACACCGCGATAATACCACATGTCAATCAAACCAATGAGTAGTGCCTTAAACACCGCGGCATCCACTCCCATGACAATGTGGTGTCATAAACACCGCGATAATACCACATGTCAATCAACCAATGAGTAGTGTCTTGAACACCGTGACAATACTACTCGTTACTTAGAATGTGGTGTCTTAAACACCGCAACAATGCCACATTCATACTACACAAATAAATACATTGTATACGTACACACATAATTATTCCACTCACCTTGGAATGCTCGCACAAGTCATGTACAACATGATCTTCGTCCTCAAATCCGAGCAAGTAACCACCTATATCACACATAGGTACAATATACAAATAAATAGCCATTCTCTAAAAGAGAACCCTACACAAACATCCCTTAGTCGAGGGATCACACCTTGCTCATCAAAACCCGCCCATTTAACACCTAATGGACACAAACCAATTACCACTTCGGGTGGTAATTCAAACCCACACCAATAGGCACAATTTAAACCAAATAGACCAACCTAGGTCTCAACACTAGATTACTAGTTAGTTAGTGCTCATACAAACATTACTTGCCCAAATCACCCAACTTAGGCAATAACGACCCATAATGCCCTTGACCACTTTTGACTTAAGTCAAATTCACCCAATATCACTCAATGCCAATAATGACTAGTGATTAAGTTTCAAAAACACCAATTATCCTATTTAATCAAGTACTCATGTAACCATTTCACAAAACTTGACAAAAATCCCTAGTTTGACACCAATTCAAGTCAACATCTAATTTTGACCAAAATCAAACTCTTAAACACACCAAAATCACCACCATCCCACCAATTGATTAACAACACTATCAAAGGTTGACTTTAGATCAAAAATCTAAACATCAACAACCACTTCACCCCTTTGAGGCATTTCATCAAACACCTTGTGTGCATGACTTTCACACTTGTTCTTATGAACATTAATTTCACCAATACTCATCCAATCTAGTGATTATCACTTAAATCCAAGACAAATACACCCAAATTCATCATTAAACCCTAAGCCCCCAATATTAGGGTTCTTAATCACAAGCTTGCCCCAAAAACCCCAAATTTCATAAGAAATCGGTTTTTATAACTCATCACCAACATAAACCCTAACCCAAAACAAGAATCAAACAAGGAAATTTGGATCTAGGGTTTACCTTTGCACCAAAACCGAGCTAGTAGATATAAACATCAAGGAGAACCAAGACCCGCTTCCAATTTGGGCAAAAATCACCATCTTCATCACTATTGGAGCTTTCTCTCTCTAGAAACCCTTCACTCTCTCTCTAAGACATGAGGATGAAGATAAGAATGAGATCTAGATCTGATCTCCAGCTATATATACACCCACATGTGAAATTACCAAAATGCCCTTCTTATTTTCCAATTTAAAATGAAATTCTGCACAAAATCCCGTCGTGGACCGCCGGTCCAATGCTGAGCTGTTGACAAAACGCCTAGTGCTGGACCGTCGGGCCAATCTGGACCGCCGGTCCAGTTTGCTCCTGTTGCCTTTGAACTAATGTTGGACCGTCGGGCCAATCTAGACCGCCGGTCCACTTCTGCCTTTGGAAAAATCCGAGTGTTACATGTAAATATTAGTTACTAAGCTATTAGTTAAGATATATTTTAAGTAGAATATATTTTAAGTACTTGTGTCCATAGCGTAAAACATAAAATGCATGTATTCTCATCCCAAAATATTATTAGAGTTTAAAAAAAAATGGGACTATATACTCACTGTCGTAAAAGTATAGTTTTAACAAGTTTTCAACTTATTAAAATATAGCCGGCGTCCTTGGATTCACAAACCTATATCAATAATAATGATTCAGATAATAATACATGTGAACAAAATTAATATAGCAAGTTCATAGAATACTTATATAATAATTTTTAACATTTTATGTTAGTAGTCCATTGTTAGTAGTCCTTTGTTAGTAGTCCATTGTTAGTAGTCCTTTGTTAATAGTCCAAAATAGTTCGAAAAGTCCAACAGTCCAATAATTGGTATATATATATATATATATATATATATATATATATATATATATATATATATATATATATATATATATAATCTTAGAATTACCCCACGGCGTATTGTGTACATATTGTCTTGCATCAATCCAGAGACTTGTTGACATAGGATTTATCAAAACGTATTGTTTACGTATTGTCATGGAATCAACCAAGATTATTATATATATACAATCTCGAAATCAACCAAGTTAATTTTAGCAGATTTTGTTTTGCTCTCGAAATATTCATTACAACTCCGTTTAAAGTGAATCAAATTGGTATGGATTCCTTAAGAAGTTAATTTTTTAAAACCAATTCGAAAAGTTCAGCCTAAGAATTAATTTTTAGAGTTTTACCCTCTTTTTGTGCCTGTGGTCAGATTTGGAAGAATCCCGGCATCCACCCGATATATGATTTTTGATAAAATACTTCCACTTTGTCTAAAATCATGAAAAAATTACTGAAAGTCTTATTTACATATATTAACATATTTCCAAAGTCTTAGCCTCAAACTCAAAGTCTAAGATAGGTTTTTAATTCCCAACCCAAAACAGCCCGCTTTTTACCGAATGGAGATTAAACGATATATGTTAAGTTTCAAGGTGTTCTTCATATGTACAAGTTATAAGTTCTTATATTAACTTAATATAAGATCATAATACATGTAAATAAGTGTTATTAGAGTAAAGTTAGAAAGATTAGATTAGTTTTTCAAACAAGTTTAGAATCAACTAAACTATGTTCTAGCTTATAAACTCTTATATAGATAGCTATAAACATATGAATTGAACAAGAGTTTAGGCAAGGTTAATACCTTGATTTTGAAGCTTAAACTTGCTAGAAATAGATGAAGAACAAAGAAAAGGATACTAGAACTAGAGAGAGTATGTGTGTGTAAGTAAACTTGAAGTAAAAATTAGAAAATGGAATTGTAAAAATTTGATCAAATATGGTGTCTTTATATACTAGTTGTAATTTTGTTGTTTTGTAAAAAATATCTAGTATAAGTTAAAAACCATTAGGTCATGCATGACATAATACATCAATAATTGTAGATTTCTATTCGTATATACCAATAGTAAATACTTCTAGAAGCTGCATATAATACGCGTATAAATACCGTATAAATATGTAATTGTAGATTTCTATTAGTATATACCAATAGTAAATACTACTAGAAGCCGCGTATAATATGCATATAAATATCGTATAAATACCGTATAAATACGAGTAGAATTCTTGAGAAAAATGAACGGAAATACGAATATAGCTATCCCTTATCTGTATTTGTATATTATTAAGTCTATTAAATACTTTTTAGGATGTATTTATACTCATAATACATTGTATGTAAATATATTTTAACATAAGTTAATTACGTCGTTTAAAAAGTAACATATATATTGTTCAAAAACTCTTTAAATTAGTAGTATGAAAATGTATATATAATACCTTGTTAATATACTTAATGAGATATTTAATTATCATATTTTCAAGTTAAATATATAGATATATATATATATATATATATATATATATATATATATATATATATATATATATACATACATACATACATATATACATACATATAATTAATAAAAATTATGACATTCGTGAATCATAGGGATAAAAGGGTGACCAAAAGCTTGTGTAAAACTCTTTTCGGAGGTTCAAGACTTATTAAAATTCATTGCTTATCAAGTCGGAATTATTAAATCATGTAGATAGTATAATCAAGTAGTCGAAAAAATCCGGGTCGTCACACACACACACACACACACACACACACATATATATATATATATATATATATATATATATATATATATATATATATATATATATATATATATATATATATATATATATATATATATATATATATAGTACGTTTTCAATCTGTAACTGTGTCCCTGTGGAACAAACCGGATTTGCTAAAAACTACACTACTCTACGATTAGGTACACTGCCTATAAGTGTGTAGCAAGGTTTAGGTATATCCAATTTGTAATAAATAAATAAAACTTGTGTAAATTGTAACGTAATTAATAGTATTATATAGTATTTTTTATAAGTATTTAATATATATATTTTTTTACCCCTCGCTTTACACACCAAATATAAAGTGCGAGTATCCTCGTCAAATTACCCTTATACCCGACGTCAAATATTCCAACTAATTAAGGATTTAAACTGTGACGCAGTTATCACTTCTGTCAACAATTACACGAGTTATCACTGTATGTAATTCACCCCTGTTTTAATTAGATATGAATATTAATTTACCCACTAGATCAGTTTGAATAATCAATTACCTAACCCGAATAATTAATTAAATGATTATAATAGACTCCGTATGAACGTCACTAAATAGGACAACCATAATCATTATTAATTATTGGGTTAATTAATTTGAAGATAGGTTCAACAGACTCTAATGAGTTGTCACTCGATTAGAAAATACCCTCCATCTATTAATACTCCATAGTCCAATGTCCACAAGTGTCGGTCTTTATCCAAACATTAATTATGGTCCAAAGTCCAATAACCTGGTCTTAATATTTAGTCTAACATCACGATTACTTCGTCTCAAATAAGCATAATAATACCTTAGTTACGAGACATTAATTTAAAAAGGTTGAACATAACTTACAATGAGTATTAATCGCGTAGTGTTACACGGACAGAGTTTCGCCTTACAAAACCTTAAAACATTTGTTACAATAACCTTATTATTAAAATTAACTTAAATTAAAATTATAATAAAAATATAAATTATAAATATAGAGAGAAAGAAGGAGATTGATAAAATCAATCTGGTGTGTTGAGTTTGGCCGAAAATGTTGCAATTTATAGACTTGGCCAGGGATTTTGGGCCATGTGATCGCATGGAAAAGCTTCTTCCAGGCCATACGATCGCATGACAAGCTGGATCAGGATATTTTGCAATTCAAAACGTGGGCTGCTCTATTAAATTAATATATAATATAATATATATAATTATATATATATTATATTATATTTTTGTGCATAGTTGACTTGTAATTTTAGCTCCGTTGAGTCGTACGTTATTTCTCGGTTTATGTCCCGGTTCTGGATTTTTTAACGTCTTTTCGTATGCTTAGATATCTTGTACTTTACGTTCTGCGACTTGTACTCTTATCAATATTTAGACGTTATTCATTAATAAATTGAACCACTTGGATTGTAACTTGTAAGTTTGAACATTCTGGTCATTTGCGTCTTCAAATCGTTGATTCTGTTTTTGTCTTCACCTTTTATTATTTAAACGAATATCACTTGTAAATAGAACAATTGCAACTAAAAGCTTGTCTTTCTGGAAGGATAAAGCTATGAAATATATGTTCGTTTTTAGCATTATCAAATAGGGGTTGTAATTCTATCAGGTTTACACTAAGTTTAATTGCCAAATTTTGTAAAAATTTGAAAAATTTTCAACTAAATGAATTCAAAATCATGTTTATACATATTTATAAACGATAAAACTAGGTTTTAATACCGAAATTATTGTTACCTCAAAAAGAACATAAATTGAGAAACAACCTTAAATGCGAGAATTCATTTAAAATGAAATAGACGAGAATAAAAAGGCAAAGAAAAACATAAATAAAAGCTAAGTGTGGGAAGAATTACCAAGTTCTTTGAAACATATATCACATATTTTTATCAAGATTATTGCAGGTACTTTTGCTTTAGACTAAACTAATCAGTTTTACCCGGTTTATTGTAATATAAATGAAAGAAAGATGAATCTACACGATGAATCAATTCCATCATTATAGGAAGTAAAGTCTTCCTAAAAAGACACGCACTCCTTGATTTAGGTCAAGAAGTTGTCATCCAGACCAGTTGTAGGTTGACGAAAAATCTAGAAAAGTCATCTCTAAAATCAGCAGGAAATCCACGGACCTCATCATCAAACAGGGTCGCCAAGTGGTCAGACTTATCCTAACCATGAGAGGATCTGTCTTGTAAAATGGGGAGGGCGCCGTGCAAATTAGCTAGATAAGACTAATGAATCAGATCCCCAGAAAGGATAATCTCCTTAAAGATCAAAAATTAGCATTTAAGCCTGATATTACTCAATCCTTGAGATTGACCTTAAAGATTGAGAATTCAAACTCATAGAATTCAATGATATCTAAACTCGAGCTTGAATGAGAAAATATTTTGATCAAAAATGATAACCGATTTGTTTTCTGAAAAACCTATTTTCAATGCGTTCATTACCATTGAACGTAAAATCCTGAGAATTCATCAGAATTCATTAGGTCACCAGAACCAAATCGGGTGTCAACCGTAAGAACGGTGGTTGCATAGCATGGTCGAAGACAGGACCTTGTACCAGACCCAAAAACTAAAGGATGGTCTTTACTATTGCTCCTACAAAGGATAGTAACTGCATCCGACACGTTTTAGACCATAATCAAACGCATGCCATTAGACATCGCCTTAACAGTTACTTGTTCATCCCTTTTCTTTACAACCGGACGGTCGTTTACCAAAAGGTAATATACGGGACAAGTAGACTGGACGTGTGCTTTCCTAATACAAGGTTAGCAAGTGGGTGACACAAAACCACAAGTTTTGAGCTAAAATTTTAAAATCTGAAACCCATAACCCACAAAAACAATATCGCAAACACCGGTGAAGGGTTATTCCGAAAAACCTGTCTAGGGTAAAATCTAGCTTGAATTTTTAAAAGATCAAATATTTTCATAAAGATCAAATTTCCTAAAGGATCTAAATTTTTTTAGTCATGTGGGACTGTAAACCACAACGTTATTATTATTGTTCATACCGCTGTATCAAAATCACTGATGTATATAGTGTGAAGAATAAAGAAGTGATTAGTGTGATTTATTTCAAGTTCTATATTGCTTGAGGACAAGCAACGCTCAAGTGTGGAAATATTTGATAATGCTACAAATGAACATATATTTCATAGCATTATCCTTCCAGAAAGACAAGCTTTTAGTTGCAATTGTTCTATTTACAAGTGATATTCGTTTAAATAATAAAAGGTGAAGACAAAAGACAGAATCGACGATTTGAAGACGCAAATGACCAAAATGTTCAAACGTACAAGTTACAATCCAAGTGGTTCAATTTATTGATGAATAACGTCTAAATATTGATAAGAGTACAAGTCGCGGAACGCAAAGTACAAGATATCTAAGTATACGAAAAGACGTTCGAAAATCCGGAACCGGGACATAAACCGAGTAACAACGTACAACTCAACGGATCTAAAAGTACAAGTCAACTATGCACAAGAATATAATATAATATATATATAATTATATATAATTATATATATATTATAATATATAATAAAATAACTCAGCAGCCCACGTTTGAATTGCAAAATATCTGATCCCAACTGGCCATGCGATCGCATGGCCTGGAAGAAGCTTTTCCATGCGATTGCATGGCCCCAAATCTCTGGCCAGGTCTATAAATTGCAACGTTTTCTGGCCGAATTATTTACACCTTATTCTACCATTCAATCTCTTTCTCCCTCAATATATATATATAATTTATATTTATAATTATAATTTTAATTTAAGTTTAATAATAATGAGGTTATTGAAACGAATGTTTTAAGGTTTTTAAGTTGAAACTCTGTCCGTGTAACACTACGCGATTTATAATCATTGTAAGTATTGTTCAACATTTTTAAATCAATGTCTCGTAACTAAGTTATTATTATGCTTATTTAAGTTGAAGTAATGGTGATGTTGGACTAAATATTAAGACGGGGTTATTGGACTTTGGACCATAATTAGGATTTGGACAAAAGAACGACACTTGTGAACACTGGACTATTGACTATTAATGGACTTTATATTTGTTTAACTGAATGATAGTTCATTAATTTAATATAGAGATTTACAATTTGACGTACCTATAAATAACCACATATGCCTTATTGGACACGATGGACGGGATATTTATATTTAATAATAATTGTCCATTTGACTGGATACGGGTATGGATTAATAATCAATATCAATAGATTTATTGAAACAGGGATGGATTACATACAGTGATAACTGGTGTAATTGTTAACATAGTATTAAAACCTTGGACTACATACAGTTGATATCCTGGTGTAGTTATTAACAAAGTATTAAGAGCTTGTTACAGTTTGGATCCCTAATTAGTTGGAATATTTGACTTCGGGTATAAGGGTAATTTGACGAGGACACTCGCACTTTATAATTATGACTGATGGACTATTATGGACAAAAACCAGATAGACGTATCAAATAAACCAGGACAAAGGACAATTAACCCAGGGTAACAAATTAAAATCAAAACGTCAAACATCATGATTACGGAAGTTTAAATAAGCATAATACTTTTATTTCATATTTCATCGTACTTTTATTTACCATCATTTTATTTATCGCAATTTAATTATCGTAATTTATTTTATTGTAATTTATCTTTACGCAAAATATAAAAATTGACAAACCGGTCGTTAAACGGTAAAAACTCCCCTTTTATAATAATAATAATAATAATAATAATAATAATAATACTATATTATATATATATATATATATATATATATATATATATATATATATATATATATATATATATATATATATATATATATATAAACTTCTATTTTAAAATAAATAAACTTATGTTTTTATAGACGCCTAGCAGCTCCCTGTGAAACGAACCGGACTTACTAAAAACTACACTACTCTACGATTAGGTACACTGCCTATAAGTGTGTAGCAAGGTTTAGGTATATCCCATTTGTAATAAATAAATAAAACGTGTGTAAATTATATCGTAATTAATAGTATTTTATATCTATTTTATATATATATTTTTACCTCTCTAGACGCTTATCAGGGGTTTAGAAATTTTTTCTTTATTTTTAATTTTTTTAAAATTTGAATAATCCTTATTTATGACATCATCATTTTAGAAATTTATATGATACTATATACTATAGATAGATTATAAGATATATATATATATATATATATATATATATATATATATATATATATATATATATATATATATATATATATATATATATATATATATATATATATATATATATATATATAACTGTTTTCGGGTGAAGTTAGTAAGAACTAGAAAAAATTTCGACCGCGCGTTGCTGCGGTTGTATTCGACGCGGGGTCGAATTTGGATATACGTTGTTTGGTACCTAATATATCTAGTAGGTTGGGTTGTTTGTTGGACATGTATGTAATATAGCCCGAAATATTTACTTTTTTTAACGGTGTCCGTTTCACGTATAGTTAGTCGCGTTGTGTTCGTAAAATTATTTCGAGTTGAACGGTGGTCTCGGAAAAATTTAACTCGCACCGAGCGAGAATATAGGGCCCCTTATTTAGTATTTTTTAACGATGTCCGTTTCGCGTAGAGTTGGTCCCGTTGAGTTCGTGAGATTTTTTCGAGTTGAACGGTGGTCTCGGTAAAATTTAACTCGCACCGAGCGAGAAGATAGGGCCCGTTATAAATTCGAGTGGAGTAAGTTTCTTTTATTTTAATAAAATTATTTATTTACACTTTCTACCCCTGAAAAAGTATAAAGTTGAGGGGTCATTGTGTAATTTGAGCAGAAGTTGAGGGACCGTTTGTAATATGAATGCAAACTCGAGACAACCAAATATAAGCCATTGGATAAGAGACAACAACAGACAACGGATGCCAATTATTTCAATTTCAAATACAACAAAAAATACCGAATTCATATACAAGCATTGTATTGATGAAGTCAATGTAGGTGGGGGGAGTGTGTAACATATATAAGCCATTGGATGTTTACAGTGAAGGACATGGAACCTGGTGACCATGTCACTATTACAAGAAAGTGTGGGGTGAGTTTTGTGTATGGTGATGGCAACATTAAAGAAGAAGAAGATGATGATGCGTTGGGTTATTACAAATCATGGAATCATATAATTGGTGATGATCTTTCACCTTTTCAATTAAAAATAGGAGGGTACTTTCTGCACCATGGGATTTTCGGGCGATCTTCATTTCATCAAACCTTAGTTAATAAAGGTAGATCTTCAATATAAATATTATTTTCATAATTTTGAGTGAAATAGTAATTGCGTCATATGAGTTATTTGTGTTGTATTCCAACATAACATTTGTCACTTCTTCTCAGAAAATAAAGCGTTTTTAGAGCATTCTCACAAAAGAAGTCCAGCAAGCTGGTTAGAGCAATCGAGGTACACTTTACTTACACCCAACCACTAACAGTTCTAGAATTGATAACATGAATAATCAATTCTTTTTGTTCTTTACAGGATGCTACACAATAACCTTGTAATAAACGACTATATATACCAAAGAGCTAATGGGTTGGTGGTATCGAGATCACCATTACAACCCTGAGGTTAAGGGTTCGAGTCCTGTTTATGATATTTCGTGGTATTTATATTCGTGTTAGTATTTGGTGGGTGTGTGAGTTTGCCTTAAAAAAAAACTTGTAATAAACGACAAAACCAAACCAGTCTTGAACTTCATAAAGTACTAAATTATGTAAAATAACTCATTTTTTCATCGCTTATTCGATTAATTTATTGATAGCTAAAGTTTTATGTAGTTGATTAATTTGGAATTCATATTTACTTCATATACAAGCAAGTTGTATACTACCTTATAAATTTAGGGTATACAAAAATGTCTGGATAGTTGTGTATTTTAACAATTTATAAGTTTAGGGTTGTTTCCTTAGAAGTTGTGTGAATTCAGTGATTTACTTTGTATCACAAAACCGACACAGTCCATTTCTTGTATGTGGTTGAATGTTTTGGTCCAAAAATATGTTGCTATATTTGTGTTGCTCTATATCTTATAACCTACTTTTATTTCCTATTAACATTCACTTAGTTTCTTTTTATTGAAACCTATCTTTTTACTTGTAGCTGCCGCAACACCAGTAACGCCAATAAATCGCGATTGAAAAGATTAGTGGTAAGAAATCAACTAACAGTAAGAAGAAAAAGAGTAAGAGTAAATCGAACAGTGTGTAGACGAAACAGCATCAACGAGAGGGAAAAAAGAGGACCAAAAGTACCACAATTGATACTGCTAAAACAAAGGATTCTGTTTTAGTTGCACCGATAAGAATGATGATTCTGCAGATAAGGCCGGAAAAGTGGAATTGAGTGAAGATAGGTTAAGTGCAGGGAGCTGTAAAGGGTATAGAATGGTTAGGGCTACTAGAGGTGTAATGGATGGAGCTTGGTATTTTGAAATTAAGGTTGCGAGTTTAGGTGATACAGGGCATACTTGACTTGCATGGTCGACTGAAAATGGGCGATTTGCAGGCGCCAGTTGGATACGATGGGAATAGTTATGGTTATAGAGATATTGATGGGAGTAAAGTGCATAAAGCTTTGAGGGAGAAATATGGGGATGAAGGATATGTTGAAGGTGATGTTATTGGGTTTTATATTAACTTACCTGATGGGAATGAGTATGCGCCGAAACAGCCACAGTTGGTTATGTATAAGGGGCAAAAGTATGCTTACGCTGCAGATGCAAAAGAAGAGCCTGCTAAAGTTGTGACAGGTTTGTGACTGTTTATCTGTTGTTAACTGTTGTCTAATTGAGCTATATGGACCTTTATGCTTATTATTATTCGGGTATATGTTGATGCCATGCTATTAATTGATTTGGTTGATGTTAGAAAACCTTTTCACGTGTTCTTGAAATTTTATATAGGTTTTTTTGTCTATTGTTGTTACAACCAAGTCTCTTGGCAATTAGCATATTAGCTTGTGCTTGTTATGATTTTATGCTTTGTTTGCCATCTGTTATTAGGTTGTAGTTTACTTGTTTTCTTGCATCATTACATGCTTCAAATTAGCAACATTTCATCATTACATGATTAACTTTTTTTGTTATCACCAAGCTTGATTGAGCTATGCGTGATACATGGGTTACAGTCTGTACTGGTATGTTCATGTATAATTATCATCTTAAATTGTGTATATCATAATTGCTTAACTGAAGTTAAAATTTTGTTAATGATAAAAAAGGTACTATTGCCAGGAGGAGAGTTTATTTATTTTTTAATCAGGAATTTTATTTATATTACATTGTTTACTTAGTGATGTGTGGGAGGAGTATAAGGTGTGACGTTATGTGAACATCTCAAATCAAACTAAGAGGGCGAAAATGGTTATATCTCGACAATGTTATTCCTCCAAATTTTGGTTAATCCGTTCTGGAATTATAGTTTCTCCAAATCTGATGTATAATTTTATTGTGCAGGAAGTGAAATATGTTTTTTTTAAAATGGGATTTGTCAAGGTTCTGCATTCAAGGATCTAAACGGTGGGCGTTACTATGCTGCTGCTTCAATGTATACTCTTCGCCATCACACTAATTGTGTTGTCAAATTCAACTCCGGCCCCGAATTTGAAGCCTTTCCGGAAGACTTTGGTGGACGCCCTATTCCAACACCAATGGTTGAAGTTCCATATCATGGCTTTGATGGAAGAGTTCAAAATGGTTTCTCCAAAGAGAAACACTAATAGTGTGTCTGACATTTTTCTGCAAACGGGGTTCATTTGACTCTTTGATTGTTGTAACTTTGTTTTTTTATTACTATAGGGTTTCCAAAATTAATAGATTTCAGAACTCACAAAACTTGTTGTATTATTGAATTTAATGTAAACATTGTTGACCTAATAGCTTTTTCTTATGGTATGATTTTACTCATAGCAGTTTGGGCAGTTCCCAATCTTTGTTTGCAATGTTTATAAGTTAGGCCCTCTTACTTTTGTCATTTGTCATTTCTCTTGACCAACTTCGACTAATTTTCTGAGTAATCCCGAGTTTTGACCGAGGTTTGACCGAATTTCCTAGTTATCCCGAGTTTTGATGCCCAGGAAGTAAAATATGTTTTTTCAAAAATGGAATTTGTCAAGGGTAACGGCTCTATTGAGTCGACAACAATCGTCGATTTATTGGCGGTTTAACTGACTCTTAAAGCCAAATTAAATTTCAGGCAGGATTTAATACCCATGGAAATTTGTTTCTACCAATTTCATGGCGTCTATTATTATTTTTATTTTAGTATTTAAAAAAAACGTTTTTCTACTTAAAGGCTGGAGGTCCTCTCGGAAGCAATCTCTTTATTCGTCGAATAAAGAGAGGGATGACTTTCTCTACTCTTGAGAGTGTTTCACTCTAAGTGGAGAAATGACTTGTCTTTATTCACGGATAAGGGAAGGATTGTCTACATCTGTGATGACCCGGATTTTTCCTGGCTACTTAATTATACTATTTACATGATTTAATAATTCCGACTTGATAAGCAATGAATTTTAATAAGTCTTGAACCTCCGAAAAGAGTTTTACACAAGCTTTTGGTCACCCTTTTATTCCGACGATTCACGAAAGCCATTACTTGTAATAATTATATATTGGTGTATATATATATATATATATATATATATATATATATATATATATATATATATATATATATATATAGGGGCACGATCCATGGATAAGCTTAAAAGGAGTACAAACGGGATAAGCAAAATAAAAAATTTTTTTTGAAATTTTTTTTACATTCATAAATCTGCATTAAAATGCACCTCTAATCAATTTTTTTCATAAAAAAAAAATTCAAAATCTTTCAAAAATCGATGATGGATGGTAAAATTAACCATTTATCGGGTTAATTTATCATTCATCTTGTTTACGATGAATGATAGAATTAATCAATGCTAAAAAAACCAGATGAATGGTTAAATTAACCATTCATCTGTTTTTTTATCATTCATCATAAACAGATGAATGGTTAAATTAACCATTCATCTGCCTTTTTTTAGCATTGATTAATTTTATCATTCATCGCGAACAAAATGAATGATAAATTAACCAGATGAATGGTTAATTTTACCATTCATCATCAATTTTTACAATTCATCATCGATGTTTACCATTCATCATCGATTTTCGAACGATTTTGTTAAAAAAAATTTTTAAAATTTTTTTGTTTTCTTCTATTTTCTTATTAAAGGATCGTTTTTTTTAAAAAAAATTTTTTGAAATTTTACTTATCCCGTTTGTACCCCATTTAGTGCTTATCCATGGATTGGTCCACTATAGATATATATATATATATATATATATATATATATATATATATATATATATATATATATATATATATATATATATATATATATATATATATAACTTGATAATATGGTAAAGAAGTATCTCATTAAGTATATTAACAATGAAGTATATACATAAAAATGAGACAACTAACTTAAGGGTTTCGAAATGATATATATATATATATATATATATATATATATATATATATATATATATATATATATATATATATATAACATTTAGCGACGTAATTACTCTTAAGTTAAAATGAATATATATGTATTGTATTAAGAAGTATTAATACATAGTTAAAAGACTTAAATACTTAAGTTAACATACTTATACTTATTAAAGATAGCAACATTCGTATTCCGATTCATTTTTATCAAATATTCTACTCGTATTTGCGCGGTATTTATACGTGTATTATACGCAGCTTCTAGAAGTATTTACTATTGGTATATACCAATAGAAATATGCATTAATGGAATAATATGTTATGCATGACTTAATACATAATATGTCATGCATGACTTAATACATTTTAACTTATCTTAGATATTTTTCACTAAAACCAAATTTATAAGCCTATAAATAAGCACCATTTCTAACTCATTTTTACACATTCATTTTCCAAATTTTACTTAAAAATTTTCACACACACTTGCAAGAACTCTCTCAAGTTTTGTTCTACTACTTCTTTCCAGCAACTTTACATTCTAAACTTGAGGTAAAAACTCTACTTCAACTCTTGTTCAATTCATATGTTTATAATTATCTATATAAGAGTTTATAAACTAGAACATAGTTTAGTTGATTCTAAACTTGTTTGAAAAACTAATCTAATCTTTCTAGCTTAACTTTAATAACACTTATTTATATGTATTATGATGTTATATTAAGTTAATATAAGAACTTATAACTTGTACATATGAAGAACACCTTGAAACTAAACATATATCGTTTAATCTCCATTCGGTAAAAAGCGGGCTGTTTTGGGTTGGGAATTAAAAACCTATTTTAGACTTTGAGTTCGAGGCTAAGACTTTGGAAATATGTTAATATATGTAATTAAGACTTCCAGTAATTTTTTCATGATTTTAGACAAGGTGGAAGTATTTTATCAAAAATCATATATCGGGTGGATGCCGGGATTCTTCCAAATCTGACCACCTGCACAAAAGGAGGGTAAAACTCTAAAAATTACTACTTGGGCTGAACTTTTAGAATTGGTTTTTTAGAGTTTTACCCTCTTTTTGTGCCGGTGGTCAGATTTGGAAGAATCCCGGCATCTACCCGATATGTGATTTTTGATAAAATACTTCCACTTTGTCTAAAATCATGAAAAAATTAATGGAAGTCTTAATTATATATATTAACATATTTTCAAAGTCTTAGCCTCGAACTCAAAGTCTAAGATAGGTTTTTAATTCCCAACCCAAAACAGCCCGCTTTTTATCGAATGGAGATTAAACGATATATGTTAAGTTTCAAGGTGTTCTTCATATGTACAAGTTATAAGTTCTTATATTAACTTAATATAACATCATAATACATATAAATAAGTGTTATTAGAGTTAAGCTAGAAAGATTAGATTTGTTTTTCAAACAAGTTTATAATCAACTAAACTATGTTCTAGTTTATAAACTTTTATATAGATAGCTATAAACATATGTATTGAAAAAGAGTTGAAGTAGAGTTTTTACCTCAAGTATAGAATGTAAAGTTGCTGGAATTAAGTAGTAGAACAAAGAATGAGAGAGTTCTTGCAAGTGTGTGTGAAAATTGTAAGTAAAATTTGAAAAATGAATGTGTAAAAATGAGTTAGAAATGGTGCTTATTTATAGGCTCATAAATTTGGTTTTTAGTGAAAAATATCTAAGATAAGTTAAAAACCATTAGGTCATGTATGACATAATACATCAATAATTGTAGATTACTATTCATATATACCAATAGTAAATACTTCTAGAAGCTGCGTATAATACGCGTATAAATACGTAATTGTAGATTTCTATTGGTATATACCAATAGTAAATACTTCTAGAAGCTTCGTATAATACGCGTATAAATACCTTATAAATACCATATGAATACCGTATAAATACGAGTAGAATTCATGAGAAAAATGAACGGAAATACAAATATAGCTATCCCTTATCTGTATTTGTATATTATTAAGTGTATTCAATACTTTTAAGGATGTATTTATACTCATAATACATTGTATGTAAATACATTTTAACATAAGTTAATTACGTCGTTTAAAAAGTAACATATATATTGTCCGAAAACTCTTTAAATTAATAGTATGAAAATGTATATATAATACCTTGTTAATATACTTAATGAGATATTTAATTATCATATTTTCAAGTTATATGATAAATTAATAGTAACATATATATATATATATATATATATATATATATATATATATATATATATATATATATATATATATATATATATATATATATATATATATATATATATATAAAATTAATTCAAGTTATGACGTTCGTGAATTGTAGGAATAAAAGGGTGACCAAAAGCTTGTGTAAATCTCTTTCCGGAGGTTCAAGACTTATTAAAATTCATTGCTTATCAAGTCGGAATTATTAAATCATGTAAATAGTATAATCAAGTAGTCGGAAAAATCCGGGTCATCACAGTACCTACCCGTTAAAGAAATTTTGTCTCGAAATTTGGTTTAGGGAAATTTGATAACTAAAACCAGAATATTCTCGTATCAAGGAATATGATATAACTTGAATTTTCATCATGAATTCAATTGTTCATAAGATCATCATCAAGGGAATATAATAGATAAATGGAGTATTTTGAATACCTTGAATGAGCCGAGTCCCGTTTATAATAAGTATGAGTAATAAATATAGAGTTTTTCATCTTGGTGAAAATATGGATAGAATAATTCGATTACGCGAAGAGTATGAATGAAGCTATCGTAAAAGATGGAATTGAGAAAATAAGTTTCGTCTTAACTTTTGACGTAGTCACAGTTGATTTCTGGATTTCAAGAAATGTAAAGAAAATCTTCGAAATTTATATAAGATTTGATTCTTCGGGATTTAAGGAAATCTGGATCCTCTTTAATTAAATGCGGTAATCTGCCTCGATTGCTCTGTCTGATATTACCCCTATAAATTGACCTCTTCCGTCTCAATATTTTCACCATCCCTACTTTCTTCCTCAATTCATACATTCAAAAGATTGTGAAAATGCTCAATCCAGTTCTGGTTCTTGACCTAATATTGACGGTCGCCACAATCATCCTTCTTTTCCAGCTCCCCCCGGAGGAATTTGTTTACTTCTATTATGCTATAGGGATTGTTGTATTTATCATTCTCCCGTGTCTTTATATTGCTATACGCATTGATAAACACGGTTTGTAATTTCTGTTTTGTTATCGGGCTTTATATTTTCCTTTATATTTCGGAGCTCCCTGCTTTTGTTCTCTCTTCTCGACTTTAAGTAAAGTGATCAAGATGTCTCGATTGTAGGTACTAAATTTCTAATGAACATAACTAATGTTTTAAGCAGAAATGAATTGTAATAGCACGATTTAATTTGGTAAATACCGGTATCACAGAAAAGATAGAACTATCAAGAAAATATGTTCTTGATATGTTTAGAGGTTAAATAGAATGAAAGAATCGTGTAACATGGCACATGATGATCATTACGTTCCATTAGAAACTCAGCATGACTTACTGTAATGTAACCACGTTGATCAGGTGTAGTGACCCGAACTTTTCCATGTTTATATATATTAATTGAGATTGATATTTACATGATTAAATGTTTCCAACATGTTAAGCAATCAAACTTTTTAAGACTTGATTAATTGAAATATGTTTCATATAGACAATTGATCACCCAAGTTGACTGGTGATTCACGAACGTTAAAACTTGTAAAAACTATATGATGACATATATATGGATATATATATATAGTTAACATGATACTATGATAAGTAAACATATCATTAAGTATATTAACAATGAACTACATATGTAAAAACAAGACTACTAACTTAATGATTTTTAAACGAGACATATATGTAACGATTATCGTTGTAAAGACATTTAATGTATATATATCATATTAAGAGATATTCATACATGATAATATCATGATAATATAATAATTTAAAATCTCATTTGATATTATAAACATTGGGTTAACAACATTTAACAAGATCGTTAACCTAAAGGTTTCAAAACAACACTTACATGTAACGACTAACGATGACTTAACGACTCAGTTAAAATGTATATACATGTAGTGTTTTAATATGTATTTATACACTTTTGAAAGACTTCAATACACTTATCAAAATACTTCTACTTAACAAAAATGCTTACAATTACATCCTCGTTCAGTTTCATCAACAATTCTACTCGCATGCACCCGTATTCGTACTCGTACAATACACAGCTTTTAGATGTATGTACTATTGGTATATACACTCCAATGATCAGCTCTTAGCAGCCCATGTGAGTCACCTAACACATGTAGGAACCATCATTTGGCAACTAGCATGAAATATCTCATAAAATTACAAAAATATGAGTAATCATTCATGACTTATTTACATGAAAACAAAATTACATATCCTTTATATCTAATCCATACACCAACGACCAAAAACACCTACAAACACTTTCATTATTCAATTTTCTTCATGTAATTGATCTCTCTCAAGTTCTATCTTCAAGTTCTAAGTGTTCTTCATAAATTCCAAAAGTTCTAGTTACATAAAATCAAGAATACTTTCAAGTTTGCTAGCTCACTTCCAATCTTGTAAGGTGATCATCCAACCTCAAGAAATCTTTGTTTCTTACAGAAAGTTATCATTCTAATACAAGGTAATAATCATATTCAAACTTTGGTTCAATTTCTATAACTATAACAATCTTATTTCAAGTAATGATCTTACTTGAACTTGTTTTCGTGTCATGATTCTGCTTCAAGAACTTCGAGCCATCCAAGGATCCATTGAAGCTAGATCCATTTTTTTCTTTTCCAGTAGGTTTATCCAAGGAAATTAAGGTAGTAATGATGTTCATAACATCATTCGATTCATATATATAAAGCTATCTTATTCGAAGGTTTAAACTTGTAATCACTAGAACATAGTTTAGTTAATTCTAAACTTGTTCGCAAACAAAAGTTAATCCTTCTAACTTGACTTTTAAAATTAACTAAACACATGTTCTATATCTATATGATATGCTAACTTAATGATTTAAAACCTGGAAACACGAAAAAACACCGTAAAACCGGATTTACGCCGTCGTAGTAACACCGCGGGCTGTTTTGGGTTAGTTAATTAAAAACTATGATAAACTTTGATTTAAAAGTTGTTATTCTGAGAAAATGATTTTTATTATGAACATGAAACTATATCCAAAAATTATGGTTAAACTCAAAGTGGAAGTATGTTTTCTAAAATGGTCATCTAGACGTCGTTCTTTCGACTGAAATGACTACCTTTACAAAAACGACTTGTAACTTATTTTTCTGACTATAAACCTGTACTTTTTCTGTTTAGATTCATAAAATAGAGTTCAATATGAAACCATAGCAATTTGATTCACTCAAAACGGATTTAAAATGAAGAAGTTATGGGTAAAACAAGATTGGATAATTTTTCTCATTTTAGCTACGTGAAAATTGGTAACAAATCTATTCCAACCATAACTTAATCAACTTGTATTGTATATTATGTAATCTTGAGATACCATAGACACGTATACAATGTTTCGACCTATCATGTCGACACATCTATATATATTTCGGAACAACCATAGACACTCTATATGTGAATGTTGGAGTTAGCTATACAGGGTTGAGGTTGATTCCAAAATATATATAGTTTGAGTTGTGATCAATACTGAGATACGTATACACTGGGTCGTGGATTGATTCAAGATAATATTTATCGATTTATTTCTGTACATCTAACTGTGGACAACTAGTTGTAGGTTACTAACGAGGACAGCTGACTTAATAAACTTAAAACATCAAAATATATTAAAAGTGTTGTAAATATATTTTGAACATACTTTGATATATATGTATATATTGTTATAGGTTCGTGAATCAACCAGTGGCCAAGTCTTACTTCCCGACGAAGTAAAAATCTGTGAAAGTGAGTTATAGTCCCACTTTTAAAATCTAATATTTTTGGGATGAGAATACATGCAGGTTTTATAAATGATTTACAAAATAGACACAAGTACGTGAAACTACATTCTATGGTTGAATTATCGAAATCGAATATGCCCCTTTTTATTAAGTCTGGTAATCTAAGAATTAGGGAACAGACACCCTAATTGACGCGAATCCTAAAGATAGATCTATTGGGCCTAACAAACCCCATCCAAAGTACCGGATGCTTTAGTACTTCGAAATTTATATCATATCCGAAGGGTGTCCCGGAATGATGGGGATATTCTTATATATGCATCTTGTTATTGTCGGTTACCAGGTGTTCACCATATGAATGATTTTTATCTCTATGTATGGGATGTGTATTGAAATATGAAATCTTGTGGTCTATTATTATGATTTGATATATATAGGTTAAACCTATAACTCACCAACATTTTTGTTGACGTTTTAAGCATGTTTATTCTCAGGTGATTATTAAGAGCTTCCGCTGTCGCATACTTAAATAAGGACGAGATTTGGAGTCCATGCTTGTATGATATTGTGTAAAAACTGCATTCAAGAAACTTATTTTGTTATAACATATTTGTATTGTAAACCATTATGTAATGGTCGTGTGTAAACAGGATATTTTAGATTATCATTATTTGATAATCTACGTAAAGCTTTTTAAACCTTTATTGATGAAATAAAGGTTATGGTTTGTTTTAAAATGAATGCAGTCTTTGAAAAATGTCTCATATAGAGGTCAAAACCTCGCAACGAAATCAATTAATATGGAACGTTTTTAATCAATAAGAACGGGACATTTCATCAGGCGTCATTATATTATACTAACTCATGCTTCAATCCCCAACACTACCTAAAAAACATTCATAATTTAAACTCGTAGCTTATAGAAATTTAGAAAATAAAACAGTTTTCTTTATGATGTAACACAGATAGCACGAAGAGATACGTGATTTCGGACAAGAATAGTTATGAAGATATCTTCAGAAATATCGAAGATATTTATAATGAAGATATGATGATATTTTAAAATTTTCCGCAAGGATTTAAAATAAGTAAGGAACAAGGTATTCGTGGAAGATTTCATCAAATACTAGAACATCTGGATTACAGGTTTATTTCTTGTGATATGTCCACAGTCTCTTTCATGGTTTGCTCAATCCGTTTTTCAGTACAAAATTTTTCTCTTTTTCTGAGCCTTTCTCGACACACTATTCTTTATCGTCAAACTTTTGATTGTTAAGGTCATTTACAGTTTTTGCTACTTCATCAGCTTTTCAAAACTCCTAGAATTGATTCACGGACTGGGGTGTTTTTCAGAAATTCAAAATTGAAGTATATAAGTTCAGGAGATAGATGTTATATGCATATATATAACTGTTGATGTAGAAACGTTGTGAATTTCGAAATAATGATTGATGCTTCCCGGTATATGGTATGAAAATTATCGTTACAAGACGTTGATGACTACATGATAGGATTTCAATAAATATTGATAGTGATTTTTCAGAGAGACTTACGCCAAAGAGTAATGAAGCTGCTGATATGTTTACTATTAATATGGTGGAATATAAAAGGTTCCCCGGTAATAAAAGCAAAAAGGCAAATGTATATATCAAGATTATAATAGGGCTAATCCGAACGAGAAGTCGAAGTTGACTTGTTGGAAGTATGATAAAACTGAATACTTTGAAAAAGGATTGTAAGGTTATTTTTCATAATAACAATGTCAAAAGATATAGCACAGATACGTGTTAGGCTGTTATTTAGTTACGAGAGTTTTCCAGGTGTATGAATATATGTGTAAATCTTTTTCGTAGATAACGTGTGGTTGGTTCATCCTCTTGATTGTTCATCAGTTGAAGTGTTTTCAAGAATCATGAAGTGTTTGAACGCATGTTGTAATCGTCAATATACACATGATGTTCAAGATGAAATCATTTAGGATTTTGAATGAAATGAATATATTTCTGGGTTTTATGAATAAGAGTGACGTTCTATTACAGTTTTGAATTCAATGTATGGTTTTGAAAGATGTAAGGATCTAAGAGTGATGTTATCTGTTATATCTTGACTTGAATTCTGATCTGTTAAAATCAGAATATGTAATTGAATTTGGATGAGAATGGTTGTTCTGATTTCTATGGAAGAATATATATCATTGTGGAAGTAGTGAGTATAGATAATGATTATTGAATAATTGAAGAGTATACAGTGTAACATATTAATTGTGAACTTAAATATTTCTCGGGTATTACTTACCCGTGAAAAAAATTCACAAATAATATTTTGTACAAGAAAATTTTTATTACAGCCTTTATGAAAATATATGTATGTATATCTTCTTCAGATGTGATACAGATTTAATGAGTTCATATTAAACTCATTTGATTATTGGCTGGAACTAAAAATGAATAATCTCTAAAACTATAACGACCCTCATTTTTCCATTCTATATTTTTCCAATATTAAATGCCCAAACAATATAAATAAAACTTAATGATTAAACTTTAATCAACAATTGTTAAGTATTAAGAGTTAGAAAACATATTAATTAATTTTGTGCAATAATTGACAAGTTAATAAAAGATGAAAATAATAAACTGTTAGTCGACACTCATTGCTAATTAAAATTTATGCATTTATGTAATATTATAACTAATAACCTATAAGTAATAAATAAAAATTGACATTTATATAAATAATAAAACAATTGGGAACTAAATATATACAAGTCATGAATTAGTAAAAAGAAAATAATACTTATCATGTAGTAAATGTAAAAATAATAATAGTAATAATAGTAATAATAATGAGACTAAAGAATCTTAAACAATTACATCCTTATGTTGACTAAAAATAAAGTATAAACTAGTACATCCTTATGTTGACTAATTATAAACTAGTACCACCTTTTGTTGACTAAAAATTATAAAACAAAATAAAATCATTAATTAGAACATCCTTATGTTGACTAACACTCTAATACTTGCACTATATAAACACTCCTAGACTCCTAGTTTCTCATTCACAAATCACACCAAAATCCTCTCTCAAAAACAATCTCTCCCTCTCCCTCTCTTGTGGTATTCGGATCTTCAAGCTTGTTCTTCGTGTTCTTCAAGAATCTTCAAGGAGTTCTTCAAGATTTTTAAGGCTTTGATCTTCCATCTTCATCGTGTTCATCTTTTCTTTGTTAATTATCTTGAATCTTCAAAGGTATAACATAAACCCTAAACTATTTACATAAACTTTAATCTTTGTTAATTCATATTCATATTATAAACTTGTTATTCATAAGTATATACATAAACACTCCTAGATTTATATATACATATATACATGTAAAAAAAAAATATTTTTATGTATATATACGAATTATATATACATATACATATTAAAACCTTAAACCCTAATACTACTTATACTAGTACTTAACATGTATACACTATTACTATTACTAGCACCTATAACCTACTACTTATATTGTAGCACAAAAATATTTTGGGATATGTATTAGAGATGTATAGATCTTCGAACTTTCTTGACGAATGGTTTCTACGAGATTCTAGGCAGAGGGTTTGGACTTCCGATTTAAAGGGTCCTATGGCTCAAGCCCCTAGATCTAAATTAGCCATTCGAAGGGAAAGGGGTGATTGGAAGCTTATCTAATACGGCAAGTATCCTAAAATGAAAAACACTCATAAAAGTAGAAACTCTATAGTCATAGAAACTTAGTAAAATAAGAAACTTTCTAAAAATGGAAACATTATAAAAATAGTAACTTACTAGGAATAGAAACTTAGTAAAACAAACTATACTTAAACACATACTTAAACTTAAACATGGGCAAAACACTTAACTACTCTTAAATGTCAATAGGTTGACTTTCCTGCTCACTCGTTCAACTCTTTATTCCGAGGAATAACTCTCTCTCTACTTACTAAGGTGAATTCATAGCCCCACTCTTTATTGCTAGCAAACTTATTTAATTTATTTGGGGTGAGACACATGCTGCTTTTACTATTTACAATTTAGACACAAGTACCAACTGCTAAAACTATGCTATACCCGGCTATGTCCGACTAAGTCCCTACAGTGATATTTTTAAGTGCTGCGGCATGCTTATTTATTGGGGGTAGGCCTATCGGGAGTAACGTCCCCGATACATTTGACTCAGTCTTTGTATTACTTGATAATGAAATTTAAACCGACAAGGACAGACACAACTTGTCATGGGGCAAACTTGAACGTTTAGTCTAAATATCACGCACTGGCATAACTTTTTGATCCTGCGGGAGATCAACCTTACAAATTAAATCTTGTGGTCTAAAACAAACGGTCAAACTTATTTGTTAAACCTATGAACTTCACTCAACCTTTTGGTTGACACTTTAGCATGTTTTGTCTCAGGTGCTGTTTGATTCAAGCTCTTATACTTACTGCTTATGTGATGCTACTTGGACATAGGATCAAGAGATATCGCATTTATTACTTCTGCATGTGAACATTTCCATTATTGTTACTCCTATCATTGTAACTACGTTTCATTTTCCGCTGCGTGCTCAATAAAGTTTGTTTTATCATTTAGTATTGTTCTCGTATATTATAATATGTTGGTTGATTTGATATTAAGTCACATTTCACCCAGGCCCTAACTGGGGGTGTGACAGATTGGTATCAGAGCAAACCAGGCTGTTATAGAGAACCAGGATTGCATTTTTATGTGTGCCTTACTTGTTAGCTAGGGTGCCTTAGCAATCTAGGAAACTATAACCTTTCCTGCCTTGGACTTAAAGCACTTAGGATTGTCGTATAATCTTAACAATTATGCTTTAATAAACTTGACTCAAAGATTCTAATCAAGGTCTCTTTCCTAATGTTAGGATGTCTAATTCTTACCAAGCGACCAAAATGAATCTTTTCAAGCCAACCGAAAAAGATACTGAAAGGTCTTCCACTGAAAGACCAGTCCAAAGTCCACCTTATGGCTTTGGTGGTCCTCTCTCACCAAACTATAGTCCGGATACTTTACCTAATTCTCCCAGTTACCACCCGACTCCAAGATCGGAAAGTAAAGGGAAACGCCCTGCTAATTTCAAAGAAGATGGCCCGTCAAAGAAAAGATCCCGATCTCCTTCCTACGATGAAGTTGATGCCAAGTACGAGCTCATGAATCTGCGAAAAACTACCGATGACCTAATTCGCCGTATTGCAAGGATCGATGTTCAAATGAAGGAAAAAGACCTAGCGATCAAGAAGCTCATGGAGGAAAATGCTGAACTAAAGAAAGATATAAAGTTGATGAAGTATGAAGGTGATAGAAATACCCGATGGGGAAAGCAATCTCTCTCCTACCTAAGAGAAGATGTTGACCTTAGATTGAAGATGGAGGAAAACCGCGTGAATAATCAACTTTCTATAAGGGACCACAAGTACCATGTAATCAACAATGAAGTTTCTAATCTTTATGATAATCTCGAGTTCCTGCATGAGAAACAAAAGGCGAAGAATGAGAAAGTTGAGAAGTTTATGAAGAAGGTTGAGGACGAGAAGAAGGAATATGAAGACTACTTCAATCTTAATATTTCCTAGTTATCTTTCGAAATTCTTATCCATGTAAAGGCTATGCCTTAACTATTCCTATTTTCAACTCGTGTAATAAAGGCTTATTTAATGCCTCGTTCTTAATAAAATAAAGTGTTTTGTTAATATCATATTCATCTTTATCTCGCTTAAAATTTTTTCAAACTTATGACCTATCAGATTTATCAAACTTCTATACACCCTTATGTAGTGAAGAATCATGGTTCACCCAACTACACCAACTCTTACCACGATGTCTGACTATGTCCATTTCCTAACTTTCACGACTTCCATAACTTTCAAAGATATGAAGGTTGACCAAGTCTATAAAGACTGCAACTTAAAACTAGACAAGTTTGTAACTGTTTTCATGGATGACATTTCGATCTACTCCAAGAGTGAGAAGGAACATGAGCAACATTTGAAAATTCATTCTTGAACTCTTAAGAAAAAGAACAACTCTACGCAAACTTTTCCAAGTACAAGTTTTGGCTTAAAACCGACATGTTGTCGATCGAGCTAAGATTACTGCTATCCTTAACACACTATAAATCATCATTGATCACATATCCTGACCTTATGAAGTGATATTGAAATGGAAATATGAATTAGTGAAATATAATGACGGTGGCCAACGTGATTATATTCTGGTAATTCATAGGAATATTCCAATATCATGACATATGGAATAAAAAGTGAATCAAGGAAAAAAATTCTCAAACTATCTGTTCAAAAACCCAAGGAAAAAAATTCTCAAACTATCTGTTCAAAAACCCAAATGCAAGGGCATTAAGGGTGAAAAATGATCATCTCAATATTTGTAGATATACGAAAATCTATCTCATACTCATTTAACGATCTTTCATATACCACAAAGGATGTGAACAATCAAACCTTGAGATTTTACGTTCATTATCCTAAATGAATACCTCCTGATCATTGATACTTAATTATCACTTGTTATATCCAAATCCTCTCTATTAATACACTTTTGGTGTAAATTTATATATGACATTCAAAAATCCACTTGAACCCTCAAACGTCGATATTACAAACAACATGTCCAATATTACATTATCTATGTCGAGATGACGAATATCTCATATGCATAACCTTTTGAAGAAGGGAACCTCCATACGTGTATCGTTTTGACTATTATAGTCAAGAAACTTTTGCACTCGTGCATCTACTTATAATAGACTACTTGGCACCATGCAAGTAATGGTGTCATACTCAAACAATAATCGATCATTGTCAACTCGAAAATCAAAGGTGAAATACACTATCTCAAGTTGTGGCTGGAGCTAACCTCATCACATACTGTTGTAACAACTAAAATGATTCCATCATACTTTAACGTATCCTCCTCTCAGACCAACTAAGGCTAAATTCAGACGATCATTACATAGTTGATAGTCACTGCTATAGCATTTGTTCATACTTGTCTCTGCGACTGCCAGATTATTTATGCCGAGATCTCGAACTCTCACTATCACTCGAACGATTCAAAGTTTGCAAATCTTATTTGATGTTCCTTCATACATAACTCTAAATCCGAGGGATTTACTCAATTGATGATAATCACATTATCATCCTTCTTACTTCAACGCTAACATTCCGAGTCCAAAGACTCACGCCCTGATAAAAGCCAATTCATTAGTTTTCACTACCTCGAAACAATTATTACACAATTATCTCCGGAATTTTAAAATCTTCAATCAATTTTTCTCAAACAGATAAACTCTTAAATACAAGTACCCTGTTTTCCAAAGATTTCATACACGAGTCTTTATTTTCAAACTATCTTGGAATTTATAAAAAATGATTTTTTCACTTATGCGATTTATAAAATCTTATACATAAATTTAACTTTACGTACTTTGACTAGTACATATTAAATAAATACTTTTGTTTCTACAAATTTTTACTTTGATTAAATCGAAATTACTTTACAAATTTTACGAAACCCTAGTTTTACTATGGACATCATTTCGTCACCTTCTCTAAAAATTACTTTCACTAACTATAAAAACACTTTCGCATTTTTATCAATTTACCTTTGTTTTATCAAATTAAATATTCTTTTAATCAACTCTTTTTCGTATTGGTCAAATTATTTCACGTAAATAGTACGTGATGTACATAACTGAAGTCTTACTAATAGCTCCGCTTCGTTTATATTGTTATATCGAATGTCACAACTTTTCAAAAATTACTTTGGCTCATTATTAAAACTTTCGTATTTCTCTCCAATGTGTTTGGATCACCTTTATTCTCATTCTCCATGCAAGAACGAGACTTACCTCTTTACATACGTCATCTCTTCCTTGCTATACTAATCATTAAGAAGTTTCTACTTCCAGTATTTCATGGATAAACTACAATGCACTCGTAAACATCAATTCTACGATCTTTCGAACAAAGAAGCAGAGGTTCCTTCATCCTATAAACAATGATTAACATTTATTTGAAATCCGCATTTAAACTCGTAAGTAAATAATAGACAGACTAGCCATTTGTGCGAAAACACTTTTCTTACTCTGGAGGAGTTACCTTAAACATTTATGAAGATACTCTACACATTTCTTCCTTCTTGGATTGCAACTAGATGTTATTCTAGTCAAGTCTAGATCTATGATTCGACATGAAGCTGAAATCATAAATCTTGAAGCTACATTCTGAAATTATAGTATCCTGAGGTCAATGGATCCTCAACTAATGTCTCATTTATCTATTAGACATCTCTTGAAAACTAAAGGTATCATGGTTACTTTTGGTAACTTGAAGATGGTACTATCCCTAACAAGCACCAGCCATACATCAAACTACGTAACTGAAATCTTTACGTACTCTACTCTATTTTATCTGCCCTACTATTGCGGCATAAACACTCAAAATCATAATGAGCTCAACGATACATTTCATGCTGATATAGCATCATCTTTCCTTTTAAAGGAAAACTAGTCAAACAACACTCTTGTTATTCCTTGGAAAATCTCCGCACCTAATTCACTTTGTAAACGACCTAATAAGGTTAAGGATCATGAGATCAAACGTGTAAACAAAACAATATACTTATTGTTAACACTCATTGGAATTCACGAAAGGGCCCTGATTGTACTAGGGAACGTGAAAATCAAACTCTATTAAAATCCGTTGGGATTCGCGTAGCAGCCCCTAACATACATGGGAATGCGAAGACCAAACGATACGGAAATACCTCTATCTCTTCTCAACTACTGATGCAAACGAGAGCTTTACCTAAAACTTCGGGACGAAGTTTCTAATAACGGGGAGGTACTATAACGACCCTCATTTTTCCATTCTATATTTTTCCAATATTAAATGCCCAAACAATATAAATAAAACTTAATGATTAAACTTTAATCAACAATTGTTAAGTATTAAGAGTTAGAAAACATATTAATTAATTTTGTGCAATAATTGACAAGTTAATAAAAGATGAAAATAATAAACTGTTAGTCGACACTCATTGCTAATTAAAATTTATGCATTTATGTAATATTATAACTAATAACCTATAAGTAATAAATAAAAATTGACATTTATATAAATAATAAAACAATTGGGAACTAAATATATACAAGTCATGAATTAGTAAAAAGAAAATAATACTTATCATGTAGTAAATGTAAAAATAATAATAGTAATAATAGTAATAATAATGAGACTAAAGAATCTTAAACAATTACATCCTTATGTTGACTAAAAATAAAGTATAAACTAGTACATCCTTATGTTGACTAATTATAAACTAGTACCACCTTTTGTTGACTAAAAATTATAAAACAAAATAAAATCATTAATTAGAACATCCTTATGTTGACTAACACTCTAATACTTGCACTATATAAACACTCCTAGACTCCTAGTTTCTCATTCACAAATCACACCAAAATCCTCTCTCAAAAACAATCTCTCCCTCTCCCTCTCTTGTGGTATTCGGATCTTCAAGCTTGTTCTTCGTGTTCTTCAAGAATCTTCAAGGAGTTCTTCAAGATTTTTAAGGCTTTGATCTTCCATCTTCATCGTGTTCATCTTTTCTTTGTTAATTATCTTGAATCTTCAAAGGTATAACATAAACCCTAAACTATTTACATAAACTTTAATCTTTGTTAATTCATATTCATATTATAAACTTGTTATTCATAAGTATATACATAAACACTCCTAGATTTATATATACATATATACATGTAAAAAAAAAATATTTTTATGTATATATACGAATTATATATACATATACATATTAAAACCTTAAACCCTAATACTACTTATACTAGTACTTAACATGTATACACTATTACTATTACTAGCACCTATAACCTACTACTTATATTGTAGCACAAAAATATTTTGGGATATGTATTAGAGATGTATAGATCTTCGAACTTTCTTGACGAATGGTTTCTACGAGATTCTAGGCAGAGGGTTTGGACTTCCGATTTAAAGGGTCCTATGGCTCAAGCCCCTAGATCTAAATTAGCCATTCGAAGGGAAAGGGGTGATTGGAAGCTTATCTAATACGGCAAGTATCCTAAAATGAAAAACACTCATAAAAGTAGAAACTCTATAGTCATAGAAACTTAGTAAAATAAGAAACTTTCTAAAAATGGAAACATTATAAAAATAGTAACTTACTAGGAATAGAAACTTAGTAAAACAAACTATACTTAAACACATACTTAAACTTAAACATGGGCAAAACACTTAACTACTCTTAAATGTCAATAGGTTGACTTTCCTGCTCACTCGTTCAACTCTTTATTCCGAGGAATAACTCTCTCTCTACTTACTAAGGTGAATTCATAGCCCCACTCTTTATTGCTAGCAAACTTATTTAATTTATTTGGGGTGAGACACATGCTGCTTTTACTATTTACAATTTAGACACAAGTACCAACTGCTAAAACTATGCTATACCCGGCTATGTCCGACTAAGTCCCTACAGTGATATTTTTAAGTGCTGCGGCATGCTTATTTATTGGGGGTAGGCCTATCGGGAGTAACGTCCCCGATACATTTGACTCAGTCTTTGTATTACTTGATAATGAAATTTAAACCGACAAGGACAGACACAACTTGTCATGGGGCAAACTTGAACGTTTAGTCTAAATATCACGCACTGGCATAACTTTTTGATCCTGCGGGAGATCAACCTTACAAATTAAATCTTGTGGTCTAAAACAAACGGTCAAACTTATTTGTTAAACCTATGAACTTCACTCAACCTTTTGGTTGACACTTTAGCATGTTTTGTCTCAGGTGCTGTTTGATTCAAGCTCTTATACTTACTGCTTATGTGATGCTACTTGGACATAGGATCAAGAGATATCGCATTTATTACTTCTGCATGTGAACATTTCCATTATTGTTACTCCTATCATTGTAACTACGTTTCATTTTCCGCTGCGTGCTCAATAAAGTTTGTTTTATCATTTAGTATTGTTCTCGTATATTATAATATGTTGGTTGATTTGATATTAAGTCACATTTCACCCAGGCCCTAACTGGGGGTGTGACAAAAACTTTAGATAATCTTCGTAGAGTATTTTTCAAAAGTAATCAATACTTCGTAATATAATCTTATTGACATTCCTCGGTGAAAGATGTTGGTGCTCTTGGAATTTTTGTGAACTTCGCAAGACACGAATGATATTTTCAAGAAGGTTTCAGGTACATCGAAAATGAAAGTGTAAAATCAAACCTATATTTGAATATTACACTTGGTTTATTAGGGGATAGAATTCATTAAGTTGATGCAGAGATTATAGTTAACGATTGTTAAGTTGTTAACGAAGGATGTACATCATAGCATATTAGCAATATGAATTTATCGAGTAGTATCCACCCTTTAAAAGTTCATATGTAATAGCTTAGTACGAAAAGATAACTTTTGGTTTCAGAATTCATATATATAAAATATGCATATAAATTCTTCAGAAAGAATCATAACTCTGATTGAGGTGTTGATATTGTCGGTGGTTATGGAGCTTACAGATATTGTGGTGCTGCAGGTGTTGCCGGTGTTGGTGATACTGCTGGTGATGTTGACAAGTCTAGTTTGTGAGTCACACATTACACTTGTCAATGTTTCTACTCCACCCTCTATCATTATTATCCATCCATTTAACTGATATACGGCTAGAACTAGAATAAATAATCTCCGAGACTTTAGAGATTACATAATCGTCGCAGAACATTTCTCCAATGAAGATATGAATCAATACTTCATCGTTTATCGCTGTTGGTTTTCCTTGGTATCTACGAGGCGTATGATGTTGATGTAGAACAATATATATGAAATGTCCCGTTCTTATTGATTAAAAACGTTCCATATTAATTGATTTCATTGCGAGGTTTTGACCTCTATATGAGACGTTTTTCAAAGACTGCATTCATTTTTAAACAAACCATAACCTTTATTTCATCAATAAAGGTTTAAAAAGCTTTACGTAGATTATCAAATAATGATAATCTAAAATATTCTGTTTACACACGACCATTACATAATGGTTTACAATACAAATATGTTACAACAAAATAAGTTTCTTGAATGCAGTTTTTACACAATATCATACAAGCATGGACTCCAAATCTTGTCCTTATTTAAGTATGCGACAGCGGAAGCTCTTAATAATCACCTGAGAATAAACATGCTTAAAACGTCAACAAAAATGTTGGTGAGTTATAGGTTTAACCTATATATATCAAATCGTAACAATAGACCACAAGATTTCATATTTCAATACACATCCCATACATAGAGATAAAAAATCATTCATATGGTGAACACCTGGTAACCGACAATAACAAGATGCATATATAAGAATATCCCCATCATTCCGGGACACCCTTCGGATATGATATAAATTTCGAAGTACTAAAGCATCCGGTACTTTGGATGGGGTTTGTTAGGCCCAATAGATCTATCTTTAGGATTCGCGTCAATTAGGGTGTCTGTTCCCTAATTCTTAGATTACGAGACTTAATAAAAAGGGGCATATTCGATTTCGATAATTCAACCATAGAATGTAGTTTCACGTACTTGTGTCTATTTTGTAAATCATTTATAAAACCTGCATGTATTCTCATCCCAAAAATATTAGATTTTAAAAGTGGGACTATAACTCACTTTCACAGATTTTTACTTCGTCGGGAAGTAAGACTTGGCCACTGGTTGATTCACGAACCTATAACAATATATACATATATATCAAAGTATGTTCAAAATATATTTACAACACTTTTAATATATTTTGATGTTTTAAGTTTATTAAGTCAGCTGTCCTCGTTAGTAACCTACAACTAGTTGTCCACAGTTAGATGTACAGAAATAAATCGATAAATATTATCTTGAATCAATCCACGACCCAGTGTATACGTATCTCAGTATTGATCACAACTCAAACTATATATATTTTGGAATCAACCTCAACCCTGTATAGCTAACTCCAACATTCACATATAGAGTGTCTATGGTTGTTCCGAAATATATATAGATGTGTCGACATGATAGGTCGAAACATTGTATACATGTCTATGGTATCTCAAGATTACATAATATATAATACAAGTTGATTAAGTTATGGTTGGAATAGATTTGTTACCAATTTTCACGTAGCTAAAATGAGAAAAATTATCCAATCTTGTTTTACCCATAACTTCTTCATTTTAAATCCGTTTTGAGTGAATCAAATTGCTATGGTTTCATATTGAACTCTATTTTATGAATCTAAACAAAAAAAGTATAGGTTTCTAGTCGGAAAAATAAGTTACAAGTCGTTTTTGTAAAGGTAGTCATTTCAGTCGAAAGAACGACGTCTAGATGACCATTTTAGAAAACATACTTCCACTTTGAGTTTAACCATAATTTTTGGATATAGTTTCATGTTCATAATAAAAATCATTTTCTCAGAATAACAACTTTTAAATCAAAGTTTATCATAGTTTTTAATTAACTAACCCAAAACAGCCCGCGGTGTTACTACGACGGCGTAAATCCGGTTTTACGGTGTTTTTCGTGTTTCCAGGTTTTAAATCATTAAGTTAGCATATCATATAGATATAGAACATGTGTTTAGTTGATTTTAAAAGTCAAGTTAGAAGGATTAACTTTTGTTTGCGAACAAGTTTAGAATTAACTAAACTATGTTCTAGTGATTACAAGTTTAAACCTTCGAATAAGATAGCTTTATATGTATGAATCGAATGATGTTATGAACATCATTACTACCTTAAGTTCCTTGGATGAACCTACTGGAAAAGAGAAAAATGGATCTAGCTTCAATGGATCCTTGGATGGCTCAAAGTTCTTGAAGCAAAATCATGACACGAAAACAAGTTCAAGTAAGATCATCACTTGAAATAAGATTGTTATAGTTATAGAAATTGAACCAAAGTTTGAATATGATTATTACCTTGTATTAGAATGATAACCTACTGTAAGAAACAAAGATTTCTTGAGGTTGGATGATCACCTTACAAGATTGGAAGTGAGCTAGCAAACTTGAAAGTATTCTTGATTTTATGAAACTAGAACTTTTGGAATTTATGAAGAACACTTAGAACTTGAAGATAGAACTTGAGAGAGTTTAATTAGATGAAGAAAATTGAAGAATGAAAGTGTTTGTAGGTGTTTTTGGTCGTTGGTGTATGGATTAGATATAAAGGATATGTAATTTTGTTTTCATGTAAATAAGTCATGAATGATTACTCATATTTTTGTAATCTTATGAGATATTTCATGCTAGTTGCCAAATGATGGTTCCCACATGTGTTAGGTGACTCACATGGGCTGCTAAGAGCTGATCATTGGAGTGTATATACCAATAGTACATACATCTAAAAGCTGTGTATTGTACGAGTACGAATACGGGTGCATACGAGTAGAATTGTTGATGAAACTGAACGAGAATGTAATTGTAAGCATTTTTGTTAAGTAGAAGTATTTTGATAAGTGTATTGAAGTCTTTCAAAAGTGTATAAATACATATTAAAACACTACATGTATATACATTTTAACTGAGTCGTTAAGTCATCGTTAGTCGTTACATGTAAGTGTTGTTTTGAAACCTTTAGGTTAACGATCTTGTTAAATGTTGTTAACCCAATGTTTATAATATCAAAAGAGATTTTAAATTATTATATTATCATGATATTATGATGTACGAATATCTCTTAATATGATATATATACATTAAATGTCGTTACAACGATAAACGTTACATATATGTCTCGTTTCAAAATCATTAAGTTAGTAGTCTTGTTTTTACATATGTAGTTCATTGTTAATATAATTAATGATATGTTTACTTATCATAATATCATGTTAACTATATATATAACCATATATATGTCATCATATAGTTTTTTTTTTACAAGTTTTAACGTTCGTGAATCACCGGT
The DNA here is from genome assembly GCF_046630445.1 of Rutidosis leptorrhynchoides. Taxonomy (NCBI): domain Eukaryota; kingdom Viridiplantae; phylum Streptophyta; class Magnoliopsida; order Asterales; family Asteraceae; genus Rutidosis; species Rutidosis leptorrhynchoides. The sequence goes on from NC_092343.1 coordinate 143,748,411, forward strand.
CAACTTGGGTGGTCAATTGTCTATATGAAACCTATTTCAATTAATCAAGTCTTAACAAGTTTGATTGCTTAACATGTTGGAAACATTTAATCATGTAAACATCAATCTCAATTAATATATATAAACATGGAAAAGTTCGGGTCACTACAGTACCTACCCGTTAAATAAATTTCGTCCCGAAATTTTAAGCTGTTGAAGGTGTTGACGAATCTTCTGAAAATAGATGCGGGTATTTCTTCTTCATCTGATCTTCACGCTCCCAGGTGAACTCGGGTCCTCTACGAGCATTCCATCGAACCTTAACAATTGGTATCTTGTTTTGCTTAAGTCTTTTAACCTCACGATCCATTATTTCGACGGGTTCTTCGATGAATTGGAGTTTTTCGTTGATTTGGATTTCATCTAACGGAATAGTGAGATCTTCTTTAGCAAAACATTTCTTCAAATTCGAGACGTGGAAAGTGTTATGTACAGCCGCGAGTTGTTGAGGTAACTCAAGTCGGTAAGCTACTGGTCCGACACGATCAATAATCTTGAATGGTCCAATATACCTTGGATTTAATTTCCCTCGTTTACCAAATCGAACAACGCCTTTCCAAGGTGAAACTTTAAGCATGACCATCTCTCCAATTTCAAATTCTATATCTTTTCTTTTAATGTCAGCGTAGCTCTTTTGTCGACTTTGGGCGGTTTTCAACCGTTGTTGAATTTGGATGTTCTTCTCGGTAGTTTCTTGTATAATCTCCGGACCCGTAATCTGTCTATCCCCCACCTCACTCCAACAAATCGGAGACCTGCACTTTCTACCATAAAGTGCTTCAAACGGCGCCATCTCAATGCTTGAATGGTAGCTGTTGTTGTAGGAAAATTCTGCTAACGGTAGATGTCGATCCCAACTGTTTCCGAAATCAATAACACATGCTCGTAGCATGTCTTCAAGCGTTTGTATCGTCCTTTCACTCTGCCCATCAGTTTGTGGATGATAGGCAGTACTCATGTCTAGACGAGTTCCTAATGCTTGCTGTAATGTCTGCCAGAATCTTGAAATAAATCTGCCATCCCTATCAGAGATAATAGAGATTGGTATTCCATGTCTGGAGACGACTTCCTTCAAATACAGTCGTGCTAACTTCTCCATCTTGTCATCTTCTCTTATTGGTAGGAAGTGTGCTGATTTGGTGAGACGATCAACTATTACCCAAATAGTATCAAAACCACTTGCAGTCCTTGGCAATTTAGTGATGAAATCCATGGTAATGTTTTCCCATTTCCATTCCGGGATTTCGGGTTGTTGAAGTAGACCTGATGGTTTTTGATGCTCAGCTTTGACCTTAGAACACGTCAAACATTCTCCTACGTATTTAGCAACATCGGCTTTCATACCCGGCCACCAAAAATGTTTCTTGAGATCCTTGTACATCTTCCCCGTTCCAGGATGTATTGAGTATCTGGTTTTATGAGCTTCTCTAAGTACCATTTCTCTCATATCTCCAAATTTTGGTACCCAAATCCTTTCAGCCCTATACCGGGTTCCGTCTTCCCGAATATTAAGATGCTTCTCCGATCCTTTGGGTATTTCATCCTTTAAATTTCCCTCTTTTAAAACTCCTTGTTGCGCCTCCTTTATTTGAGTAGTAATGTTATTATGAATCATTATATTCATAGATTTTACTCGAATGGGTTCTCTATCCTTCCTGCTCAAGGCATCGGCTCCCACATTTGCCTTCCCCGGGTGGTAACGAATCTCAAAATCGTAATCATTCAATAATTCAATCCACCTACGCTGCCTCATATTCAGTTGTTTCTGATTAAATATGTGTTGAAGACTTTTGTGGTCGGTATATATAATACTTTTGACCCCATATAAGTAGTGCCTCCAAGTCTTTAATGCAAAAACAACCGCGCCTAATTCCAAATCATGCGTCGTATAATTTTGTTCGTGAATCTTCAATTGTCTAGACGCATAAGCAATCACCTTCGTTCGTTGCATTAATACACAACCGAGACCTTGCTTTGATGCGTCACAATAAATCACAAAATCATCATTCCCTTCAGGCAATGACAATATAGGTGCCGTAGTTAGCTTTTTCTTCAATAACTGAAACGCTTTCTCTTGTTCATCATTCCATTCAAATTTCTTCCCTTTATGCGTTAATGCAGTCAAGGGTTTTGCTATTCTGGAAAAGTCTTGGATGAACCTTCTGTAGTAACCAGCTAGTCCTAAAAACTGGCGTATGTGTTTCGGAGTTTTCGGGGTTTCCCACTTTTCAACAGTTTCTATCTTTGCCGGATCCACCTTAATACCTTCTTTGTTCACTATGTGACCGAGGAATTGAACTTCTTCCAACCAAAATGCACACTTTGAAAACTTAGCGTACAATTCTTCCTTCCTCAATACTTCTAACACCTTTCTCAAATGTTCACCGTGTTCTTGGTCATTCTTTGAGTAAATAAGTATGTCATCAATGAAAACAATGACAAACTTGTCAAGGTATGGTCCACACACTCGGTTCATAAGGTCCATGAACACAGCTGGTGCATTAGTTAAACCAAACGGCATGACCATAAACTCGTAATGACCGTAACGTGTTCTGAAAGCAGTCTTTGGAATATCATCTTCTTTCACCCGCATTTGATGATACCCGGAACGTAAGTCAATCTTTGAATAAACAGACGAGCCTTGTAGTTGATCAAATAAGTCGTCGATTCTCGGTAGTGGGTAGCGGTTCTTGATGGTAAGTTTGTTCAACTCTCGGTAGTCGATACACAACCTGAATGTACCATCTTTCTTCTTGACAAACAAAACAGGAGCTCCCCACGGTGATGTGCTTGGTCGAATGAAACCACGCTCTAAAAGTTCTTGTAATTGGCTTTGCAGTTCTTTCATCTCGCTGGGTGCGAGTCTGTAAGGAGCACGAGCTATTGGTGCAGCTCCTGGTACAAGATCTATTTGAAATTCAACGGATCGATGTGGGGGTAATCCCGGTAATTCTTTCGGAAATACATCGGGAAATTCTTTTGCAATGGGAACATCATTGATGCTCTTTTCTTCAGTTTGTACTTTCTCGACGTGTGCTAGAACAGCATAGCAACCTTTTCTTATTAGTTTTTGTGCCTTCAAATTACTAATAAGATGTAGCTTTGTGTTGCCCTTTTCTCCGTACACCATTAAGGGTTTTACTTTTTCTCGTATAATGCGAATTGCATTTTTGTAACAAACGATCTCCGCTTTCACTTCTTTCAACCAGTCCATACCGATTATCACATCAAAACTCCCTAACTCTACTGGTATCAAATCAATCTTAAATGTTTCGCTAACCAGTTTAATTTCTCGATTTCGACATATATTATCTGCTGAAATTAATTTACCATTTGCTAATTCGAGTAAAAATTTACTATCCAAAGGCGTCAATGGACAACTTAATTTAGCACAAAAATCTCTACTCATATAGCTTCTATCCGCACCCGAATCAAATAAAACGTAAGCAGATTTATTGTCAATAAGAAACGTACCCGTAACAAGCTCCGGGTCTTCCTGTGCCTCTAAAGCATTAATATTGAAAACTCTTCCACGGCCTTGTCCATTCGTGTTCTCCTGGTTCGGGCAATTTCTAATAATGTGGCCTGGTTTTCCACATTTATAACAAACTACATTGGCATAACTTGCTCCGACACTACTTGCTCCGCCATTACTCGTTCCGACACCATTTGTTCCTTTCGTTCTATTAACCCCTGGTCCGTAGACCTCACACTTCGCCGCGCTATGACCATTTCTTTTACACTTGTTGCAAAATTTGGTGCAGAACCCCGAGTGATTCTTTTCACACCTTTGGCATAGTTGCTTCTGATTGTTGTTGTTGTTGCGGTTATTATTGTTGTTGGGATGATTGTTGTAGTTGCTGTTGTTGTTGTTGTTGTTGGGCCGTTTGTTGTAGTTGCGATTGATGTTGCGATTGTTGGGATAATTGTTGCGATTATTGTTGTAATTGCTGTTGTTGTTGTATTGGTGATTCTTATCACCATTTTCCTCCCACTTTCTTTTGACTTGCTTCACATTGGCCTCTTCAGCAGTCTGTTCTTTAATTCTTTCTTCAATCTGGTTCACTAGTTTGTGAGCCATTCTACATGCCTGTTGTATGGAGGCGGGCTCGTGTGAACTTATATCTTCTTGGATTCTTTCCGGTAATCCTTTCACAAATGCGTCGATCTTCTCTTCCTCATCTTCGAATGCTCCCGGACACAATAGGCACAATTCTGTGAATCGTCTTTCGTACGTGGTAATATCAAATCCTTGGGTTCGTAACCCTCTAAGTTCTGTCTTGAGCTTATTGACCTCGGTTCTGGGACGGTACTTCTCGTTCATCAAGTGCTTGAATGCTGACCACGGTAGTGCGTACGCATCATCTTGTCCCACTTGCTCTAGATAGGTATTCCACCATGTTAACGCAGAACCTGTGAAGGTATGCGTAGCGTACTTCACTTTGTCCTCTTCAGTACACTTACTTATGGCAAACACCGATTCAACCTTCTCGGTCCACCGTTTCAATCCGATCGGTCCTTCGGTTCCATCAAATTCCAAAGGTTTGCAGGCAGTGAATTCTTTGTAGGTGCATCCTACACGATTTCCTGTACTGCTAGATCCAAGGTTATTGTTGGTATGTAGCGCAGCCTGTACTGCGGCTATGTTTGAAGCTAGAAAAGTACGGAATTCCTCTTCATTCATATTCACGGTGTGTCGAGTAGTCGGTGCCATTTCCTTCAAAATAGTTAAATGGAACAAGTTAATCATACAGAATATTAAGAGTAGTTAATAGTATTTCGTAGCATAATATGAACTCATTTATAAAAGCTTTTTCTTCATATTAGCGTTTTATAAGTTTAAATTCGGGTAGTACCTACCCGTTAAGTTCATACTTAGTAGCTAATATACAATTCAACTACTACAATTCTATATGAAAAACTGATTATAATAATATTTCGCGTTCAAACTTTTATACAATATTTTACAAACTTACAATACCGCTTATTTTACATAAAGCATGAAATATAGCACACAATAACTTTAATACAAGATAGTTGTGAAGACAATTCTAGCTAGTACACAAGTCGTTCAGCAAAGGCAATAAAGACACGTAATTCATACGTCCAGAAACAAGTCATGCATTCTGGTTTTACTAGGACTACTTCCCATCCTTGGTCTTGTGCAACATAACCGTTATGGCCGTTGATAAGACAGCGTGTTGTAACGTCATCAAAGGGACGAGGGTTACGTAATGTCCAACAGTCCCGTAATAATCTAAAAACCTCATTTCTTACCCCAATTACCGACTCCGTCACTTGTGGAAACGTTTTGTTTAATAGTTGTAGCCCGATGTTCTTGTTCTCACTTTGGTGAGAAGCGAACATTACTAATCCGTAAGCATAACATGCTTCTTTATGTTGCATGTTAGCCGCTTTTTCTAAATCACGAAGTCCAATATTCGGATATATTGAGTCAAAATAATTTCTTAACCCGTTGCGTAAAATAGCATTTGGGTTCCCCGCAATATATGCGTCAAAGTAAACACATCGTAACTTATGGGTTTCCCAATGTGATATCCCCCATCTTTCAAACGAAAGTCTCTTATAAACCAAGACATTCTTGGAACGTTCTTCGAATGTCTTACAAACTGATCTCGCCTTAAATAGTTGTGCCGAAGAATTCTGGCCGACTCTAGACAAGATTTCATCAATCATGTCTCCGGGTAGGTCTCTTAAAATATTGGGTTGTCTATCCATTTTGTGTTTTTAAACTGTAAAATAGACAAGAGTTAGATTCATAAAAAAAAATACTTATTAATACAAGCAATTTTTACATATATCATAAAGCATAAGAACACTATATTCCATATATTACACCACACGAATACAACTATCTTATTCCGACTCGCTCGTTTCTTCTTCTTCGGTTTTGGTTCGTTTTGCCAAGTTTCTAGGGATATATGATGTTCCCCTAATACGAGCCGTCGTTGTCCACATTGGTTTAGAAAAACCTGGTGGTTTAGAGGTTCCCGGGTCATTGTTACAACTTAAGGACTTCGGGGGTTGACGATACATATAAAGTTCATCGGGGTTGGAATTAGATTTCTCTATTTTTATGCCCTTTCCCTTATTATTTTCTTTTGCCTTTTTAAATTCAGTTGGGGTAATTTCTATAACATCATCGGAATTCTCGTCGGAATCCGATTCATCGGAGAATTGGTAATCCTCCCAATATTTTGCTTCCTTGGCGGAAACACCATTGACCATAATTAACTTTGGTCGGTTGGTTGAGGATTTTCTTTTACTTAACCATTTTATTATTTCCCCCACCGGTTCTATTTCTTCATCCGGTTCCGATTCTTCTTCCGGTTCCGATTCTTCTTCCGGTTCCGACTCTTCTTCCGGTTCCTCTTCGGGAACTTGTGAATCAGTCCACAAATCATTCCAATTTACATTTGACTCTTCATTATTATTAGGTGAGTCAATGGGACTTGTTCTAGAGGTAGACATCTATCACATAATATCAAACACGTTAAGAGATTAATATATCACATAATATTCATATGTTAAAAATATATAGTTTCCAACAAAAATGTTAAGCAATCATTTTTAAAGAAAACACGGTCGAAGTCCAGACTCACTAATGCATCCTAACAAACTCGATAAGACACACTAATGCAAATTTTCTGGTTCTCTAAGACCAACGCTCGGATACCAACTGAAATGTCCCGTTCTTATTGATTAAAAACGTTCCATATTAATTGATTTCGTTGCGAGGTTTTGACCTCTATATGAGACGTTTTTCAAAGACTGCATTCATTTTTAAACAAACCATAACCTTTATTTCATCAATAAAGGTTTAAAAAGCTTTACGTAGATTATCAAATAATGATAATCTAAAATATTCTGTTTACACACGACCATTACATAATGGTTTACAATACAAATATGTTACAACAAAATAAGTTTCTTGAATGCAGTTTTTACACAATATCATACAAGCATGGACTCCAAATCTTGTCCTTATTTAAGTATGCGACAGCGGAAGCTCTTAATAATCACCTGAGAATAAACATGCTTAAAACGTCAACAAAAATGTTGGTGAGTTATAGGTTTAACCTATATATATCAAATCGTAACAATAGACCACAAGATTTCATATTTCAATACACATCCCATACATAGAGATAAAAAAATCATTCATATGGTGAACACCTGGTAACCGACAATAACAAGATGCATATATAAGAATATCCCCATCATTCCGGGACACCCTTCGGATATGATATAAATTTCGAAGTACTAAAGCATCCGGTACTTTGGATGGGGTTTGTTAGGCCCAATAGATCTATCTTTAGGATTCGCGTCAATTAGGGTGTCTGTTCCCTAATTCTTAGATTACCAGACTTAATAAAAAGGGGCATATTCGATTTCGATAATTCAACCATAGAATGTAGTTTCACGTACTTGTGTCTATTTTGTAAATCATTTATAAAACCTGCATGTATTCTCATCCCAAAAATATTAGATTTTAAAAGTGGGACTATAACTCACTTTCACAGATTTTTACTTCGTCGGGAAGTAAGACTTGGCCACTGGTTGATTCACGAACCTATAACAATATATACATATATATCAAAGTATGTTCAAAATATATTTACAACAATATATTTTGATGTTTTAAGTTTATTAAGTCAGCTGTCCTCGTTAGTAACCTACAACTAGTTGTCCACAGTTAGATGTACAGAAATAAATCGATAAATATTATCTTGAATCAATCCACGACCCAGTGTATACGTATCTCAGTATTGATCACAACTCAAACTATATATATTTTGGAATCAACCTCAACCCTGTATAGCTAACTCCAACATTCACATATAGAGTGTCTATGGTTGTTCCGAAATATATATAGATGTGTCGACATGATAGGTCGAAACATTGTATACGTGTCTATGGTATCTCAAGATTACATAATATATAATACAAGTTGATTAAGTTATGGTTGGAATAGATTTGTTACCAATTTTCACGTAGCTAAAATGAGAAAAATTATCCAATCTTGTTTTACCCATAACTTCTTCATTTTAAATCCGTTTTGAGTGAATCAAATTGCTATGGTTTCATATTGAACTCTATTTTATGAATCTAAACAAAAAAAGTATAGGTTTCTAGTCGGAAAAATAAGTTACAAGTCGTTTTTGTAAAGGTAGTCATTTCAGTCGAAAGAACGACGTCTAGATGACCATTTTAGAAAACATACTTCCACTTTGAGTTTAACCATAATTTTTGGATATAGTTTCATGTTCATAATAAAAATCATTTTCTCAGAATAACAACTTTTAAATCAAAGTTTATCATAGTTTTTAATTAACTAACCCAAAACAGCCCGCGGTGTTACTACGACGGCGTAAATCCGGTTTTACGGTGTTTTTCGTGTTTCCAGGTTTTAAATCATTAAGTTAGCATATCATATAGATATAGAACATGTGTTTAGTTGATTTTAAAAGTCAAGTTAGAAGGATTAACTTTTGTTTGCGAACAAGTTTAGAATTAACTAAACTATGTTCTAGTGATTACAAGTTTAAACCTTCGAATAAGATAGCTTTATATGTATGAATCGAATGATGTTATGAACATCATTACTACCTTAAGTTCCTTGGATGAACCTACTGGAAAAGAGAAAAATGGATCTAGCTTCAATGGATCCTTGGATGGCTCAAAGTTCTTGAAGCAAAATCATGACACGAAAACAAGTTCAAGTAAGATCATCACTTGAAATAAGATTGTTATAGTTATAGAAATTGAACCAAAGTTTGAATATGATTATTACCTTGTATTAGAATGATAACCTACTGTAAGAAACAAAGATTTCTTGAGGTTGGATGATCACCTTACAAGATTGGAAGTGAGCTAGCAAACTTGAAAGTATTCTTGATTTTATGAAACTAGAACTTTTGGAATTTATGAAGAACACTTAGAACTTGAAGATAGAACTTGAGAGAGTTTAATTAGATGAAGAAAATTGAAGAATGAAAGTGTTTGTAGGTGTTTTTGGTCGTTGGTGTATGGATTAGATATAAAGGATATGTAATTTTGTTTTCATGTAAATAAGTCATGAATGATTACTCATATTTTTGTAATCTTATGAGATATTTCATGCTAGTTGCCAAATGATGGTTCCCACATGTGTTAGGTGACTCACATGGGCTGCTAAGAGCTGATCATTGGAGTGTATATACCAATAGTACATACATCTAAAAGCTGTGTATTGTACGAGTACGAATACGGGTGCATACGAGTAGAATTGTTGATGAAACTGAACGAGAATGTAATTGTAAGCATTTTTGTTAAGTAGAAGTATTTTGATAAGTGTATTGAAGTCTTTCAAAAGTGTATAAATACATATTAAAACACTACATGTATATACATTTTAACTGAGTCGTTAAGTCATCGTTAGTCGTTACATGTAAGTGTTGTTTTGAAACCTTTAGGTTAACGATCTTGTTAAATGTTGTTAACCCAATGTTTATAATATCAAAAGAGATTTTAAATTATTATATTATCATGATATTATGATGTACGAATATCTCTTAATATGATATATATACATTAAATGTCGTTACAACGATAAACGTTACATATATGTCTCGTTTCAAAATCATTAAGTTAGTAGTCTTGTTTTTACATATGTAGTTCATTGTTAATATAATTAATGATATGTTTACTTATCATAATATCATGTTAACTATATATATAACCATATATATGTCATCATATAGTTTTTTTTTTACAAGTTTTAACGTTCGTGAATCACCGGTCAACTTGGGTGGTCAATTGTCTATATGAAACCTATTTCAATTAATCAAGTCTTAACAAGTTTGATTGCTTAACATGTTGGAAACATTTAATCATGTAAACATCAATCTCAATTAATATATATAAACATGGAAAAGTTCGGGTCACTACAATATAGAACAAAAATGAGAGAGGTTTGGACGAAGATTATGCTCGAGGTACAGATTGTGATGTTGAGGCGGGTGATGCGGATGTTGTTGTTGGTGGTACAGGTGATGTTGGTACTGATGCTAGTGATGCCTGTGATGCATGCAAGTTGTGCATCATACTCTCTAAAGTCACTACTCGAGCGCGAAGCTCGTTGACTTCTTCTATTACTCCGGGATGATTGGCGGTTGGAATGAGTGGATGAATAAGGTTTAGAATAGTAGATATTACGTAATCGTTGCGAGCTATTCTGGCAATGAGGGTAAAAATGGTGTTTCGAACTGGTTCGCCGGTAAGTGCTCCAGGTTCTTCGCCAAGAGGGCAATTTGGTTGATGGAAAGGATTGCCTTCTTCTTGTCTCCATTGATTGAGTCGGCTACAAACCCATCCCCAATTCATCCAGAATTGATGATGGCTAATTGGTTGATCCATTCCGGTTACACTGCTTTCGGAGCTCAGGTAGAAATCCATATCGGAATAGCTGTCAGAATCCGAGGAACTTGAACTAGTTGCAGGATTCATCTCGTACAGAGCAGGGAAATGATTTTTGATATAAAATTATTTTCAGATATCGGATGATATTCTAATTACATAGAATACCTATATATAGTACAAAAGATCCCGTAGATTACGGAGGAATTTTCGGAAGCTGTCAGGCAAAGTTTATAGTAATATATACGCTAAGAAATGAGTTTGTCTATACCCTATCTATGCAATAATTGCACTAAGATATGTCTAGACTAAAGAATGATAAACAGGTAATTTCCGACAAAAAATGATAAGCAAAACTTTTGACATGCAGACACGGTCGAAGTCCAGACTCACTAATGTATCTTAACAACTATCAGTTAGACACACTAATGCAAGACCTGGTTCGCTAAGACCAACGCTCTGATACCAACTGAAATGACCCGTTCATATTACTATAAACGTAGTACGTTATTCATTGGTCCCATAGCGAGGTATTTGACCTATATATGATACGTTTTTAGAAAATATTGCATTCTTTTCATAAAAAGCACACCATTATTGTACATAATGCATGTTTTAAACAAGTGGGTGATTATTTAAGGAATAATCCCCATATTACATAAATACTACACACGTGACATAAAAGTCGAATATATTACATGACATAGGTTTTATTGAATGCAACACTTCATTTAAACAAAAGCATGAGACTCTATGCACAGCTTGCTCAGATAATGCAACAGCGGAAGACTTTCTTAAGGACCTGAGAATAAACATGCTTAAACAGTCAACACAAAGGTTGGTGAGATATATAGGTTTAAAGCTATCATCGATATAAATATAGACCACAAGATTTCATAGTTATTTCAATAAAGATATTCTATAAGTTGTTGAGCGCTTCGGTAACCATACTTAACAAATAATGTGGCATATTCCCTTTATTATGAAATCTCCCTACACTGTACCAAGTGTAGTAAAAACGAAGTACTATGCAACCGTTTACGATACTAGAGCGACTAGCCCGGTTAGGGTTGTCAAACCCAATAGATCTATCAATAGGATTCGCGCTTACATGTTCTTACAACATGTAAATATTAGTTACCAAGCTATTAGGGAAGATATGCAAGGTGGTACAACTCAACGTAGAATATATTTTAAGTACTTGTGTCCATAGCGTAAAACATAAAATGCATGTATTCTCATCCAAAAATATTTTTAGAGTTTAAAAATGGGACTATATACTCACGGTAGTAAAAGTATATTAATAATAAGTTTTCAACTTATTAAAAATATGGCCGTCGTCCTTGGATTCACGAACCTATAACAATAATAATGATTCAGATAATAATACGACATATGAATAAAATAAAGCAAGTTCATAGAATACTTATATATTAATTTTTAACATTTTCATGTTAGTAGTCCTTTGTTAGTTGTCCTTTGTTAGTAGTCCTTTGTTAGTAGTCCAAATATAGTCCAATAGTCCAATAGTCCAACAGTCCAATAATCGGTATGTATATATAATCTTAGAATTACCCGACGGTGTATTGTATACGTATTGTTATAGACTCAATCATGACCCATGGTATGCATATTGTCTTAGAATTAACTCAGATCTATTGTGTACATGGTGTCTTTCAATTTATCCGAACGTATTGTATACGTATTGTCATGGAACGTACCAAGATTATTATATATAAACAATCTCGAAATTAACCAAGATTATAATATTTTGTTACACTAATGATAACATGTCCAAATATATATAGGATATAGGAAAAGTTAGCAAGGATATGGTTAATATAGTTTTTATAAGATAAATTTCGTTCATATAAAGTTAATTTTAGCAGATTTTGTTTTGCTCGCCAAATATTCATTACAACTCCGTTTAAAGTGAATCAAATTGCTATGGATTCATTAAGAAGTTAATTTTTCAAAACCAATTCGAAAAATTCAGCTCAAGTAGTAATTTTTAGAGTTTTACCCTCTTTTTGTGCCGGTGGTCAGATTTGGAAGAATCCCGGCATCCACCCGATATGTGATTTTTGATAAAATACTTCCACTTTGTATAAAATCATGAAACAATTACTGGAAGTCTTAATTACATATATTAACATATTTCCAAAGTCTTAGCCTCGAACTCAAAGTCTAAGATAGGTTTTTAATTCCCAACCCAAAACAGCCTGCTTTTTACCGAATGGAGATTAAACGATATATGTTAAGTTTCAAGGTGTTCTTGATATGTACAAGTTATAAGTTCTTATATTAACTTAATATAACATCATAATACATATAAATAAGTATTATTAGATTTAAGCTAGAAAGATTAGATTTGTTTTTCAAACAAGTTTAGAATCAACTAAACTATGTTCTAGTTTATAAACTTTTATATAGATAGCTATAAACATATGTATTGAACAAGAGTTGAAGTAGACTTTTTACCTCAAGTTTAGAATGTAAAGTTGCTGGAATTAAGTAGTAGAACAAAGAATGAGAGAGTTCTTGCAAGTGTGTGTGAAAATTGTAAGTAAAATTTGAAAAATGAATGTGTAAAAATGAGTTAAAAATGGTGCTTATTTATAGGCTCATAAATTTAGTTTTTAGTGGAAAATATCTAAGATAAATTAAAAACCATTAGGTCATGTATGACATAATACATCAATAATTGTAGATTACTATTCGTATATACCAATAGTAAATACTTCTAGAAGCTGCATATAATACGCGTATAAATACTGTATAAATACGTAATTGTAGATTTCTATTGGTATATACCAATAGTAAATACTTCTAGAAGCTGCGTATAATATGCGTATAAATACCGTATAAATACTGTATAAATACCATATAAATACCGAATAAATACGAGTAGAATTCTTGAGAAAAATGAACGGAAATACGAATATAGCTATCCTTTATCTGTATTTGTATATTATTAAGTGTATTCAATACTTTTAAGGATGTATTTATACTCATAATACATTGTATGTAAATATATTTTAACATAAGTTAATTACGTCGTTTAAAAAGTAACATATATATTGTTCGAAAACTCTTTAAATTATTAGTATAAAAATGTATATATAATACCTTGTTAATATACTTAATGAGATATTTAATTATCATATTTTCAAGTTATATATATATATATATATATATATATATATATATATATATATATATATATAAAATCAATACAAGTTATGACGTTCGTGAATCGTAGGAATAAAAGGGTGATCAAAAGCTTGTGTAAAACTCTTTCTGGAGGTTCAAGACTTATTAAAATTCATTGCTTATCAAGTCGGAATTATTAAATCATGTAAATAGTATAATCAAGTAGTCGGAAAAATCTGGGTCATCACAATAAAATGAAATACCACCTTAAAAAGCTTTTCAAATAACAAAACGCCCCAGACAGGGCTCGAACCCGCGACCTCTCACTTAAACCAACACACACTTAACCATTATGCTAATGCTTCTTTTCTGTTATAACCCGTATTAAAATTTATATAACCCATTTATTCTGTTTTCCCTTTTTCTTCTTCTTCACCCCTAAAACAAATCCACTAGAGTATAAAGAGTTTTATCATCTATTATCATTAAATCAGTATCATCATCATCATCCTCACATATAAAATCACATCACCATATAATTATCATAACTGCATCTTAATTAAATCTAATCATTATTGTTATCATAATCACCATCATGTGCTACCTCTTTATAATTTCATTGTTGTAGATTATTGTTCAAGTTGTTTTATGAAGGATTGCAAACAGAAAACGGCAACAATATATGAGATACACAAAGTGGCTGTTGAGTCTTCGAACAACAGCAGAAACAATGGCATAGCAGCAGCCCAACAAAATAGCCTAAGTTGGGTCATGGCCTAACAACACAAATTAAAACATTCGGCCCAAGTTTCCTAAACATAGTTAACGGCCCAACCTTAGAAACAAGGAATCGAGCAGTAGGCCATCCGGCATGTTTCATTTCTTTTTTTTTATTTAAAAGTAATAAGGTGTAACTACAATTGTGTCGGCCACTTTGTTATTGAATATAATCGGGCATGTTTCATCATTCAAATTAATTATTCTTTTATTTACTTGCAAATGGCCCAACTTTGTGACTCAATCATATATGCGTGGCTTTTTTTTTTATCTCTGTATGCAAGAACAAAACTAAGCGAATTTGTGACAACCTGGATCCTTGTTTTGATGCACCCCACAAAAGCCCTTCCATAAAATAGTCGCCCTACTTAGACTTAAAGAAAAGATAATATGTCAGCAACCACTATCTTTAACATAATTATCATCCATATAATTATCCCACGTCATTTTTCCATAAACTTCAATCATAACAACTAGATAATCAACTCAAAGCAACACTATATAATATACTTATAGCTTTTAAAAACAAATTGAGTGGGTGATGTCTCTTTGTCCCACCACACTTGGCATGAAGAGGAGACAACTAATCAGAAAAAAATATATAGTCGACACTATCTTACATTTAGAAAAAGGAATTGATACCGAAGAAGAGAAAAAGTGGTGATCAAAGACGGTTTTAAGGTGGTATTGTTGTTCATGGTTGTTCTTGCTTGACAGGTAAACAAAACCTATAGATTAAAGGTGGTTTCATCAAGAAGAAAGAGAATGTGGTTGGTGTGGCTAATAACCGATAGGTTTTGAGGTTGAACTGAACTTGAAAATAGAAGAGAGCAAAAATAACAGGTTTTATGGTTTTCGAGCTGAACCATGGGTTTGTGGGTTTCGGTCTTGGTAACATAAATAAAAGAGTAGTAATATAGTTTCATATAGCAGCAGTAGACGAATAAGAGGAAGTAACCTCAGCCTTGTAGTCAAGATGAGTGTTTAGTTTGGTTGATCGAAGCAGAAGAGAACCGTAGCAGTAGTAGGGGTCTGGTTTTGTGGCTATTCGAATAGGAACTAGAACGGAAATAGTAATAAAAGTGGGTGCAGCAAAACAACGAGTAGTTGATGGTTTTATGTTGAAGTTGATGGGTAGTCTTGAGCAAGAAGATGAGCTAAATGTTTGGCGATAACCATGTATATATATATATATACATATAAATGCAATGCAGTCCACAAATATAATAATATTATAATATAAATTAAGAATCAAATGAATTATAAGAGTAACAGGATAGCAGCCAGAGATTTGGCTTGTTATCAAATCACGGAATGTTTTATCGTGGTTCATTGTTAAACAGTTAACATTTAAAAGCTTTCCTAAAAATCTCAAATTTTTATATTAAATTCATTTAATTATTTCAGTCATTAACTATTTGAAACCTGATTAAAATGTTAGTTAATTATTTATTTTCTGTTCTAAATAATATGTACGGAGTACCAAGATTTAATCTAAAAAGGTAAAAATATTCTTAACAAACCTAAAATCTTCGTAATCGATTTACAGTTCAACTTTTATTTTACATAATTAATTTTAATTATAACATCATATTATATTTCCAATTATTATTAATATATATATATATATATATATATATACACATATCTATTTACAATCAATTGTTCGTGAATCGTCAGGAATCGTCAAAGGTCAAATGGATTTGTGAAAACAGTTCAAAAATTTTGACACTCAGGATAACAGACTTTGCTTATAGTGTCGAAATCATATAAAGATTAAGTTTAAATTTGGTCAAAAATTTCTGGGTCGTCACAGTACCTACCCGTTAAAGAAATTTCGTCCCGAAATTTGACTAAGGTCGTCATGGTCGACAACTAGAATATTTTCATAACGAATATGAGTTGAAAACTAAAGTTTATCACCATTGAGTATTTTGAATAGAATAATTAAATTACTCGAAGTGTATGAGAGAAGCTATCGCAAAAGATTTGAAATAAAGAAATAGAGATTCGTCTTAACTTTTGACGTAGTAAATCTTGATTTCCGGAATTCTAGGGACTTAAAGAAAATCTTCGTAATCCATATAAGATCAGATTCTTCGAGATTTAAGGAAATTAGGATCTTTTAAATTAAATGCGGTCATCTGTCTTGATTGCTATGTCTGTTATTTCCTCTACAAATTAACCTTGTCCTTTCCATTATTTTCACCACTCTTATATTTTCTTTCTTAATTCCTACTTCTAAAAGATTATGAAAATGCTTAATCCTGTTCTTATTCTTGCTATTATATTAACCATATTTACCGTCATTTTTCTTTTCTATCATCTACCAGAAGAATATTTTTACTTCCACAATGCTCTTGGTTTGGTGATTTTCATAATCCTAACCTGTCTTTGTCTTTCCATAATTATTGATATCCACGGTTAATGATCTCTCCTATTTACTGTGATTTATACTCCTATTTATATTTCGAAGCTCTATGCTTTTATTTTCTCTTCCCGACCTTTAATAAAGTTATCAATATGTCTCGGTTTCGTAGGTATGAAATTCAAATGAACATAACTAATGTTCTAAGAAGAAAGGAAATTGTAATAGCACGGTTTGATTTATTAAATTACCAGAATCTCTGAGGATAGAACTATCAAGAATATATTTTCTTGATATGTTCAGAAGTTAAGTATAATGAAAGAGTTATGTAACATGGCACATGATGAGGGTGTGATCTGTGAACCATCATCACGTTCCATTAGAAATTTCAGCATGACTTACTGTAATATAATCACATTGGCCAGGCATCATTATATTATACTAACTCATGCTTTTTATTCCTAACACTACTCCAAGAATTCATTCAAAATTTAAACTTGGATTTTACAGAAGGATAGAAACTAAAACAGTTTCCTTTATGATGTAATACAGATAGTGCGAGGAGATAAATAATTTTGGACAAGAATAGTTATGAATATATCTTCAGAAATATCGAAGATATTTATGATGATATTTTGGAATTTCTAAGATCGAAGGTTGATGAAGAAAATTCTTTCGCATGGATTTAGAATAAATAAGG
This sequence comes from Rutidosis leptorrhynchoides, assembly GCF_046630445.1. Lineage (NCBI taxonomy): Eukaryota > Viridiplantae > Streptophyta > Magnoliopsida > Asterales > Asteraceae > Rutidosis > Rutidosis leptorrhynchoides. The sequence continues at coordinate 143,765,867 of NC_092343.1, forward strand.
AGTAAGGTATTTGCTAAAGATTTCATTAGAAACAGAATCATCCGAATTCTTTAAGTACAAGGTTTAGTCCTTGTGATTTGTCAACAGTCTCCTTAATAGTTTTGCTTAATCCGCTTTTCAGTATCAAATTTTCTATTGAGCGCTTCCAACACTCCATTCTTTATCATCAACTTTCGGCCATTAAGACCATCTATAGCTTTTGCTGCTTCATCAGTATTCAATGTTACCATATCTGGATCATTGATTATCAATCTGAGGTGTTTCAAGAGTTTAGAAGGGTTTGAACGCAGATTGTAATCGTTAGGATACGAATGATATTTAGGATGGGATCAAGTGGCAAACTTGAAGAAATGTTTAGTCTAATATGTTATAATCAATATTTTAATACCTTTTAATTGTCCAATGTTAGTAGTCCAATGTTAGTAGTCCCAATATAGTACAATTAGTTTAATATATAATCTTAGAATTAATCGACGTATTGTATACGTATTGCCTAAGACTCAATCGTGACCCATCGTACAAACTATTGTCTCAGAATTAATCTTACGTATTGTGTACATGTGTCCCGATTTATCCGACGTATTGTATATCTATTGTCTCAATTAATCAAGATTATATTATATTGTCTCGGGATTAACCAAGACTAGTATATTATGACAGTATTTAAATGACAATATTTAAAGTGCGTAAAATAAATAACAATATTTAAATGACGATAAATAAAATTGCGAGTATTAAAATTGCGATAATAAAGTGCGATAATTAAAATGACAATAAATAAAATGTAATAAGGAAATAGTCATAACGGGTGTAGGAACAGTTAGCTAGGATATTGTTAGCGTGGATTCTTAACAAAATTTACATACATAATTAGTTTGTTTCTAACAAGTTTTATTGTGTCCATTATTTCTTCATTATGCCACCTGTTGGATTCTGATATGTCAAAATCCAAATATGAAATGGAATTGAATGAAAATGGTTATTCTTCGGTAAACGGATACATATATCTGTGGATGTAGATAGGATAGTTAATGACTTGTTGAATCAGAATCAAGGAATGTACAGTGTAACATGTTAATGTGAGATCCAAATATTTCTAGGGTATTACCTACCCATTAAAATATTCTCATCATTAATAGTTTGTACAAAAGAATCTTTGATGTAGGATGGTACGTAGAACGAAGATAAATGATGTAGAACGATATGTAGAACAAAGGTAATTGATGTAAAACAAAATGTAGAACGAAGATAATCAATGTAGAATAAGAGAACGAAGATAATTGTTGTAAAACAAGATGTAGAACGAGATATAGAACGAAGGTTATACTCAAGTTATAGATTGTGATGTTGAGACTTGTGATGTTAAGACTTGTGTTGTCAGTGGTACAGATGCTGTTGTTGGTGGTATTGTTGATGCTGGTGGTACTGTTGGTGCTTGTAAGTTGTGTACCATATTCTCCAGATTAATTACTCGAGCGTGAAGCTCGTTGACTTCTTCTATTATTCCGGGATGATTTGCAGTTGGAACGAGCAGGTGAATATAGTCTAGAATTCTAGATATTATATAATCGTTGCGAGCTATTCTGGCAATGAGGGTGAAAAAGGTGTTTCGGACTGGTTCGCCGGTAAGTGCTTCAGGTTCTTCGCCAATTGGGCAATTTGTTGGGTGGAAGGGATCACCTTCTTCTTGTCTCCAGTAATTAAGTAGATCACGAACCCATCCCCAATTCATTCAGAATTGAAGATGACTAATCGGTTGGTAAATTTTGGTTGCACTGTTTGCGGAGCTCCAGTGGAAATCCATATCGGAATAGCTGTCGGAATCCGAGGAACTTGAACTAGTTGCAGGATCCATCTTACACAGTTAGATAAAGGATTTTTGATAGGAAATGAATTTCGAATATGAAATAGATTATAGGACGTAGATTAGTACCCTGTAATACATAATTTACATATGTATATATAATACCAAAATACCATAAGTTACGAAGGAATCTTCGGAAGATGTCAGGCAGAGTTTACTGTAATAGATACGCTAAGATATGAATTTTTTTGTCTGTACACTATCTATGCAATAAAGGCATTAAGACGTGTCTAGACTTAGAATGATAAGCAGAAAATTTTTCGACAATAAATGATAAGCAAAACTTTTTGACATGCAGACATGGTCAAAGTCCAGACTTACTTATGCATTATAACAACTATCAGTTAGACACACTAATGCAAGACCTGGTTCGCTGAGACCTACGCTCCGATACCAACTGTGAGAGCCCAACCTAATCCATCTGGACGAACACTTCAACATCTGGTTTCGTTGCAAGGTACTGACCTCTATATGATACGTTTTACAAACATTGCATTCGTTTAAAAGACAAACTCATTTCAAAATTATCTTTTCGATATATCTGACATAAGATTCTCATAATATGAATGATTAATCTATCATTGACTTAATAAACATCTTTTTGAACTCGAATGACTTGAATACAACGTCTTTTGAAATATGCCATGAATGACTCCAAGTAATATCTTTAAATTGAGCAAATGCACAGCGGAAGATTTCTTTTGTACCTAAGAATAAACATGCTTAAAAGTGTCAACCATTAAAGGACCCGTCCTAATCCATCCGGACAAAGTCCATATCGATTAGAAATAGTTGGTTACATCACGAGGTACTTGACCTCTATATGATACATTTTACAAACATTGCATTCGTTTTTAAAAGACAAACTTGCTTTATATCGAAAATTGATGACATGCAAATTATTTCATAATATATTCAACTATAATTGACTAAATAATAATCTTGATGAACCCTACGACTCGAATGCAACGTCTTTTGAAATATGTCATGAATGACTCCAAGTAATATCTTTTAAATGAACAATTTCATAGCAGAAGACTTCTTTCATACCTGAGAATAAACATGCTTTCAAGTGTCAACCAAAAGGTTGGTGAGTTCATTAGTTTAACATAAATAATCATTTCCATCATTTTAATAGACCACAAGATTTTCATTTCTCATAAATATACGTCCCACACATGGAGACAAAATCATTCATATGGATTGAACACCTGGTAATCGACATTCACAAGATGCATATAAGAATATCCCCATCATTCCGGGATCCTCCTTCGAACATGATATAAATTTCGAAGTACTAAAGCATCCGGTACTTTGGATGGGGCTTGTTGGGCCCGATAGATCTATCTTTAGAGTTCGCGTCAATTAGGGTATCTGTTCCCTAATTCTTAGATTACCAGACTTAATAAAAAGGGGCATATTCGATTTCGATAATTCAACCATATAATGTAGTTTCGATTACTTGTGTCTATTTCGCAAAACATTTATAAAAATTGCGCATGTATTCTCAGCCCAAAAATATAAAGGGTAAAAAGGCAAATGAAACTCACGCATATAAATATTGTAAAACAGTTAATAAAGCATTTGCATGTATTCTCAGCCCAAAAATGTAATGAGTAAAAAGGGAGCAAATGAAACTCACCTAATGTATTTTGTAGTAAAAATACATATAACGACATTAAACAACTGAACAATGCAGGGTTGGCCTCGGATTCACGAACCTATATTATTTGTATATATTAAAACGTATAATCGAAGTTGAACAAATTCCTATATTATAACTTATGTTATATACTATGTATTTTTTTAATTTGTGTATACAACATGATTAGTGTTTAGATAATTATATTACTATATATATATTCAGTTAGTTTTATATTAAAAATACTTGATTTGATATATATGAATATTCGTATAAAATTCGTTAATAAAATTAATACATACTTTTATGTATTATTTCCTATAAATATATTTTTATATACATAACATTTATTTAGTAAAATCATAATAATATAGGTAAGTAAAAGTTGTAGTTGATAGTTATAATAATATTAAAAATAATAATACTGATAACAATAATAATTATGGTAATTTAACTATTAATAATAGTTAGGATAATAGTTTTAATAGTAATAATAACGATTCTCATAATATTGGTAGTAATACTTATAATAACCTGATAACACTAATAATAATGATAATATTAGTAATACATAATAATAATACTCGTACTTATAGATTGATGTAAATGATAATGTTTATGAAAAATACTAATAGTAACATTAATAATACTTCTAATTAACAATAATGATAATAATAATAATAATAATATTTTTAAGAATGATATTTATGTTAATAATATTAATAATACTAATAATGATAATGGTAATAATATTAGTAATAGTATCAATTATATTACTAGTCTTAATATATATATAATAATAATTACTAATAATAATAATAACAATAATAAAGACATTAACAATAACAACAACAATAATAAGAATAATCATAATAATAATAATAATAATAATAATAATAATAATAATAATAATAATAATAATAATAATAATAATAATAATAATAATAATAATAATAAAAGTAAAAGAAATAATAAGGTTACCCTTTTTAAAATTCGCTCTAAAAAGAAACTGCCCACAACCAGGCTTGAACCTAAGACCTCCCGCTCGCACACTAACACCCTTCACCACTCCTCCGGTTCCTGTTTTCTGTTAATATGCCCAGTTTATTTTTATATAACCCGTATCAATAACTTCATCTTCTTCATTATCCATTTTTAAATCGATCCATCCAAAGTTTAACCATCCAGTAGGTAATTTGTTAACTTTTGGAAACATTTAAACGAAATGATAATTCAAATATCAGTTTATGAAAAAAAAAAAATAAATAAATAAAGGCTGCTGGGCAGCGACGGTATAAAAAAAAATTTGAATTTCGATTTCTAGTGCAGTATAGCGAAAATGTATAACACCAAATAGTTTGTAAATCTTCTATATAATCTTTCTGCAACCACAATTGATCCTAAAACAACATATCGAAATCAAATTTTGCGATGAACAAAAATAGTTGACTTTTTAGAACCTGAGTTTGACTTGACGATTTGAATTCGATAGCTAAAATTGAAACTTGAGATTTTCCAGGTAGTTTGGAATGACATTTCTTAACAACACTGCAATTTTACAATTTGAAATTTCGTTTGAAATAGAGTTTTTGCCAAAAAGTTAAGGAACAGAGGTTTATCGAGCTCGTTCCTGAGTGTTTGTTTTCTGTTTTCATTATTTTAGATCGTGAATCAGTAATTAGGTAATGCTATATCGTACAAGTAATGCAACTGGTGATATTCGAATCATTGAGGGGACAAACACGAATTTATCACGGTTGTATTTTAGCTAATTAGAATCAATCGTACATAAATAATAAAAAAAATGAATAAAGTTGAAAGAGAGTGTTTAACAGATTCATGAATCTATATGTCGATCTGATATTTACATATAAAGCGGGTTTTTAGGTACTTGTATATATTTATTTATATGTATATTAATTAATCTTATTAATTAGCAATTATAACTATATAATAATAATAATAATAATAATAATCTTAATAAATAATAATAATAATACTAATATAATATTAATAATAATAATATTAGTATTATTAATAATGATAATAATAACTATAAAATTTATAACAATAATTTTATTATTAATAAAGATATTAATCATAATAATACTAATAACACTTATATAATTAAGAATTATATTTCTATTCTAATAGTAATTATAATACTAATACTAATAATGATGATATTAAATATAATAATACTATATCAATCTATGTATATATTTCATGTTTGTTTCTATAGATTATTAGTAATAATGCGGTTTATATTATTATTAGGGATAGTACAATATTATTATAAAACTTATATTTATACTTGTATTATATATATATGAGTTATTTACTTATGTAATACTTATTGAGTAACATACTTGAATATTTAACATTTATATATATTTTATATATGTTTCAATATATTAATTATTAGTATAAATTATATATAAATATATATATATATATATATATATATATATATATATATATATATATATATATATATATATATATATATATATATATATATATATATATATATATATTCATTTAAATAGTAGCTTAATTATTTTATTTACCATTTTAAATTCCGATTAATTAAAGTGTATTTCAAAATATTATATATAAACCCTTATATTTATTTTGATATATATATATATATATATATATATATATATATATATATATATATATATATATATATATATATATATATATATATATATATATATATATATATATATATATTTACATAGTTATTTACACACAATTGTTCGTGAATCGTCGGGCACAGTCCAAAGGTAATTGCATTAATGTAAACTGTTCCAAAATTTTGAGACTCAACTTTACAAACTTTGCTTATCGTATCGAAACCATATAAGATTCAAGTTTAAATTTGGTCGGAAATTCCCGGGTCATCACAAACCAAAAGGTTGGTGAGTTCACAGGTTTATCATAACAATCATTTTAATAATTTTAATAGACCTCAAGATTTCATTTTCATAAACATCTGTACATTCGCAAGTGTATAAAAGCATTCTATAAGTTGTGGGCACCCGGTAACTAGCCTTAATAGATAATAGTGATGACCCCTAAGTTATAATAATATATGCACCGAATCAAGTGCGTTCCATTAACCTCGAAGTACTAAACACCCATTCTTCTAGTTTGTAGAGACATTGACTAGAACAACATCTGGGTGGGGGTGTAAAACCCGATAGATCTATCTTTAGGATTCGCGCCTACCAGTTCATAATCCAATAGTTAAAGTTACCAAGCTAGGGGAATATTTGTGATTCTAACCCACGTAGAATTAAGTTTAGTACTTGTGTCTATTTTGTAAAACAGTTATAAAACATTGCATGTATTCTCAGCCTAAAAATATATATATTGCAAAAGCAATTAAAAAGGGAGCAAATGAAACACACTATACGATATTTTGTAGTAAAAATATGCATAGGACAGAACTGAACAATACAGGGTTGTCCTCGGATTCACGAACCTATAACAAGTATATATATTAATACCTTTAATATTAATCAACTAGGTTTATATCGTATTAAGACTAATATCCTTATATATATTCATTTTAATACTTATAATATGTTATAATATGTGTATGATATATAATTTAATTAATGTTATCTTACTATAAATGATATTATATTAAAAACATGATATTTATGTGATATTAGTATACTTATGATATAGTTAATAAATATATTTTGCATGAATAATATTTGTTGTAATAATAATAATGTTTAAAATATTAATAATAATAATAATATTGGTTATATTAATAATATTTATGGTAATCTTTAATAATGAAAATAATTAGATTTTAATAATGATAATGATCATAATAATAGTTTTGGTAATAATAATAGTAGTAATAATAACAATAATAATGATACTTAATAATAATATCCATTTTTACTACTAGTGATAATAATGGTAATAATAATATTAAAAATAAAATAATAATAATAATAATAATAATAATAATAATAATAATAATAATAATAATAATAATAATAATAATGAAATACCACCTTAAAAAGCTTTTCCAATAACAAAACGCCCCAGACAGGGCTCGAACCCGGGACCTCTCGCTTAAACCAACACACACTTAACCATTATGCTACTGCTCCTTTTCTGTTATAACCCGTATTAAAATTTATATAACCCATTTATTCTGTTTTCCATTTTTCTTCTTCTTCACCCCTAAAACAAATCCACTAGAGTATAAAGAGTTTTATCATCTATTATCATTAAATCAGTATCATCATCATCATCCTCGCATATAAAATCACATCACCATATAATTATCATAACCGCATCTTAATTAAATCTATTCATTATCGTTATCATAATCACCATCATGTGCTACCTCTTCATAATTTCGATGTTGTAGATTATTGTTCAAATTGTTTTACGAAGGATTGCAAACAGAAAACGGCAACAATAAATGAGATACACAAAGTTGCGGTTGAGTCTTCGAACAACAGCAGAAACAATGGCATAGCAGCAGCCCAACAAAATAGCCTAAGTTGGGTCATGGACCAACAACACAAATTAAAACATTCGGCCCAAGATTCCTAAACATAGTTCACGGCCCAACCTTAGAAACAAGGAATCGAGCAGTAGGCCATTCGGCATGTTTCATTTCTTATTTTTTTTATTAAAAAGTAATAAGGTGTAAGTACAATTGTGTCGGCCACTTTACCATTTTTTTTTATTAAAAAGTAATAAGGTGTAAGTAACCGGAAGTGGAAGAACCGGAAGTGAAAGAACCTGAAAATGATCTTGAGGAGGAGGAGGAAGTAAAAGAAATTACTAAGGAGGAATTCAAATTTTCTATAAATAATAAAAACAACCACAATAATAAAAAGTCCTTAATTATTAAAAAGGAACAGGACCATTCGGTCCGTAACCATCCTTACCATATTAAACCCACAGAGGCATTGGGTACCTCAAAACCTCAACCAATAATTAAATACACTGCTCGTATGCATGTTGGACCATGCACACACAAATAATTAGTGGAGAGAACAAAGTGGGAAGAATCTTCTGATAGTTCTGAATAAACGACCTCGTAACCATAAATCTTCCATGCGCTATTCTATTGCTTATGTGTGCTACTCTATCTTATTATGTAAAATAAGCATATGTAAAATATCGGTATTGTATGGTATTGTATTATTTTGGTTTATTAATAATAAAAGCATGGAATGATTATTTGTATTATTACTACTTATTATTATTATTACTACGTAATAACGTAGTAACTCGCTATAATTTTTCATAGTGGAATATTATTAGGATTTTAGTAGTTAATTCCTTGTACTAGCTATTATGTATGAACTTAACTGGTAGGTACTACCCGAGTTATAATTATAAAATGCTAATAAAGAAGAAACAGCTTTTATAATAATTGGTTCATATTATTAATATGCTACGATGTACTATTGACTACTCATTATACCTATAATGTTCTATATGATTAAGTTATCTCTGTTGTGTTTATTGAAGAAACATGTCTCAGATGTCAGATGCTGAGTTTGAGAAACTAGTCGAGAAACTTGTGAATGAAAGAATTGTTGCAGCCGAGTTAGCAAAAACAGCAGCCGAAGCAGCAGCCGTGAATACAAACTTACGAAACGGATGCTCATACAAAACCTTTCAAGCATGAAAATGACAGACGTTTAGTGGAACCGAGGGACCAGTCAGTCTAACCCGATGGTTTGAAAAGATGGAGTCCTTTTTCAAAATCAGTAATTGTGAGGATGGAGATAAGTCAAAGTATGCTTCGTGCACGCTGCAAGATGGTGCACTTACTTGGTGGAACAATTATGCAAAAGCAGAAGAAGTAGATACGGCATACGATATCCCTTGGGAAGAACTGAAAAAGATGCTAATCAAGGAGTACTGTCCTCGAAACGAGATCAGAAAAATGGAATCTGAGTTATGTAAGCTGAAGGTTGTTTGTGACGACCCGGATTTTTCTGACTACTTGATTATACTATTTACATGATTTAATATTTCCGACTTGATAAGCAATGAATTTTAATAAGTCTTGAACCTCCAGAAAGAGTTTTACACAAGCTTTTGGTCACCCTTTTATTCCTACGATTCACGAACGTCATAACTTGTATTAATTATATGTATATGTATATGTATGTATATATATATATATATATATATATATATATATATATATATATAACTTGAAAATATGATAATTAAATATCTCATTAAGTATATTAACAAGGTATTATATATACATTTTCATACTAATAATTTAAAGAGTTTTCGAACAATATATATGTTACTTTTTAAATGACGTAATTAACTTATGTTAAAATGTATTTACATACAATGTATTATGAGTATAAATACATCCTTAAAAGTATTGAATACACTTTATAATATACCAATACAGATAAGGGATAGCTATACTCGTATTTTCGTTCATTTTTCTCAAGAATTCTACTCGTATTTATACGGTATTTATACATATATTATACGCAACGTCTAGAAGTATTTACTATTGGTATATACCAATAGAAATCTACAATTAAGTATTTATATGGTATTTATATGCGTATTATACGTAGCTTCTAGAAGTATTTACTATTGGTATATACCAATAGGATCTACAATTATTGATGTATTATGTCACGCATGACCTAATGGTTTTTAACTTATACTAGATATTTTTCACAAAACAACAAAATTACAACTAGTATATAAAGACACCATATTTGATCAAATTTTTACCATTCCATTTTCTAATTTTTACTTCAAGTTTACTTACACACACATACTCTTTCTAGTTCTAGTATCCCTTTCTCAGTTCTTCATCTATTTCTAGCAAGTTCAAGCTTCAAAATCAAGGTATTAACCTTACCTAAACTCTTGTTCAATTCATATGTTTATAGCTATCTATATAAGAGATTATAAACTAGAACATAGTTTAGTTGATTCTAAACTTGTTTGAAAAACTAATCTAATCTTTCTAACTTAACTCTAATAACACTTATTTATATGTATTATGATGTTATATTAAGTTAATATAAGAACTTATAGTTGTACATATGAAGAACACCTTGAAACTTAACATATATCGTTTAATCTCCATTCGGTAAAAAGCCAGCTGTTTTGGGTTGGGAATTTAAAACCTATCTTAGACTTTGAGTTCGAGGCTAAGACTTTTGAAATATGTTAATACATGTAATTAAGACTTCCAGTAATTTTTTCATGATTTTAGACAAAGTGGAAGTATTTTATCAAAAATCATATATCGGGTGGATGCCGGGATTCTTCCAAATTTGACCACCGACAAAAAAAGAGGGTAAAACTCTAAAAATTACTACTTGGGCTGAACTTTTGGAATTGGTTTTGAAAAATTAACTTCTTAAGAAATCAACAGCAATTTGATTCACTTTAAACAGAGTTGTAATGAATATTTGTCGAGCAAAACAAAATATGCTAAAATTAACTTTATATGGACGAAATTTAACTTATAAAAACTAAATTAACCATATCCTTGCTAAATTTTCCTATATCCTATATATATATTTGGACATGTTATCATTAGTAAACAAAATATTATATTCTTGGTTAATTCCGAGATTGTATATATATAATAATCTTGGTACGTTCCATGAAAACACGTATACAATACGTTTTGATAAATTCTAAGTCAACACGTCTCTGGATTGATGCAAGACAATACGTACACAATACACTGTAGGGTAATTCTAATATTATATATATATACCAATTATTGGACTGTTGGACTTTTCAGACTATTTTGGACTTTTCGGACTATTTTGGACTACTAACAAAGGACTAATAACAATGGACTACGAACATAAAATGTTAAAAATTATTATATAAGTATTCCATGAACTTGCTATATTAATTTTGTTCACATGTATTATTATCTGAATCGTTATTATTGTTATAGGCTAGTGAATCTAAGGACGTCGGCTATATTTTAATAAGTTGAAAACTTGTTAAAACTATACTTTTACGACAGTGAGTATATAGTCTCATTTTTAAACTCAACAAATATTTTGGGATGAGAATACATGCAGCTTTTGTTTTTCAAAATAGACACAAGTACATAAATATATATTCTATGTTGAATTGTACCTTTGTATATATCCCTAATAGTCTGGTAACAATTTGTTACATGTGGTTAACATGTAAGCGCGAATCCTATTGATAGATCTATTGGGTTTGACAACCCCACTCGGGCTAGTTAGCACTAGCTCATAATGGTTGTTTAGTACTTCATTTTATTACACTTAGTACGGTGTAGAGATAACTTTGAAAAGGGAATATGCACGGAAAGCATCTGTTAAGTATAGTTACTGGGCGCTCAACAACATATAAAATATCTTTGCTGAAATGTTTATAACATGAAATCTTGTGGTTTATTATTATATCTTATGCTGGCTTTAAAACCTATATCTCACCAACCTTTGTGTTGATAGTTTAAGCATGTTTATTTTCAGGTCTTTAAAAGTCTTCCACTGATTGCTTGCTCATGGTGTTGCATGGCGTCGTTCATGCTTGTGTTTAAAGAAAGTTGCATTCTAATTAACATTATCTTTATCATGTAATATATTTGGCTATTATGCCCACGTTGTAATATTCCAAAACTTATGTATTCGGGGATCATTTCTCAAATGATCGCCCACATGTTTAAAACTTTCATTTATATATGAAAGGTTTGGTCGTTATGAAATAAGAATGCAATATTTTATAAAATGCATTATATAGAGGTTAAATACCTCGCTATTGAGATCAATGAATAACGTACCTCGTTTATAGTAATATGGACGGGCCATTTCATTGTTGGTGCGAATCTCACCAACTATGAAAAACGTTTCATGAAACTAGCATTGTTGTGTCCAGAATTAGTACCAAACGAGAAACGGAAGATAGAGATGTATATTGACGGTTTGTCAATCTATATCAAAGGAAATGTTACATCATTCAAACCGAATACGATGCAGGAAGCCATGAGAATGGCAAGCCAACTCATGGACCAGATCACGGAGAGTTCGATTAAGGCACCAACTACCGAAGTCAAGACAACTGAAGAGGCAAGAGACTTTTAAGGGCAAACAAGATGGGGCAATTGCTAGTCCAAACTACAAGGGACCCCATTCGTTCTGCAAAAGATGTTACACACATCATTCAGGTTATTTCCAGGTGGTCTGTGATAAATGCAACAAGAAAGAACATGTGGCGAAAGATTGTTATGCCACTGTTTCTGGAGTGAAGACAAATCCGACCGATGTCAAGAAATGTTTTGGATATGGGAAGCCTAGTCAATTTAAAGATCAATGCCCTGATAAGGAGATGAACAAAGAACCCGCACGGGGGAGGGCATTTAATATTAGTGCCAGTGAAGCGCGTGAGGATCCTGATCTTGTCACGGGTACGTTTACCACTAATAACCTATTAGCCTACATTATATTTGATACAGGTGCCGATAGAAGTTATATGAGTAGAAACTTTTGCACTATGCTAAATTGTCCATTGTTACCTCTAGATGATAAACATACTGTAGAGTTAGCTAATGGTAAGCTAATAAAAGTTGATAAAATTTGCCGTGGTTGTAAGATAAACTTTGCTGGTGAGACATTCAAAATCGATTTGATACCCGTAGAATTAGGAAGTTTTGACGTAATCATTGGCATGGATTGGATGTCCCAAACAAGAGCGGAAGTTTTTTGTGCTGAGAAAGCGATTCGTATCCCTCGTATGGATGAAACGTCATTAATGATTTATGGGGAGAAGAGAAACTCGAAGCTGAACCTTATCAGCTGTATGAAGGCCCAGAAACTTATAAGAAAAGGTTGTTATGCTGTTCTGGCACACATGAAGAAGATCAATACTGAAGAAAGAAGCACTGATGACGTGCCGATTGTAAGAGAATATCCCGAAGTATTTCCAGAAGAATTACCTGAGCTACCTCCACACAGATGTGTAAAATTCCAGATTGATCTCGTACCAGGAGCCGCACCTGTAGCCCAATCCCCATATAGACTTGCAACTTCAGAAATGCAAGAATTACAAAACCAGTTACAAGACTTATCGGACCGTGGATTTATTCGTCCTAGTTTTTCACCTTTGGGTGCTCCTATTCTGTTCGTCAGGAAGAAGGATGGATCTATGAGAATGTGCATAGATTACCGAGAATTAAACAAATTAACGATCAAGAATCGGTACCCATTACTGAGGATTGATGATTTGTTTGATCAATTGCAAGGATCAAGTGTTTATTCTAAGATTGACTTACGCTCTGGATATCATCAGCTGAGAGTGAAGGAAGAAGATGTTCCTAAAACCGCGTTCAGAACCCGTTACGGTCGCTATGAGTTTTTAGTCATGCCTTTTGGATTGACTAATGCTCCAGCAGTATTCATGGATCTAATGAATCGCATCTGCTGACCGTATTTAGACAAATTTGTCATTGTTTTTATCGACGACATATTGATTTACTCGAAGAACAAGGAAGAACATGAGCAGCACTTAAGACTGGTACTAGAAATACTCAAGAAAGAAGAACTGTATGCAAAATTTTCAAAGTGTGATTTCTGGTTACAAGAAGTACAGTTTTTGGGCCACGTTGTCAGTAAACATGGAATTAAAGTTGACCCTGCTAAGATCGAATCCATTAGTAAATGGGAAACACCGAAGACTCCAACACAAATCCGTCAATTCTTAGGTCTTGCTGGTTACTACCGAAGATTCATTCAAGATTTATCTAAAATTGCTAAACCCTTAACTGCATTGACTCAAAAGGGAAAGAAGTATGATTGGTCCATGGAACAGGAATCCGCATTTCAACTATTAAAGAAGAAGTTAACGTATGCACCCATTTTATCATTACCGGAAGGAAATGATGATTTCGTGATCTATTGTGACGCTTTGCGCCAAGGTTTAGGATGTGTATTAATGCAATGCAGAAAAGTTATCGCATCCGCCTCATGACAACTAAAAATTCACGAAAGGAACTATACGACGCACGATTTGGAACTTGGAGCAGTAGTTTTTGCACTCAAAATATGGAGACACTATCTATATGGAACCAAGTGTACAGTTTACACCGACCATAAGAGTCTTCGGCATATTTTTGATAAAAAAACAACTCAATATGAGGCAACGTCGCTGGGTAGAGTTATTAAACTATTACGATTGTGAAATCCATTACCACTCCGGAAAGGCTAATGTTGTAGCTGATGCCCTAAGTCGGAAAGAAAGAGTAAAACCTCTTAGGATCTGAGCTTTGAACATTACAATTCGTATTGATCCCACAACGCTAATTCAAGCAGCACAGTTAGAAGCTTTAAAAAAAGAAAACGAAAAAGGCAAAATGAGCAAAGGATTAGAAAAACAACTTGAAGTAAAAGCCGATGGAACCTTGTATTTTGCTGGTAGGATAAGGGTACCAAAACATGGTAACCTAAGGCAACTAGTACTAGATTAAGCGCACAAAACAAGGTACTCAATTCATCCAAGAAACGGGAAAATGTACCACAATCTCAAAAAGTTCTATTGGTGGCCTAATATGAAGACAGAAATTGCTACTTATGTAAGCAAATATTTGACATGTGCGAAGGTCAAAGCTGAACACCAAAAGCCGTCAGGGTTACTGCAACAACCGGAAATTCCTAAATGGAAATGGAAAAGAATAACCATGGATTTCATTATAAAATTGCCAACGACTGCAAGTAGTTACGATACTATTTGGGTGATAGTTGATCGCCTCACTAAATCAGCTCACTTTCTACCAATAAAGGAGACAGACAGTATGGAGAGATTAGCACGCTTATATTTGAAGGAAGTAGTTTCCAGGCATGGTGTACCTATATCCATCATATCTGATTGCAACACCTGATTCACATCACATTTTTGGCAGTCATTACAAAATGCATTGGGAACTCGATTAGATATGAGCACCGCTTATCACCCACAGACAGATGGTCAAAGTGAAAGAACAATACAAACATTAGAAGACATGTTACGAGCATGCGTGATCGACTTTGGAACCAGTTGGGATCAACACTTACCCTTGGTAGAATTCTCATACAATAACCGCTATCATACGAGCATCAACGCAGCACCATTTGAAGCACTTTACGGTAGAAAGTGCAGATCTCCTATTTGTTGGAGCGAAGTAGGAGAAAGACAACTTACTGGACCAGAAATTATTCATGAAACCATCGAAAAGATCATTCAAATACAACAATGATTGAAAATGGCCATGAGTCGTCAGAAGCGTTATGCTGACGTAAGAAGAAAATCGCTAGAATTTCAAGTGGGTGACAAAGTCATGTTGAAAGAATCACCCTGGAAAGGCGTTGTACGATTCGGTAAATGAAAAAAGCTAAGTCCTAGGTACGTAGGACCCTTTGAAATCACCAAAAGAATTGGAACAGTTGCTTATCGATTAAAGTTACCGCGAGAACTTAGTGGTGTTCACGACACATTTCACGTGTCAAATTTGAAGAAATGTTTAGCTGAAGAGGATGTCGTAATTCCTCTTGACGAAATACGAATCAATGATAAACTCCATTTTATCAAAGAACCTGTTGAAATCATGGAACGTGAGGTCAAACAATTAAAACAAAGCAAAATACTGATAGTTAGAGTTCATTGGAACGCTAGACGAGGACCCAAGTTTACTTGAGAACGTGAAGATCAAATGAAGCAAAATTATCCACATTTGTTCACTGATATCGCTCATAAAACAGGTACTACCCAAAATTTCGGGACGAAATTTTCTTTAACGGGTAGGTACTGTGATGACCCAGATTTTTCCTGACTACTTAATTAAACTATTTACATGATTAAATAATTCTGACTTGATAAGCAATTAATTTTAATAAGTCTTGAACCTTCGAAAGGAGTTTTACACAAGCTTTTGGTCACCCTTTTATTCCGACGATTCACGAACGCCATAACTTGTAATAATTATATATTAGTGTATATATATATATATATATATATATATATATATATATATATATATATATATATATATATATATATATAACTTGATAATATGGTAAATAAGTATCTCATTAAGTATATTAATGATGTTATGCGAGGTGTATATAAAATAGTTATTAATTTTAGCAGAAAATACTATTAAATACGATACAATTTTACACAAGATATTTATTTATTTATAGAATGGATATACTTAAACCTTGCTACAACACTTATAGGCAGTGTACCTAATCGTACAGTAGTGTAGTTTTTAGTAAGTCCGGTTCGTTCCACAGGGAAATCTTTAAACAAAGCTCAACGCTATATTAGTTTACTTTTATAAAAATACAAATATATATATAAATAATATTATTATTATAAAGGGGGGTTTTTACCGTTTAATGACTGGTTTGTCGATTTTTAAGATTTTAGTCGCAGTTAAAACCTAATGTAAAATATAAAATAAATACAAGACTTAAATTAAAGCGTAAAGTAAATAACGATAATGAAATTGCGAATAATAAAAGTGCGATAATTAAAAAGTACGATAATTAAAAATGCGATTAAATAACAATAAATAAAAGTGCGATAATTAGAAGTGCAATTAAATATAAAATAAAGGAAATTAAATATGAAATAAAAGAATTATGCTTATTTAAACTTCCGTAATCATGATGTTTGACGTGTTGATTTTAGTTTTATGCCCATGGGTTAATTGTCCTTTGTCCTGGATTATTCAATATGTCCGTCTGGTTTTTGTCCATAACAGTCCATCAGTCATAAATATAAATTGCAAGTGTCCTTGTCAAATTATTATTATACCCGAAGTTAAATATTCCAACTAATTGGGGATTCGAATTGTAACAAGGTTTTAATACTTTGTTTAATGAATACACCAGGTTATCGACTGCGTGTAAACCAAGGTTTTACTACTTTGTTAACAATTACACCAATTACCCTTGAATGTAATTTCACCCCTGTTTTGATTATTCTAGTGGCTATTAATCCATTCCCGTGTCCGGTTAAATGAACGATTATTCGTACATATAAATACCCCGCCCATCGTGTCCGATTGAGTGTATATGGTAATTTATAGGGACGCCCAATTGTAAATCTTTATATTAACATTAACAAACTATCATTTAGTTAAACAAATATAAAGCCCATTAATAGCCCATAGTCTAATTTCCACAAGTGTCGTTCTTTTGTCCAAACCCCAATTATGGTACAAAGCCCAATTACCCAATTTTAGTAATTAGCCCAACATCATGATTACTTCGTTTTAAATAAGCATAATAATAACTTAGCTACGAGACATTAATATAAAAAGGTTGAACATAACTTACAATGATTAAAAATAGCGTAGTGTTACACGGACAGAATTTCGACTTACACCCTTACAACATTCGCTAACATACCCTTATTATTAGGATTTAAAATTAAAATATAAATTATATATATATATTACGTATATATTGAGAGAGAGAGATGAAATAAGATATGAAATTTGATCAGAATTCGGTTTGCTTTATAGCCAGAGTTGAAAATTGGGGCTCCGCGACTCGCGGCAAAATCCCCTTCAAACTCCGCGAGTCGCGGAGGATGTATTTACAGCTCACACCCTTGGAGTTTCTTGCTGCCGACGGTTTTAATAATATATATATAATATATATATAATTAATATAATTAATTATATATTATATTATATTTATATACATAGTTAACTTGTAATTTTTAGTCCGTTGCGTCGAGCGTTAAGAGTTGACTCTGGTCCCGGTTCCGGATTTTCGAACGTCCTCGCGTACAATTTAATATCTTGTATTTTGCATTTTGAATCTTGTACTCTTGTGATTTCGAGACGTTTCTTATCAATAATTGGAACCTTTTTGATTGTCTTTTGTACTTTTGAGCTTTTTGGTCGTTTGCGTCTTCAATTCGTCGAATCTGTCTTTTGTCTTCACCTTTTATTATTTAAACAAATATCACTTGTAAATAGAACAATTGCAACTAAAAGCTTGTCTTTCTTGAGGAATAATGCTATGAAATATATGTTCGTTTTTAGCATTATCAAATATTCCCACACTTGAGCGTTGCTTGTCCTCAAGCAATATTGTCTTGAAATACTAGAACCACTTCTTTATTCTTCACACTTTGTACATCAGTGATTTCTATACGGCGGTATAAACAATGGTAGTAACGATATGGTTTACAGTCCCACATGACTATAAAAATTTAGATCCATTAAGGAAATTGGATCTTTATGAAAGCATTTGATCTTTTAAAAATTAAATCTAGTTTTTACCCTAGATAAGTTTTCCGGAATAACCCTTTACCGGTGTTTGCAAAATATTTTTGTGGGTTTGGTGGGTTTCAGATTTGAAAATTTTAGCTCAAACTTGCGGTTTTGTGTCACCCACTTGCTAACCTTGTATTTGGAAAGCAACACGTCCAGTTTACTTGTTCCGTATATTACCTTTCGGCAAACTACCGTCCGGTTGTAAAGGAAAGCGTTGAACAAGCAACTGTTAAGGCAATGTCCCGTGACATGCTTTTGATTATGGTCTATAACGTGTCGGACGCAATTACTATCCTTGGTAGGAGCAATAGTAAAGCTCACCCTTATAATTTTTCGGTCTGGCACAAGGTCCTGTCTTTGACCATGCTATGCAACCACCGTTCTTACGGTTGACACCCGATTTAGTTCAGGTGACCTAATGAATTCCAGGTGAATTCCTAGGATTTTACGTTCAATGGTAATGAACGCATTGAAAATAGGGTTTTCAGAAAACAAATCGGTTTGTAATTTTTATCAAAATATTTTCTCGTTTAAGCTCGAGTTTAGATATCATTGAATTCCATGAGTTTGAATTCTCAATCTTTAAGGTCAATCTCAAGGATTGAGTAATATCAGTCTTAAAAGCTGATTTTTAATCTTTAAGGAGATTATCCTTTCTGGGTATCTGATTCATTAGTCTTATCCAGCTAATTTGCATGGTTCCCCCCCATTGTACGAGATAAATCCTTCTCATGGTTAGGATAAATCTGACCACTTGGCGACCCTGTTTAATGCTGAGGTCCGTGGATTTCCTGCTGATTTTAGTGATGACTTTTCTAGATTTTTCGTCAACCTACAGCTGGTCTGGACGACAACTTCATGACCTAAATCAAGAAGCGCGTGTCTTTTTCGGAAGACTTTACTTCCTTTTAGTGATGGAATTGATTCATCGTGTAGATCCATCTCTTCTTTTCTTTCATTGGGTAAAACAGTTTAGTTTAGTCCAAAGCAAAAGTATTTTCAGTTATTTGTTACAGATATATGTGACATATGTTAAGATAACTTGGTAAATTTTCCCACACTTGGCTTTTATTTTCCTTTTTATCGTCCTCTATTCCATTTTAAATGAATTTTAACATTTTAGTTTGTTTCTCAATTTATGTCCTTTCCGAGGTAACAATAATTTCGGTGTTAAAACCTAGTTTTATCGTTCATAAATATGTATAAACATGATTTGAATTCATTTAATTGAAAATTTTGAAAAATTTTACTAGAATTGGGTAGTCAGTATATAAGACTAGGGCTGTTCTTTTTTTTATCAGAGAGCACTAGATTCTAATACAACTACTGCTTTACTAGTATTTTTAATGGTAACCAAGTGTATAAAGTAAAAATTTTTAAAATCCGAAAGAATTTAACCCCTTCCCACACTTAAGATCTTGCAATGCCCTCATTTGCAAGAAATCAGTAACAATTTAAATTATTGAGGGTGATTTGTGTGAAAATGATTAAATTTTACCAAAGTTTCCAAATATATTGGCGTTTGTTTGCTGAATGATAAATGGTGCACATCATTTGTTCATTCCGTCTTGTTGTTATTTCACATATATTTTGCATCTTGTCGTCAAAATTAGTTGCTTTTGCTGAACTTAATGCCAGTCTTTGAAAATGCGTTGTTTTACCCTGTTGTGTACATAAGATAAACTGCAAACATATATACATATTTTTGAAGTTTGGTATATTACCCCACATTCAAAAATTATTAAAATCTAAGAATAAAAGTTAGACAATTATAAAAATGATTACAATATTAACAAAAACATTAAATGTATCAATAATTACAAATTACAAAATAATAAAAAAAAAATAAGTAAACTAAGGATGATATTGGTACCAATAGGGGTTCCAGGCATAACCATAAGTGCTATAGAATGCTTCGGCAGGGTCATACGTAGGATATGGTGGCTGCATCTCTATCGACCAAGGAGGGAAGACGGGTTTCGGTGTAGGAATATAGTTTCTACCTATATGTTGGCAATGCGCTATGATCTGGTTCTGATGAACTTGCCAATCTTCAAATGCTCTCTGTCTAGCATTTTCGTATTCCTGAGAAGCTATAAACCTATGCATTTCTTGCATCTCATTCCCCCCTCCTACATTACCTTGCTCCTGGTTTCTCTCCACCTGTGGATGTCTACCATGGTATCGTACTGCGGCGTTATTTCGCCTCTTCAAAACTTTCGCACCATGGTATACATTTAAACCTATAGTATCGCGGGGTTCCGGCTCTTCTAGTAATAATCCCCCCCGACTTATATCCACGCCGAGATATTCACCAATCAAAGTAATAAAAATACCACCTCCTATTATGCTATGTGGACGCATCCCCCGAACCATAGCTGATAAATAATAACCCACACAATATGGTATACTTACAGCGCTGTGTGGGTCTCGAATACACATATGGTAAAACAAATCCTGTTCATTTACTTTTTCTTTGTTCTTACCCCTTTGTGTAATCGAATTAGCTAAAAACCTATGTATCACTCTTAATTCGGCTCTATCTATATCCAAATAAGAGTAGTTTCCCCCTTTGAAATGGTGATGGCTTGTCATTTGACTCCACACACCGTGTGTATCAAAATTCTCATCTATCTTTCTACCGTTTAGTATCAATCCTCTACAATCGGCAGACGCTAATTCCTCAGGCGTATATATACGTAAAGCCTGAGCCATGTCCAGTAAAGACATGTGTCGCATCGAACCGCCTAACAAAAATCTAATAAAAGAACAATCGGTTAAACTAGCTACCCGATCATTCAACTCTATACTACATAACAACTCTTCACACCATACTTTATATACAGGTCTACGTATGGTGAATAAACATATCCAGTCATTAAAAGAAGAATTACCATACCTCTGTACAAGTAATTCCCTAATTGGCCCGGCCAATTCTACAGCTTCTAAGGGTCCCCATTCTATGACCCTCGGTACCTCAACAACCTTAGAGTGAAGAGTATGCAAACCCCGTTGATATTTTGGATAATCTATCCAAAGTCTGTCAAATCTCAAGTTCGGGTGCAACTCTTCCAAGTGCATATCGGAAAAAGTCATGACTGGATGAGGTACATCCTGCTTGTAGTAGTTATCTACCTCCTGTTGTTCCAAATTCTCGGCAGGAGCATTGCGGGCTTGGGATGAAGATTCACCCCTTTCATTCTGCAAAACACATCAAACACAATTTTTGTGCATCCAAATATGCATTAGTGTCAGCAAAATCATCAATCAAAATAATTACAATGACATTATCAATTTATATCAAACTTAAGCTTATTTTCACATTTTTATCAAATCTACACTTTTTCAAATAAGCATATACGAAAATTTTCGCCAAGTTCATAAGCATTCAACTCAAATAACATGTCAAAATAATCATTACTAGCAATCAAACAAGTCTCAAATGGCATTATCTTTCAAAAATCAAGTTCATGAATTTTGGACTTGAAAAAGTCCACTTTAATTCTCAAAATCATGTTTAGGCTCAAAGTTTGGATCATTTAACTACCTAGACATGTTACACTACTCAATTTAGCAACAATTCATGACAAAAATCGGCCATAACCTGTTTATATCAAAAAGCCCCAAATTTGCTCAAGAACACAAACCCTAGATTATTCAAAATTTGAAGTTTAAGGCTTCTAATCATGTTAAACAGCATCAATCTAGGTTATACAAGCATAATACATAAACAATTTAAGTCTAATTACACTAAAAAGCATCAAAATCAAATTGGGGAAAAATTAGCTCAAGAACACCTAATTTCGAATTAAATGGTGTTTAGGTGTAGAAATTTACCGTTTTTCTTGAGTAATTCTTAGATATCATCCTTCTCAACATGATTTTAGCAAAAAATTTGGTGATTAACGGTTAAAAATTGGGATTTTTGGGGGTGGTTTTCGGGTTTTTTCGCAGCTCTTTTCGCAGTATTTTTTCTGTGTTTTGGGTTTTGGAGTGCACTGATCGTTCAGCTCTTTTATTTTTTTTTCTGGGTTTTGGTCCCTCCGCGAGTCGCAGAGGTTTTTCACTTCAAACTCCGCGAGTCGCGGAGTTTGCCCTCTTTTTTTTTTTTTTTTTTTTTTTTTATATAATCTTTAACTTATAAAACAATTAAGAAATTAATTTTAAAATTTTGTTTCCCTTGTTATTTAGGACGAGGTCGTTTCGGATCGATGTCCTAGTCCGTCCCTCGACAAAATTTTTAAAATTTGTCTTTTTGTAGCGATTGGTTTAAAAGCTAAGATTTTTGGGTTTTTTCAATGTTTTTGGCATACTCTAATTCAATAAGATTAAAAATAATGATAATAAAAGTTCTCGTCCCTCCCTCGGGTAAAGCAATTTCGGTTCAAAGACCTAGTCTTCAACTTACGACGAATTTTAAAAATCATATTCTTAACTTAATGAGATAAAGTAAATTTTTGTTTTTAAATTCACACAACTTAAATATAAAATTCAAAATTATTAAAAATTCAAAATTCACACCAAACTTAAAATTTGAAATGCATAAAATTAAAAATTCATATTTTAAAAATTAAAAATTCACACCAAACTTAATTTTTTAAAAATTCATATTATAAATTCATACCAAATTTATATTAATTTTTCAAATATTTACAATTTTAAATATATTGTTTTTATAAAGTTTACAATATTAATTTAAGATTTAAATATTAATTTTAAAAACATGGTAAAAATAAAATTAAAAATCTTTTTGTCTTTTTATCCCACTTTAATCAATCAAATATTATCAAAAATATGCGCCCCTCTTTTCGGTAAAGTAATTTCGGTTCCAAGACCTAATTTAACTCATGACGAATTTTTGAAATATTTTGGGTTGATTGATTAAAGATATTTATACCTTAAGAATAAACGTTAAATTTCGCAGTGATGTAATAAATTTTTGAATGATATCAATAATTTCGGTCGCCAAACCTAATTTTATTCAATACCAATTTAATACTTTTTAGCGAACAAATTAGCGTTTATTATCAAAAGGTTAAAAATAAAAATAAAAATAAAAACTGTACAGACATACCTGTGAAATAGATTTCTTAGTTATATGATCTATTCCATTCATAAGATAGTCGGTTTAATTGGTTTTCCATGGCTACATAGGCGTAACCTCGAGCATTCAGTGTCTTTTCTTCTAAACATATGAACGGTCCGTCTCTGCATAAAGTAACAAATTCGGTATTTGAATAGGTTTGATTATTTGAACATTTACCTCCATGTGACCATTTTCCGCATTTGTGACATCGTTCTAGGTGTCGTGCTCTTCTTTTCGCTGCGGATTTTGATTTTCCTTTACCAAATTGTAACTTATTATCTTCGCATCTGGATTCTTTTCTAACTCCGTCCATTCTTTCTCTGATTACTGATACTAATTCACTCGGTAGTATGTCATTATTACGTTTAGTTATCAAAGCGTGTAGCATTAGACCATGGTTTAGTTCACAGGCAGTCTTCATTTCGTAAAAACCTAAAAAAAAATAAAAATTCAGAATGGGGGGAGAAGACTAGTTCTTTAGGGTCTGCTAGAGAAAGACCATACGTGTTCTATTTTCGAGAACTACACGAAAACAGACAATCTAACTCTAACAGAAATACATATTATCTTTTAAAGACTTGATTCTCCCCACACTTAGTTAGCTGTGGTGTCGAAATTGTGATTAACTTCGTTGTCGACTTCCATCGGACCATGTATGTAATGTTTAACTCTGTGACCATTAACTTTAAATTCAATCCCATTTGAATTTATCAATTCTATCGTTCCGTATGGGAAAACTCTTTTGACTATGAATGGTCCAGACCATCTTGATTTCAATTTTCCAGGAAATAGCTTGAATCGTGAATTGAAAAGAAGAACTCTGTCTCCTTCTTTAAATTCCTTTGAACTTCTGATTCTTTTATCATGCCATTTCTTCGTTCTTTCTTTATAGATTAACGAATTTTCGTATGCTTCATGTCTTAATTCTTCTAATTCATTTAGTTGACTTAATCGTAGACGTCCGGCTTCATGTAAATCAAGATTACATGTCTTCAAGGCCCAAAATGCTTTGTGTTCAATTTCTACTGGAAGATGACATGCTTTTCCATAAACAAGTCTAAAAGGTGTGGTTCCAATTGGAGTTTTGTAGGCTGTTCTAAAAGCCCAGAGTGCATCCTCCAATTTAATGGACCATTCCTTCGGATTTGATCCTACGGTTTTCTCTAGAATACGTTTTAAAGCTCGGTTGGTATTTTCAACTTGTCCACTTGTTTGTGGATGATATGCGGTGGAGATTTTATGAGTTACTCCATATCTTTTAAGAACTTTCTCAAGTTGATTATTACAAAAATGAGTTCCCCGATCACTTATTAAAGCTTTCGGTGTTCCAAACCTTGCAAAAAGACGTTTTAAAAAGTTGACTACAACTCGTGCATCGTTAGTTGGGAGAGCTTGTGCTTCCGCCCATTTAGATACATAATCAATGGCTACGAGTATATATAAATTATTATGAGATTTTGGAAATGGACCCATAAAGTCAATACCCCAAATGTCAAATACTTCACATACTTGGATGACATTTTGTGGCATTTCATCACGTTGACTTATTTTTCCAGCCCTTTGACATGCATCACAGGATTTGCAAAGAAGGTGTGCGTCTTTGTAAATTGTAGGCCAATAGAATCCAGCTTCATAAACTTTTCTTGCTGTTAGTTGAGGCCCATAATGCCCTCCTGTTGGTCCTGTGTGACAATGGTTTAAAATTTTACTAGCTTCATCTCCAAATACACATCGGCGTATTATTCCATCGGGACAACTTTTAAACAGATGTGGATCTTCCCAGAAATAGTGTTTTATATCACTGAAGAATTTCTTTCGTCTTTGGTACGATAATCCTTTTTCAAGGAATCCACAAACTAAGTAGTTTGCATAGTCTGCAAACAATGGGATTTCTTTATAATCTATCTTCAATAGATATTCATCAGGAAAGTTGTCTTTTATGGCCGATTCATTCAGAACTTCTAATTCGGGATTTTCAAGACGAGAAAGATGATCAGCGGTGAGATTTTCTGCTCCTCTTTTATCTCGGATTTCAATATCAAACTCTTGTAAGAGTAAGATCCAACGGATTAATCTTGGTTTAGCATCTTGTTTTGAAAATAGGTATCTAAGAGCAGAATGGTCGGTATAGACCACCGTTTTTGCTAGAACGAGATATGATCGAAATTTGTCAAAAGCAAAGACAATAGCAAGGAGTTCTTTTTCAGTAGTTGTATAGTTCGTTTGTGCTCCTTGTAATGTCTTACTAGCATAATATATAGGTTGAAATCGCTTTTCAATCCTTTGTCCTAAAACGGCTCCCATTGCAAAATCACTTGCATCGCACATTAGTTCAAATGGTAGATTCCAATTTGGTGTTATCATGATCGGCGCATTAGTGAGTTTTTCTTTAAGAATATTAAAAGATTTGATACATTCATCTGAAAAGATGAATGGCGCATCCTTTTCTAGGAGTTTATTCATAGGAGTGGCAATTTTAGAAAAATCTTTTATGAAACGTCGGTAAAAACCGGCATGCCCTAGAAAACTCCTAACTCCTCTAACATTGGTGGGATGTGGAAGTTTAGCAATTACATCTACTTTAGCTCTATCCACTTCAATTCCTTCTTTTGAAATTTTATGGCCAAGAACGATGCCTTCTTTAACCATGAAATGGCATTTCTCCCAATTAAGTACTAGATTTGATTTTTCGCATCTAATTAGCATTCGTTCCAGATTAACTAGACATGATTTAAATGTATCACCGAAGACTGAAAAGTCATCCATGAAAACTTCCATGCATTCTTCTATCATGTCGTGAAAAATCGCCATCATACACCTTTGAAAGGTTGCAGGGGCGTTGCAAAGTCCAAATGGCATTCTTTTGTAAGCAAAAGTACCATAAGGGCACGTGAATGTGGTTTTCTCTTGATCGTCGGGTGCTATTGGAATTTGAAAATATCCGGAAAATCCATCTAGAAAACAATAGTAACTATTTCCAGCTAATCTTTCCAACATTTGATCTATAAAAGGTAAGGGAAAGTGATCTTTTCTGGTGGCGTCATTTAATTTTCTATAATCAATACATACACGCCATCCTGTTACAGTCCTAGTAGGAATAAGCTCATTTTTCTCATTTGTAATGACAGTCATGCCACCCTTCTTAGGTACGCATTGAACTGGGCTTACCCATGGACTATCAGAAATTGGATATATCAAACCTGCATCTAGCAGTTTAATAATCTCTTTCTTAACTACATCTTGCATATTAGGATTTAGTCTTCGTTGGCATTGCACATACGTTTTATGACCTTCTTCCATAAGGATTTTATGTGTGCAATACGAAGGACTTATTCCTTTAATATCATGAATCTTCCATGCAATGGCTGGTTTATGAGCTTTCAACACAGAAATGAGTTGTGATTTCTCATCATTTGTAAGAGAAGACGATATTATTACAGGTAATTCAGATTCACCATGTAAATAAGCGTATTCCAAATGGTTTGGAAGTGGCTTTAACTCTAATTTCGGAGGTTCTTCTATCGATGATTTATATCGATATCTGTCTTCTTCTTTTAGCATTTGAATTTCTTCTGTTGTTGGTTCATATCCATTAGCTATAAGTGTAGCTAACATTTCAGCTTCATCAATTGGTTCATTACCTTCTCCTAAAGAACATTCTCCTGTTCCTTGTAATTCTGGAAATTCTTCTAATAATTCTGCATGTGCATCTATAGTTTGAATATAATAACATGTATCATCTGCAGATTGTGGTTGTTGCATTGCTCTATCAACTGAAAAGGTAACACTCTCATCCTCTATACTTAGGGTCAGTTTCTTACCGAACACGTCTATCATTGCTTTAGCCGTGTTTAAGAATGGTCTTCCTAATATGAGAGGAACTTGAGAATCTTCTTCCATGTCCAAAACAACAAAATCTACTGGAAATACTAAATTACCAACTTTAACTAGCATGTTCTCCATTATCCCTCTAGGATATTTTATTGATCTATCGGCTAGTTGTATGCTTATTCTGGTTGGTTTCAATTCTCCAAGGTCTAGTTTAGTGTATAGTGAATACGGCATTAGATTTATACTAGCACCTAAGTCTGCCAATGCTTCTATTGAACTAAGACTACCCAGAAAACATGGAATTGTGAAACTTCCTGGATCAGATAATTTTTCTGGTATCTTATTCAACAGCACTGCTGAATAATTAGCATTCATAGTAACAGCCGAGAGTTCTTTCATTTTCTTTCTATTTGAGATTAGATCTTTCAAGAATTTAGCATATCTTGGCATTCCTGAAATCACATCAATGAAAGGAAGATTTACATTTATCTGTTTAAACATATCCAAGAATTTGGATTGCTCGGCTTCAAGTTTTTCTTTCTTCATTTTACTCGGATAAGGAAGTGGTGGTTGGTATGGTTTAACATAAGGTTTAGCCTTAACTGTGTTATCTTCATTAACCTTTTCAACTACCGGTTCTTTTTCCTTATCTTGATCAGGTTGTGGTTCTTGTGGATTAGGAATAGTTTCATCAGAAGTTACAGGTATTTCAGGTGGTTTAAGTGTTGTACCACTTCTTGTGGTAATAGCTTTAGCTGTTTCATTCCGGGGGTTAGCATTTGTATCACTAGGTAGACTTCCCGGTTTTCTTTCACCTATTAACCTTGCTAGGTTACTTACTTCTTGTTCCAGATTTTGAATAGAAGCTTGTTGATTTCTAAATGCTTGAGCATTTTGTTCATTGGTTTGTTTCTGAGATGTGAAAAACTGCGTTTGAGTTTCAACTAGCTTCGTCATCATATCTTCTAAATTCGGTTTTTTATCATCGGTTTGTTGTGGTGGTTTGTTTTGAAAATTCGGTCTTTGCTGATTGTAAGTATTATTGGATACTTGTTGATTGCTAGGACCTTGTTGGTTGTTGTATGGAATATTTCGGTTATAATTCTGGTTTTGATTGTAAATCGGTCTTGGCGGTTGATAATTATTCTGATAATTATTTCCAGGCCTTTGGTTTATGTATGAAATATTCTCTCTTTGTTCCATTGTTAATTCAATACTGAGACAATCTTTTGTCAAATGTGGTCCTCCACACTGCTCACAACTAATTCGTATTGAGTGAATATCCTTAGTCATCTTTTCCATTCGTCTCTCGAAAGCATCTATCTTTGCGGAAATGGAATCTAAGTCATGGCTAGAATCGGCTCTAGCTGCTTTAGATGATCTAATGATATCTTTTTCTTGGTGCCACTCATGTGAGTGGGAAGCAGTATTATCAATAATTTTGTAAGCATCAGTTTCGGTTTTCTTCATAATCGAACCACCAGCTGCTATATCTATGTCTTTTCTTGTAGTGATGTCGCATCCTCGGTAGAATATTTGTACTATTTGACAGGTGTCTAAACCATGTTGCGGACATCCTCTTAATAACTTTCCATATCTTGTCCACGCCTCATATAAAGTTTCATTTGGCTTTTGTGTGAACGTAACAATTTCTGCTTGAAGTCTTACGGCTTTAGATGCAGGAAAGAATTGTTTAAGAAATTTGTCAATTAAAACGTCCCATGTATCGATCGCCCCTTCAGGTAACGATTCCAACCAATCTTTGGCTTCTCCCTTTAAAGTCCAGGGAAATAACATGAGATATATCTGTTCATCCTCCACTTCTCGTATTTTAAATAGTGTGCAGATCCTATTAAAGGTACGTAGATGTTCATTTGGATCTTCCTTCGGCGCACCACTAAATTGGCATTGATTAGTCACCATGTGTAGAATTTGTCCTTTGATTTCATAATCTGGCGCATTAATGTCTGGATGAGTAATTGCGTGACCTTGGCCAGTGCGTTTAGCTCTCATTCGGTCTTCCATACTTAAAGGTTCCAGATTCTCCATAATTGAATTTGTTGAATCGGTATCACTAGATGATTCTGTTTTAATGGTTCGTTCCTCAACAATCTCTGTTTGAATGATTGGTGGTTCCGGAGGAAAGTTTAGTGGTTCAGGATCTACGAACCGTTCCTGAATATTCTTCGGATTCTCAATTGTGAGGTTGGGTTCAAAAAATGGATTATCGGAAATTTGAACTGAAGTACTTGGTTGACTGGATGACGATTCTAAAGAAAAATCAACGGCGGTTATATTTGTTAAACGATGTCTTGATCGAGTTACAGGTGGTGAACGTACAAAAGGTGATGAACGTCTTGCTCGGTGCATTCACTGAATATCCTATTAGTTTTTTAAAAAGGAAAGAAAAATTATAATAAGTTATCCAATTAATAGACTTTTCTGATTTTGCCCACGTTTCGAATAGCCAAAAGATGCAGCAGAGGGGCAGGATTCGTTTGGTCTCAATATAATTGAGGACTGTTTGGCTCCAATAACCCGGTCCACGTACAAATCCAACTATTACTACGAACCAGAAAATTTTGATGTCTATTAATTTAACCACTTAAAATAAATTTTCGTAATTTTAAGAAATTTAGATAAGAAGTAGAAAAAAAATTCTAAGTCCTAAAATTAGAATAGCGAGAAATAAGAGAGAAAAAGAGTTCGTCGAAAAAGGTCGAAAAAGAAAAAAAAATGGTTGAAAAATAAAAGGTGACGGAAAAATAAAAGAAACTTATAAAAACTTAAAAATACTTAACTAACCTAACCTTATTACTACAACTAACTTAAAATTATAATCGCAAATTGAAATTACTAATTGGAATGATAATTGGTACATAGTAAAAGGTCTAAAAATATTAAAGCTTACAAGGAAAAACTAAATCCCAAATGGAAATAACTTAAAAAGAAACTAAAACTTAAAAAGGCGTCGCAAAATTCTAAAACATCTAAATTTTAGTCTAAAGAAAAAGCACTTAAGGAATTCTACGGCAAAGCCTAAAAATTTAGGAGTAAAAATAACTATAGCTAAAACTAAGTTTAAAATTAAATATGAGCTAAAAAATACAAATATTACGCTACAACGATTAAAAAGGTACAAAATATAAAAATATACAAAAAGTTGTAAAAAGTACAATTTTTATAAAAATATTATTTTTATATTATTTATTTAATAAAACTACTAATTTTATAATTTAATTAAACTTATTTAAACTAAATACATAAATTAAATAAAAAGTAAAAATAAAACTAAAACTAATAATAATAATAATAATAATAAGGTTTAAATAATAATAATAAATAATAACCCGTAATTAATGCAGTTTTAGGGTTTCTGTTCGCGTGTCAGATGGCCTCCGCGAGTTGCGGTGATTAATGAGGAAAACCCCGCGAGTCGCGGGGTTCAGAAATTCAGTTGACAGCTTTAAAATTTTTACGCGTTTTTCTTTATTTTTTTTTTATTTTATGTTTTCTGTTTTTTTAAAATAAATAAAAGATTTTAAAATAAAACTTATATTTTTATAAACTAAAATAGAAATAAAGAAACTTATAAAACTTAAATATTTAACAAAATCTTAAAAATACTTATATTTTTGTTTTTTTTTTCTTTTTATATTTTCGAATAATTAAAACGTATTTTTACAAAAACAAATTTTAATAAAAGTAACTAAAATTCTTTTTTTTTTTTTTTATATATTAGCGTTGCGCTTCCGGCTTTTAAGATAGTTTCCCCGGCAGCGGCGCCAAAAATACTTGATGTTATGCGAGGTGTATATAAAATAGTTATTAATTTTAGCAGAAAATACTATTAAATACGATACAATTTTACACAAGATATTTATTTATTTATAGAATGGATATACTTAAACCTTGCTACAACACTTATAGGCAGTGTACCTAATCGTACAGTAGTGTAGTTTTTAGTAAGTCCGGTTCGTTCCACAGGGAAATCTTTAAACAAAGCTCAACGCTATATTAGTTTACTTTTATAAAAATACAAATATATATATAAATAATATTATTATTATAAAGGGGGGTTTTTACCGTTTAATGACTGGTTTGTCGATTTTTAAGATTTTAGTCGCAGTTAAAACCTAATGTAAAATATAAAATAAATACAAGACTTAAATTAAAGCGTAAAGTAAATAACGATAATGAAATTGCGAATAATAAAAGTGCGATAATTAAAAAGTACGATAATTAAAAATGCGATTAAATAGCAATAAATAAAAGTGCGATAATTAGAAGTGCAATTAAATATAAAATAAAGGAAATTAAATATGAAATAAAAGAATTATGCTTATTTAAACTTCCGTAATCATGATGTTTGACGTGTTGATTTTAGTTTTATGCCCATGGGTTAATTGTCCTTTGTCCTGGATTATTCAATATGTCCGTCTGGTTTTTGTCCATAACAGTCCATCAGTCATAAATATAAATTGCAAGTGTCCTTGTCAAATTATTATTATACCCGAAGTTAAATATTCCAACTAATTGGGGATTCGAATTGTAACAAGGTTTTAATACTTTGTTTAATGAATACACCAGGTTATCGACTGCGTGTAAACCAAGGTTTTACTACTTTGTTAACAATTACACCAATTACCCTTGAATGTAATTTCACCCCTGTTTTGATTATTCTAGTGGCTATTAATCCATTCCCGTGTCCGGTTAAATGAACGATTATTCGTACATATAAATACCCCGCCCATCGTGTCCGATTGAGTGTATATGGTAATTTATAGGGACGCCCAATTGTAAATCTTTATATTAACATTAACAAACTATCATTTAGTTAAACAAATATAAAGCCCATTAATAGCCCATAGTCTAATTTCCACAAGTGTCGTTCTTTTGTCCAAACCCCGATTATGGTACAAAGCCCAATTACCCAATTTTAGTAATTAGCCCAACATCATGATTACTTCGTTTTAAATAAGCATAATAATAACTTAGCTACGAGACATTAATATAAAAAGGTTGAACATAACTTACAATGATTAAAAATAGCGTAGCGTTACACGGACAGAATTTCGACTTACACCCTTACAACATTCGCTAACATACCCTTATTATTAGGATTTAAAATTAAAATTAAAATTAAAATATAAATTATATATATATATTACGTATATATTGAGAGAGAGATGAAATAAGATATGAAATTTGATCAGAATTCGGTTTGCTTTATAGCCAGAGTTGAAAATTGGGGCTCCGCGACTCGCGGCAAAATCCCCTTCAAACTCCGCGAGTCGCGGAGGATGTATTTACAGCTCACACCCTTGGAGTTTCTTGCTGCCGACGGTTTTAATAATATATATATAATATATATATAATTAATATAATTAATTATATATTATATTATATTTATATACATAGTTAACTTGTAATTTTTAGTCCGTTGCGTCGAGCGTTAAGAGTTGACTCTGGTCCCGGTTCCGGATTTTCGAACGTCCTCGGGTACAATTTAATATCTTGTATTTTGCGTTTTGAATCTTGTACTCTTGTGATTTCGAGACGTTTCTTATCAATAATTGGAACCTTTTTGATTGTCTTTTGTACTTTTGAGCTTTTTGGTCGTTTGCGTCTTCAATTCGTCGAATCTGTCTTTTGTCTTCACCTTTTATTATTTAAACAAATATCACTTGTAAATAGAACAATTGCAACTAAAAGCTTTTCTTTCTTGAGGAATAATGCTATGAAATATATGTTCGTTTTTAGCATTATCAATTAACAATGAAGTATATACATAAAAATGAGACAACTAACTTAAGGGTTTCAAAACGATATATATATATATATATATATATATATATATATATATATATATATATATATATATATATATATATATATATATATATATATATATATATATATATATATATATATATATATATATATATATATATATATATATATATATATATATATATATATATATATGTAACATTTAACGACGTAATAACTCTTAAGTTAAAATGAATATATATGTATTGTATTAAGAAGTATTAATACATACTTAAAAGACTTAAATACTTAAGTTAACATACTTATACTTATTAAAGATAGCAACATTCGTATTCCGATTCGTTTTTATCAAATATTCTACTCGTATTTGCACGGTATTTATACTTGTATTATACGCAGCTTCTAGAAGTATTTACTATTGGTATATACCAATAGAAATATGCATTAATGGAATAATATGTCATGCATGACTTAATACATAATATGTCATGCATGACTTAATACATTTTAACTTATCTTAGATATTTTCACTAAAAACCAAATTTATAAGCCTATAAATAAGCAACATTTCTAACTCATTTTTACACATTCATTTTCCAAATTTTACTTCCAATTTTCACATACACTTGCAAGAACTCTCTCAAGTTTTATTCTACTACTTATTTCCAGCAACTTTACATTCTAAACTTGAGGTAAAAACTCTACTTCAACTCTTGTTCAATTCATATGTTTATAGCTATCTATATAAGAGTTTATAAACTAGAACATAGTTTAGTTGATTCTAAACTTGTTTGAAAAACTAATCTAATATTTCTAGCTTAAATCTAATAACACTTATTTATATGTATTATGATGTTATATTAAGTTAATATAAGAACTTATAACTTGTACATCTGAAGAACACCTTGAAACTTAACATATATCGTTTAATCTCCATTCGGTAAAAAGCGGGCTGTTTTGGGTTGGGAATTAAAAACCTATCTTAGACTTTGAGTTCGAGGCTAAGACTTTGGAAATATGTTAATATATGTAATTAAGACTTTCAGTAATTTTTTCATGATTTTATACAAAGTGGAAGTATTTTGATCAAAAATCATATATCGGGTGGATGCCGGGATTCTTCCAAATCTGACCACCGGGATAAAAAGAGGGTAAAACTCTAAAAATTACTACATAGACTGAACTTTAAGAATTGGTTTTGAAAAATTAACTTCTTAAGGAATCCATAGCAATTTGATTCACTTTAAACGGAGTTGTAATGAATATTTGCCGAGCAAAACAAAATCTGCTAAAATTAACTTTATATGGACGAAATTTATCTTATAAAAACTATATTAACCATATCCTTGCTAACTTTTTCTATATCCTATATATATTTGGATATGTTATCATTAGTATAACAAAATATTATAATCTTGGTTAATTTTGAGATTGTATATATATAATAATCTTGGTACGTTCCCTGACCATATTTTTAATAAGTTGAAAACTTGTTATTAATATCCCTTTACTACCGTGAGTTTATAGATTACTTTTTAAATGCTTTAAATATTTTTGGGCTGAGAATACATGCACTTTATTTGTACGCAATGGACACAAGTATTTACTCATTTAATTCTACACCGAGTTTAAACCGAAAATCCCTTAACTTTGGTAACTAGTAGCTGCCAGTACATAGGATGTGGACTGGTGGGCGCGAATAATTGTATATGGATCCATAGGGCTTGACATCCCCGTCCGAGCTAGTAGCGCTAGCCTTTTAACGGATGTATGTTATTTGAGTTTATGACACGTTGGTTTGTGTGTATTAAAACGAATAGGGTAATTATTATTATAGCGTTAAGTTTAGTTACCAGGGTGCTCTGTTACGTAGAATCTATTGATAAACTTTTGATGAAATCTTATGGTCCATCTTTATATATACTTATGACTCGAGCAATTAAATCTATAACTCACCAACATTCGTGTTGACCTTTTTAGCATATTTTATTCTCAGGTCCTTAGACTGCTTCCGCTATGATGTGCTTGCTGCCTATATGGAGTCTCTCATGCTTTGTTTAAAGTTTATTGCATTTGAAACAAAACTATGTTGTGTAATAAATAATTTGACTGTGATGTCAACCTGTAATATTAAAACTTATGTATTTTGAGGATTTGCTTATACTTAAGCACTCGCCCACATGTTTATAACTTTTTATGTTTAGAAAGTTATTTATTTAATGAATGCAATATTTTATCAAAACGTATCATATAGAGGTCAAAACCTCACTGTGAAATCAATGAATAACGTACCGCGTCAATAGCGATTTTGACGGGTCGTTACAACATCTCACCTCCCTCATACACCACTCATGTGGTATTGGGTTTTGTTGTTGTTGTTGTTGTTGTTGTTGTGGAATTTATTAAGGGTCTGCATTCAAGGATCTCAATGGTGGGCGTTACTATCCTGCTGCTTCAATGTATACTCTTCCCCATCAGACTCATTGCAAACTCTATTGACCAAATAGCTTTTTCTTATGGTTTTATTTTAGTCATACTAGTTTGGGCCGTTCCTAATCTTTGTGTGCAATGTTTATAAGTTGGGCCCTCTTACTTTTGTCATTTGTGTTTATCAAGTTTGCCAAAAATCGTTACTCATGGAGTACTCGGTCTGGACCTTTTAGGGAGTACTTGGAAACTCGGAGAGTACTCAGATGTTGACAGATTTTTGACCAACTTTGACTAATTTTCCGAGTAATCCTGAGTTTTGACCGATTTTCTGAGTTATCCCGAGTTTTGACCGAGTTTAACCGAGTACTTTCCGAGAACTCTCCAAGCTGCAAAAACCGAGTACACAACGAGTAGTTTGGAGTTCTGCAACACTGTTCTTTATATGTCAATTTCTTTGCAGGGTGCATATAAATCTATTTGAATGTAACGTAAGAAAGAGGAACATTGCATCGTGGTTAGTGTTTGTAATGCAAGTTTTTTTTTCTTTCCGTACATACTTTTGGCCCCACTGTAATGGGCCCCAGGCTGAAAGTGGTAAAAGAAGATGATCATTGATGCCACTGAAACAGACAAGTATCAGTTGATTAGTTTCAATCAAAGTTCTGTAAAAAGGTACATAGTCTTGTATCCTTCATCATCTCTTACGTTTGGTGATGGACTAAAGGGGGATGAGTACCACTAGTTCCTAGACTATCCCTTGTTATGTTAATTATTGAAAATATTAAACCAAAAAATGGTTGTTTTGAGTGAGTTTTAGTATCATGTATTGTTGGCAACGTGCTTTAGATTTGAGGAGTGATGTTGTCTCCATATGAATCCTTCAAGATTGATGAAAGACGAATATAGGTTTTTGTGTTGACAATCCGAACAGTAACCTCAGAAGGGCAAGGGGCATTTTTTCAAATAGTATATTAGGATAATATCAGCAAGATGTTCCATTTGGAACAAATAATTAGTATGATGATAATAAACACTTAGTCATTTCACGTAAGATTAGGGTTGTAGGTCCACTTCACACATACGACCTCTCCTTTCTCTTCTACGACACCTCATTTGGGAATGGCAGAGCACAAACTTTTGAGATCATTTAAAGCTTTAATGTTTATCATATTCGATCAAGTTTGATCAAAAATAGTGTAGGCTGACTCTGAAAGTTAAGTTGCTGACTTGTTCACAAAAGTGCTATATATAACATGATTTTTTATCCAATAAGTTAATTTTGTAAGTATTAAACGTTTATATTAAACCATCCCAAGATAGCCTTGTGCCTTCAACTCTCGCAAAGGTCGCAGGTTCAAATATTGAGGTGGCCAGGAAGGTTAGGAAAACCGTCACAGACTGTTCCGTATAGGCCGCGTACATCGGAGTTAAAAGTAATCTCTTAATACCTACGGGAAAACTTCATAACTTTGACTTTGACGTTGTTCAACGTTTAGATTAAGTGGATGTTAAAAAGGATTGTTTCTTTATTATAATCTAAAATGTTGTTCAATATTTGTGTTACTTATTTGTTGTTGTTTATGTGTTTAGGTTAGTTGATATGATGAGGGATTTGGGAAGCTATGTGAGGAAGAGATAAAGTTGGAAGTATGAAGCCTCTATTTTTTGAAGGGTTACCGTGCTCATTTATGTTCTTTAGGGACTGAATGTGTAAAGTGTGTATCAATGTAAGATAATCGGGTTTTAGGTTAATCAATATTATTAAAACTTTTGTCAGTGTCATTTTGTGTATATCATCTGGTTATCTCTTTAATTGTTTACATGTGCCCTTATTGAAGTATGAAGCTACATATCTAGGAGATAATGATTTACTTAATTTAGGGGGTGTTTCGTTGGGGTATTAAAGGGTTGGGAATGTTAATGATAATCATTGGTGAGGGTTGGTGAGCTATAATCAAATGAGTCATTGGCCAATTTTAGGTAATGAAATGAGCTATTATTGGCTTATGGCTTATATATATTTCTTGTGATTTGTTCAAAATTCCTAGTTTCGTCTTTTATGATTTTTATTCTACCAGGATAATTCATGTGGTACACAAATCTTGCTTATATAGTCATTCGCACTAAAGGTCGTTAAAAAAGGCTTTAAAATTATATCATGTGACATATACATGAGTGTATTTTAGTCAATTACAATTCGTCTTCTTCTTTAACAAATCTCTTTCACTTGGTTCATTACCTACCTTCATGATGAAGTTTAATTCCCACTTTGCATGAATTGTCAAATTTTGGATCTCAGATGACAATATCATGGAATTATTAATTGGTATTTTGAAAAATAAATTATATCTTATCTATTTTGGCAGGAAATGGTGATGATGGTTTTATTTTAGTTTGAGTTCAAGGTAGAATGAAAAAGTTAGAGAGATGGAAAGGAGAAGAGAAGTGATCGAGATGACTAAAATACGCACATGATTCAATTTAATGTGATTTTTTAACAGCCATCAGTTTGAGAGACTATATTGTAGGATTAATGTGCAAGACACAACATATAACTATATGGTCAACATCATTTGAGCCTTCGGGGTCACACACATATATATCGAGACGTCAAATAAAATATATATATATATGATGTATATATATTACTCAAGTAACAAAATAGTAAATCGAAATTAATTCATTTACTATTCATATGAATAGTAAATGAATCGAAATTAATTAATTTACTATTCACATGAAAGCGACATGATAGAAATTATTAATTATAAGTTACATAACATACCCCTGAAGTATTTGAGAAATACGACTTTTTGATACATATATTTCGTAATATGAATTCACCGGTAGGTTCACGGGTGATTTTTTTTCTATATATATTTGGTGCAAGAAATATTAATACATCTCTCATTCTTTCAG
This sequence comes from Rutidosis leptorrhynchoides, assembly GCF_046630445.1. NCBI lineage: Eukaryota > Viridiplantae > Streptophyta > Magnoliopsida > Asterales > Asteraceae > Rutidosis > Rutidosis leptorrhynchoides. The sequence goes on from NC_092343.1 coordinate 143,804,736, forward strand.
AAAACTAAAACACATATTACATATTTTGATTTCATAATATTAACCAAAGGTTGATTAATATTACTTGGGTTTGGACTAGCATCTATTGACGGTCGTTTGAAGTGTAGTGTGGACTATCCAAAGAGACGGTCATAATTTTGATCGTAAGTTTCTCTCCGTCTCATCAATTCTTCAAGAAAGGTATATCGTTAACTCCTCTTTTGTTTTATATTCATGACAATTATTATGATGTAACTAGATCATTGGGAAAGATTAATTGTGTGCATGTTTCATTAAATAAGTGAAAATTTAATCTTTTTAAATTTTGTTCATAAAATAATAAAAGATTATTATTTTAACTATCCGCTGCGTTAATCTGTTTTGGTAAAAGTACACACGATTTTCCATCAGTGGTATCCGAGCCGCTTTTACATCATCTTAATTGTCGCGTGATTTTCTTTAGATTTAGTTTTGTGGTGAATTGGTAACAGTCAAAACCTTTATGGTTTTGAAAGTCAACTTTGTTGATTACCTCATGACGCACAAATAAGATCTGGAAAAAATCACTGTTATAAATTTTGAATTTATTTTTATGGCTTGAATAATTGTTGTTTATTTCATTCCATGATTGTACACATGCATTGTAACCATGGACAAGCCATATGTAGGTTTTAATAATGTAGTTATTAAAATTGTGATTGCACACATAGCCTATAATGCCCCGACCTATGTATGATTGTTGTGATTGTTGATTACGGCAATATTATGTCATGTTGATTATTTATTAGAAAGGCCATTTTGAAGCCAAAGTTGTATTATATTTATTTTTTAATTGTCATAGTATTGTATTTAAGTTTATTCTAAATTGTAAAAGTACTAGATTAGTTGTATTTTTCAATTTTAAATATATGTAATACGATGAAGATCAAAGATAAAGATGCAACGTGGAGTTTGACTTAGAAGATGGCGAACATGTCAAGTTTACAACAATGGCGATTGTCAAGTTTTCATTTGATTCTTGAATTAAGTGGGAGCTATAATATTACCCTTAGTTTGACCTCTTGATCCCATATCGGCTCATGGGATCAAGCATAGGATTTTTGGGCTAGGCTATGTGTGTGTGATGCATGGTATGGTTGTGTTTTATTTTTACGCATTTATATTTAATTGTTGATTATAATGTATGCTAAATGTTTTTGATGAAAACATCAAATAAAACTAGTAACGAGTTTCAAAGGTTAAAATTGATGATTTTAAAAAGTTAAACTCTAATGAGTTTAAAGTTAAATATTTTTTTTGAAACTCAAATAATATATATGGGCGACATCTTTTAAAAATGTTTTAAAATGATACACAATGTGTATTTGTTATTTTTTTATATAAAATAAAATAACAAACTAGACGCATAAACACGATCGACATATATAAAATTGGTTAAAATGATTTTTAACAAATAGTGTAGCGAATCTTGTGTGCATGCATTATTCGTTAACACGAACATTTTCAAAATACCTGTCAAATTTACGTCATGCCATCCAATGAGCTTGCAAACACTCCTCGTTATTTTTTGATTACGGTGAGACCTAATCGAATTATAGCCACGAGGTGGATTTTCAGTTACGAGTGAGACTAGGCTGAATTTCCACTGTTTCCAAATTGGACGACTTAATCGTATTCACGATGAGATCTGAGTTCGAGTCAAGGATGGGACAAACATGCCAATAGATAATAGTGGTTTGTTAGACTACACATATCTCAAGGTCCTATAAAGATCTAAGAGTTGCACCTGCGACGCAATTGGTACTCGCTACCTACCAGTAGACTCTATAACTGCTACCTGATCAACAGATGTAGTTATGGAACCTCTATGTGGATCTTAGGCTTTCGTAAATTAATTGTTTTTAAATATATTAAAACTTGGGTAATTAATTTATTAAAGTATTATATCGAAAATACTAAAATTGAACCTTGTTCTTTTGTAGATGTCAAACAATCAAAACGTAAACCAAAACACCCTCCGTTCTTTGTTGGAGAAGGAGAAACTCAATGGTTTAAACTTCCTCGATTGGTACCGCAACCTGAGAATTGTTCTCAAATATGAAGGGAAGTTGAACAAAATTGAAGAACCCTTACCCGAAGCTCCTCCTGAGACAGCTACTGCTGCTCAAAAGAATGCTTATCAAAAGTTGTTTGATGAGCAAGAGAAGATAGCTTTAATCATGCTTGCTAGTATGACTTCTGACCTCCAAAAAGAAATGGAAGATCGTACAGCATATGATATGATGACTGAGCTGAAAAATATGTTTCAAAAATAGGCTAGTCAAGAGTTATATGAAACTTATAAGCTTCTTCAAACATGCAAAATGGAGGAGGGTCAATCAGTGAGCTCTCATGTCTTGAAAATGAAAAGCTACATTGACCGATTGGAAAAACTTGGAACTACCTTGCCACCTAACTTGGCTGTGAACACGATTTTGGTTTCACTACCAAAATCATATCACCAATTTGTAATGAATTACAATATGCAAGGTTGGGAGAAATCTCTGGCAGAGGTGCACTCGATGCTCAAAACTGCTGATCAGGATATTCCATATAAGGTTTCCAATCCAGGTGTCCTGATGATTAGGGATGGTAAGGTGAAAAAAAATAAGTCGAAAACTTGGGGAAAAGGAAAAGGCAAGTCAATTGCTAAGAAAAAGATTCCACCACCTTCCAAGAAAGAAAACCCAGTGAAAGACGCCGAATGTTTCCACTATGGAAAAGTTGGCCACTGGAGGAGGAATTGTCCTTCCTACCTATCTGAGTTGAGAAAAGGCAAAGCTGGCCAGACTAGCAAATCAGGTATATTTCATATACAGTTATATACTTTTTCTAGTGATTCCTGGATTTTTGATACTGGTTGTGGTACTCACATCTGTAACAATATGCAGGGAATGAGAAGAAGTAAGAGACTAAAGAACAACACACTAGACTTAAGAGTGGAGAATGGGGCTCGAGCTGCTGTCGAAGCTATTGGCACCTATGAGATTACTCTACCTAGTGGTCTTATTGTTTTGTTGGAACAATGTCATTATGCTCCTAGTATTACGAGCAATGTAATTTCAGTTTCTCTTTTAAAAAATATTGATTTTGAACTAACATTTACGCACTTTGGTATTTCAGTTTCTAAGAATAATGTATTTTATTTTAATGCTATTCCACGTGATGGTATTTTTGAAATTGATATGTGTGGTGTAATTTCAAATAATAATTCTGTATATACATCTACTGCCAAACGAGTCAAGAAAGACTTGAATAATACCTATCTATGGCATTGTCTTCTTGGTCATATAAACAAACAACGAATTTCAAAACTCCAATCTGATGGGCTTTTGGAATCAACTGGCTCTGAGTCATTTGATGTATGCGAGTCATGTTTATGTGGAAAGATGACAAAGGCTCCTTTCTCCGGTTTAGGGGAAAGAGCTCAAGATCTTTTAGGACTAATACATACTGATGTATGTGGCCCTTTTAGAACTATGTCTAGAAATGGTGAATCATACTTCGTTACATTTACTGATGATTATAGTAGATATGGTTATGTTTACTTGCTGAAACATAAACATGAAGTTTTTGAAACATTCAAAATCTTCCAAAATGAAGTAGAGAATCAACTTGGAAAGACCATTAAAGCCCTTCGCTCTGATCGGGGAGGGGAATATATGAGTCAAGAGTTTTTAGACCACATGAAGAATCGTGGGATTGTCTCACAGTTCACTCCACCTTACACACCACAACACAATGGTGTGTCGGAGCGGAGGAATTGAACTTTACTTGATATGGTTCGATCTATGATGAGTCTAACTGTAACGACCCGGATTTTTCCGATCATTTTATACTTATGAGATTAATATTTACATAAAATAAACCTTACCAACATGATAAGCAATCCAAACTGTTGAGACTTATGTTTTTGAAAAAAGTTTCACACAACGTTTGACCGTCCAATTTGACCGATGATATCACGAACTATATAACACACGATAATTATACGATTATGTATATGTACATATCTATACATATTTAAAATGATTTAAGGATGGTTTAACATTTCATAGTGAACTAACAACAATGAGTTATAAGTATACTTTGAGACCACTAACTTAAGTTTTCAAAACGATAACTATATGTAACGTTCTTTGATATATATACTTACGATTTATGTGGAGTGCACACTTGTTTGAACTTATCTTGATTATGACGGGGGTTCGGGGGTAGCGCCCCCGATAAGCGGGGTCCAAGGGGTGGCAACCCCTGGCGGGGTCCAAGGGGCAGAGCCCCTGGCTGGGGTCGAGCTGACATTGCTTTATTAAAAATGTCTTAAAATTTTATTTTGGCCCGGTTTGACCCAAAAATAAAAGCCCAGTTTTGAGCCTCTTTTACAGTTATAAACCCGTCCATATTTGAACTCTCGTTCCGATTCCTCAAAATTTCTACAAGTATATCTAGGGTATATGTAACCGTATCATACCCAGCTTCTATACGTATTTACTATTGGTATATACCAACAATAAACTTCAATGATCAGCCACTAGACATGATGTTACATGTGGGAACCAGCCATTTAACCTCATGTGTGACTTTTGTGCAAGAAAACAAACTAAATCTCCTATATATCCATCCCATAATCATGCTATTTTGCACACACACACATACAATTTCATTTCCAATTTTCTTTCAAGTTAATTCACTCCCTAATCTCTCTTCATTTACCTACTCAAGAATGTATCAATATAGTCATCCGATTTCAAGGAGATTACTTCCAATCTTTCAATCCCACTCCACCACTCTTTTGATTCCAAGATTTTTCTTACCTTTTCCAGTAGCTTTGTCCAAGTAACTTGAGGTAGTAACCTTATTCATAACCTTATTCGATTCATATTTATATAGCTATCTTATTTTGTGTTGTAAAATTTTAACAACAAGAACATAGTTTGAGTGATTTCAATCTTGTTCGCAAACTAAATAGATCCTTCTAATTTGATTTATAAAAACACTTCAAGACCTGTAATATATCATATTATGACAAAATCGGATTAATCATATCTTGGCTAATTAACATAATATTTAATATATATTTACTTATGATTTGATTTTATATATTTCAGGACCACCCGTAAACAACACGAGAAGATTAACAATAAGACCTCATGATTGTACGCAACACGTCATTTGACAACACGGTACTTTATGTACGCAACATGTCATTTGACAACATGGTACCATGGGTCAAGATTAATTCTGATCAATACGAATACGATGGGGTCTTTATTTATTTTATTTAAGCAACTGATTGTGGACCACTAACATCGGACTGCTAACTACGGACTAAGAAAATATTAAAAGTATTAAAAGTATATATATATATATATATATATATATATATATATATATATATATATATATATATATATATATATATGTAACGATTACTTGAAAAGAAAATATGTTGATATATTATATATATGGTTAGGTTTGTGATATCAATCGGAGACCAAGTCGTGATAAATACCTTCAAGGCAAAAGTGAGTATATAGTCCCACTTTTAAACTCTAAATATTTCGGGATGAGAATACATGCATTTTATGATTTACGTTATGGACACAAGTGATTAAAAATATATATTCTACGTTGAGTTGTACCACTGGCATACTTCCCTGTAACTTGGTAACTATTATTTACATGAGGTATTGTAAACGCGAATCCTGTTGATAGATCTATCGGGCCTGACAACCCCAACCGGACTGGACGACCAGTATTCAACGGTTGCACAGTACTTCGTTTCGGTGACTACACTTGGTACGGTGTAGTAAGATTTCATAATAAAGGGAATATGCGACGTTGATTAAATGTTAAGTATGGTTATCAAGTGCTCAACAACTTAGAATATTTTTATTAAAACGTTTATATATGAAATCTTGTGGTCTATATTTATAACGCTGCCGGCATTAAACCTATATCTCACCAACTTTATGTTGACATTTTAAGCATGTTTATTCTCAGGTGATAACTAAAAGCTTCCGCTGCAACATGTTAAATTTAAGCAAGATCTTGAGTATGCATATTTGTGTCAAAAATAAAACTTCATATCGGAGGATTTGTAATGTAAAATATGTTGGAGGTCGTATTGTTATTATCACATGTAAAGTTTGTAAGTCTAAGATTATCGCTAAACGATAATCATTATTAAGTTGTTTAAACCTTGTATTTGTAATAAAAGCTATGGTTTGTATTGTAAAAACGAATGCAGTTTTTGAAAAATGTCGCATATAGAGGTCAATACCTCGCGATGAAATCATATGTTATTGTATTCGTCCTTATGGTTAAGGTCGGGTTATGACATGTGGTATCAGAGCGTTGGTCTTAGAGAACCAGAAAATTTGCATTAGTGTGTCTTATCGAGTTTGTTAGGATGCATTAGTGAGTCTGGACTTTGACCGTGTTTGATTTCGAAAACTATTGCTTATCCTTGTTGGTTAAAAATTAATATGTAAATATTATGTGGTATTAACGTGCTAGTTTTTATGTGATAGATGTCTGGCTTAGAACTTATTATCACATTCAGCGACTCCGAACCAGAATCTTCAGATGGTGTTCCAGTCATTAACCTATCCGATGATGAAAACGACACCTTTGGGGAAGACTCACAAGTTCCGGATGAATCAATTGAAGAGGAACCAGAAAGTGATCCTGAGGAGGAAGAAATACAGGAAATTACAAAAGACAAGTTCGAACGAGGAAAGAAACAAAAGGCTACTGAAATGGAAAATCCAAATCCTGAGTCTAGAGAGAATGTTGTCACACCAACTCCACCAGATACTTCCACACCTATTCCCGCTATTCCTGTTAGTTCTATCCCGACATCCAGTTCTTCGGTTCCTCAGCCAAAACGCAGGGAGACAACCAGGATAACCTTTAAGCGATTTCTTTGAACACAAACGCTTTGGGTTAAATGATGCGCTGTTGTTTTAAACCATGGGATCATATAATGTTTTGTATAATATTACTAGTGTGGTTTGCTTAATACTTGATGTAAGATAAGCATATGTAAAATAGTGAAGTGTGAAATGCAATAATTTTCCATGGTTAAGTATTATTTGGGTGGTAGTAATTGATTTTCGTACTAAGCTATTAAGTATGAACTTTAACGGGTAGGTATTACCCTAGATATAATTATAAAACGCTAATAAGAAGAAAAGGCTTTTATAATAATAACTGGTTCATATTATTAATAAGCTACGATGTACTGTAAATACATACTACATCTATAATATTCCATGTGAATAATTATTTTTTTTTCATTCTTGTTGAAGATTATGGCGCGATTGAACCGAATGACGGAACAAGAAATCCAGGAACTCATCAATCAGCGAGTGAACGACAGAATGTTATGGGTTGAGGCTGCAAGAGGTGCTGCAGTTAACCCAAATCCTCGTGTGGGGTGCACTTACCAAACTTTTCAAGGTTGTAAGCCCTCATCATTCAGTGGAACAGAAGGACCGGTTGGTTTAACCCGGTGGATCGAAAAGATTGAGTCTGTGTTTAAAATCAGTGGTTGTATTGAGAAGGACATGACCAAGTATGCATCGTGCACCCTACAAGATAGTGCACTCACGTGGTGGAAAAACTATGTAAAGGCCGTAGGAGGAGATGTAGCTTATGATACTCCTTGGGAAGAATTCAAAACAATGCTAATCAACGAATATTGTCCAAGGAACGAGGTTAGAAAGTTGGAAGCTGAATTACGAAGCCTGAAAGTTGTTGGTACTGAACTCACCAACTACAATCAGCGATTCATGGAATTAGCTTTGCTATGTTCCGAATTGGCACCAACCGAAGAACGGAAGATTGAACTGTAGAAATACGGGTTGCCTAAAAAGGTCAAGGCAAATGTTACAGCATCCAAACCCAAGACTATTCATGAAGCTATCACCATGGCGAACGAGTTGATGGACCAGATTATTCTGGATAAGAACACCGATGTCAAGACATCGGGAAACAAAAGAAAGTGGGAAGGTAATCATCAACAATCCAACAAGAAACAAGAAACCACGCAAGGTGCGGGTAGCGGTTCGAACTCAGGTTACAAGGGACAAAATCCTTTATGTAACAGATGCCACAAACATCACTCTGGTTATTGTAATGTGGTGTGCAACAATTGTAATCGAAAAGGTCATCTTGCTAAAGATTGTAGGGTTCCCGCTACAAATACAAATGGTACCAAGACTCCTGCCACCAATGCAAATAGAACTGCCTTGGCCACTGTTACTTGTTATGGGTGTGGGAAATAGGGTCATTATAAGAGTCAGTGCCCGAATCCAGAGAAGAATAACGGATCTGCACGTGGAAGAGCATTTGTTATTAATGCTAGAGAGGCGTATGAAGACCCGGAGCTTGTTACGGGTACGTTTACCATTAATAACTTATCCGCATCTATTATATTTGATACTGGTGCCGATAGAAGTTACATGTGTAGAGACTTTCACGCTAAACTGAATTGTTCATTATTACCTCTAGATGCTAAGTACATGATTGAGTTAGCTAATGGTAAACTAATTAAAGCCGATAAAATTTGCCGTGATTGTAAAATAAATTTAGCCGGAGAAACATTTAAGATTGATTTGATACCCGTAGAATTAGGAAGTTTCGATGTAATAGTCGGCATGGACTGGATGTCCAAAATAGGAGCTGAAGTTGTGTGCGTCAAGAAGGCAATTCGCATTCCTCGTAAGGATAGAACGCCATTAATGATTTATGGAGAGAAGGGTAACTCAAAGCTAAAACTCATTAGTTGTTTGAAAGCTCAAAAGTGCTTGAAGAAAGGGTGCTATGCTATCCTAGCACATGTTAATAAAGTCCAAATGAAGGAAAAAGTGAAGAGCATCAACGACGTACCTGTGGCAAGAGATTTTCCTGAAGTATTTCCGGAAGAGTTGCCGGGATTACCTCCATTTAGATCTGTAGAATTTCAAATAGATCTAGTACCAGGAGCTGCACCAGTGGCTCGTGCTCCATATAGACTTGCACCATCTGAGATGAAAGAGTTACAAAGCCAGTTACAAGAATTACTGGACCGTGGTTTCATTCGACCGAGCACTTCACCGTGGGGAGCTCCGATTTTATTCTTCAAGAAGAAAGATGGATCTTTCCGAATGTGTATAGATTATCATGAATTAAATAAGTTAACTATCAAGAATCGGTATCCACTACCGAGAATTGATGACTTATTTGATCAATTGCAAGGATCATGTGTGTACTCGAAAATCGACTTAAGATCGGGCTATCATCAATTACGTGTCAAAGAAGAAGATATTCCGAAAACTGCTTTTCGGACACGCTATGGTCATTATGAATTTTTGTTCATGCCGTTTGGGTTGACTAATGCGCCAGCTGTATTCATGGACCTCATGAATCGAGTTTGTAGTCCGTATTTAGATAAGTTTGTTATCGTTTTCATTGACGATATTCTTATCTATTCTAAGAGTGAGCAAGAGCATGAGCAGCATTTAAGGTTGGTATTAGAATTGTTAAGAAAAGAACAGTTATACGCCAAATTTTCTAAGTGTGCATTTTGGTTGAAAGAAGTGCAATTTCTTGACCACGTTGTTAGTAGCAAAGGAATTCAGGTTGATCCAGCTAAAATTGAGGCCATTGAAAAATGGGAGACTCCTAAGACACCAACGCAGATACGCCAATTTTTGGGTTTAGCTGGTTATTATAGAAGGTTTATTCAAGATTTTTCCCGAATAGCTAAACCATTAACAGCGTTAACGTAAAAAGGGAAGAAGTACGAATGGACTTCTGAGCAAGAAAGTGCATTTAAATTACTGAAGAAGAAGTTGACTACAGCACCTATTTTATCATTACCTGAAGGGAACGATGATTTCGAGATATATTGTGACGCTTCGCGAAAAGGTTTTGGTTGCGTCCTTATGCAACGGAAGAAAGTTATAGCATACGCATCCCGACAATTGAAGATTCACGAGCGGAATTATACGACGCATGATTTAGAATTGGGAGCAGTAGTGTTTGCATTGAAGATATGGAGACACTATTTATATGGGGTTAAATGCACTGTGTTTACTGATCATAAAAGCCTTCAACATATTTTTGATCAGAAACAGCTGAACATGAGGCAACGTAGGTGGGTCAAGCTGATAAATGACTATGATTGTGAGATTCGCTATCATCCCGGGAAAGCGAATGTAGTGGCCGACACTCTAAGCAGAAAGGAACGGGAACCAATTCGAGTACGAGCAATGAACATAAAAATTCGCATGAATCTCAACTCACAAATCAAAGAGGCTCAACGAGAAGCTCTTACTAAAGAAAACATAGGAAATGAAATAATGAAGAAGTATGAGAAGCAACTCGTTATGCGGGAAGACGGAATTCGATATTTTGCAAACCGTATTTGGGTACCGAAGTTGGGTGGATTAAGGAAGTTGATATTGAATGAGGCACATAAGACAAGATACTCAATACATCCTGGAGTTGGAAAGATGTATCAAGATCTTAAGACGCATTATTGGTGGCCTAATTTAAAGACAGATGTTGCAACATATGTTGGGGAATGTTTAACTTGTTCCAAAGTCAAAGCAGAACACCAGAAGCCGTCAGGGTTACTTCAACAACTAGAAATCCCAGAATGGAAATGGGATGGTATTACCATGGATTTCATCACAAAGTTACCTAAGACTGCCTGGGGTTATGACACCATTTGGGTAATAGTTGATCGTCTCACCAAATCTGCACATTTCTTGCCTATAAAGGAAACGGATAGAATGGAGAAACTATTATGATTATACATAAAGGAAATTGTTTCAATGCATGGAATACCTATTTCCATTATATCCGATCGTGATATTAGATTTACATCAAAGTTTTGGCAATCACTACAGGAGGCCATGGGAACCCGTTTGGATATGAGCACCGCATACCATCCGCAAACTGACGGGCAGAGTGAAAGAACAATTCAGACTCTTAAAGACATGCTCAGGGCATGTGTGATCGATTTTGGAATGGATGGGATAAATATCTACCATTAGCAGAATTCTCGTATAATAATAGTTATCATGCGAGCATTAAAGCTACACCATTCGAAGCACTGTATGGAAGGAAGTGTAGATCCCCTATCTGTTGGAATGAAGTAGGAGATCGACAATTAACTGGTCCCGAGATCATCCATGAAACTACTGAGAAGATAGTGCAAATCAAGGAGAGATTGAAAACAGCCCGTAGTCGCCAAAAGAGCTACGCGGATGTCTGAAGGAAACCATTAGAGTGTCAGATCGGTGACATGGTTATGCTAAAGGTGTCACCTTGGAAAGGTGTAATACGTTTTGGAAAAAGGGGTAAACTGAACCCAAGGTATGTAGGCCCGTTCAAGATCATCGAACGCATCGGACCGGTAGCTTATCGACTCGAGTTACCACAACAACTCGCCGGAGTACATAATTCATTTCACGTCTCAAACCTCAAGAAATGTCTTGCAAAGGAAGATCTCACCATTCCTCTTGAAGAAATCCAAGTCGATGAGAAACTACAATTCATAGAAGAACCAGTCGAAATCATGGACCGTGAAGTTAAACGGCTCAAGCAGAGCAACATACCAATCATTAAGGTTCGTTGGAATGCTCGAAGAGGTCCCAAGTTTACTTGGGAACGAGAGGATCAAATGAAACAAAAGTACCCACATTTGTTTCCCGACAACGCAAAATAGGTACAACTTTAAAATTTCGGGACGAAATTTATTTAACGGGTAGGTACTGTAACGACCCGGATTTTTCCGATCATTTTATACTTATGAGATTAAAATTTACATAAAATAAACCTTACCAACATGATAAGCAATCCAAACTGTTGAGACTTATGTTTTTCAAAAAAGTTTCACACAACGTTTGACCGTCCAATTTGACCGATGATATCACGAACTATATAACACACGATAATTATACGATTATGTATATGTATATATCTATACATATTTAACATGATTTAAGGATGGTTTAACATTTCATTGTGAACTAACAACAATGAGTTATAAGTATACTTTGAGACCACTAACTTAAGTTTTCAAAACGATAACTATATGTAACGTTCTTTGATATATATACTTACGATTTTATGTGGAGTGCACACTTGTTTGAACTTATCTTGATTATGACGGGGGTTCGGGGGCAGCGCCCCCGATAAGCAGGGTCCAAGGGGTGGCAACCCCTGGCGGGGTCCAAGGGGCAGAGCCCCTGGCTGGGGTCGAGCTGACATTGCTTTATTAAAAATGTCTTAAAATTTTATTTTGGTCCGGTTTGACCCAAAAATAAAAGCCCAGTTTTGAGCCTCTTTTACAGTTATAAACCCGTCCATATTTGAACTCTCGTTCCGATTCCTCAAAATTTCTACAAGAATATCTAGGGTATATGTAACCGTATCATACCCAGCTTCTATATGTATTTACTATTGGTATATACCAACAATAAACTTCAATGATCAGCCACTAGACATGATGTTACATGTGGGAACCAGCCATTTAACCTCATGTGTGACTTTTGTGCAAGAAAACAAACTAAATCTCCTATATATCCATCCCATAATCATGCTATTTTGCACACACACACATACAATTTCATTTCCAATTTTCTTTCAAGTTAATTCACTCCCTAATCTCTCTTCATTTACCTACTCAAGAACGTATCAATATAGTCATCCGATTTCAAGGAGATTACTTCCAATCTTTCAATCCCACTCCACCACTCTTTTGATTCCAAGATTTTTCTTACCTTTTCCAGTAGCTTTGTCCAAGTAACTTGAGGTAGTAACCTTATTCATAACCTTATTCGATTCATATTTATATAGCTATCTTATTTTGTGTTGTAAAATTTTAACAACAAGAACATAGTTTGAGTGATTTCAATCTTGTTCGCAAACTAAATAGATCCTTCTAATTTGATTTTTAAAAACACTTCAAGACCTATAATATATCATATTATGACAAAATCGGATTAATCATATCTTGGCTAATTAACATAATATTTAATATATATTTACTTATGATTTGATTTTATATATTTCAGGACCACCCGTAAACAACACGAGAAGATTAATCATAAGACCTCATGATTGTACGCAACACGTCATTTGACAACACGGTACTTTATGTACGCAACATGTCATCTGACAACATGGTACCATGGGTCAAGATTAATTCTGATCAATACGAATACGATGGGGTCTTTATTTATTTTATTTAAGCAACTGATTGTGGACCACTAACATCGGACTGCTAACTACGGACTAAGAAAATATTAAAAGTATTAAAAGTATATATATATATATATATATATATATATATATATATATATATATATATATATATATATATATATATATATATATATATATATATATATATATATATATATATATATATATATAACGATTACTTGAAAAGAAAATATGTTGATATATTATATATATGGTTAGGTTTGTGATATCAATCGGAGACCAAGTCGTGATAAATACCTTCAAGGCAAAAGTGAGTATATAGTCCCACTTTTAAACTCTAAATATTTCGGGATGAGAATACATGCATTTTATGATTTACGTTATGGACACAAGTGATTAAAAATATATATTCTACGTTGATTTGTACCACTGGCATACTTCCCTGTAACTTGGTAACTATTATTTACATGAGGTATTGTAAACGCGAATCCTGTTGATAGATCTATCGGGCCTGACAACCCCAACCGGACTGGACGACCAGTATTCAACGGTTGCACAGTACTTCGTTTCGGTGACTACACTTGGTACGGTGTAGTAAGATTTCATAATAAAGGGAATATGCGACGTTGATTAAATGTTAAGTATGGTTATCAAGTGCTCAACAACTTAGAATATTTTTATTAAAACGTTTATATATGAAATCTTGTGGTCTATATTTATAACGCTGCCGGCATTAAACCTATATCTCACTAACTTTATGTTGACGTTTTAAGCATGTTTATTCTCAGGTGATAACTAAAAGCTTCCGCTGCAACATGTTGAATTTAAGCAAGATCTTGAGTATGCATATTTGTGTCAAAAATAAAACTGCATATCGGAGGATTTGTAATGTAAAATATGTTGGAGGTCGTATTGTTATTATCACATGTAAAGTTTGTAAGTCTAAGATTATCGCTAAAAAATAATCATTATTAAGTTGTTTAAACCTTGTATTTGTAATAAAAGCTATGGTTTGTATTGTAAAAACGAATACAGTTTTTGAAAAATGTCGCATATAGAGGTCAATACCTCGCGATGAAATCATATGTTATTGTATTTGTCCTTATGGTTAAGGTCGGGTTATGACACTAACTACTCTGCCGATGTCTTTTTGGGGTTATGCATTAGGGTCTGCTGCACGCATACTCAATATGGTTCCAACCAAGAAGGTAGAAAAGACACCATAAGAATTATGGTATGGAAAGAGTCCTAAGTTGTCTTATTTGAAAGTCTGGGGTTGTGAAGCGTATGTGAAACGTGACACTTCAAACAAGTTAGAACCCAGAGGTATCAAATGTCACTTTGTGGGATACCCAAAGGAAACAATGGGTTACTACTTTTACTACCAAGCTGAAAATAAAGTGTTTACTGCTCGGTTTGCTGAATTCTTGGAAAGAGATCTTCTCTTACAAGAAGTTAGTGGGAGTAAAGTAGATCTTGAAGAAATTCAAGAATCACAAAGTAACAAACCTTCTGAAGGCATTAGCCAACCGCACGTTGAAGCTGAACACACTGTTGGTGAGCCAGAACGTGTTGCACCTATACTTCGTAGATCTAGTAGAACTCCTCATCAACCTGAGAGGTTAAATCATCTGATTAATTCAGATGAACCTCATCTAGGGGATTATGATGAACCCTCTAGTTATGGTGAAGCCATGTCAGATCCACAATCTGACAAATGGGGAGATGCTATGAAGGCAGAGATGCAGTCCATGAAAGATAATCAAGTATGGGACTTGATTGATCTTCCACCCAATTGCAAGACAGTGGGCAGTAAATGGGTCTTCAAGAAGAAGGCTGACATGGACTGTAATGTAAACACTTTTAAGGCTCGATTGGTGGCAAAAGGTTATACTCAAACTCAAGGAATTGATTATGAGGAAACTTTTTCACCAGTAGCGAGCATTAAATCAATTAGGATACTTATTGCCATAGCTGCTTTTCATGATTATGAAATATGGCAAATGGAGGTTAAAACCGCTTTCCTAAATGGCGACCTAAGCGAGGATGTATATATGGTTCAGCCGGAAGTGTTTATGAATCCTAAGCATCCTACTAAAGTATGCAAGCTTCTAAAATCCGTTTATGGATTAAAGCAAGCATCCAGGAGCTGGAATCTTAAGTTTGATCAGAAAATCAAAGAGTTTGGTTTTTCTCAAAACCAAGATGAGCCCTGTGTTTACATTAGAGCTAGTGGGAGCAAAGTTGTCTTCTTGATCTTGTATGTTGATGACATACTACTTATTGGAAATGACATTCCAACTTTGCAAGATGTCAAATCTTAGCTTGGAAAATGTTTTGCCATGAAAGATCTTGGAGAAGCTAAGTATATTCTAGGAATCGGGATCTATAGAAATAGATCCAAAAGGCTTATTGGTTTGAGTCAAAGTACATACATTGACAAAATCTTACGAAGATTTAACATGCAAAACTCCAAGCGCGGAGCATTGCCCATGCAAAAGGGCATAACCTTGAGCAAGTCTCAAAGTCCTATCACACCTGATGAGATAAGACGAATGAAATGTGTTCCGTATGCTTCGGCTATAGGATCCATTATGTATGCCATGTTATGTACTAGACCTGATGTCTCGTAAGCTTTGAGTTTGATGAGTCGTTATCAATAGAATCCAGGTGAAGAACATTGGATTGCTGTTAAGAGCATTCTTAAATATTTGCGGAGAACTAAAGATATGTTCTTGGTTTACGGTGGTTTGGAAGAAGAGTTGAGTATTAGATGTTATACAGATGCTAGTTTCCAAACTGATCGAGATGATTCTCGATCCCAGTCAGGGTATGTCTTTGTCATGAATGGCGGGGCAGTTGATTGGAGAAGCTCAAAGCAGAGCACAGTTGCACAGTCTACAACGGAAGCAGAATACATTGCTGCCTCAGAAGCTGTTCAAGAAGCTGTCTGGATTAGGAAGTTTATTGCTGAACTCGGAGTAGTTCCCAGCATTGAATCCCCTATGGAAATGTACTGTGATGATTCAAGTGCTATTATACTTGCAAAAGAATCACGTGTACGTAAAGGTAGCAGACACATTCTTCGAAAGTTTGACTACATTCAAGAAGTCGTTGAGAGGAATGATATTAGTATTATTAAGATTCATACAGATAATAATGTAGCTGACCCGTTCACGAAGCTCATGACACACAACAAGCATGATGATCATGCTAGTAGTATTGGACTTCGTTATGCTGCTGATCTTTTTAATTTGTAATTTAGTATTTGGATATTTTTGGAACATTAAGCAGTTTTATCTTAATGAATTGATATATAGTTGGTATGATCAGTTTCATTTATATCACTGTGTTCTATATTAGCATGTTTAATCCATGAATAATTGTTGATTATTCAAAATCTCCATAATCGGTTATGTTATGGGAATAACATGAATTAAGATTAATTTGAAGTTTTGGTTATATTTATTGATGATAAATAGTTAACTTGTTGAGACCAAAATTCATATGTATTCATTGATGATGAATGTTGGAATGACCCATCCGAGATGTCACTACATGGATCATTGTCAGTAGTGAATCTTTTAGTGATTATGTCTTTATGTCCTTAGACTTGAGATGCACGCCAGTTTTGATGTGTGAAACATTGTACTTTGATATGGTTAAACGCTGTCCTGAATAAGGCTGTTATAAAGGCCATTATTGGGTATAATGTAAAGCTCGTGATAGACACGTTTATGCAATATAGGATTTGTTCCTCTAAAATGTTTGGAGTTAGATACTTTTTGAGCTCCTCGATGAATGAATAAGATATTTGTGTGGCCGCACCCAGATGTAATTAAGATGATACTTAATTAATTTGGTGATCTAATTCAGTTCTAAGATTGAGAAACAAAATTGTTAAACAAATGAGAATGACCGATGATCCATATCTCAAGTTTAACTAAAGTATCTGAAACAAAATGACGAATGACATTTAAAACTTACCATAAACAGTTTCGAGAAACTACCCTCACATGAATTTGGGGACAATGACGTGTTGCTAGACGCTTACCATTATTTGTATAGTTACTTGGTGTTGTGCCATGCACAAGTGGGAGTCTGTAGGATTAATGTGCAAGGTACAACATATAACTATATGGCCAACATCATTTGAGCCTTCGGGGTCACACACATATACACCGAGACGTCAAATAAAATATATATATGATGTATATATATTACTCAAGTAACAAAATAGTAAATCGAATTTAATTCATTTACTATTCATATGAATAGTAAATGAATCGAAATTAATTAACTTACTATTCACATGAAAGCGACATGATAGAAATTATTAATTATAAGTTACATAACATATCTTTGAAGTATTTGAGAAATACGACTTTATGATACATATATTTCGTAATATGAATTCACGGGTAGGTTCATGGGTGATTTGTTTTTCTATATATATTTGGTGCAAGAAATATTAATACATCTCTCATTCTTTCAGAAAACTAAAACACATATTACATATTTTGATTTCATAATACTAACCAAAGGTTGATTAATATTACTTGGACTAGCATCCATTGACGGTCGTTTGAAGTGTAGTGTGGACTATCCAAAGAGACGGTCATACTTTTGATCGTAAGTTTCTCTCCGTCTCATCAATTCTTCAAGAAAGGAATATCGTTAACTCCTCTTTTGTTTTATATTCATGACAATTATTATGATGTAACTGGATCATTGGAAAAGATTAATTGTGTGCATGTTTCATTAAATAAGTGAAAATTTAATCTTGTTAAATTTTGTTCATAAAATAATAAAAGATTATTATTTTAACTATCCGCTGCGTTAATCTGTTTTGATAAAAGTACACACGATTTTCCATCATATATAATAAAGATATACCACATCGTAATAAGAAAGAAAATAAAAAGAAGAAATATTATAATGTTTTGAAAAATATTTATTGAAGTACCATCATGTCTTAAATATTTTTTAGAAGTACAATACTCTATTAAAAAATTCAAAATTTCCTCAACGTGCTTACCCTTTTTAGAAAAAAAAACCACAAGGACCAAAAAAGTAATTTTGGAGAAATTACAAGGACTATTTTAGTAATTTTGTTATAAAATGTACTGATTAGTTGTTGACTTGGGTTGTTGATCTTTGGAAAGAAATCTGGATCTGATACAAAACCATATGCTAGTTGCAGCTCATTTCACAAGTCACTAATAACATTCCAATTTCACTAAAATGGTTATGGTTATTCTTACTGACGGTTTAGAACAATCTTCATCAAGTAATAATCATGATGAGAAGTATGACGTATTTCTGAGTTTTCGAGGTATTGATACTCGTCTTAGCTTCACCAGTCACCTCTACCAAGCCCTTAAACGTGATAATCTCAAAACCTTTTTGGACAATGAAGAGATTCCAATCGGGTTTTATTTGAAACCCGAATTGGAGAGTGCAATTAAATCATTAAGGGCTTCTATTATCGTGTTGTCTAAGAATTATGCTTCTTCTACATGGGGCCTTGATGAACTTGTATTGATTTTTGACCGACATAAGAATTTCAAACAAATAGTTATTCCTATCTTCTATCATGTCTAACACACTGATGTCATGAAGCAACAAAACAGCTTCGGAGAGGCAATGGCAGAGCATAAGTGTAGAAAGCTTCAGAAAAATACTTGTCCACATCAATCTCACTGACTGCAACAAGTGTAGAAAGCTTCTAACAAATATCGATATCTTCAAAAACGTCGAAACACTATTCCTGGATGGGTGTAATTTGATTGAGCTTCCATTTGTGTCATCGAAGAAGGTAAATAATAATTTGATTTACCTGAAGTTACAGCCATCTTCCTCTGCCACTGTCGAGGCTATAATACCGAGGGATTTCGGTTTCAGTGGGTCTTATTTCTCAAGCTCATTAGTAACTTTGTGGCTTTCACGTAATAATTTGTCATGCGTTGACTTTCCCATTGACTGGAGTTGCCTGACCGTGTTGAAGAAATTATGGTTGAACGGTAATCCAATTGTTTCGTGAAGAAGGTACACGGGAGTGTGGGGTTAGTTTTGTGTATGATGATGCAAGTATTGAAGATGAAGAAAAAGATGCATTGGGTTATTAAAAATCATGGAATCATATAATTGGTGGTGATCTCTCGGCTTTTCAATTAACTACCGGAGAGTACTTTCTATACAACTGGTGTTTTAGGGAGTTTTACGTCAAGAATTATTATTATTACCCCTATATATTAATGGGGACCAAACTTTTGATCGTTTTGACCCCATTCCCACCCAATTTTGGGTAAAAAAGACAATAGGGGGAAAAAGAGGGGAAAAAAACAAACAACTCCTCAAACTATTTCAAAATTTTAAATTAGATCCCCATATTAGGAGTGTAAAATGAAACTTATTATTTTAATTAAAAATTTTAATTAAACTTCACCCGTATTTTTAACTGGACATATCTTTCCGCTCGCCTTGCGTTAAATATTTTCGAACCCAACGTTCAACTCAAAAAAATCTTGCGAACACAACGGGACTAACTACCGGAGAGTACTTTCTATACAACTGGTGTTTTGGGGGAGTTTCACGTCAAGAATTATTATTACCCCTATATACTAATGGGGACCAAACTTTTGGTCGTTTTGACCCCATTCCAACCCAATTTTGGGTAAAAAAAAGAGAATAGGGGAAAAAGAGGGGAAAAAACAAACAACTCCTCAAACTATTTCAAAATTTTAAATTAGATCCCCATATTAGGGGTGTAAAATGAAACTTATTATTTTAATTAAAAATCTTAATTAAACTTCACCAGTATTTTTAACTGGACATATCTTTTCGCTCGCCTCGCGTTAAATTTTTTCGAACCCACCGTTCAACTCAAAAAAATCTTGCAAACACAACGGGACTAACTACCGGAGAGTACTTTCTATACAACTGGTGTTTTGGGGGAGTTTCACGTCAAGAATTATTATTACCCCTATATACTAATGGGGACCAAACTTTTGGTCGTTTTGACCTCATTCCCACCCAATTTTGGGTAAAAACGACAATAGGGGGAAAAAGAGGGAAAAAATCAAACACCCCCTCAAACTATTTCAAAATTTTAAATTAGGTCCCCATATTAGGGGTGTAAAATAAAACTTATTATTTTAATTAAAAATCTTAATTAAACTTCACCCGTATTTTTAACTGGACATATCTTTCCGCCCGCCTCACGTTAAATTTTTTCGAACCCACCGTTCAACTCAAAAAAATCTTGCGAACACAACGGGACTAACTACCGGAGAGTACTTTCTATACAACTGGTGTTTTGGGGGAGTTTCACGTCAAGAATTATTATTACCCCTATATACTAATGGGGACCAAACTTTTGGTCGTTTTGACCTCATTCCCACCCAATTTTGGGTAAAAACGACAATAGGGGGAAAAAGAAGGGAAAAAACCAAACACCCCCTCAAACTATTTCAAAATTTTAAATTAAGTCCTCATATTAGGGGTGTAAAATGAAACTTATTATTTTAATTAAAAATCTTAATTAAACTTCACCCGTATTTTTAACTGGACATATCTTTCCGCTCGCCTCGCGTTAAATTTTTTCGAACCCACCGTTCAACTCAAAAAAATCTTGCGAACACAACGGGACTAACTATACGCGAAACGGACACTTTAAAAAAAATGCTAAATACCTCGGATATATTCAATACATATACACATCTAGGTACTAACTACGTGTATCAAAAAACACCCGTAGCAAAACGTTTTTACTTCTGTAGATACATAACACTCCGTTAACTATGAATACGCAACCCGAACGGCACCGCGACATCGCGCGGGCCCATTTTACTAGTTCTTACTTAAAGGTAGATCTTCAATTTTATCAACACTTGATGAAAAAGTAGGTGATTGGTATGAGTCATTTGACTTGTATCCCGACACAACATAACAATTAACATTTTATGTATCATTTTTTATCAGAACATACAGCATTTTTAGAGCTTTCTCAGAAAATAAGTCCAACAAGCCTGTTAGAGCAATAGAGGTACACTTTACAAACACTCAAACACATCTAAATTTAATACTATTAATTAATAATATATATATATATATATATATATATATATATATATATTTTTTTTTTTTTTTTTGCTCTTCCAGGATGTTACCAAAAAACCTTGTAATGCTGCGTTGTCATGATCTGAAATAAATAGTGTTATAACTGATACACTTGGTTCATCACATAATGGTGTCAGATATTAACGGTCACTTTCAAAGTACTTAGGAAGATAAAGCCTGGTCATTGCTGTTAACGTAGTAGATTAAGATAATAATCAGCTGTAGTACACATTTAACTAGTGGCAAGTTAGTTTTGAATAATACTGTACATGCAATACAGACCTATTTGGTAGCTATATAAAATTCACAAAAGGTAGATATTTAAGTAAGTGTTATTTTTCACCATTTTTCATTTGGGTTGCAAACACCTCATACTGCAAAATATCAAGTTAAAAGGCATGTATAAGGACCGAAATGAATTTATCGATAGATGGAGATCACATACATTTATATCCAGTATGCATAAATCATTATCACATTTTACATTCGAAATATAGATTGTTAGACTTTATACATAATATAACAACCCTCACTTTTCGACTTCTGAAATTACTAAAATATCCCTAGGTTTTTTCTGCAAGACTATATGTATTAATTAATTAGGGTTGTTATATATATGATTTAATGAACGTTGACCAAATAGTGATTTTTAGTCAACAACGTACGCTTAAATAAATAATATAATTATTATAAACAAGGTTATATTATATAAATTTATATAATGTAACACTTTTTCTTATTAATTTAAATATATAACTTATATTACTTTTGTTATATAATTAATGTATTATATAATTAACTATATAATAAATACAAGTTATATATATAAAATAAATGTAATGACATTTAGGAAACTAATAAAACTATAAGTAATAATTGTAATTAAATTAAAATCATAATTATTGATTATATATATATATATATATATATATATATATATATATATATATATATATCCGAAATTACTATATTTTTATATAAATTCGTATTTATTAATTAATTAAAAATAAAAATAATTTGATAAAAAGTTTTTGAAATATATAAATCTATAATCTGTAAAAAAATAATATATATATATATATATATATATATATATATATATATATATATATATATATATATATATATATATATATATATATATAAGGATATAGACTAAACAAATACATCCTTATGTTGACTAAAAAAAATTAAAAAAAATCATAAACTAGTTCATCCTCTTATTGACTTAAGCTCCATCTTGTGTTCTATAAAAAGAGATCCAAACTAGTTCATTCTTGCACACACTTAACTCACTTCCTCTTTAAAAACATTGAAGAACTCTTGAGGTAATCTTTCCTTTTCATTTTCTTATTTATTTTTATTCATTTTATTTATTTCTTGTATTTTTTTTAGCCAATTGTTATTTTAAATTGTTAATAAATATTCACATCAGTAGTATTTGTTTGGAAATTCTTTAGAATAGTAGTATTACTTAAAAAAATAATTATGATAAGTTTTGGAATATTATTTGTAGTTAATTATGAATTAAGTACTAATTAAACACAAAAACCATATAAAATTCGTAATAAAATATTAACCAGTAATAAAAATAATTATAATTTTTTTTGAGGTTATTACACTAGTATAAGGCTGCAAAAATTATAAAAATAAATATATGGGTCGATATGGTATTTAAATAGAATTTACTTTTGTTTTATTCTAAACCGAGAGAATTAATAAAGGAAATACAAAATAAATAAAAACGTGTATTAAATCTATTTTTATATGATTAGTAGGATTACTAGATACTGTAAAAAAATTTAAAAATTAATTTTAAATTTGTTTTTCCTATTTATTTAATTATAGGTCAAATAGAATGGTTAAATGATTAGAAAACATTAAATAAATAATATTTCGTTATAAAATTTGATTTAATAATTTTTATAGCATTTTTACTAAATATAGAACCTGTAAAAAATATAAAATTATTTATTTAGGTCGATTTGATATTTATTACCTAATTAACTTTGATTAATATAAACCGATGATATATATATATATATATATATATATATATATATATATATATATATATATATATATATATATATATATATATATATATATATATATATATATATATATATATATATATATATATATATAGAAAAATGGGAAATAAATACAAAAACATGATAAAATTATTTTATGAATTATCCTACTGATTTGTATAATTAACTAAGTTTATAAATATTAAGATTATAATATTTAATGAATTAATTATCCAATTAGCATATATTAGTATAATTTTTTTTACATAAACATATATAATACATATATAATATAAGAATTAATCAATACTTAATCAAACATTGTTATTAGTAAATAATAATATAAAACCTAATCGAATACTTACCTAATCATGTATATTTAATTTCCTATCTAATTAAACTTATAACACTTTTAATATATGATTAATTTTAAAATAAATTAATAATGTAGATATTCAAACTTATATAATATATTTATTATATAAGTAAAGTATTTAAAGTGTCGTATTCCTATACGAGCGATTTCTAATATACGATTAATATTATACTTTCGTTTAATATTGGGGAGTAAATATTTTCACGAACAAATAAACGTATTAGATTTATATTTGATCATTGAACTTTCTTGACGGGTGGCGTCTACGAAACTCTAGAATGGAAGGGTTTGGATTACCGATTTAAAGGGTCCTATAGCTCAAGCCCCTAGACCTGAATAGGCCATTACGAATTGGAAGTTGTTGATCGAAAGTTTATCTGATTACGTGTTTATAAACTTTCCGTAAATTGAAACCTTCCTATTTTGAACTGTCACTATTAATATAATTGATTATATTAATAAACATACTCTTTGTCTGTTAGACATTTACTGACCAAACGTTATACCTCTAGGTTGATATCTCGGTCACTTACTTCCTTTACTTACGTTTCTTTCATGGAATACTTCAACTGCTATTTGAGGTGATTTTCATAGCCCCATTTTTACTGTTTACTTAACTGCTTATAACTTTTTGGGGTGAGACACATGCTTGCTTTATAACTGTTTTACATATAGACACAAGTACTCAACTGTTATTATGCTGTCATGCTTTGCCATGCTAAATCCTCACCGTAATATCGTTAATTGCTACTTTGAAACGCAAACTTAATTATTGTGAGTAGGCCTATTGAGAGTAACGTCTCTAATCATTTGACCTCTGGTCTTTGGTTACATAATAATGATTTAACGACACTGACAGTACAAGGTGTCAAGGGGTAACTTTTGTTTAGTCACGATATTACAAACTGCAGCAATACTTTTAGATTGATATTTCTATATCAATCAACTTTAAACTAAATCTTGTGGTATAATATTTTGGATTTTATTTAAACCTATGAACTTCACTCAACCTTTTTGGTTGACACTTTTAAGCATATTTTGTCTCAGGTGCTTATATATTATGCTTCCGCTGTAGAACTTTGCTGTTACTTAGAAGTCAAGCCATGCACTAAGACCAGAGTTAACATCTGCGTCAATGGCAATTTTGACGGGGTGTTACACATAAGCAAGATATAACAACTGAGTACATATGTATTTATGTATATACAGATTAACAAGAGAAGAATACTTCTATTCAACTCACCATTCACTAAGGCATCCAGATAAGTTTCATGTCATATAAAAATCTAATCAAACTTTTAATTTAGAAAGATGACTTTTAAAACAACAAAACAAATTGAAATAAGAGAACTTGTATGGCCGTATGGGTGACATTTAATCAAACACCTTGTGTGCGTCCAAGTAACTCACAAATAACATTAGCTGACGATAGAGAGCACTACTATTTATATCATAAAGTGAAGAGGACAAAATCAGATGGCAAGTGAAGTGTATCATCAAAGAGTTACCGTTGTGAGTTGTATGGAAAAATAGATATAAAGATTTTGGCACAATTG
The DNA here is from genome assembly GCF_046630445.1 of Rutidosis leptorrhynchoides. NCBI lineage: Eukaryota > Viridiplantae > Streptophyta > Magnoliopsida > Asterales > Asteraceae > Rutidosis > Rutidosis leptorrhynchoides. Next base: position 143,830,064 of record NC_092343.1, read on the forward strand.
AATTTGGCTGTTGATCGAGAGGTGGTGGTGTTGCCATTGTTGGCTGTTGCTTCAATTGGCTGTTGGGGTACTGGGCTTTGTTTGGTTTCGGTGCGTGGTGGTGGTGGCGTCCTCAACATGAACACTTGTACATGTGGGTCTTATAATTTAACAGTAAATAGGATGTGTAAAATGTCAACCTCTGAAGTAAGCAAGTGTAAAGTAAAATATTTTTTTGACTCGTTTTATATGTATTAGTTAACTTATAGAGATTAAACAAATATGGATATCATGATAGGAGTCAGTGAAGCGGTTACGCTAACCGGCTGAAAAGCAGTAATATCATAAGTTTAAATGTTTTTTCACACAATAAGTTTTAACAATTCTCGCAGGCTCTGTAGAAGTGTAGAACCAATCTTTGTGTCACCCCAATTTGCTCGATGACCCCCTCACACGTGAATTCAACTGACTGTAAAACACGTAATGCAAGGTTTCAATTAAATATTAACCTCAATGGATGGCATGGGATCAAGAAGTAGCTGACAGTTTAAAGTACACACGCAACAACAGTGACTATAAAATGTAAAGAACATGGTATGAAAAGCCATGGGATTTATTTCTTTATGGTTCCTGCTGGATCATCTGGGTTGAAATACCAGTGAGTGGATGGAGTAGCTTTTTACTGCATTTGTTCTGTAATGCAACCATTTTGAATGTGTTGTTACTATTTGTAACCATCAAATCCAAGTATGAATAAAACTGAAAATTTTTAATAGCAGGTGCATTTTTTTAATTGACTGTTGAATATCTTTGGTCTGCAACTCTACAAAAGTCATTGCTATAACTATTGGATTGTCCATCAAATCGTACATGATGTCATCAAAAACAGTAGCCTACTCATTCCACAGGATGAGTATGTACCATGTCGTCGCTGATATTAAAGCATTTAAATAGTCAATATTACTGTTTATTTGAATTTTGCATTAAATCAAAGTTAATCAGCTGGCTGTGATTTGAAATCTGTTTTAATAAGTGCACGTTCTGTAAGGATTTAGGACCCAAACAACAATAGTGATTCAATAGAATCACTCACCCACAATAATGAACGAAAGATAATAGACTAGAAAAGTAAATCGACACAAGCGACATAACGTGGTTATATGCAATCATTGTGATTGCTTTAGTCCACGGCCAACTAGGGAATATTATTGATAATTTTTCTTAGTGTGTTTACAATGAGTTTCAAGAGGGTCTATTTATAGAATAGCATAAGGAGTAAACTAAAACATTTCCTTGAAACTTCATGTTAGTTTCCTGACAGCTTCATGGAAGCTACAAGTGAGTTTCCTGATAGTTTCGTGGAAGCTACATGTGAGTTTCCTAACAACTTCGTGGAAGACATGTGAGTTTCCTAACAATTTTGTGGAAGCTTTGTGTGAGTTTCCTAGAATCTTCCCTCTAATTTCCTTTCCTTTATTGTTTAAAGATCTCCATATTTCCAACAATCTCCCACTTGGAGACTTTGAACAAACCCAACCTTCGTCAACCCAAAATATCAACGATCTAACCAAGAACGTTAAACCACCATTATACTGCCAAACTCCATTTGGGACACGCACACTCAACACATACTTCGGATGAGCAGACTTTCGATACAAGGTCTTCAACACTACTTGTTAGAATTGAATTATCAACTCTCTAATTCCCTAGTCGACGTCTTCTCTCATCAAGTCATGAGAAGACCGGTTGAGACAACGCAAAACCTAAACTTCTCCGTCGTAACCACCTTAGTAAACATGTTGGCAGGATTCTTCGTACCAAGGACTTATCCAATGCTAAAGTACCATCATTTATATGTTGTCCAATAAAATGATACCTTAACTTAATGTGTTTCGTACGACTATGAAACACCGGATTCTTCCCAAGATGTATCGCACTTTGATTATCACAATACAAGATACAATAGTCTTGTCTTTTACCCAATTCACCTAAGAAGTTCTTCAACCAAACAAGCTCTTTAGAAGCTTCCTCAATAGCCATATATTTAGCCTCGGTGGTTGACAAAGCAACACAATTTTGTAGTCGAGACATCCAACTAACCGCCGTCTTCCCTATTGTAAAAACATAACCCGTAGTGCTTTTCCCCGAATCATTACATCCACCCCACTTAGCATCCGCATAACCTCTAAGTAAGACATTGCTTTTAGAGTAGCACAATCCCATATTAGAAGTACCTTTCAAATAACGAAGCAACCATTTAACCGCTTCCCAATTTTCTTTCCCAGGATTAGACATATAACGACTTACAACTCCCACTGCGTGAGCAATATCGGGTCTTGTACAAACCATGGCATACATAATACTACCCACAACCAATGCATATGGAACCTTTTCCATTCCACTTTATCTTCTTCCGTTTTAGGTGATTGACTTTTCGATAACTTTATCATGCTACGCAAAGGCATAGAACGAGCCTTTGAATTTTTCATGTTAAACCTCTCTACAACTTTCTCAATATATTTGGATTGAGACAAGTATAGAGTACCCTTCACATGATCACGCACAATACTCATGCCAAGTATTTGCCTAGCACCACCAAGATCTTTCATATCGAACTCATGAGAAAGTAATCCCTTCAACTTGTTGATTTCGGACATGTTGGAACCTGCAAGTAACATGTCATCAATATACAAGAATAAGATTATGTAAGAAGACTTGAATTTCTTCAAGTAACAACAGTGATCCGCTTCACATCTTAAGAAACCAATCTTCTTCATAAACTCGTCAAACTTTAAGTACCATTGTCGAGGTGCTTGCTTCAATCCATACAAACTTTTCTTTAGCTTACAAACCTACTTCTCTTTACCTTTTACCTCAAAGCCCTCGAGTTGCTTCATATAGATTCTTCATCAAGGTTACCATGTAAGAATGCGGTCTTCACATCTAGTTGTTCAAGATGTAAGTCCTCGGATGCAACCATGGAAAGTACCAAACGAATAGTAGTCATTTTAACTACCGGTGAAAATATCTAGTTGAGTCAACCCCTTCCTTTTGTTGAAAGCCTTTAACCACCAAACAAGCCTTGTACCTTTTCTTGCCATCCAACTCATTCTTGATTTGATACACTCATTTACTTTGAAACGCCATTTTATCATGAGGTAATTTCACTAGTGACGAAGTTTTATTCTTCTCAAGTGACCCCATCTCTTCTTTCATGGCAAGCTTCCATTGTATGGATTCTTTTGATTTCCTTGCCTCAAAGTAACTTTCGGGTTCACCGTTCTCGGTATAGAGCATGTAGTTTGCTTATGGAGAATACTTAGGATTAGGCTTGGTCACTCTAGTCGAGCGTCTTGGTGTAGGAGCAACCGAAATGGTTGGACCGGTTTCATTCGTAGCCTCCTCATCACTAGAACTCGCACTATGTTCGGAATTATCACCGTTTTTTGAACTATCCCCATCATTAGCATTTTTCGACGCCTCACCGTTAATTGAAAATTCATTATTACCCATACTCCCACTAGAACCTGCAAGATCATCAATATAAACATCATCAAAAGTGACATGACCCGGTTTAGGACTCCTCATTTCCGGTTTGCCATAAACCAAATCTTCATCAAAGGTAACATCATGAGAACGAATCACTTTTCTAGCCTCATTATCCCAACAATGATAACCCATTTCATCCGACCCATAACCTATGAAAGTACACTTCTTTGACTTAGCTTCAAGCTTGTCTCTACCCACATCTTTGGTCTTCACATAAGCATTAAACCCAAAGGTCCTAAGGTGATTATAACTCACCTTCTTACCTTGCCATTCTTCTTCGGGAATCCGGAAACCCAATGGTGTTGAGGGTCCCTTGTTTATCAAATAAGCCGTCGTATTAACCGCATCTGCCCAAAACATCTTAGGCAAACCGACATGTAGTCTTATACTCTTAGCCCTTTTATTTAACGTACGATTCATACGTTCGGCGACCCATTGTGTTGCGGTGTCTCCGGTACCGTTTTCAACATTCTAATACTGAGCTTTGTACAATGGTCTTTAAACTCAAGACTACCATATTCCTCTCCATTATCCGACTTCAAGCACTTGACTTTCAAATTAGTCTCATTTTCTACTATAGCTTTTCACTTCACAAAAGTATCAAATACATCAGATTTAGATTTAAGAAAATAAACCCATACCTTTCGAGTGGAGTCGTCAATGAAGGTGACATAATAACGAGAACCTCCATGTGATTCTACATTCGTTGGACCAATTATATCCGTATGAACAAGCTCCAATTTCTCCAACTTAGGAGCATTCCCCGATTTCCCAAAAGTCACCTTCTTTTGCTTCCTATATATACATGGTTCGCAAAACCCAAGTTCTACCTTTTTCAAATCCAGAATTCTCCCACTCGAAACAAGCATATTCATACCCTTCTCACTCATATGCCCGAGTCTTCGGTGCCATAGAGTTGATTCAGACTCAACATTAACCGTAGCAACCACCGTGTCTTCATCAAACACTTCAACTATATAAAGAGTTTCCCTTTTATGTCCACGAGCCACGACACAACTACCCTTAACCATCTTCCATTTCCGATTTTCAAAAGTAACCGAATTATCTTCCTCGTCTAATTGACCAACCGAGATAAGTTTCCTTTTTAGTTTAGGAATGTACCTCACATCCTTCAAAATCCAATTAGAACCAAGAGTAGTCTTCAATACAACATCTCCAATGACCTCTATCTCGAGTTGTTTGTTATCTGCCAATCTCACCTTGCCTTGATAGGATCGAAAATTCTTCATCATGCTTTTGACATGAGTAGCATGGAACGAAGCTCCTGAATCCAAGATCCTAGACTCCATAGAAATTTCAACACTACATAAAAGTGCATCATCACTATCTTCTGCAGTCAAGTTCACACCTTTCGCCAGACCATTCTTACAATTCCTTTGAAAGTGCCCCTTTTGATTGCAACCCCAACAAACGACTTCACTTCTATCCTTCGATGAATACCTCTTCTTAGACTTCTTTCTACCCTCCTTCTCACCGCTCTCAAATTTCCTACCACAGTTGTCGGTACTCAATAAAGAACCGGATGTCGATTCCCCTGAGTTTCTCCTACTAGTATCTTCACCGAGAATCAAATACCTTATTCCTTCAAACGCTAGCTTAGTAGTTCCCGTAGAGCTACTAACTACGGTAACCGTACCCGACCAACTTTCCGGTAATGATGAAAGCAAGATTAGTGCCTACACAATATCTACCGATGCTAACCTCGATATGATGTTGTTGAACTCGTTGATATGATCTGTTGCACTCGTACCTTCCTTCATCTTCGTGTTGAACAATTGTCGCATGAGAAAAACCTTATTAGAAGTGGTAGGTTCCTCATACATGTTAGAGAGTGCTTTCAAGCAAGCAAACGTCATCTTCTCATTCACAACGTTGTGTGCAACGTTCTTAGCAAGTGAAAGATGAATCGCACCCAAAGCTCGACGATCCAAAAGCGTCTAATCGGCATCGCTCATGCTTTAGGGCTTGGTCTCTAACAGAGGTTGATGTAGCTTCTTTTGATACAAGTAATCTTCAATTTGCATCTTCCAAAAGCCAAAGTCTCTCCCATCGAATCGGTGGATTCTAAACTTTTCGTCTTCCGCCATCGTTCCCAAAGTCGGAACCTTGAGCTCTGATACCAGTTGTAAGGATTTAGGACCCAAACAACAATAGTGATTCAATAGAATCACTCACCCACAATAATGACCGAAAGATAATAGACTAGAAAAGTAAATTGACACAAGCGAGATAACGTGATTATATGCAATCGTTGTGATTGCTTTAGTCCACGGCCAACTAGGGAATATTATTGATAATTTTTCTTGGTGTGTTTACAATGAGTTACAAGAGGGTCTATTTATAGAATGGCTTAAGGAGTAAGCTAAACCATTTCCTTGAAGCTTCATGTTAGTTTCCTGACAGCTTCATGGAAGCTACAAGTGAGTTTCTTGACAGTTTCGTGGAAGCTACATGTGAGTTTCCTAATAACTTCGTGGAAGCTACATGTGAGTTTCCTAACAATATCGTGGAAGTTTCGTGTGAGTTTTCTAGAATCTTCCCTCTAATTTCCTTTCCTTTATTATTTAAAGATCTCCATATTTCCAACATGTTCATATGTGGCCGACTGTCTATGGAAAATAGTAGTGAATAAATTTTAACTACTAAGAAGTAATGTTGTCGTCATTGGGAATGCAAGTCTTTTTGTATGTCGATCCAGCTGCATGTTTTGTTTCCATTTCCTACATCTAAAGATTTGGGTGAGCAAGCTTCATATTTTCAGTTAGCATAAATAGCATAATGTATCCCTAAAACTTCTATCCAAAGCCTCAAAATACCGTCGATCATTCATACGTGCCTTGTCCCAAACTATTAGATCAGTATACTTCTGAACATTACACGTTGATTCATCGGTGAGCGCTAGTGGCAGTTTAAACCTAGAATGAGCTGTAGTAAAGAAGCTATGCCTGATGAAGCGACCGCGAGAACAATTTTTCCTTCAACCCTCAATGAGGTGATTATGGCCTTCAACAAAAAAGCTTTTCCCGTACCACCAAGTCTATAGAAAAAGAAAAAGTTCCAGGTGATTATTATGTGATGCATTTATGACCAACTCGTATACTTGCCTTTGTTGTAAGTTCATCTTAGGTAGCTGATATGATTTCACAGAAATCAGTTGATCACGGTTGTAATTGTTTTTCTTCTATTATTAACCTGTTCTGCAAATCCTTAAGGAGATCTTCAGGTAAATTGGTTGGCTGATATAGACTTCGAACAATAGTTTAACACAAACTATAATTCATAGAGGACATATTTTTCTAATTCAGAAGTATTAAAGTAGTATAATGACTTCATATGTAGTATAATGGCCATTAACTTAACGAATTTCTTGAAAACTTCTGCATCCCTTTTGGTGACCTTCTTGGCAATAGTTTGCTTTTTCTCTTGTGAACAATGCAACAGTCTTGATAGGGCTTTAAATTTGTTAACGGATTGAACAAATTCACTATCATGTCTCTTATATACACACATGGAAAGCAAACATGCAAATGGGTCAGGTTGGGTAAGGTCGAGACCCGAACGGGTTTGGGTCAAAATGGGTCATGGGTTGAACGGGTAAAAAAATTTAGAAGGTTCCAACGGGGCGGGTCTGAATGGGTAGGGTCGAGCCCCGTTTCTCGAAGTTTTGTCTTACGTGTTTCAATTTTCAACTTCGCATTTTTATTTTAGTTTTCCGAAACGCATGTCAGTTTTCAGTTGCACATTTCATTTTTTCAAATTTACGTTTTACTTTTTAGACTCTCGTTTCAATTTTAGATTCGCGTTTAGGATTAAATTTCGTATATCAGTTTACAGATTGCGTTTGAATTTTCAAAAGTACCACAACTGCTACTACTGCTCAAACAGAGGATTATGTTTTAATTGCGTTGATTCATAGGTACGCCGATAAGAATGATGATTTTGCAGATATGAAAATCTGTTTATCAAAGGTGTATAAGGCCGAAAAAGTGGAATTGAGTGAAGATAGGTTAAGTGCAGGGAGCTGTAAAGGGTATAGAATGGTTAGGGCTACTAGAGGTGTAATTAATTTTGGTTCGCTGTTTTTCTAAATGAAACAGTACAAATTCAATGCATTTTAAGCACATTGTTTATTGATTCATTCATGTGTGTAGGAAATGGTTTATTTGTTTCTTTGTGAACCTGATTGGAGTTCGAATGAAGATACCGATTCTGTTAAATAGAGAATATCTCTGTTGAATGACCTTTAATCTCCGTTACTGCAACAAGTGTAGAAAGCTTCTAAAAAATATGGACATCTTTAAAAACGTCAAAAGAATATTTTTGGATGGCTGTAATATGATTGAGCTTCCATTTGAGTCATCGAAGAAGGTAAATAATAACTTCATTGACCTGAAGTTACAGCCATCTTCGTCTGCCACTGTCGAGGCTATAATACCGAGGGATTTCAGTTTCAGTGGGTCTTATTTCTCAAGCTCATTAGTTAGTTTGTCGCTTTCACTTAATAATTTGTCATGCATTGACTTTCCCATTGACTGGAGTTGCCTGACCTTGTTGAAGGAATTATGGTTGAATGGTAATCCAATTGTTTCGATGCCCAATTGTGTGAGAACCCTTCCAAACCTAGAGATACTTTTTATGTATAGATGTGATATGCTGACATCAATCGAACATCCTCCACCTACCTTAAGATGGTTGGCGTACAGTCATTCTAACACTAAAACTAATCTGCTACGGAAAATGTCATTCCATCCAGAAATGTGTCCACTACTGTTACATATGTATTTTTGTTCAGTAGTTCCTTCATCCATTGAAATTGAAGGTGTGGTCAAAATCCAACCTATGGCAGGTGTCGAGGAAGCTATATTACGTAATTTGGGGTGGAGTGATTTCGAGTTCACTAAAACAAGACACATTGAAACTTATAATATATATAGTGGGCAATCAGAGGGATCTCAAACTCAGGTTTATGTTATTATATAACAATATATATCTTATTGTAAATGTGATGTATGTATGCTTGTAACTGATTCAGCTGGCTTAATTATAATTGGCAGATGTATTATGAATTTGGAATATTCAGCACAGTTTATGGTGGGGAACAGATGCCAGATTGGATTACTGATGTATCAAAGGGGGGATCAATATCATTGGTCATCCCTTCATCCCCTAAACAACTCAGAGGATTGATTTTTTGTTGTGTTGAAATGCATCAATCTTCACGTGCTAAAGCATCCAACCAAATCAGACTAAAGTTGGCAATTATTTCAATATTGAATACAACAAAAAATACCAAATTCCGATACGAGCATTGTATTGATGAAGTCAATGTAGGTGGGGGGAGTGTGTAATATATATAAGCCATTGGATGTTTACAGTGAAGGAAATGGAACCTGGTGACCATGTCTGTATTACCACGACGTACTTAGAAGACGTAGTTGATAAAAAACTTACAAGAGAGTGTGGGGTGAGTTTTGTGTATGATGATGGAAGTATTGAAGATGAAGAAGAAGATGTGTTGAGTTATTATAAATCATGGAATCATATAATTGGTGGCCTTCTCTCCCCTTTTCAGTTAACTACTACTGGAGAGTACTTTCTGCGCCATCAGGTTTTTGGGCGATCTTCACGTCGACGTTTCTTAGTTAAAGGTAGATCTTCAAATTACATCTCTACACTAGTTAGTGAAAAAGTAGTTGATTTGTATTAGTTATTTGAATTGTATCCCGACACAGCATAACAATTAACCATTTATGTATCCCTTTTTCTCAGAATGTACAACATTTTTTAAAGCTTTCTCACAAAATAAGTCCAACAAGCTACTGGTTAGAGCAATAGAGGTACACTTTACAAAAACTCAAAACACTTATAAAATAAATAACATGAATTAATAATCAATTCTTTTTATTTTTTTCTCTTGCAGGATGTTACCAAATAACTTTGCAACGTATGCAAGGAAACCAAAAAACCAAAACAGTCATGGGATTAAGTGATTGCACAGCATAGGTGATAGCAAAGAACAACTGAATACTTGTTGTGAATGAATGTAAAAAAGGGAATCGTGAGCACTTCGCGGCACGAAAACTGCTATATGCATACCTTCGTTTTGCTTTAAATATATAGTATTTGTAGTGTTATAGTTTAGTTACCTGGAATGGGCCAAATATTTCTTTTGAAACAAGATTATAATATTCAGGTTTCAGTTGGTTCAATTGGAACAACAGCTGTTGGTTTTATAGTCTCATATATTGATGGCATATCTTTTGTAGTCACCTGCAAATTTGGAACAATCAAAACACAAATCTGTAACTAGATTCTTAACGTCGAAAATCATTGGTAATTGACATTTTGATGTGAACAAGTTACTTAAGCTCAAATTTTATGAATGTGTTGTTACTATTTGTAAATTATAACGATCAAATCCAAATATGAATTGGATTTTAAATATCAGGTGCATATTTTTTAGCTGACAGTTGAAAAGCTTTGGTCTGCAAGAAGTCACTGCTATAACCACTTGCTTGACCATTGAATCGTACATGGTGTAATAAAAAACAGTCGCCTGCTCATTCCACAGGGTGAGTTTGTACCATGTCGTTGCTGAAATTAAAGCATTTCAATAGTCAATCTAACTGTTTATTTGAATTTCGCTTTTAATCTAAGTTAGTGATAGTTAACCACAAAAAATTGCATTTCACTCCATGATGTTATTAAAGTGGCCTTTGTCATTATAACACATGTTCACCACTATAGTAGTCCCCTGCAATTGTAGAACATTCCATAGCGAACCTTTTTTAGCTACTACAAAAGTCAAAATTTGCATAGAATTGGATTATATGTGAGTGGCATATACTGACCGTCTAGTCAATAAGCATACAACCATATCCGGTTAGTGTTACTGCGGAGGTGTTTCTACAATTCCAATTACTGTATACTCTTGCTTCGTTAACTCTGTTTCGGTCACCCGGCCTAAGTTGTACGAGAGGTGTGATTTGTGCCATGATGTAATATTGTGAAAAATTAGTGCCGGGAACCACAAAAAACAGCCGCTGTTAGTAATAAATATGTGGCTAACATGCATAATTTCATGCGGCAGATATTATATGGTAATTTGACAACTACACTATTGATCTATAAATGAATAGATCATGACTTCCAGTTGTTAAATAACAGACAAAAAAATTTTGTAAACAATATTTATTGTTGTACAAGGTCCATGATCCTCATGTTGCTTGATGAGTAATTTTAACCTGTCCGGTGATGTAGCCCTGGATAGGGTGACAAAAAGCTGACCATGGCCAGGCTTAGGCAAATAATTCTGAATTGTATAAAGGAATTGACCTTGACTTTTATTTATAGTCATTGCAAGGAAAATGCTTTCTTGTAAAAATAAATGTTAACGTTGTTTCTTTATGTATAAGGTCCATCCTTGGTATATAGATTTTCTCTCATACTCTTGTCCCTGTTATTACTTCCACTTCTATTACCCTTGTTATAGATGTGTAAAGATCATTCGTGTGCCGCTGCACCCAGGGGCGAAGTTACTTGGGGGCAGGGTGGGGCGGCCGTCCCCAGTTGATTTAGAAATTTTATTGGAAAATTTTTGAATTTTTGACTTTGGCCCAGTGTTATTTTTTTTTTTTTTGCTCCAAACCTATATATTTTGCACTAAAACCTTCAAATTTTGTCCAAAAACCTCCATATTTTAACTAAAAACCTCCATTTTTTGCCCCAAAACCTCCATATTTTGCCAAAAAATTGCTACGGTTTTAAATTTTTTTCGTCCCCGGTAAAAAAAAAAATCTTGCTTCCGCCTGCACCCGCCCCCCATATTTCTCAGAAGGATTGCTGGGAGACCGATTTTCAGCTTCAACTCGTGCAGTGGAAGTGCCAGGAAGTTCATCGTGTTTAAATACTCTGCTGGATGGCTGGGTTTTACTCGGTTTATGCTTTACCCAGGTCTGGTACCCGGGTTTTGCCTCGTGAAATCAAAAACAACGACCTGATAATACCCGGTTAAGGTATAAGAACCGGTTACCGGGTATAGAATACCCGGGTTTGTAAGTAACCCTGTTTCGAGTTTAATGCCTTGTCCACGTAAAACTAGCACCTTGAGATCTAGTGGCTCCTGAAGTACAGCAATTGAAAAATAATATGGCCCGGCAAAAACTCCAGGCTAGGACATGGCCCAACCGAAGAATTAACAGGTCACTCTCATGCCAGCCTCTTTAACTATCGGCCCAAGAGCGGGACTTAGTATATAAGGTAAATTATATTGTTCCATAGAATACTCCTTAAGTCCTTATGGTTTGCAAGACACTATTGGGCTACATGCATTTCTTAGACTGTTCAACATCATGACTTTACAACCTTGGTTGGAACATGGAAACATGTGTATCCACTCACTTCATCTACAAAGTCTTAGTAAATCTTAGTATTTTTTTCTTTTCCCCATTGCTGACGAGACACCCATTCCGGTCATAATAGCATTTGGCCATCACTTTATCGCTCAGTTCATTTACACAATGTACTTGTAACCTCGTATATTTTAAACCTTTTTTTTTTGCATGTTTGTTAGTTTATGCGTGACCACAACGTCTTCATAAAATTTGATTAATTTAATTTTTCTTCGACTCGTCAACTTCTCCTCCGATGTAATAGCACGGGTTCTTTGTATCTGGTTATGAAGGTTATGAAGTCTTTTTCACAACCCATCCATCATCAGCAGTCAACACCAATCAGACAACGTGACACACCAGGTTTGGTTTTCTTAGTTTATTCGTTTGTTCGGGTTTGAAATTTTTGAGAGCAAACCGAAACCAAAATAAACTGAAGCGGTTGCGTTAATTGGTTGGAATACATTTAGTAATAAGATAAGCTTAAAAACAGTAATAGCTTAAGTTTAAATGTTTTTTTTACAAAATAATTTTTAACAACTCTCGCAGGCTCTGTAGAACCAATCTTTGTGCCGCCCCAATTGCCCGATGACCCCCTCACATGTGAACTTAACTGACTGTAAAACACGTAATGGGTGGCATGGGATCAAAAGGCAGCTCACAGTTAAAAATAAATAAACAACGTTACACAATAATATTAAAAGTAGCAACAATAAAAACAATGACAGAAAAAATATGTAATTCAAGCAACAACAGTGACTATAAATGTATAGAACATGGTTTTAAAAACCATGGGTTTTATTTTTTTTATGGCTCCGGCTAGAAAATCTGGGTTGAAGTACCAGTGAGTGGATGGAGTAGCTTTTTTGCTGCATTTGTTCTGTAATGCAACCATTCTGAATGTGTTGGTACTATTTGTAACCATCAAATCCAAATATAAATCCAAATATGAAGAAAACTAAAAAGACAAGTGGTAAGAAATCAACTAACAGTAAGAAGAAAAAAGAGTAAGACTAATTGGCGATATAATTCTGTTAAACGCTCTTTTGTTCTGCTATTCTGTTACGACGCATGTGATTGGCACAAGCAGTCTGTTATTTCAGTTACAGAGATGAACACGTGCTTCACACGTGACCACTCATTTAACTACATGTAAGTGACTCAAATGGACTCGAAACAATCCTTTTTCTTGACCTCAAGAATAAGGAGTAAGCACATAAATATCTTGAACACATTGTTTTAGATCATCAAGTAATTCCCACGCAGAGTCATCCTGTGTACCGTTTGACCACTGCACCAAAATGTAAATAGCAGCTGCATTTTGTTGTTTTGTGATTTTTTGACCCAAAATCTTTATAGGTTGTCGTGTTAGTTGACCCATCAGATCAAGAGGCGGCATTGCACCCATCATAGTAGGAAAACTTAAAAGCATTAAACTGACAACAGCTACTAAGTTACCAATCGACGCAAATAATGTATCATCTAACAGGTCATTATACCTCGTTTTTTTAATGACGATATTGACCTCAAATGCTCTAATTTTTCACCCACAGACGCGTTAGTAGGAAACCCAATCTGCGACGGCAGTACCATCAAAGGTTAAGAAACCCCAGAGACCTTCCCAAATCACATTGATGTTGACAGTACCATCAAAGGTTCGAAATTCTCAGCTTAAGTGAGATTCGGACCTGATTGCCAGTACCCCAAACTAGATCCCACCCTCATAAGTCATACCACTCAACCCAAGCTTAGGTGGTTCATTATACCTCATTATGAGGCTGACGACTACGATTGACTTCCCACTCCAACTATGTACAACTAAAGATGTGGTTGTGCCACGTGTCATGAAAATGGCAGCCACCCTCGTGAAAAAAGCCATCACAAATCCTCTAAAAAGGGCTGAATCAGAGGTATGAATGTTCTAACCTTTTGACCATAGCGTGTTGGAGTCCAAGTGCAACGAGCACGCCTCCAACACGCAGCTAACGCGGAGTGCTGAAGGGTTAGGACCTCGGCATGCTGGAACTCAACACAGAACAACTTCAAGAGTGTTTGAACGATTTTAGTGATGTGGCTGGTTCCAATTGGTTTTGCAACGCATATATTTAATAATTTTGCAATGGATGTATTTTAGATTTTGCCATATATATACATATTCTATACAGTTTCTGTAAACATCAACCTTCAAACATTCATACATACTCATCATCTCCAATCTTCAAACATGTACACATACAAATGGCACCGATGACAGCTAATTTCGATGTTCATTACGGAGGTTGCCTATTGACCAACATGAAGTCATACGAAGGCGGATAGAAAATGCTATTTAACTGTGACGACCCGAAAAATTTTGATATATTTTTAACTCGAGTCTTTAAATGATTTAATGTTTCCGACATGATAAGCAAAGTCTATAATGTTGAGTCTCAAAATTTTTGAACTGTTTTCATATATTCAATTACCTTCGACTATTTCCGATGATTCACGAACAATTAATTGTAAATAAATAGGTATTAATATTTATATATAAATAAATGTATAAATAATAACTTGAAATAATAATATACGATTTAATCGTTAGAACTAAAAATGTAAAATAATATACGAAAAATATTATGTTATTATATATATATATATATGAATATTACTGAATATTACTTGTAAATATATAATGTTATATTAAATTTAATTGTTTAAATATATATAATATAATTACGTAGTAAAACTTATTATTTAAAACATATCTATATATATAAATAAAGTATATAGAATATTTATATAGGGTTTCGAATATTTTAGTAAACGACAGTAACACTCGTTTGACATTCGATTGTGATTAAACAAATTTAAATACGAAGACGGAAGTTAGAAACAAAGGTTTGAAGACGTAAATAACCAAAATGTTAAAACATACAAGTTACACCCCAAGTAGAATAATTTATCGATAAATTACGTCTAAATATTGACAAGAATATAAGCCACGAAGCATAAATTACAAGATATTAAAGCATATGAAATGAAGTTCAAAAAACCATAACCGAGACATAAACCAAACATCAACGTACAACTCATCGGAGTTAAGGTTACAGGTCAACTATGCACATGAATATAATATAATATATATAATTAATATAAATATTATATATATAAATTAAAAATGTGTCGGCAGAATAGAAAACAAGGTGTCATGAACTGGAAAGATACCTCCCGCGACCGCGGAGATATAGAGGGCAAATGCACCGCGATTGCGGAGCACTCAATTCGAATTTTTGCCTATAAAGCCCATGCATTCTGCTCGACTGAAACCCAACCACCACCACTATTAAACTGCAGCTGTGTCCTGTTTCTTCTATGGCTGTAAACAGCCGAAGCTTCACCACCAAAAGCCGTCCAACCTCCGCTACCTTGAAACCACCGAGAACCACCATCACTAGACCACCCATTTGATTAACAACCGAAACCCACTTGCGTTTTTATCTCTCGTTCGAACCACCTTCTCCACTTTATAACTGCTACTGTTCAAAAACCGATCCAAACAATGACCATCACCATCGTAAACCACCAACCCAACACCTCCTGCTACTGCAGCTTCTATTTTCTATTTCCTGTTCGATGATGAAGATTGATGATGATTACTGTTACAGTATTGATGGTGATGAAATGAAAAATGATGTTGATGATGATTATGATATCACAGCGAAAAAGATGATGATGATGATGATGAGAAG
Source organism: Rutidosis leptorrhynchoides (assembly GCF_046630445.1). Classification (NCBI taxonomy): domain Eukaryota; kingdom Viridiplantae; phylum Streptophyta; class Magnoliopsida; order Asterales; family Asteraceae; genus Rutidosis; species Rutidosis leptorrhynchoides. The sequence continues at coordinate 143,845,734 of NC_092343.1, forward strand.
AAGATGGTGATGCAATGACGAAGACGATGAATAATGTCGATGATTATGAAGAACGAATAAAGATGATGAAGGGCTACGTGATGTTGTGTACAACGAGGTTATGATATTGATGATGTTAGATGATACGTGGTGCGAATACAATAGGAAACACGATGATATAGTGAGATGATATCACAATGAGATGATGGGATGATGAAGACGAGATGATGCGAGGAGGATGATCGTGAGATTATGATGATTAGGTTGTTATGATTATGAGGTTATGATAATAATAGTCAATGTATGATGCACGATGTTTATGATCGAGATGAATGATGATGCATATGCTTGATGATAATGATGTTACGGAGTATGATGGTTATTGCGATGATGTAGATGATTAGATTATGATGAGGATGGTATGATGATGATGACGGTATGACGATGATGATGATCACATGATGATGATGATTAATATGGTATAATTATTATTATTATTATTATTATTATTATTATTATTATTATTATTATTATTATTATTATTGTTATTATTATTATTATTATTATTATTATTATTATTATTATTATTATTATTATTATTATTATTATTATTATTATTATTATTATTATTATTATTATTATTATCATTATTGGCATGATTATGAATACGATATAAAAGATGACTAAAAGCTACTAAATAATACGATTATGAAATAATAAGTATAAGTAATATGATTTAGTTAAATACTGTTAAGGTTATGATTTAGATAAAACATCATTATTATTATTATTATCATTATTATCATTATTAGAATTATCATTTACATTAATATTAATATTATTATTAAAATAACTATTATAATTATTATCATTGATATTATTATTAAAATTATCATTATTATCATTATTATTAAAATTAGCATTTTATTAAAAATTATCATTTTTATTAATATTATTATTATCATTATTATTATTATTATTATTATTCAGACTATTAATAAAATTATCATTTTTATTAAAATTATCATTATTATTATTATTATCATTATTATTATTATTATTATTATTATTATTATTATTATTATTATTATTATTATTATTAAAAGAATCATTATTATTAAAAATTATTATTATTATTATTAATATGAGTATCATTATTAGGAATATTATTATTAAAATTATTATAATTATTATCACTAGTAGTAAAATTATTATTATCATAGTTATTATTATTATTATGAATATTAAGACTTTAATAAAGTTACGATTATAAAAATAAAAACTATAAATATAAATATTATTATGAAAATTATTAAATACAATTTAAGATAAATTATTAATATTATTAGTATCATTATTTTAGTATTATTATAATTATTATTTTAACAAACAAATGATATTTACATAGAAATATATTTATTACAACTATTACATCATATTGTTATATAATAGGGTTACACATAATATATAAACATATTTTAAGATGTAATATAAATATATATATAAATATTAATTTTAAAACATTATTTAATATTCAAAATATTAACATATAATATTTATAATAAATGACATATATTATTTACGTTAATAAAAATCTGATATATAAAATACTAATTATTTATTAAAATATATAAAAAAAACTTTATTAAATTTATTTATTAAAATAACAGATGAATCATTAAATATAACAGGTATATTAATAATATTAATAAATAAACTTGTTATATGTATTAATATATATATATATATATATATATATATATATATATATATATATATATATATATATATATATATATATATATATATATATATATATATATATATATATATATATATATATATATATATATATATAACTGATATAGGTTCGTGAATCCGAGGCTAACCCTGCACTTGTTCAGTGCCGTCGTATGCATATTTACTACGAAAGACAGTATCGTGAGTTTCATTTGCTCCCTTTTTAAATGCTTTTGCAATATATATTTTTGGACTGAGAATACATGCGTTGCTTTTATAAATGTTTGATGAAATAGACATAAGTACATAAAAACATTCTACGACTGAATTATTATACCGGATATCACTCATTTTGCTTAGTAACCTAAGAATTAGTGAACTGACCACTAATTGACGCGAATCCTAAAGATAGATCTATAGGCACTAACACCCACATTCTGGAAAATGGAATGCTTTAGTACTTCGATTAATTATAGATGGTTATTCCTATATGTTTGGGGATATTCTAGATGCATTTTGTTAATGTCGGTTACCAGGTGCTCAATAGTATGAATGATTTTTGCAGACGGAATTCGTGCAGGTTATTTATGAAAATGAAATCTTGTGGTTTATTAAAAATTATTGAAATGATTGTTTATGTTAATCCTGTGAACTCACCAACCTTTTGGTTGACACTTTTAAGCATGTTTATTCTCAGGTATTAAAGAAATCTCCCGCTGTGCATTTGCTCATTTTAAAGATATTACTTGGAGTCGTTCATGGCATATTTCAAAAGACGTTGTATTCAAATCATTCAAGTTCAAAAAGATTGTTATTAAATAAATGACAGATTAGTCATTTATATTTGGGAAACATGATAATATCATTGGTATGTATATTTGTAAACTTTCGTTGAAATGAAAGTTTGTCTTTTAAAAGAATGAAATGTTTGTAAAACGTATCATATAGAGGTCAGTACCTCGCAATGTGACCAAATGTTGATGTATTCGTCTAGGTGGATTTGGACGGGTCGTTACATTAACGACTTCCACATTAACAAATTTGATTTTAAAGAGTTGGAAAAATTACTCAGAAAATAATTTCGTGTCCCATGGTAGAATATTATGTATCTAGATGAAGAGAAGAATGAAATATTGCGCTCCCATAAAAATATTTGGAAGAAGCTTAAGAAAGACGCCAGGGTAGCCCGTAACCGAATTCAGTTGTATCTTGTGGATTTAAGCATGTGGATAGTTAATCCGGTACCTTCCGATTCTAGAAGTAGTCCCGAATCGAGAGCGTCGATTGATTGAATGGTAGTAATTTTATGTTTTTAATAAGTAATAATTTTATGGTTTTAATGAGTAGTAATTTTATGTTTTTAGGATTTTTATTAATGTAATCGTATTATTGATAGGTCAAATCATGGTGAGATTAGAAGATGTGATGAATTAGAGTGAGACTCGGTAAGTGAAGAACAGATTCGGTATTAGAGAGAATCGGTAAAATTACATTCCATAGCTTCTAGAACTCAGTTACAATGCAATGACTATTTAATTAGGACTACTTAGGTTCCTTATATAAGCCTCTTCTAAGGAACCTTCATTTAAGCTTATTTCACATTAACACTATACATACTTCGCGGTCCTAACAATCTCCCCCTTAGTGTTAAATGTGAAAATTACAATGTAATCCAATTGAGATATCTTGAGAGGGCCAAAAGTAGATTTCCATCTCTTTCCAGTGGGGTCAGAAAATTCAACTTGATTATCTGAAATCTTCTTTGAAGGCTTCCAGACACCCCATACCTTTCTTGGATCTCCCTCATGTAATGGATATTCATCCATTTCTTTGAAATAACGTCTTTTTTTTTACCACGAAGAATCTCAAATTGTCTGGTTCGGATCCGGATTTTGAGATGATCTCTGATATGTTTAATAAATTCTCCAAGACCCATTTTCATGTCAATGTCATCAAACTTGCTTTAATGGAACTTGAGATACTTCAGTGCCGCCTTTAGTGTACCATCTGAATATTTGTGTAGCTCATTCGTTTGGATGAACACGTTTTCTTTTTGTGAATTTACAAATACAAACCCTTCGGGTTCCAATTGTATTTGAAACATTTTCATATCCTCCAGTCCCTTTGTGAATTGATTCGGCCAAGTGATTCGAATCTTTTTCCTTTTAGCTTCAAGACCAATCTGAAAGTCCTCACGTCTCATCAGTTCTGTTGTCTCAATCATGTATCTCTTCACAGCTTCCCAAGCTTGAGACTTAACATACGGTCGAATTGTGAGAATACTGAGGTAGTTTTAGATGTGAATGATATCAAGCATATCTAGATTCTGAAAATCAGCCTCTGTGAAATTGTACTCCTTCTCATCTTCTCTGATAACATGGAACTGACTGATGACGTCTTTCTTTACACTAATTTCAACTCCGAATTGAGTAATATCTAGTACTTATGTCAATCGATACTTTCTTTGAAGCCACAAATCATCTTCATTTCGATTGATATGTTTCCTCCACGTAAACTCGTACCAGTTTCGTTCATTTGCTAGAAGCAATTGTGAACCAATATAGGTAAATCTTTTACTTCTTGGTGTCTCATTTATGCGGAAGATCTTATAAGCATATTCTTCGATGAATGTGTTCCTTAACGTCATGAAATCATGTTCAACTCCGAATTGCAGTGGATGTTCCCGATTTTTGAAAAATAAACCGTTGTTGTATTTAAACCAAGAATTCATAGTAGAACTTGATGTTGTTGCATCTGAAGTCGAACTTTCATTTTCATTTGTTGGATTTGTTGTTTCATCTATTGGAGCATTGTCATCTTCAATATGATCAAAGATATCATCTACGTTTGGAGTTTCACATTGACCACCACCATCTTCATCAGTAGAATCCTCTTCATCATCATTATGTGTTTCTGGTTCAGGATTCCCTTCATCAACCATCTCTACGTCATCAGGAATAGCAGATAAAGAAGATAGTGTACTCAAGATAACATATCCATCATCATCTGTCTCCTCAAGATAAAAATCATTTAAATCCAAATCCTCATCTACTTGTCCACCTTCAACCTCAGCTTGTGTTGATTGAAAGATTGGAATGATTACTTGCTCAGGTTCCATATTTTCAACATCATCATCATGAGAATAAACCATTTCTGATTCAGTATGAACCTGTTGAGCTTGTGAAGTTGAAGCAAACCTCGCACCACCATACCTTGTTGAGATATCCAATGTTAGAAATTCTCCATCTACTCCTATCTCCCCCTCATGACTATTCTGAGGATCAGAATCGTCATGTTCATCATCCCGGTGAGAACTTAGTGGAGAAGAGTAGGAAGCAAGTGGATGTCGTACTCTAGCACGAAACATTGCTTGGAGCGAAGTACGGTGAAGAATATCAAGATTAACACGCAAAAACATACGGTTAAAATATCCTTGCTCCAAAGCATCATAAAAATTTGTTGAACGTTAGGGTGATGGTGGAAAAGTAACAATAGGAACAGCATCAGCATCATCAGCAACTGTTGAAGGTGATGTCGGTGAAATTGTTTGAGTTGCCGTGAGGGCTGGTAAGGATAAACATGCGGTATTATTCTTATATGTAGGGCTGTACATACTACTAGTCAGATTCGTGATATCCCCTTCTGATGGAGGTTGGGCAACAACCGGAGTTGTTGCCGGTGAAGATTCCTTCGAATCACCCACCTTCATGACTTTTGTCTCATGGGACTCTAACAAAGTAGCAGAACTACCTGTCGGTTTACCTCTCGCAGAGATATTGCTATCTTCGACTACTGAAGTAACTGATATACCATGAGGTGGCACATCTCTTTCAGTTAAAGACTCATCCTCCAGACCCTGAGATTCAGAATCTGGAAGAGAAGTGGTTTGAACCAATGGATCAATTTCTTGAACCAAAGGAACAGTCTGCTGGAAGTCTGATAATATCCCGAAGGATTGTCAGGTTGACTCATTTCCATGGGACGCGGCAGATCTCCCTTATCAAGATAAGCCGGACCTCCAGACCCTGTTGTACGTTGAGGCACAAGTGTATTTCCAGCCGATACGCAGGGTGCCTTTTTTGAGATTTTTCAGCTCCTCTTCGGCTGTTCTGGACTTCAATGATTGAGTTTCCTTAATCGATTGAGTCATCGCAGACTTTACTGCAGAGGAAGACTTTACTTCCTTAGATGTCGAAGCATCTTGCTGGGTAGGATTTATTATTAAATCCTGATTCAGTTGCCGATGAATCGGTGTCACTGCTCTCCTCAGGTGTTGTGGAAAGGGTTGGTTCAATCGTAGTTGAACTAGGTTCCCTGATCCTCACGGGTTGAGCTTGGTGAGCTACCCTAGGGCGTTTGAGGTTTATCCTAAGTGGAGGATTAGCTTGCCCGGATGGTTGAACTATTGGTTCCTCTACAACCTCTGGGGCTGGAACTGCGGCTGGTTCAACTTTTACTTGTTGTACCGGGTTCGAAAGAGGTATTCCTACCGCCTCAAAGTAAGAACGCATTCTGGCGTCTTGGTGTTCAGCTAGCCTCACTAACTAATTTGGAATTGGTGCACTGAATCTATTATCTGAGATCACCGGGGTATTCATCTTTACTTCCCCAAATCTAACCATCTGTAATCCATGTGTACCTGATACAAAAATATTTGCATCTCTGCAAGCATTAATAGCATCATGGATAAAGATACTGAAAAACCTTTCGCAGGGAATGTAGGAACTCCTTGGTTTATCCACTTGTGCTTGAACCAGATCCCACAAGAGTTCTGCATAATATGGAGTTTCCACTCTTGTGAATGAGTAGAAAAGTTTGAGCATCGGTACAGTCAAGCTGTCAGATTCACTCCTTGTCATCAGTAAATATCTGTTGATGATCGAGAAGATCACAAACCACCGGGAATGCAAGTACTTCTTTTGAAACTTAGCCGATGGAACATTGGTAGCTCCACTATAACCAAGCTGAAAAATTGAGCTCATCATTTGTTGAGTAGCTGGAAGAGCAGGAGCATTCTGTACAAGAGGAAGCTGATAGATCCTCCTGAAGTCAACTTTAGTAATTCTCCTTAGTCCCTGTACCCCTCTCAGCTCGAATTCAAATCTAGCTGGTTCTCCATGTAGATTGGCAGCTGTAGGTTGTGTAGCCTCAACAAACTTGATTGTTCTATTCAGAAGCTCCAAGTCTGTAACTGGCACACTAACAGTTGAGCTTAGTGCAGGCCATAAGGTATGCCTCTCCAGAATTGCAATCCTGTAGTTGCATGGAATGTTGATTTCAGAATTGATAAAGTGATTGTTCGCCATTTAGCTGTATAAATAAGAAATAGAAGACCACAAGATGTCATCGTAAAGCACATATCTCTATTCTTATATCCTTTGAAATCCTTTGACTTTTTCAAAGTTTAAGATTTTTATGGATTTTCTAAGTTGTAAAAACCTTTTATTCCATTTATTTACAAACATTTGATAAACATGATATTCAAATAAGACTCAACACATTACAAAGCATCATGCATAATCAAATATGTAACACAAAGAATCAGAACAACACTTAGTCAATTTTTCAACATGTGTCAAGCAAATTCGGTATTCATTAAATATTCCAGATTCGGTACCCAAAATTGCTTGTTCTTTCATTTTAAAGATCTAAATAAGCATGAAAGTTTTTCAAATTGAAAATAAAATTATTTCAAAGTACCAAACACCAGACTCGGTAACAAGCCAAGAACAGATTTGGTAACTTCAAAATTCACAGATAATCACCCAAACATACATATTTAGTCTCATATCTTGCAAAATCATAACCATAATCAATTAACAACTCAATTAAATCAGAAAAACATGTTAGTCATTTGAACAGACTCGGTACTGTAGCATGAACACATTCGGTATATACAGAATCCATCAAAAAATCAATTAAACATGCAATCCGACTCGGTCAATTGATAGATCAATCAATTTAACACAAGTTAGACAAGATTTCATGTTAATCAACCTAATTAATTGAGTTTAATCTAAGATTAAAGATTTCAGACTCAGATTCGGTATAATCAACAATATTTCAAAATTAAGTGTCATAATCCTGTTGTTTTTGATCTTTTCTGTTTCATAATCATTCAATTATCTCAGATCTACAAGATGTGTATCTTAAACTTGATTAAAATGAAGAAATACCAAAGATTTGAAGAAAGAGAAGGACGAACTCGGTAGATTAAGCAGATTCGGTAAGTATAATCAGACTCGGTATGCAATTAGAACAGTGAGAGAGAAAGTTTGACTTTGACCCTCCTTTTATAGATACCGAAGATGTTTAATATTGGGCCTTACCAAATGGGCCTATTTTACCCAATGTAGTCCATTTTCAAAATTTAATCAATTTGACTTCAAATTTTGACAAATCTTTAACAAGGATTTTCAAGTTTATCATATTTTCAATGAAAAATATTTCTGAGACATTTTGAAAGTTTTAGAACTTACCGAATCTACATTGTTGGTTTTCAGATTCGGTATAATGCTAAAAATAGCATTTATTCAGTGAAAACAATTCTTTTTTGATTTTATCTTTTCCAATTTTTAAGAATTTTCTAAAAACAAGATTTGTACTTAGAAAAATTTGAAATATGTACAAAGTACAAATCTTCAATGATACCAATTTTAAAACGGGTTGTATACTGAGATGTATACAAGCCATAGTGAATATTTTCAATTTAAACATGAGTTTTTATGAATTCACTTTTTTAAAATCAATTTTCTTTTTAATTTTCTCCATTTCTTCCCCTCAAAATGTGATATACAATTAAGTTAATCATTATTTTGATCTTCCCAAGAAAATTTAATAACTCCCCCTTGAAATATGATATCAATCAGTTACCTCCCCCTTTCGTAACCATTGAAAAATAAACCCAGGAAGTTATCAGAAATCTAAAGGCTCCCCCTTGAAAGATAATATCTAAAGTATAAGATATCAGTTGCTCCCCCTAGAAAAGTATTACTCCCCCTAAACACAAGATCCCAGGTATAAGTCCCAATATAGCTAAGGAAAGTTAAGCACTATACTCTACCATGCCAATTTCGTTTATCAAGAACTTTAGCGTAAGTTCATCTAAGGGTTTAGTGAACATGTCAGCTAATTGCACTTTGATAGGCACAAAGTATAACTTTACATCTCCTTTTTCAACATGGTCCTTAATAAAATGATAATGAATATCTATGTGTTTTGTCTTAGAATGCTGAACCGGGTTGCTAGTTATGGCAATTATACTCTGTGAATCACAGTATATCGGGGTCTTAGTAATCTTAAAGCCATAATCTAGGAGTTGAGTTTGCATCCACAAAACTTGTGAATAACAATGAGATGCAGCAATATACTCAGACTCAGCAGTTGATAAAGAAACACAGTTTTGTTTCTTAGATGACCAACCAACTAACCTATTCCCCAACATCTGAATGGATCCAGATGTGCTTTTTCTATCAATATGGCAACCGCCATGATTCGCATCAGTAAAAGCAGTGAGAGTGAAATCAGATCAATGTGGATACCAGATTCCAAGATTAGGAGTACCTTTTAGGTACTGAAAAATCCTAACCACCGCTTTAGAGTGAGATTTCTTAGGGTTTGACTGAAATCGGGCACATACAGTCACATCAAGTGTAATGTCTGGTCTACTTGTAGTCAAATACATTAAAGAGCCAACCATGCTTCGATAAAGCATAATGTCAAAGGGTTCCCCAATAGCATCAGCATCCAGTAATGTCCTCATTGGGGTTGTCATTGATTTTAAATCAGTCATTTTAAAACTTTTTAGCATATCATTGATATACTTTGTTTGACTGATAAAAATCCCGTTTGGTAATTGTTTTACTTGTAACCCCAAAAAGAAATTAAACTGGTCAAGCATGCTCATTTCGAATTTGTTGGCCATAAGGTCATCAAATTCTTTGCATAGGGTCGTGGATGTGGAACCAAAAATAATATCATCAACATAAATTTGAACCAAGAGAATGTGACCGTGGTTTTTATGAATGAAGAGAGTTGTATAAATTGTTCCACGAGAGAAGCCATTATCCAGCAAGTACTTTGTTAAGGTCTCATACCATGCACACGGTGTTTGCTTAAGACCATACAAAGCTTTCTCCAAGTAGTATACGTGGTTTGGATGAATGGGATCGAAAAAGCCTTCTGGTTGATCAACATAGACTTCCTCTTGAAGATGACCATTCAGAAAAGCAGTTTCGACATCCATTTGAAACACCGTGAACTTCATATGAGAAGCAAATGCAAGGAAAAGATGAATAGCCTCAATCCTAGCAACCGAAGCAAATGTTTTGTTATAATCAATACCCTCTTGTTGTCGATATCCCTTGGCCATAGGACATGCCTTATTTCTAACCACAATTCCATCAGAATCCTTCTTGTTCTTGAAAATCCACTTAACCCCTATTGGTCGTTGACCCGCTGGTCTTGGAACTAATCGCCATACTTTCAAACGATCAAACAGATTGATCTCCTCTTGCATTGCTACCACCAAGTTCGGATCTAGTAAAGCTTGAGCAACCATTGTTGGTTCAATCTTACTAAGAAAGGCAGTATATAAACACATATTCCGAGTAGCCCTTCGAGTAGAAACTGGAGCAGATGCATCACCAATGATAAGATCAATTGGATGACTTTTAGTCTATCAGTTGTGATGTGGAAGAGGTTGTACATCAGTGGTATCCATTGAAACATCAACCGTTATTGACGTTGAGCCATGATCCTCTGGTGCTGATGTAGCATTATCTAATGGATTCATCTGAGTATATGGAGAAACAACTGGAGTTGTATCAACGGATGTATCTTGAATTGATTTAAGATGATCATCAGGAGGTGGGAGTGAGGATGAAGAAGCAACAGGTGAATCAGTTGATGTTGTATCTTCATTATAGAGACTTGGTTGAGTCTCCACAGTAGTTGATTATGATGGCGTAACCGGTACAGCTTGAACATTTGAATTCTGTTGAGGAGTATAAATACTATCAAATAAGATATCCAGTTCCTCTGTTGTAACTGTCAGTGTAACGACCCGGAAATTTCCGACCAAATTTAAACTTAATCTTTATATTATTTCGACACAATAAGCAAGGTTTGTAATGTTGAGTCTCAAAACTTTTTGAAATGTTTTCATGAATTCATTTAACATTTGACTATTCCCGATGACTCACGATACGATTGCTTGTAAATGGATATATATATATATATATATATATATATATATATATATATATATATATATATATATATATATATATATATATATATATATATAACAATATATGAAATATTATATATTGTAATCGTTAGAATTAATTATTTAAAATAATAATAATATATAATAAATATTATTTAAGAAGTATATATATATATATATATATATATATATATATATATATATATATATATATATATATATATATATATAAGTATATAGAATATATATTTTGTGATTTCGAAGTTATTTAGTAAACGACGGTAACGCTCAATTGTCATTTGATTGATAGTAAACGAGTTAAAAAGGAACTTATATGACTTTAAAATAAACAGTGATCCGAAAATGAGTTTTATAAATTATAGGCTTATTAATATTATATTTAGGAGCTATTTGTTAAATTTAAACACTTTTTATATTTTACTTGGGGTTGAAAGTGAATAATTAATGTAATTTTTATTTAATAGTTAATGACCAAATTTATACCATAATGACTGAAATAAATAAATATAATTAATGTAAAAATTTGGAATTTTTCCAAAGACTTTTATCCGTCACTAATTATCCATGGAGGACGAGGTAATATCCGTATTAATTAAGTCCGTAATAAGAATCCAAGGTTTAAGGCTACTTATTAACTTCAACACATTCCATTGTACTTGATTGATGAGATTGCAATTACTATACCAATTATATATTACTATCTTACTCTAAATTTATATATACATACAATCAAATAGCCATCTAATTACTATTGCACGCAGTGTAAATATGATATTATTAAAGTGTAGGCACAATATTCTAAATCAAATGTCTGCCATATTAGTGAGATTACAATTGGAGTACTGTTTTTGTTTTATTTCCTAATAATTAAATTCAAGGAGTAATATGTATCCATATACATTGCATACATATATCTATATATCCATCTTCATTGAACCATAATCACCACCACTTCTCATCCTACCACTACAGTCCACCGGCCATCACCACCATCCTCCACAGCCCAATCACCACCACCTCGACCCTTTTGCAAGCTGTAAATAGTTTCCGTTTCCATTATTTGTTTTGGTTCGATCTCCATAACCCACTTACTTCCCTGCTATTATCTTCGATCACCATGGACAAACCATCACCTTCATTAAAACTTTATAAACTGAAACCACCTGCGTCTGCTGCTTCTGTTAAAATGATGACCACCATGAATCATCATCAACCCCTTTGAACATCCAATATCAACTACTATTCGAGATATTTTTTTTATTACTGTGCAACGAGGAAAATGATGATGTTAGGAGGTGATGACGACATGTAATGGAAATGATAATGGTATTGTTTAATTCATAACTAAATAATAATGTGATGATATTAAAGATACATGATGATGAAAAGGTTACGGGATTGATATTGATGAGATACATGGAATCACGATCGTGACTTCATGTTAGATGATGATGATTGTATATGATGATGAAGATAACGTGATGGTTAAGTGATGATAATCGTAATATTGAAATGAGAAAGATGATTAGATTAAGATGGTATTTATTGATGATAATAATGAATATGTTACTGAAGATGATGATGAATATTAACTAGCAGCGATATTTTTTTTCATTTCGGTAGAACTCAGGGAAAACCAAAAAAATCCATTGATTATACTTGGGCCGAATTCCTTTCTCTTTATGATTGGGCCGTGTATTTGAATTGGGCCATTATGCTTCTGTTTTTGGGCTGCCATGTTTTGGTTTCTATTTGGGCCGAAATAAAAATGATAACGGGTTAAATAATGTTGAGTCTGAGATATAATCCGAAAAACATAAATGGCGGAGTGGTTTAAGAGTGTGTTGGGTGAACGGGAGGTCGCGGGTTCGAGCCCTGTTTGGGGCATTTTTTTTAGAAAAGCTTTGGAAAGTAGTTTTCTTTATTAAAAATTATTATTATTATTATTATTATTATTATTATTATTATTATTATTATTATTATTATTACCTTATTATTATGTTATTATTGATATTGATATAATTGTTAAGTATTATTAATATTTGTATTATGATAAAATATTGTAAAGATTATAATTATATATATATATATATATAGATATGAAAATAAGTAAAACTATAAATAAGTCATGAGCTAAATAAAATATTATTGTTATAAGTATTATTATTATTATTATTATTATTATTATTATTATTATTATTATTATTATTATTATTATTATTATTATTATTATTATTATTATTATTATTAAGTATTAAGTATTAAGTAGTATTTTCATTTTCATTATTATTAAACTTATCATTTTATTAAAAACTACTATTATTATTAAAAGTATCATTTTTATTAAAATTATCATTTTAATATGATTACCTTTATTATTAAAACTATTATTATTATTATTATTATTATTATTATTATTATTATTATTATTATTATTATTATTATCAGTTTTACTACTAATGTCATTATTATTATTATTACAACTATATTATTATTATTATTATTATCAATGTTGCTATTAATATTATTATTATTACAATAAAAGTTAGTCATATAAAAATATACTTAATAAAACTATATTAATATTTTTTTATATAAATTATTTAAAGTATATAAAATAAATATATTTAGTTAAGTTATTAATGAAACATATAATTTATTAAGATAATATTTATATCACTAATTATATATAAAATTGTTCGATTACAATTATACGTGTTAATATATATACTTGATATAGGTTCGCGAATTCGAGGCCAACCCTGCATTGTTCAGTATCGTCGTATGAATATTTTTACTACAAAATATTGGATTGTGAGTTTCATTATCCCTATATATATATATATATATATATATATATATATATTTGGGCTGAGAATACATGCGCTGTTTTATAAACTGTTTTACGAAATGGACACAAGTACTGAAACTATATTCTATGGTTGGATTACGAATACCGAATATCTCCCTTGTTAGCTTGGTAGCCTAAGAATTAGGGAAATGGCCCCTAATTGACGCTAATCCTAAAGATAGATCTATGGACCTTGACACATCCCATTCGGGTTACGAATGCTTTAGTACTTCGATTGATATATACTGATTGCGACAGCCAGTATATAGCATGCAGATTGCGAAATACCTGTATGCGGGGGATATTCTATATGCATCCTGTTAGTTTGGTTACCAAGTGTTTACCATATGAATGATTTTATCTTTGTACAGATTGCGAAATGCCTGTATAATGATTATGGAAATGAAAATGAAAATGAAAATCTTGTGGTCTATTAAATTGTTGGAAACGAATATTTATGATAAACTAATGAACTCACCAACCTTTTGGTTGACACTTTTAAGTATGTTTATTCTCAGGTATGAAAGAAATCTTCCGCTGTGCATTTGCTCAATTTAAAGATATTACTTGGAGTCATTCATTGCATATTTCAAAAGACGTTGCATTCGAGTCGTTGAGTTCAAAAGATTGTTATAAAGTAAATTGTGACGACCCGGAAATTTCCGACCAAATTTAAACTTTCTTCTTCTATGGTTTCGACACGATAAGCAAAGTCTGAAATGTTGAGTCTCGAAAACTTTGGAATAGTTACATGAATGCATTTGCCCTTTTGACTATTGTTTGTAAATAAATATATAGATATAAATATAAATACAAGTATACATAGATATTAATTCGAATTAATATAAATGTATAAATATTAAGTATAAATGCTATATAATTATCAAATATTACATAATTAATAAATTGTACTATTAATATAAATACAAAGTAATTGCAAGATATATATTGTTGTTATACTAATGTTATTATTATTACTTTCATTACTATTATTAAAATAGGTATTAATATTAATACTAATATCAGTGTTATTAATGTTACTCTATATGAAATTTGATATATATTATGATTACAAATATTATTGTTATCATTATTGATATCATAACTAATAGTAAAAATTATAATTTTAGTTATTATCATGATTATTATTATTATGAATACTAAAAACTATCTTTTATTTGTATCATTATCATTATAGCTAGTAATAAGGTTATAATTTTCATTATGAATAATATTGGTTTTATTATTTATTATTAATACTATTATCGTTAAGAATCATTATCATTACTAACATTATTATATCTGTATTATTATTCTTATTTAATATTTTGATATCATCATTATTATTACAAAAATAATAATTCGATATTATTATTAATAATTTTATTATTTTATTAGTATTTTTTTATAACATTATTAATATTAAAATTACAAATTTACATACATATATATATATATATATATATATATATATATATATATATATATAATTAAATATATAAACAAATATATATAAATACATAAATATATAAATACATATATGAGGATAAATTTATAACTAATATATATGTATATAATTATAGATAAATACGTAATTATCTCATAGGATCCTAAATTCAGATTTACATCACACTCAAACTGTAATTGATTTGTACCTGATTATTAAACTAATCCACAAATGGGTACAAACTGTTAGATATCTTACTCATATCATATTTTTATTTATTCCTTCGTCCTTCCTGTCTGCACGAATCAAACGTTGACCCCAATCATAGGTAAAATACAAATCGATCACTACTTGTTACTGTACTACTCCCTCAAAAACATTATATATCATATATGAAATGTCCCATTCTTATTGATTAAAAACGTTCCATATTAATTGATTTCGTTGCGAGGTTTTGACCTCTATATGAGACGTTTTTCAAAGACTGCATTCATTTTAAAACAAACCATAACCTTTATTTCATCAATAAAGGTTTAAAAAGCTTTACGTAGATTATCAAATAATGATAATCTAAAATATCCTGTTTACACACGACCATTACATAATGGTTTACAATACAAATATGTTACAACAAAATAAGTTTCTTGAATGCAGTTTTTACACAATATCATACAAGCATGGACTCCAAATCTCGTCCTTATTTAAGTATGCGACAGCGGAAGCTCTTAATAATCACCTGAGAATAAACATGCTTAAAACGTCAACAAAAATGTTGGTGAGTTATAGGTTTAACCTATATATATCAAATCATAATAATAGACCACAAGATTTCATATTTCAATACACATCCCATACATAGAGATAAAAATCATTCATATGGTGAACACCTGGTAACCGACATTAACAAGATGCATATATAAGAATATCCCCATCATTCCGGGACACCCTTCGGATATGATATAAATTTCGAAGTACTAAAGCATCCGGTACTTTGGATGGGGCTTGTTGGGCCCGATAGATCTATCTTTAGGATTCGCGTCAATTAGGGTTTCTGTTCCCTAATTCTTAGATTACCAGACTTAATAAAAAGGGGCATATTCGATTTCGATAATTCAACCATAGAATGTAGTTTCACGTACTTGTGTCTATTTTGTAAATCATTTATAAAACCTGCATGTATTCTCATCCCAAAAATATTAGATTTTAAAAATGGGACTATAACTCACTTTCACAGATTTTTACTTCGTCGGGAAGTAAGACTTGGCCACTGGTTGATTCACGAACCTATAACAATATATACATATATATCAAAGTATGTTTAAAATATATTTACAACACTTTTAATATATTTTGATGTTTTAAGTTTATTAAGTCAGCTGTCCTCGTTAGTAACCTACAACTAGTTGTCCACAGTTAGATGTACAGAAATAAATCGATAAATATTATCTTGAATCAATCCACGACCCAGTGTATACGTATCTCAGTATTGATCACAACTCAAACTATATATATTTTGGAATCAACCTCAACCCTGTATAGCTAACTCCAACATTCACATATAGAGTGTCTATGGTTGTTCCGAAATATATATAGATGTGTCGACATGATAGGTCGAAACATTGTATACGTGTCTATGGTATCTCAAGATTACATAATATATAATACAAGTTGATTAAGTTATGGTTGGAATAGATTTGTTACCAATTTTCACGTAGCTAAAATGAGAAAAATTATCCAATCTTGTTTTACCCATAACTTCTTCATTTTAAATCCGTTTTGAGTGAATCAAATTGCTATGGTTTCATATTGAACTCTATTTTATGAATCTAAACAAAAAAAGTATAGGTTTCTAGTCGGAAAAATAAGTTACAAGTCGTTTTTGTAAAGGTAGTCATTTCAGTCGAAAGAACCACGTCTAGATGACCATTTTAGAAAACATACTTCCACTTAGAGTTTAACCATAATTTTTGGATATAGTTTCATGTTCATAATAAAAATCATTTTCTCAGAATAACAACTTTTAAATCAAAGTTTATCATAGTTTTTAATTAACTAACCCAAAACAGCCCGCGGTGTTACTATGACGGCGTAAATCCGGTTTTACGGTGTTTTTCGTGTTTCCAGGTTTTAAATCATTAAGTTAGCATATCATATAGATATAGAACATGTGTTTAGTTGATTTTAAAAGTCAAGTTAGAAGGATTAACTTTTGTTTGAGAACAAGTTTAGAATTAACTAAACTATGTTCTAGTGATTACAAGTTTAAACCTTCGAATAAGATAGCTTTATATGTATGAATCGAATGATGTTATGAACATCATTACTACCTTAAGTTCCTTGGATAAACCTACTGGAAAAGAGAAAAATGGATCTAGCTTCAATGGATCCTTGGATGGCTCGAAGTTCTTGAAGCAGAATCATGACACGAAAACAAGTTCAAGTAAGATCATCACTTGAAATAAGATTGTTATAGTTATAGAAATTGAACCAAAGTTTGAATATGATTATTACCTTGTATTAGAATGATAACCTACTGTAAGAAACAAAGATTTCTTGAGGTTGGATGATCACCTTACAAGATTGGAAGTGAGCTAGCAAACTTGAAAGTATTCTTGATTTTATGAAACTAGAACTTTTAGAATTTATGAAGAACACTTAGAACTTGAAGATAGAACTTGAGAGAGATCAATTAGATGAAGAAAATTGAAGAATGAAAGTGTTTGTAGGTGTTTTTGGTCGTTGGTGTATGGATTAGATATAAAGGATATGTTATTTTGTTTTCATGTAAATAAGTCATGAATGATTACTCATATTTTTGTAATTTTATGAGATATTTCATGCTAGTTGCCAAATGATGGTTCCCACATGTGTTAGGTGACTCACATGGGCTGCTAAGAGCTGATCATTGGAGTGTATATACCAATAGTACATACATCTAAAAGCTGTGTATTGTACGAGTACGAATACGGGTGCATACGAGTAGAATTGTTGATGAAACTGAACGAGGATCTAATTGTAAGCATTTTTGCTAAGTAGAAGTATTTTGATAAGTGTCTTGAAGTCTTTCAAAAGTGTATGAATACATATTAAAACACTACATGTATATACATTTTAACTGAGTCGTTAAGTCATCGTTAGTCGTTACATGTAAATGTTGTTTTGAAACCTTTAGGTTAACGATCTTGTTAAATGTTGTTAACCCAATGTTTATAATATCAAAATAGATTTTAAATTATTATATTATCATGATATTATGATGTACGAATATCTCTTAATATGATATATATACATTAAATGTCGTTACAACGATAAACGTTACATATATGTCTCGTTTCAAAATCATTAAGTTAGTAGTCTTGTTTTTACATATGTAGTTCATTGTTAATATAATTAATGATATGTTTACTTATCATAATATCATGTTAACTATATATATAACCATATATATGTCATCATATAGTTTTTTACAAGTTTTAACGTTCGTGAATCACCGGTCAACTTGGGTGGTCAATTGTCTATATGAAACCTATTTCAATTAATCAAGTCTTAACAAGTTTGATTGCTTAACATGTTGGAAACATTTAATCATGTAAATATCAATCTCAATTAATATATATAAACATGGAAAAGTTCGGGTCACTACAGTACCTACCCGTTAAATAAATTTCGTCCCGAAATTTTAAGCTGTTGAAGGTGTTGACGAATCTTCTGGAAATAGATGCGGGTATTTCTTCTTCATCTGATCTTCACGCTCCCAGGTGAACTCGGGTCCTCTACGAGCATTCCATAGAACCTTAACAATTGGTATCTTGTTTTGCTTAAGTCTTTTAACCTCACGATCCATTATTTCGACGGGTTCTTCGATGAATTGAAGTTTTTCGTTGATTTGGATTTCATCTAACGGAATAGTGAGATCTTCTTTAGCAAAACATTTCTTCAAATTCGAGACGTGGAAAGTGTTATGTACAGCCGCGAGTTGTTGAGGTAACTCAAGTCGGTAAGCTACTGGTCCGACACGATCAATAATCTTGAATGGTCCAATATACCTTGGATTTAATTTCCCTCGTTTACCAAATCGAACAACGCCTTTCCAAGGTGCAACTTTAATCATGACCATCTCTCCAATTTCAAATTCTGTATCTTTTCTTTTAATGCCAGCGTAGCTCTTTTGTCGACTTTGGGCGGTTTTCAACCGTTGTTGAATTTGGATGATCTTCTCGGTAGTTTCTTGTATAATCTCCGGACCCGTAATCTGTCTATCCCCCACTTCACTCCAACAAATCGGAGACCTGCACTTTCTACCATAAAGTGCTTCAAACGGCGCCATCTCAATGCTTGAATGGTAGCTGTTGTTGTAGGAAAATTCTGCTAACGGTAGATGTCGATCCCAACTGTTTCCGAAATCAATAACACATGCTCGTAGCATGTCTTCAAGCGTTTGTATCGTCCTTTCGCTCTGCCCATCAGTTTGTGGATGATAGGCAGTACTCATGTCTAGACGAGTTCCTAATGCTTGCTGTAATGTCTGCCAGAATCTTGAAATAAATCTGCCATCCCTATCAGAGATAATAGAGATTGGTATTCCATGTCTGGAGATGACTTCCTTCAAATACAGTCGTGCTAACTTCTCCATCTTGTCATCTTCTCTTATTGGCAGGAAGTGTGCTGATTTGGTGAGACGATCAACTATTACCCAAATAGTATCAAAACCACTTGCAGTCCTTGGCAATTTAGTGATGAAATCCATGGTAATGTTTTCCCATTTCCATTCTGGGATTTCGGGTTGTTGAAGTAGACCTGATGGTTTCTGATGCTCAGCTTTGACCTTAGAACACGTCAAACATTCTCCTACGTATTTAGCAACATCGGCTTTCATACCCGGCCACCAAAAATGTTTCTTGAGATCCTTGTACATCTTCCCCGTTCCAGGATGTATTGAGTATCTGGTTTTATGAGCTTCTCTAAGTACCATTTCTCTCATATCTCCAAATTTTGGTACCCAAATCCTTTCAGCCCTATACCGGGTTCCGTCTTCCCGAATATTAAGATGCTTCTCCGATCCTTTGGGTATTTCATCCTTTAAATTTCCCTCTTTTAAAACTCCTTGTTGCGCCTCCTTTATTTGAGTAGTAAGGTTATTATGAATCATTATATTCATAGATTTTACTCGAATGGGTTCTCTGTCCTTCCTGCTCAAGGCATCGGCTACCACATTTGCCTTCCCCGGGTGGTAACGAATCTCAAAGTCGTAATCATTCAATAATTCAATCCACCTACGCTGCCTCATATTCAGTTGTTTCTGATTAAATATGTGTTGAAGACTTTTGTGGTCGGTATATATAATACTTTTGACCCCATATAAGTAGTGCCTCCAAGTCTTTAATGCAAAAACAACCGCGCCTAATTCCAAATCATGCGTCGTATAATTTTGTTCGTGAATCTTCAATTGTCTAGACGCATAAGCAATCACCTTCGTTCGTTGCATTAATACACAACCGAGACCTTGCTTTGATGCGTCACAATAAATCACAAAATCATCATTCCCTTCAGGCAATGACAATATAGGTGCCGTAGTTAGCTTTTTCTTCAATAACTGAAACGCTTTCTCTTGTTCATCATTCCAATCAAATTTCTTCCCTTTATGCGTTAATGCAGTCAAGGGTTTTGCTATTCTGGAAAAGTCTTGGATGAACCTTCTGTAGTAACCAGCTAGTCCTAAAAACTGGCGTATGTGTTTCGGAATTTTCGGGGTTTCCCACTTTTCAACAGTTTCTATCTTTGCCGGATCCACCTTAATACCTTCTTTGTTCACTATGTGACCGAGGAATTGAACTTCTTCCAACCAAAATACACACTTTGAAAACTTAGCGTACAATTCTTCCTTCCTCAATACTTCTAACACCTTTCCTAAATGTTCACCGTGTTCTTGGTCATTCTTTGAGTAAATAAGTATGTCATCAATGAAAACAATGACAAACTTGTCAAGGTATGGTCCACACACTCGGTTCATAAGGTCCATGAACACAGCTGGTGCATTAGTTAAACCAAACGGCATGACCATAAACTCGTAATGACCGTAACGTGTTCTGAAAGCAGTCTTTGGAATATCATCTTCTTTCACCCGCATTTGATGATACCCGGAACGTAAGTCAATCTTTGAATAAACAGACGAGCCTTGTAGTTGATCAAATAAGTCATCGATTCTCGGTAGTGGGTAGCGGTTCTTGATGGTAAGTTTGTTCAACTCTCGGTAGTCGATACACAACCTGAATGTACCATCTTTCTTCTTGACAAACAAAACAGGAGCTCCCCACGGTGATGTGCTTGGTCGAATGAAACCACGCTCTAAAAGTTCTTGTAATTGGCTTTGTAGTTCTTTCATCTCGCTGGGTGCGAGTCTGTAAGGAGCACGAGCTATTGGTGCAGCTCCTGGTACAAGATCTATTTGAAATTCAACGGATCGATGTGGGGGTAATCCCGGTAATTCTTTCGGAAATACATCAGGAAATTCTTTTGCGACGGGAACATCATTGATGCTCTTTTCTTCAGTTTGTACTTTCTCGACGTGTGCTAGAACAGCATAGCAACCTTTTCTTATTAGTTTTTGTGCCTTCAAATTACTAATAAGATGTAGCTTCGTGTTGCCCTTTTCTCCGTACACCATTAAGGGTTTTCCTTTTTCTCGTATAATGCGAATTGCATTTTTGTAACAAACGATCTCCGCTTTCACTTCTTTCAACCAGTCCATACCGATTATCACATCAAAACTCCCTAACTCTACTGGTATCAAATCAATCTTAAATGTTTCGCTAACCAGTTTAATTTCTCGATTCCGACATATATTATCTGCTGAAATTAATTTACCATTTGCTAATTCGAGTAAAAATTTACTATCCAAAGGCGTCAATGGACAACTTAATTTAGCACAAAAATCTCTACTCATATAGCTTCTATCCGCACCCGAATCAAATAAAACGTAAGCAGATTTATTGTCAATAAGAAACGTACCCGTAACAAGCTCCGGGTCTTCTTGTGCCTCTGCCGCATTAATATTGAAAACTCTTCCGCGGCCTTGTCCATTCGTGTTCTCCTGGTTCGGGCAATTTCTAATAATGTGGCCTGGTTTTCCACATTTATAACAAACTACATTGGCATAACTTGCTCCGACACTACTTGCTCCGCCATTACTCGTTCCGACACCATTTGTTCCTTTCGTTCTATTAACCCCTGGTCCGTAGACCTCACACTTCACCGCGCTATGACCATTTCTTTTACACTTGTTGCAAAATTTGGTGCAGAACCCCGAGTGATTCTTTTCACACCTTTGGCATAGCTGCTTCTGATTGTTGTTGTTGTTGCGGTTATTATTGTTGTTGGGATGATTGTTGTAGTTGCTGTTGTTGTTGTTGTTGTTGTTGTTGGGCCGTTTGTTGTAGTTGCGATTGATGTTGCGATTGTTGGGATAATTGTTGCGATTATTGTTGTAATTGCTGTTGTTGTTGTATTGGTGATTCTTATCACCGTTTTCCTCCCACTTTCTTTTGACTTGCTTTACATTGGCCTCTTCAGCAGTCTGTTCTTTAATTCTTTCTTCAATCTGGTTCACTAGTTTGTGAGCCATTCTACATGCCTGTTGTATGGAGGCGGGCTCGTGTGAACTTATATCTTCTTGGATTCTTTCTGGTAATCCTTTCACAAACGCGTCGATCTTCTCTTCCTCATCTTCGAATGCTCCCGGACACAATAGGCACAATTCTGTGAATCGTCTTTCATACGTGGTAATATCAAATCCTTGGGTTCGTAACCCTCTAAGTTCTGTCTTGAGCTTATTGACCTCGGTTCTGGGACGGTACTTCTCGTTCATCAAGTGCTTGAATGCTGACCACGGTAGTGCGTACGCATCGTCTTGTCCCACTTGCTCTAGATAGGTATTCCACCATGTTAACGCAGAACCTGTGAAGGTATGCGTAGCGTACTTCACTTTGTCCTCTTCAGTACACTTACTTATGGCAAACACCGATTCGACCTTCTCGGTCCACCGTTTCAATCCGATCGGTCCTTCGGTTCCATCAAATTCCAAAGGTTTGCAGGCAGTGAATTCTTTGTAGGTGCATCCTACACGATTTCCTGTACTGCTAGATCCAAGGTTATTGTTGGTATGTAGCGCAGCCTGTACTGCGGCTATGTTTGAAGCTAGAAAAGTACGGAATTCCTCTTCATTCATATTCACGGTGTGTCGAGTAGTCGGTGCCATTTCCTTCAAAATAGTTAAATGGAACAAGTTAATCATACAGAATATTAAGAGTAGTTAATAGTATTTCGTAGCATAATATGAACTCATTTATAAAAGCTTTTTCTTCATATTAGCGTTTTATAAGTTTAAATTCGGGTAGTACCTACCCGTTAAGTTCATACTTAGTAGCTAATATACAATTCAACTACTACAATTCTATATGAAAAACTGATTATAATAATATTTCGCGTTCAAACTTTTATACAATATTTTACAAACTTACAATACCGCTTATTTTACATAAAGCATGAAATATAGCACACAATAACTTTGATACAAGATAGTTGTGAAGACAATTCTAGCTAGTACACAAGTCGTTCAGCAAAGGCAATAAAGACACGTAATTCATACGTCCAGAAACAAGTCATGCATTCTGGTTTTACTAGGACTACTTCCCATCCTTGGTCTTGTGCAACATAACCGTTATGGCCATTGATAAGACAGCGTGTTGTAACGTCATCAAAGGGACGAGGGTTACGTAATGTCCAACAGTCCCGTAATAATCTAAAAACCTCATTTCTTACCCCAATTACCGACTCCGTCACTTGTGGAAACGTTTTGTTTAATAGTTGTAGCCCGATGTTCTTGTTCTCACTTTGGTGAGAAGCGAACATTACTAATCCGTAAGAATAACATGCTTCTTTATGTTGCATGTTAGCCGCTTTTTCTAAATCACGAAGTCCAATATTCGGATATATTGAGTCAAAATAATTTCTTAACCCGTTGCGTAAAATAGCATTTGGGTTCCCCGCAATATATGCTTCAAAGTAAACACATCGTAACTTATGGGTTTCCCAATGTGATATCCCCCATCTTTCAAACGAAAGTCTCTTATAAACCAAGACATTCTTGGAACGTTCTTCGAATGTCTTACAAACTGATCTCGCCTTAAATAGTTGTGCCGAAGAATTCTGGCCGACTCTAGACAAGATTTCATCAATCATGTCTCCAGGTAGGTCTCTTAAAATATTGGGTTGTCTATCCATTTTATGTTTTTAAACTGTAAAATGGACAAGAGTTAGATTCATAAAAAAAAATACTTATTAATACAAGCAATTTTTACATATATCATAAAGCATAAGCACACTATATTACATATATTACACCACACGAATACAACTATCTTATTCCGACTCGCTCGTTTCTTCTTGTTGGGTTTTGGTTCGTTTTACCAAGTTTCTAGGGATATATGATGTTCCCCTAATACGAGCCGTCGTTGTCCACATTGGTTTAGAAAAACCTGGTGGTTTAGAGGTTCCCGGGTCATTGTTACAACTTAAGGACTTCGGGGGTTGACGATACATATAAAGTTCATCGGGGTTGGAATTAGATTTCTCTATTTTTATGCCCTTTCCCTTATTATTTTCTTTTGCCTTTTTAAATTCAGTTGGGGTTATTTCTATAACATCATCGGAATTCTCGTAGGAATCCGATTCATCGGAGAATTGGTAATCCTCCCAATATTTTGCTTCCTTGGCGGAAACACCATTGACCATAATTAACCTTGGTCGGTTGGTTGAGGATTCTCTTTTACTTAACCGTTTTATTATTTCCCCCACCGGTTCTATTTCTTCTTCAGGTTCCGATTCTTCTTCCGGTTCCGATTCTTCTTCCGGTTCCGACTCTTCTTCCGGTTCCTCTTCGGGAACTTGTGAATCAGTCCACAAATCATTCCAATTTACATTTGACTCTTCATTATTATTAGGTGAGTCAATGGGACTTGTTCTAGAGGTAGACATCTATCACATAATATCAAACACGTTAAGAGATTAATATATCACATAATATTCATATGTTAAAAATATATAGTTTCCAACAAAAATGTTAAGCAATCATTTTTAAAGAAAACACGGTCGAAGTCCAGACTCACTAATGCATCCTAACAAACTCGATAAGACACACTAATGCAAATTTTCTGGTTCTCTAAGACCAACGCTCGGATACCAACTGAAATGTCCCGTTCTTATTGATTAAAAACGTTCCATATTAATTGATTTCGTTGCGAGGTTTTGACCTCTATATGAGACGTTTTTCAAAGACTGCATTCATTTTAAAACAAACCATAACCTTTATTTCATCAATAAAGGTTTAAAAAGCTTTACGTAGATTATCAAATAATGATAATCTAAAATATCCTGTTTACACACGACCATTACATAATGGTTTACAATACAAATATGTTACAACAAAATAAGTTTCTTGAATGCAGTTTTTACACAATATCATACAAGCATGGACTCCAAATCTCGTCCTTATTTAAGTATGCGACAACGGAAGCTCTTAATAATCACCTGAGAATAAACATGCTTAAAACGTCAACAAAAATGTTGGTGAGTTATAGGTTTAACCTATATATATCAAATCATAATAATAGACCACAAGATTTCATATTTCAATACACATCCCATACATAGAGATAAAAATCATTCATATGGTGAACACCTGGTAACCGACATTAACAAGATGCATATATAAGAATATCCCCATCATTCCGGGACACCCTTCGGATATGATATAAATTTCGAAGTACTAAAGCATCCGGTACTTTGGATGGGGCTTGTTGGGCCCGATAGATCTATCTTTAGGATTCGCGTCAATTAGGGTTTCTGTTCCCTAATTCTTAGATTACCAGACTTAATAAAAAGGGGCATATTCGATTTCGATAATTCAACCATAGAATGTAGTTTCACGTACTTGTGTCTATTTTGTAAATCATTTATAAAACCTGCATGTATTCTCATCCTAAAAATATTAGATTTTAAAAATGGGACTATAACTCACTTTCACAGATTTTTACTTCGTCGGGAAGTAAGACTTGGCCACTGGTTGATTCACGAACCTATAACAATATATACATATATATCAAAGTATGTTTAAAATATATTTACAACACTTTTAATATATTTTGATGTTTTAAGTTTATTAAGTCAGCTGTCCTCGTTAGTAACCTACAACTAGTTGTCCACAGTTAGATGTACAGAAATAAATCGATAAATATTATCTTGAATCAATCCACGACCCAGTGTATACGTATCTCAGTATTGATCACAACTCAAACTATATATATTTTGGAATCAACCTCAACCCTGTATAGCTAACTCCAACATTCACATATAGAGTGTCTATGGTTGTTCCGAAATATATATAGATGTGTCGACATGATAGGTCGAAACATTGTATACGTGTCTATGGTATCTCAAGATTACATAATATATAATACAAGTTGATTAAGTTATGGTTGGAATAGATTTGTTACCAATTTTCACGTAGCTAAAATGAGAAAAATTATCCAATCTTGTTTTACCCATAACTTCTTCATTTTAAATCCGTTTTGAGTGAATCAAATTGCTATGGTTTCATATTGAACTCTATTTTATGAATCTAAACAAAAAAAGTATAGGTTTCTAGTCGGAAAAATAAGTTACAAGTCGTTTTTGTAAAGGTAGTCATTTCAGTCGAAAGAACCACGTCTAGATGACCATTTTAGAAAACATACTTCCACTTAGAGTTTAACCATAATTTTTGGATATAGTTTCATGTTCATAATAAAAATCATTTTCTCAGAATAACAACTTTTAAATCAAAGTTTATCATAGTTTTTAATTAACTAACCCAAAACAGCCCGCGGTGTTACTACGACGGCGTAAATCCGGTTTTACGGTGTTTTTCGTGTTTCCAGGTTTTAAATCATTAAGTTAGCATATCATATAGATATAGAACATGTGTTTAGTTGATTTTAAAAGTCAAGTTAGAAGGATTAACTTTTGTTTGAGAACAAGTTTAGAATTAACTAAACTATGTTCTAGTGATTACAAGTTTAAACCTTCGAATAAGATAGCTTTATATGTATGAATCGAATGATGTTATGAACATCATTACTACCTTAAGTTCCTTGGATAAACCTACTGGAAAAGAGAAAAATGGATCTAGCTTCAATGGATCCTTGGATGGCTCGAAGTTCTTGAAGCAGAATCATGACACGAAAACAAGTTCAAGTAAGATCATCACTTGAAATAAGATTGTTATAGTTATAGAAATTGAACCAAAGTTTGAATATGATTATTACCTTGTATTAGAATGATAACCTACTGTAAGAAACAAAGATTTCTTGAGGTTGGATGATCACCTTACAAGATTGGAAGTGAGCTAGCAAACTTGAAAGTATTCTTGATTTTATGAAACTAGAACTTTTAGAATTTATGAAGAACACTTAGAACTTGAAGATAGAACTTGAGAGAGATCAATTAGATGAAGAAAATTGAAGAATGAAAGTGTTTGTAGGTGTTTTTGGTCGTTGGTGTATGGATTAGATATAAAGGATATGTTATTTTGTTTTCATGTAAATAAGTCATGAATGATTACTCATATTTTTGTAATTTTATGAGATATTTCATGCTAGTTGCCAAATGATGGTTCCCACATGTGTTAGGTGACTCACATGGGCTGCTAAGAGCTGATCATTGGAGTGTATATACCAATAGTACATACATCTAAAAGCTGTGTATTGTACGAGTACGAATACGGGTGCATACGAGTAGAATTGTTGATGAAACTGAACGAGGATCTAATTGTAAGCATTTTTGCTAAGTAGAAGTATTTTGATAAGTGTCTTGAAGTCTTTCAAAAGTGTATGAATACATATTAAAACACTACATGTATATACATTTTAACTGAGTCGTTAAGTCATCGTTAGTCGTTACATGTAAATGTTGTTTTGAAACCTTTAGGTTAACGATCTTGTTAAATGTTGTTAACCCAATGTTTATAATATCAAAATAGATTTTAAATTATTATATTATCATGATATTATGATGTACGAATATCTCTTAATATGATATATATACATTAAATGTCGTTACAACGATAAACGTTACATATATGTCTCGTTTCAAAATCATTAAGTTAGTAGTCTTGTTTTTACATATGTAGTTCATTGTTAATATAATTAATGATATGTTTACTTATCATAATATCATGTTAACTATATATATAACCATATATATGTCATCATATAGTTTTTTACAAGTTTTAACGTTCGTGAATCACCGGTCAACTTGGGTGGTCAATTGTCTATATGAAACCTATTTCAATTAATCAAGTCTTAACAAGTTTGATTGCTTAACATGTTGGAAACATTTAATCATGTAAATATCAATCTCAATTAATATATATAAACATGGAAAAGTTCGGGTCACTACAATATACACTATAAATCGAATAAAAGACAGAAATATAACGAAACCCAGCTTGGTTCGCTGTTCGTACAAATTTTTTTCTCTAATCTCGATTTTGAAATCAATTTTAAAAAGTAATAATGCAATTTTGTTAGGATTCATCCATGTAATCTTTCTGCAAAGTATGAAACTCCAATTCTTCAAAACAAGATCGAATTCGTGAGTCAAAGTTTTGAAAAAAAAGTCAAACGATTGTAAATCACTCGAATTCGTGAGCTGTAGTTTGTTTCAGGTCAAGAGGAAGATTTTCTAGTATATTTATGTTGATAAGGAACATTTTTCATGAAGTTATCGAAGACCCAAAATCACCCAATCTCAAAAACCAATTATTGTTTTTTATATAGCTGCGATGGCAGCAACAGGTTATTTTTTTTTTATGTTTTTATATTGTTTATGTTAATCACATGAGTACTCTAATTTAGTTTAGAAACTTAAAATCAAAAACTAAATGGTTTAGTTGATTGTTGATGGCTGAATCGGTTGAGTCCTCATGAAGAAGAAGAAGATAGGACACAGATTATGTTGGGTTAAATATAATCGGGTATAAATATAAACAGAAAGGCAGTCTTGGAGGAATGGTTAAGGGAGGTGAAGGGGTAGCGGGTGGTCAGGGGTTCGAGCCTTGGCAGGAGCGTTCTTTTTTTTAAGCTGATTTCTTAAAGGTAGCAATTTAAGTATTTTTATTATTATTATTATTATTATTATTATTATTATTATTATTATTATTATTATTATTATTATTATTATTATTATTATTATTATTATTATTATTATTATTATTATTATTATTATTATTATTGTTAATATTATTGTTTTTATTAGTTATTGTTATTATTACTAGTATATTAATTGTTAGTATTATTATTTTTACCAATAAAAGTAGTAATTACCCTTTTAGTACTAGTATCATAATTATAATTACAAGTATTATTATTATTATTATACTACTACGAAGATAATAAGGATGATAATAAAATGATTTAAACTTGTTTTGCTTTCGATTTAAGTATTATTATATACACTAAGAGATTAATAAATGTGATTGTGGTTAAAAGAATAAAAATAATAAATATATATAGAAATGCTTATGGACATAAGTAAGGTTATAAAAATATTATGATTATGATCGTAATCTCGATCATGAGCTTAATGGTGATAATAAGAAACATAATTATAATTATAAGTATAAAGGTAATTATGATTTAGGGATGGTTATTATAAACATTATATTATTATTATTATTATTATTATTATTATTATTATTATTATTATTATTATTATTATTATTAAAATTATTATTATTATTATTATTATTATTATTAAAATTATTATTATTAGTATTATCATTATCACTAATATCGTCAGTAGTGAAATTATTATATTTATTATTATTATCAGTATTAGTATTATTAGCAATACCATTATTACTAAAAGTAACATTATTTTCAAACCCGTCGTTTTTGTTAAAACTAATAAAATCATTAAAAGTAACATCTTTACTATTATTATTATTATTATTATTATTATTATTATTATTATTATTATTATTATTATTATTATTATTATTATTATTATTATTATTATTATTATTATTATTATTATTATTATTAAACTTATTATCATTATTATCATTCTTATAAAATTATTATGTTGTTATCACTAAAACTATCAATATTATCATAAAAATATACTTTTATATAAAAATACATTACGTTATACTTTTATTACTAAAAAGATATTAGCTAAGCTATATTAATTAATATATAAATATATATAACCTTAATATATAGTTTTTATTATTAATGATAGGTAATAGTTATATAACACATATAAACTAAATATATATTAAATTTATCTAAATAACATATTGTATAACAAGTATATTATTAATAACAAAAAAATATATATAATTGATCGATTACGAATATGTGTATTAGTATATCCACAAATGATATAGGTTCGTGAATCCGAGGCCAACCCTGTATTGTTCAGTTGTTCAATATAGTCATATGTATTTTTACTACAAAATACAGTACGGTGAGTTTCATTATTCCCTTTTTATATATTTTTGGGCTGAGAATACATGCGCTGTTTTATAAACTGTTTTACGAAATGGACACAAGTACTTAAACTATATTCTATGGTTGGATTATGAACACCGAATATCGCCCCTTTTTAGCTTGGTAGCCTAAAAATTAGGGAAATGGCCCCTAATTAACGCGAATCCTAAAGATAGATCTATGGACCTTGACAAGTCCCATTCGGGGTACGAATGCTTTAGTACTTCGATTGATATATACCGATTGCGACGGTCGGTATATAGCATGCAGATTGCGAAATGCCTGTATGCGGGCGATATTCTATATGCATCCTATTAGTTCGGTTACCAAGTGTTCACCATATGAATGATTTTATCTTTATGTAGATTGCGAAATGCCTGTATAATGATTATGGAAATGATATTGAAAAATGAAATCTTGTGGTCTATTAAAACTTATGGAAATGATTGTTTATGATAAACTAATGAACTCACCAACCTTTTGGTTGACACTTTTAAGCATGTTTATTCTCAGCTATGAAAGAAATCTTCTGCTGTGCATTTGCTCATTTTAAAGATATTACTTGGAGTCATTCATGGCATATTTCAAAAGATGTTGCATTCGAGTTGTTGAGTTCATAAAGATTATTATAAATTAAATGACAGATTAAGTCATTTATAGTTTGAATATATTATGAAATAGTATGCATACTTGTCAATTATCGTTGTAAAGAAAGTTTGTCTTTTGAAAACGAATGCAATGTTTGTAAAACATATCATATAGAGGTCTGTACCTCGCAAAGGAACCAGATGTTGAAGTGTTCGTCCAGCTGGATTAGGACGGGCCGTTTTAGTTGGTATCAGAGCAGAGGTCTTAGAGAACCAGGTCTTGCATTAGTGTGTCTAACTGATAGTTGTTATGATACATTAGTAAGTCTGGACTTTGACCGTGTCTGCATGTCAAAAAGTTTTGCTTATCAATTCTTGTCGAAAATAATCTGCTTATCATTTTTAGTCTAGACACGTCTTACTGCATTTACTGCGTAGATAGTGTATAGACAAAATTCATATCTTAGCTTATCTGTTATTTTAACTTTGCCTAACAGCTTCCAAAAGTTCTGTCGTAATCTACGAGATCTTCTGTACTACATAAAGATATTCTATTTAATTAGAATATCATCTGATATCCGAAAATCATTTCATATCAATATCCTCTATCTGATCGTGTAAGATGGATCCTGCAACTAGTTCAAGTTCAACGGATTCCGACAGCTATTCCGATATGGATATTCATTCGAACTCCGAAAATAGTGCAACTGGAATGGACCAACCGATTAGTCATCTTCAATTCTGGATGAATTGGGGATGGATTCGTGATTTACTTAATCATTAGAGATAAGAAGAAGGTGATCCCTTTTACCCATCAAATTGCCCACTTAACGAAGAACCTGAAGCACTTACCGGCGAACCAATTCGAAACACCATCTTCAATCTTATTTCCAGAGTATCTCGCTAAGATTATATGATATTTCATATTCTAAACCTTATTCATCCGCTTGTTCAAACCGCCAATCATCCCGAGATAATAGAAGAAGTCAACGAGCTTCGCGATTGAGTAATCAATCTGGAGAATATAGTGCACAACTTACCAGCACCAGCATCACCACCGGCATCAACAGTAACACCAGCATCAACAGCACCTGTACCGCCGACAACATTCGCATCACACGCCTCAACATCACAAACTATACCTCGAGTATAATCTTCTTCTACATCTTGTTTTGCATCAATTATCTTTGTTCTACGTATCGTTCTACATAATTTATCTTTGTTCTACATATCGTTCTACATCATCTATCTTCGTTCTACATGACGATTATGTAATCTTTAAAATCTTGGAGATTATGTATTCTAAATCTAATCGTAAATCAGATGAGTTTAGTATTATATTAACTCATTAAATCCATGATTTCATCTAAAGAAAATATATATATATATATATATATATATATATATATATATATATATATATATATATATATATATATATATATATATATATATATGTATTTTCATAAATATGTATTTTCATAAAGTTGTAATTAAAAACTCGTTCGTACAAACTAATTAATTGTGAAAATATTTTAACGGATAGGTAATACCCGAGAAATATTTAGATTTCACGTTAATATGTTACACTATACATTCTTCAATTCCGATTCAACAATTGTTTGCTATCCTACTTACCACCACAAATATACGTATCCATTCATTCAAAGCATAACCACTTTCATTCCAATTCAATCACATATTTGGATTTTGATCGATCAGAATCCAAGTCAAGACTTAACAAGTGGCATAATGAAGAAATAATGAACACAATAAAATTTATTAGAAAACAAACTAATAATGTATGAGAAATTTTGTTAAGAATCCACGCTAACAATATCCTAGCTAACTATTCTTATATCCTTTATGACTATTTCTTATAGTTTACTAGTCTCGGTTAATCCCGGGACAATATAATATAATCTTCGAATTAAATACGTCGAATAAATCTTAAGACACATGTACACAATACTTCGAGATTACTTCAAAGACAACAGTTGTACAATGGGTCGAGATTGAGCCTTAGATAATACAATACGTCTTGATTAATTCGAAGATTATATATTAAACTATATATGGACTATTGGACTATATTTGGACTACAAACCGTGGACTACTAACATTGAACAATTAAAAGGTATTAAAATATTGATTTTATCATATGAAACTAAAAATTTCTTCGAGTTTACCACTTGACTTCATCTTAAACATCATACAAATCTTGGCAATTACAATCAGCATTCAATCATCTAAAAATAAAATTTTCTTGAAACACCTCGAATTGATGACCACTGATTCAGATATGGTAACATTAAATGCAGAGGAAACAGCAACATTGTAGATGTTCTAAATGGTTAAAAGTTTGATGATAAAGAATGGAGTGTTAGGAACGCTCGATAGAAAATTTGGTACTAAAAAACGGATTGAGCAAACCATGAAGGAAACCAAGGACAAATACAAGGACCAAACCCTGTATTCAAAGAATTCAGGTAATTCTGAATCCGAGGAAACCTTCAATGAATATCTTGCTCCTTACTCATGTTAAATCTTTCGAAAAATCTTTCTTCATCAACCTTCAATCTTAGAAATTCTGAAAATATCATTATAACTATCTTCGATATTTCTGAGGATATTTTCATAAATATTCTTGTCCGAAGTTATCTATCTCTTCGTGCTATCTGTAGTGACCCGAACTTTTCCATGTTTATATATATTAATTGAGATTGATATTTACATGATTAAATGTTTCCAACATGTTAAGCAATCAAACTTGTTAAGACTTAATTAATTGAAATATGTTTCATATAGACAATTGACCACCCAAGTTGATCGGTGATTCACGAACGTTAAAACTTGTAAAAACTATATGATGACATATATATGGATATATATATATATATAGTTAACATGATACTATGATAAGAAAACATATCATAAAGTATATTAACAATGAACTACATATGTAAAAACAAGACTACTAACTTAATGATTTTTAAACGAGATATATATGTAACGATTATCGTTGTAAAGACATTTAATGTATATATATCATATTAAGAGATATTCATACATGATAATATCATGATAATATCATGATAATATAATAATTTAAAATCTCATTTGATATTATACACATTGGGTTAACAACATTTAACAAGATCGTTAACCTAAAGGTTTCAAAACAACACTTACATGTAACGACTAACGATGACTTAACGACTCAGTTAAAATGTATATACATGTAGTGTTTTAATATGTATTTATACACTTTTGAAAGACTTCAATACACTTATCAAAATACTTCTACTTAACAAAAATGCTTACAATTACATCCTCGTTCAGTTTCATCAACAATTCTACTCGTATGCACCCGTATTCGTACTCGTACAATACACAGCTTTTAGATGTATGTACTATTGGTATATACACTCCAAAGATCAGCTCTTAGCAGCCCATGTGAGTCACCTAACACATGTGGGAGCCATCATTTGGCAACTAGCATGAAATATCTCATAAAATTACAAAAATATGAGTAATCATTCATGACTTATTTACATGAAAACAAAATTACATATCCTTTATATCTAATCCATACACCAACGACCAAAAACACCTACAAACACTTTCATTCTTCAATTTTCTTCATCTAATTGATCTCTCTCAAGTTCCATCTTCAAGTTCTAAGTGTTCTTCATAAATTCCAAAAGTTCTAGTTTCATAAAATCAAGAATACTTTCAAGTTTGCTAGCTCACTTCCAATCTTGTAAGGTGATCATCCAACCTCAAGAAATCTTTGTTTCTTACAGTAGGTTATCATTCTAATACAAGGTAATAATCATATTCAAACTTTGGTTCAATTTCTATAACTATAACAATCTTATTTCAAGTGATGATCTTACTTGAACTTGTTTTCGTGTCATGATTCTGCTTCAAGAACTTCGAGCCATCCAAGGATCCATTGAAGCTAGATCCATTTTTCTCTTTTCCAGTAGGTTTATCCAAGGAAATTAAGGTAGTACTGATGTTCATAACATCATTCGATTCATACATATAAAGCTATCTTATTCGAAGGTTTAAACTTGTAATCACTAGAACATAGTTTAGTTAATTCTAAACTTGTTCGCAAACAAAAGTTAATCCTTCTAACTTGACTTTTAAAATCAACTAAACACATGTTCTATATCTATATGATATGCTAACTTAATGATTTAAAACCTGGAAACAAGAAAAACACCGTAAAACCGGATTTACGCCGTCGTAGTAACACCGCGGGCTGTTTTGGGTTAGTTAATTAAAAACTATGATAAACTTTGATTTAAAACTTGTTATTCTGAGAAAATGATTTTTATTATGAACATGAAACTATATCCAAAAATTATGGTTAAACTCAAAGTGGAAGTATGTTTTCTAAAATGGTCATCTAGACGTCGTTCTTTCGACTGAAATGACTACCTTTACAAAAACGACTTGTAACTTATTTTTCCGACTATAAACCTATACTTTTTTTGTTTAGATTCATAAAATAGAGTTCAATATGAAATCATAGCAATTTGATTCACTCAAAACGGATTTAAAATGAAGAAGTTATGGGTAAAACAAGATTGGATAATTTTTCTCATTTTAGCTACGTGAAAATTGGTAACAAATCTATTCCAACCATAACTTAATCAACTTGTATTGTATATTATGTAATATTGAGATACCATAGACACGTATACAATGTTTCGACCTATCATGTCGACACATCTATATATATTTCGGAACAACCATAGACACTTTATATGTGAATGTTGGAGTTAGCTATACAGGGTTGAGGTTGATTCCAAAATATATATAGTTTGAGTTGTGATCAATACTGAGATACGTATACACTGGGTCGTGGATTGATTCAAGATAATATTTATCGATTTATTTCTGTACATCTAACTGTGGACAACTAGTTATAGGTTACTAACGAGGACAGCTGACTTAATAAACTTAAAACATCAAAATATATTAAAAGTGTTGTAAATATATTTTGAACATACTTTAATATATATGTATATATTGTTATAGGTTCGTGAATCAACAGTGGCCAAGTCTTACTTCCCGACGAAGTAAAAATCTGTGAAAGTGAGTTATAGTCCCACTTTTAAAATCTAATATTTTTGGGATGAGAATACATGCAGGTTTTATAAATGATTTACAAAATAGACACAAGTACGTGAAACTACATTCTATGGTTGAATTATCGAAATCGAATATGCCCCTTTTTATTAAGTCTGGTAATCTAAGAATTAGGGAACATACACCCTAATTGACGCGAATCCTAAAGATAGATCTATTGGGCCTAACAAACCCCATCCAAAGTACCGGATGCTTTAGTACTTCGAAATTTATATCATATCCGAAGGGTGTCCCGGAATGATGGGGATATTCTTATATATGCATCTTGTTATTGTCGGTTACCAGGTGTTCACCATATGAATGATTTTTATCTCTATGTATGGGATGTGTATTGAAATATGAAATCTTGTGGTCTATTGTTACGATTTGATATATATAGGTTAAACCTATAACTCACCAACATTTTTGTTGACTTTTAAAGCATGTTTATTCTCAGGTGAATATTAAGAGCTTTCGTTGTTGCATACTAAAATAAGGACAAGATTTGGAGTTCATGTTTGTATGATATTGTGTAAAAACTGCATTCAAGAAACTGATTTCGATGTAACATATTTGTATTGTAAACCATTATGTAATGGTCGTGTGTAAACATGATATTTTAGATTATCATTATTTGATAATCTACGTAAAGCTTTTTAAACCTTTATTTATGAAATAAAGGTTATGGTGTGTTTTAAAAATGAATGCAGTCTTTGAAAAACGTCTCATATAGAGGTCAAAACCTCGCAACGAAATCAATTAATATGGAACGTTTTTAATCAATAAGAACGGGACATTTCAGTTGGTATCAGAGCGTTGGTCTTAGAGAACCAGAAAATTTGCATTAGTGTGTCTTATCGAGTTTGTTAGGATGCATTAGTGAGTCTGGACTTCGACCGTGTTTTCTTTAAAAATGATTGCTTAACATTTTTGTTGGAAACTATATATTTTTAACATATGAATATTATGTGATATATTAATCTCTTAACGTGTTTGATATTATGTGATAGATGTCTACCTCTAGAACAAGTTCCATTGACTCACCTAATAATAATGAAGAGTCAAATGTAAATTGGAATGATTTGTGGACTGATTCACAAGTTCCCGAAGAGGAACCGGAAGAAGAGTCGGAACCGGAAGAAGAATCGGAACCGGAAGAAGAATCAGAACCGGATGAAGAAATAGAACCGGTGGGGGAAATAATAAAACGGTTAAGTAAAAGAAAATCCTCAACCAACCGACCAAAGTTAATTATGGTCAATGGTGTTTCTGCCAAGGAAGCAAAATATTGGGAGGATTACCAATTCTCCGATGAATCGGATTCCGACGAGAATTCCGATGATGTTATAGAAATTACCCCAACTGAATTTAAAAAGGCAAAAGAAAATAATAAGGGAAAGGGCATAAAAATAGAGAAATCTAATTCCAACCCCGATGAACTTTATATGTATCGTCAACCCCCGAAGTCCTTAAGTTGTAACAATGACCCGGGAACCTCTAAACCACCAGGTTTTTCTAAACCAATGTGGACAACGACGGCTCGTATTAGGGGAACATCATATATCCCTAGAAACTTGGCAAAACGAACCAAAATCGAAGAAGAAGAAACGAGCGAGTCGGAATAAGATAGTTGTATTCGTGTGGTGTAATATATGTAATATAGTGTTCTTATGCTTTATGATATATGTAAAAATTGCTTGTATTAATAAGTATTTTTTTTTATGAAACTAACTCTTGTCTATTTTACAGTTTAAAAACACAAAATGGATAGACAACCCATTATTTTAAGAGACCTACCCGGAGACATGATTGATGAAATCTTGTCTAGAGTCGGCCAGAATTCTTCGGCACAACTATTTAAGGCGAGATCAGTTTGTAAGACATTCGAAGAACGTTCCAAGAATGTCTTGGTTTATAAGAGACTTTCGTTTGAAAGATGGGGGATATCACATTGGGAAACCCATAAGTTACGATGTGTTTACTTTGACGCATATATTGCGGGGAACCCAAATGCTATTTTACGCAACGGGTTAAGAAATTATTTTGACTCAATATATCCGAATATTGGACTTCGTGATTTAGAAAAAGCGGCTAACATGCAACATAAAGAAGCATGTTATGCTTACGGATTAGTAATGTTCGCTTCTCACCAAAGTGAGAACAAGAACATCGGGCTACAACTATTAAACAAAACGTTTCCACAAGTGACGGAGTCGGTAATTGGGGTAAGAAATGAGGTTTTTAGATTATTACGGGACTGTTGGACATTACGTAACCCTCGTCCCTTTGATGACGTTACAACACGCTGTCTTATCAACGGCCATAACGGTTATGTTGCACAAGACCAAGGATGGGAAGTAGTCCTAGTAAAACCAGAATGCATGACTTGTTTCTGGACGTATGAATTACGTATCTTTATTGCCTTTGCCGAACGACTTGTGTACTAGCTAGAATTGTCTTCACAACTATCTTGTATCAAAGTTATTGTGTGCTATATTTCATGCTTTATGTAAAATAAGCGGTATTGTAAGTTTGTAAAATATTGTATAAAAGTTTGAACGCGAAATATTATTACAATCAGTTTTTCATATAGAATTGTAGTAGTTGAATTGTATATTAGCTACTAAGTATGAACTTAACGGGTAGGTACTACCCGAATTTAAACTTATAAAACGCTAATATGAAGAAAAAGCTTTTATAAATGAGTTCATATTATGCTACGAAATACTATTAACTACTCTTAATATTCTGTATGATTAACTTGTTCCATTTAACTATTTTGAAGGAAATGGCACCGACTACTCGACACACCGTGAATATGAATGAAGAGGAATTCCGTACTTTTCTAGCTTCAAACATAGCCGCAGTACAGGCTGCGCTACATACCAACAATAACCTTGGATCTAGCAGTACAGGAAATCGTGTAGGATGCACCTACAAAGAATTCACTGCCTGCAAACCTTTGGAATTTGATGGAACCGAAGGACCGATCGGATTGAAACGGTGGACCGAGAAGGTTGAATCGGTGTTTGCCATAAGTAAGTGTACTGAAGAGGACAAAGTGAAGTACGCTACGCATACCTTCACAGGTTCTGCGTTAACATGGTGGAATACCTATCTAGAGCAAGTGGGACAAGATGATGCGTACGCACTACCGTGGTCAGCATTCAAGCACTTGATGAACGAGAAGTACCGTCCCAGAACCGAGGTCAATAAGCTCAAGACAGAACTTAGAGGGTTACGAACCCAAGGATTTGATATTACCACGTACGAAAGACGATTTACAGAATTGTGCCTATTGTGTCCGGGAGCATTCGAAGATGAGGAGGAGAAGATCGACGCGTTTGTGAAAGGATTACCGGAAAGAATCCAAGAAGATATAAGTTCACACGAGCCCGCCTCCATACAACAGGCATGTAGAATGGCTCACAAACTAGTGAACCAGATTGAAGAAAGAATTAAAGAACAGACTGCTGAAGAGGCCAATGTGAAGCAAGTCAAAAGAAAGTGGGAGGAAAACGGTGATAAGAATCACCAATACAACAACAACAGCAATTACAACAATAATCGCAACAATTATCCCAACAATCGCAACATCAATCGCAACTACAACAAACGGTCCAACAACAACAACAACAACAGCAACTACAACAATCATCCCAACAACAATAATAACCGCAACAACAACAACAACAATCAGAAGCAGCTATGCCAAAGGTGTGAAAAGAATCACTCGGGGTTCTGCACCAAATTTTGCAACAAGTGTAAAAGAAATGGTCATAGCGCGGCGAAGTGTGAGGTCTACGGACCAGGGGTTAATAGAACGAAAGTAACAAATGGTGTCGGAACGAGTAATGGCGGAGCAAGTAGTGTCGGAGCAAGTTATGCCAATGTAGTTTGTTATAAATGTGGAAAACCAGGCCACATTATTAGAAATTGCCCGAACCAGGAGAACACGAATGGACAAGGCCGTGGAAGAGTTTTCAATATTAATGCGGTAGAGGCACAGGAAGACCCGGAGCTTGTTACGGGTACGTTTCTTATTGACAATAAATCTGCTTACGTTTTATTTGATTCGGGTGCGGATAGAAGCTATATGAGTAGAGATTTTTGTGCTAAATTAAGTTGTCCATTGACGCCTTTGGATAGTAAATTTTTACTCGAATTAGCAAATGGTAAATTAATTTCAGCAGATAATATATGTCGGAATCGAGAAATTAAACTGGTTAGCGAAACATTTAAGATTGATTTGATACCAGTAGAGTTAGGGAGTTTTGATGTGATAATCGGTATGGACTGGTTGAAAGAAGTGAAAGCGGAGATCGTTTGTTACAAAAATGCAATTCGCATTATACGAGAAAAAGGAAAACCCTTAATGGTGTACGGAGAAAAGGGCAACACGAAGCTACATCTTATTAGTAATTTGAAGGCACAAAAACTAATAAGAAAAGGTTGCTATGCTGTTCTAGCACACGTCGAGAAAGTACAAACTGAAGAAAAGAGCATCAATGATGTTCCCATTGCAAAAGAATTTCCCGATGTATTTCCGAAAGAATTACCGGGATTACCCCCACATCGATCCGTTGAATTTCAAATAGATCTTGTACCAGGAGCTGCACCAATAGCTCGTGCTCCTTACAGACTCGCACCCAGCGAGATGAAAGAACTGCAAAGCCAATTACAAGAACTTTTAGAGCGTGGTTTCATTCGACCAAGCACATCACCGTGGGGAACTCCTGTTTTGTTTGTCAAGAAGAAAGATGGTACATTCAGGTTGTGTATCGACTACCGAGAGTTGAACAAACTTACCATCAAGAACCGCTACCCACTACCGAGAATCGACGACTTATTTGATCAACTACAAGGCTCGTCTGTTTATTCAAAGATTGACTTACGTTCCGGGTATCATCAAATGCGGGTGAAAGAAGATGATATTCCAAAGACTGCTTTCAGAACACGTTACGGTCATTACGAGTTTATGGTCATGCCGTTTGGTTTAACTAATGCACCAGCTGTGTTCATGGACCTTATGAACCGAGTGTGTGGACCATACCTTGACAAGTTTGTCATTGTTTTCATTGATGACATACTTATTTACTCAAAGAATGACCAAGAACACGGTGAACATTTGAGAAAGGTGTTAGAAGTATTGAGGAAGGAAGAATTGTACGCTAAGTTTTCAAAGTGTGCATTTTGGTTGGAAGAAGTTCAATTCCTCGGTCACATAGTGAACAAAGAAGGTATTAAGGTGGATCCGGCAAAGATAGAAACTGTTGAAAAGTGGGAAACCCCAAAAACTCCGAAACACATACGCCAGTTTTTAGGACTAGCTGGTTACTACAGAAGGTTCATCCAAGACTTTTCCAGAATAGCAAAACCTTTGACTGCATTAACGCATAAAGGGAAGAAATTTGAATGGAATGATGAACAAGAGAAAGCGTTTCAGTTATTGAAGAAAAAGCTAACTACAGCACCTATATTGTCATTGCCTGATGGGAATGATGATTTTGTGATTTATTGTGATGCATCAAAGCAAGGTCTCGGTTGTGTATTAATGCAACAAACGAAGGTGATTGCTTATGCGTCTAGACAATTGAAGATTCACGAACAAAATTATACGACGCATGATTTGGAATTAGGCGCGGTTGTTTTTGCATTAAAGACTTGGAGGCACTACTTATATGGGGTCAAAAGTATTATATATACCGACCACAAAAGTCTTCAACACATATTTAATCAGAAACAACTGAATATGAGGCAGCGTAGGTGGATTGAATTATTGAATGATTACGACTTTGAGATTCGTTATCACCCGGGGAAGGCAAATGTGGTAGCCGATGCCTTGAGCAGGAAGGACAGAGAACCCATTCGAGTAAAATCTATGAATATAATGATTCATAATAACATTACTACTCAAATAAAGGAGGCGCAACAAGGAGTTTTAAAAGCGAGAAATTTAAAGGATGAAATACCCAAAGGATCGGAGAAGCATCTTAATATTCGGGAAGACAGAACCCGTTATAGGGCTGAAAGGATTTGGGTACCAAAATTTGGAGATATGAGAGAAATGGTACTTAGAGAAGCTCATAAAACCAGATACTCAATACATCCTGGAACGGGGAAGATGTACAAGGATCTCAAGAAACATTTTTGGTGGCCGGGTATGAAAGCCGATGTTGCTAAATACGTAGGAGAATGTTTGACGTGTTCTAAGGTTAAAGCTGAGCATCAGAAACCATCAGGTCTACTTCAACAACCCGAAATCCCGGAATGGAAATGGGAAAACATTACCATGGATTTCATCACTAAATTTCCAAGGACTGCAAGTGGTTTTGATACTATTTGGGTAATAGTTGATCGTCTCACCAAATCAGCACACTTCCTACAAATAAGAGAAGATGACAAGATGGAGAAGTTAGCACGACTGTATTTGAAGGAAGTCGTCTCCAGACATGGAATACCAATCTCTATTATCTCTGATAGGGATGGTAGATTTATTTCAAGATTCTGGCAGACATTACAGCAAGCATTAGGAACTCGTCTAGACATGAGTACTGCCTATCATCCACAAACTGATGGGCAGAGCGAAAGAACGATACAAACGCTTGAATACATGCTACGAGCATGTGTTATTGATTTCGGAAACAGTTGGGATCGACATCTACCGTTAGCAGAATTTTCCTACAACAACAGCTACCATTCAAGCATTGAGATGGCGCCATTTGAAGCACTTTATGGTAGAAAGTGCAGGTCTCCGATTTGTTGGAGTGAAGTGGGGGATAGACAGATTACGGGTCCGGAGATTATACAAGAAACTACCGAGAAGATCATCCAAATTCAACAACGGTTGAAAACCGCCCAAAGTCGACAAAAGAGCTACGCTGACATTAAAAGAAAAGATATAGAATTTGAAATTGGAGAGATGGTCATGCTTAAAGTTGCACCTTGGAAAGGCGTTGTTCGATTTGGTAAACGAGGGAAATTAAATCCAAGGTATATTGGACCATTCAAGATTATTGATCGTGTCGGACCAGTAGCTTACCGACTAGAGTTACCTCAACAACTCGCGGCTGTACATAACACTTTCCACGTCTCGAATTTAAAGAAATGTTTTGCTAAAGAAGATCTCACTATTCTGTTAGATGAAATCCAAATCAATGAAAAACTTCAATTCATCGAAGAACCCGTCGAAATAATGGATCGTGAGGTTAAAAGACTTAAGCAAAACAAGATACCAATTGTTAAGGTTCGATGGAATGCTCGTAGAG
Source organism: Rutidosis leptorrhynchoides (assembly GCF_046630445.1). Lineage (NCBI taxonomy): Eukaryota > Viridiplantae > Streptophyta > Magnoliopsida > Asterales > Asteraceae > Rutidosis > Rutidosis leptorrhynchoides. The sequence continues at coordinate 143,889,588 of NC_092343.1, forward strand.
GACCCGAGTTCACCTGGGAGCATGAAGATCAGATGAAGAAGAAATACTCGCATCTATTTCCAGAAGATTCGTCAACACCTTCAACAGCTTAAAATTTCGGGACGAAATTTATTTAACGGGTAGGTACTGTAGTGACCCGAACTTTTCCATGTTTATATATATTAATTGAGATTGATATTTACATGATTAAATGTTTCCAACATGTTAAGCAATCAAACTTGTTAAGACTTAATTAATTGAAATATGTTTCATATAGACAATTGACCACCCAAGTTGATCGGTGATTCACGAACGTTAAAACTTGTAAAAACTATATGATGACATATATATGGATATATATATATATAGTTAACATGATACTATGATAAGAAAACATATCATAAAGTATATTAACAATGAACTACATATGTAAAAACAAGACTACTAACTTAATGATTTTTAAACGAGATATATATGTAACGATTATCGTTGTAAAGACATTTAATGTATATATATCATATTAAGAGATATTCATACATGATAATATCATGATAATATCATGATAATATAATAATTTAAAATCTCATTTGATATTATAAACATTGGGTTAACAACATTTAACAAGATCGTTAACCTAAAGGTTTCAAAACAACACTTACATGTAACGACTAACGATGACTTAACGACTCAGTTAAAATGTATATACATGTAGTGTTTTAATATGTATTTATACACTTTTGAAAGACTTCAATACACTTATCAAAATACTTCTACTTAACAAAAATGCTTACAATTACATCCTCGTTCAGTTTCATCAACAATTCTACTCGTATGCACCCGTATTCGTACTCGTACAATACACAGCTTTTAGATGTATGTAATATTGGTATATACACTCCAATGATCAGCTCTTAGCAGCCCATGTGAGTCACCTAACACATGTGGGAGCCATCATTTGGCAACTAGCATGAAATATCTCATAAAATTACAAAAATATGAGTAATCATTCATGACTTATTTACATGAAAACAAAATTACATATCCTTTATATCTAATCCATACACCAACGACCAAAAACACCTACAAACACTTTCATTCTTCAATTTTCTTCATCTAATTGATCTCTCTCAAGTTCCATCTTCAAGTTCTAAGTGTTCTTCATAAATTCCAAAAGTTCTAGTTTCATAAAATCAAGAATACTTTCAAGTTTGCTAGCTCACTTCCAATCTTGTAAGGTGATCATCCAACCTCAAGAAATCTTTGTTTCTTACAGTAGGTTATCATTCTAATACAAGGTAATAATCATATTCAAACTTTGGTTCAATTTCTATAACTATAACAATCTTATTTCAAGTGATGATCTTACTTGAACTTGTTTTCGTGTCATGATTCTGCTTCAAGAACTTCGAGCCATCCAAGGATCCATTGAAGCTAGATCCATTTTTCTCTTTTCCAGTAGGTTTATCCAAGGAAATTAAGGTAGTACTGATGTTCATAACATCATTCGATTCATACATATAAAGCTATCTTATTCGAAGGTTTAAACTTGTAATCACTAGAACATAGTTTAGTTAATTCTAAACTTGTTCGCAAACAAAAGTTAATCCTTCTAACTTGACTTTTAAAATCAACTAAACACATGTTCTATATCTATATGATATGCTAACTTAATGATTTAAAACCTGGAAACAAGAAAAACACCGTAAAACCGGATTTACGCCGTCGTAGTAACACCGCGGACTGTTTTGGGTTAGTTAATTAAAAACTATGATAAACTTTGATTTAAAACTTGTTATTCTGAGAAAATGATTTTTATTATGAACATGAAACTATATCCAAAAATTATGGTTAAACTCAAAGTGGAAGTATGTTTTCTAAAATGGTCATCTAGACGTCGTTCTTTCGACTGAAATGACTACCTTTACAAAAACGACTTGTAACTTATTTTTCCGACTATAAACCTATACTTTTTTTGTTTAGATTCATAAAATAGAGTTCAATATGAAATCATAGCAATTTGATTCACTCAAAACGGATTTAAAATGAAGAAGTTATGGGTAAAACAAGATTGGATAATTTTTCTCATTTTAGCTACGTGAAAATTGGTAACAAATCTATTCCAACCATAACTTAATCAACTTGTATTGTATATTATGTAATATTGAGATACCATAGACACGTATACAATGTTTCGACCTATCATGTCGACACATCTATATATATTTCGGAACAACCATAGACACTTTATATGTGAATGTTGGAGTTAGCTATACAGGGTTGAGGTTGATTCCAAAATATATATAGTTTGAGTTGTGATCAATACTGAGATACGTATACACTGGGTCGTGGATTGATTCAAGATAATATTTATCGATTTATTTCTGTACATCTAACTGTGGACAACTAGTTATAGGTTACTAACGAGGACAGCTGACTTAATAAACTTAAAACATCAAAATATATTAAAAGTGTTGTAAATATATTTTGAACATACTTTAATATATATGTATATATTGTTATAGGTTCGTGAATCAACAGTGGCCAAGTCTTACTTCCCGACGAAGTAAAAATCTGTGAAAGTGAGTTATAGTCCCACTTTTAAAATCTAATATTTTTGGGATGAGAATACATGCAGGTTTTATAAATGATTTACAAAATAGACACAAGTACGTGAAACTACATTCTATGGTTGAATTATCGAAATCGAATATGCCCCTTTTTATTAAGTCTGGTAATCTAAGAATTAGGGAACATACACCCTAATTGACGCGAATCCTAAAGATAGATCTATTGGGCCTAACAAACCCCATCCAAAGTACCGGATGCTTTAGTACTTCGAAATTTATATCATATCCGAAGGGTGTCCCGGAATGATGGGGATATTCTTATATATGCATCTTGTTATTGTTGGTTACCAGGTGTTCACCATATGAATGATTTTTATCTCTATGTATGGGATGTGTATTGAAATATGAAATCTTGTGGTCTATTGTTACGATTTGATATATATAGGTTAAACCTATAACTCACCAACATTTTTGTTGACTTTTAAAGCATGTTTATTCTCAGGTGAATATTAAGAGCTTCCGTTGTTGCATACTAAAATAAGGACAAGATTTGGAGTTCATGTTTGTATGATATTGTGTAAAAACTGCATTCAAGAAACTGATTTCGATGTAACATATTTGTATTGTAAACCATTATGTAATGGTCGTGTGTAAACATGATATTTTAGATTATCATTATTTGATAATCTACGTAAAGCTTTTTAAACCTTTATTTATGAAATAAAGGTTATGGTGTGTTTTAAAAATGAATGCAGTCTTTGAAAAACGTCTCATATAGAGGTCAAAACCTCGCAACGAAATCAATTAATATGGAACGTTTTTAATCAATAAGAACGGGACATTTCACTATCCGTGTTACATCATAAAGAAAACAGTTTTAGTTTCTTTATTCTGTAAAAATTCGAATTTGAATTATGAATGATTTCTGGGGAAGTGTTGAGAATTGAAGCATGAGTTAGTATAATATAATGGCGCCTGGACAACATGATTATATTACAGTAAGTCATGCTGAATTCTTAATGAAACGTGATGATTCACAGACTATACCGTCATCATGTGCCATGTTACACAATTCTTTCATTCTACTTAATTTCTGAACATATCAAGAAATTATATTCTTGATAGTTCTATCCTCAGTGACTCTGGTAATCTAACAAATCAAATCGTGCTATAACCTTTCCTTTCTACTTGGTATATTATGATCATTCGAAACTCCATACCTACAAATTCTGGCCCATTACTTGCTTTACTAGAGGTCGAGAAGAGAATATTAAGGCAAAGAGCTCCGAAATATAAGGGAAAATATAAAGCCCAATAACAACACGGAAATTACAAACCGTGTACATTAATACGAATAGCAATATAAAGACACGGGAGTATGATAAACACAATAATCCTAAGAGCATAGTAGAAGTAAACAGATTCCTCGGGTGGTAGTTGAAATAGAAGAATGACAGATACGATAGTTAGGAGAATATCAAGGATTAGAACTGGATTAAGCATTTTCACAATCTTTTGGTTGTATGAACTGAGGAAGAAAGTATGGAAATGGTGAGAATAATGGAGCAGAAGAGTTTAATTTATAATGGAAATATCAGACGTAGCAATCATGGCAGATCACCGCATTTAATTAAAGAGATCCTAATTTCCTAAAATCCCGAAGAATCAGATCTTATAGATTTTGAAGATTTTCTTTAATTCCTTGAATTTCGGAATTCAACCCTGACTACGTCAAAAGCTAAAGCGAATCTCTATTTCGTCGTTTCAAATCTTTTGCGATAGCTTCTCTCATACGCTTCGAGTAATCTAATTATTCTATTCAAATTACTCAATGGTGATAAACTCTACTTTCCAAGTCATATTCGTTGTGAAAATATTCTAGTTGTTGACCATGACAACCTCACTCAAATTTCGGGACGAAATTTCTTTAACGGGTAGGTATTGTGACGACCCGGAAATTTTTGACCAAATTTAAACTTTATTCTTATATGGTTTCGACACGATAAGCAAGGTCTGAAATTTTGAGCCTCGAAAACTTTGGAACAGTTACATGAATGCATTTGCCCTTTTGACCATTCTAGACGATTCACGAACAATTGTTTGTAAATAAATATATAGATATAAATATAAATACAAGTATACATAGATATTAATTTGAATTAATATAAATGTATAAATATTAAGTATAAATGCTATATAATTATCGAATATTACATAATTAATAAATTGTACTATTAATATAAATACAAAGTAATTGCAAGATATATATTGTTGTTATACTAATATTATTATTATTACTTTCATTACTATTATTAAAATAGGTATTAATATTAATACTAATATCAGTGTTATTAATGTTACTCTATATGAAATTTGATATATATTATGATTACAAATATTTTTGTTATCATTATTGATATCATAACTAATAGTAAAAATTATAATTTTAGTTATTATCATGATTATTATTATTATGAATACTAAAAACTATCTTTTATTTGTATCATTATCATTATAGCTAGTAATAAGGTTATAATTTTCATTATGAATAATATTGGTTTTATTATTTATTATTAATACTATTATCGTTAAGAATCATTATCATTACTAACATTATTATATCTGTATTATTATTCTTATTTAATTTTTTGATATCATCATTATTATTACGAAAATAATAATTCGATATTATTATTAATAATTTTATTAGTATTTTTTTATAACATTATTAATATTAAAATTACGAATTTACATACATATATATATAATTAAATATATAAACAAATATATATAAATACATAAATATATAAATACATATATAAGGATAAATTTATAACTAATATATATGTATATAATTATAGATAAATACGTAATTATCTCATAGGATCCTAAATTCAGATTTACATCACACTCAAACTGTAATTGATTTGTACCTGATTATTAAACTAATCCACAAATGGGTACAAACTATTAGATATCTTAATCAGATCATATTTTTATTTATTCCTTCGTCCTTCCTGTCTGCACGAATCAAACGTTGACCTCAATCATAGGTAAAATACAAATCGATCACTACTTGTTACTGTACTACTCCCTCAAACACATTATATATCATATACACTGTAATTCGAATAAAAGACAGAAATATAACGAAACCCAGCTTGGTTCCCTGTTCGTGCAATTTTTTTTTCTCAAATCTCGATTTTGAAATCAATTTTAAAAAGTAATAATGCAGTTTTGTTAGGATTCATCCATGTAATCTTTCTGCAAAGTATGAAACTCCAATTCTTCAAAACAAGATCGAATTCGTGAGTCAAAGTTTTGAAAAAAAAGTCAAACGATTGTAAATCACTCGAATTCGTGAGCTGTAGTTTGTTTCAGGTCAAGAGGAAGATTGTCGAGTATATTTATGTTGATAAGGAACATTTTTCATGAAGTTATCAAAGCCCCAAAATCACCCAATCTCAAAAACCAATTATTATTTTTTTATATAGCTGCGATGGCAGCAACAGGTTAATTTTTTTTTTATGTTTTTATTTTCTTTCTATTAATCACATGAGTACTCTAATTTAGTTTAGAAACTTGAAATCGAAAACTAAATGGTTTAGTTGATTGTTGATGGCTGAATCGGTTGAGTCCTCATGAAGAAGAAGAAGAAGAAAGGACACAGATTATGTTGGGTTAAATATAATCGGGTATAAATATAAACAGAAAGGCAGTCTTGGAGGAATGGTTAAGGGAGGTGACGGGGTAGCGGATGGTCATGGGTTCGAGCCTTGACAGGAGCGTTCTTTTTTTTTAAGCTGATTTCTTAAAGGTAGCAATTTAATTATTATTATTATTATTATTATTATTATTATTATTATTATTATTATTATTATTATTATTATTATTATTATTATTATTATTATTGTTAATATTATTGTTGTTATTAGTTATTGTTATTATTACTAGTATATTAATTGTTAGTATTATTATTTTTACCAATAAAAGTAGTAATTACCCTTTTAGTACTAGTATCATAATTATAATTACAAGTTGTATTATTATTATTATTATACTACTACGAAGATAATAAGGATGACAATAAAATAATATAAACTTGTTGTGCTTTCGATTTAAGTATTATTATTTACACTAAGAGATTAATAAATGTGATTGTGGTTAAAAGAATAAAAATAATAAATATACATAGAAATGCTTATGGACATAAGTAAGGTTATAAAAATATTATAATTATGATCGCAATCTCGATCATGAGCTTAATGGTGATAATAAGAAACATAATTATAATTATAAGTATAAAGGTAATTATGATTTAGGGATGGTTATTATAAACATTATATTATTATTATTATTATTATTATTATTATTATTATTATTATTATTAAAATTATTATTATTATTATTATTTTTATTATTATTAAAATTATTATTATTATTATTATTATTATTATTATTATTATTATTTTTATTATTATTATTATTATTATTATTATTATTATTATTATTATTATTATTATTATTATTATTAGTATTATCATTATCACTAATATCGTCAGTAGTAAAATTATTATAATTATTATTATTATCAGTATTAGTATTATTAGCAATACCATTATTTCTAAAAGTAACATTATTTTCAAACCCGTCGTTTTTGTTAAAACTAATAGAATCATTAAAAGTAACATCTTTACTATTATTATTATTATTATTATAATTATTATTATAATTATTATAATTATTATTATTATTATTATTATTATTATTATTATTATTATTATTATTATTATTATTATTATTATTATTATTATTATTATTATTATTATTATTATTATTATTAAACTTATTATCATTATTATCATTCTTATAAAATTATTATGTTATTATCACTAAAACTATCAATATTATCATAAAAATATACTTTTATATAAAAAATACGTTACGTTATACTTTTATTACTAAAAAGATATTAGCTAAGCTATATCAATTAATATATAAATATATATATAACCTTAATATATAGTTTTTATTATTAATGATAGGTAATAGTTATATAACACATATAAACTAAATATATATTAAATTTATCTAAATAACATATAGTATAACAAGTATATTATTAATAACAAAAATATATATATAATTGATCGATTACGAATAAGTGTATTAATATATCCATAAATGATATAGGTTCGTGAATTCGAGGCTAACCCTGCATTGTTCAGTTGTTCAATATAGTCATATGTATTTTTACTACAAAATACAGTATGGTGAGTTTCATTATTCCCTTTTTATATATTTTTGGGCTGAGAATACATGCGCTGTTTTATAAACTGTTTTACGAAATGGACACAAGTACTTAAACTATATTCTATGGTTGGATTATGAACACCGAATATCGCCCCTTTTTAGCTTGGTAGCCTAAGAATTAGGGAAATGGCCCCTAATTGACGCGAATCCTAAAGATAGATCCATTGACCTTGACACGTCCCATTCGGGGTACGAATGCTTTAGTACTTCGATTGATATATACTGATTGTGATGGCCAGTATATAGCATGCAGATTATGAAATGCCTGTATACGGGGGATATTCTATATGCATCCTGTTAGTTCGGTTACCAAGTGTTCACCATACGAATGATTTTATTTTTATGCAGATTGCGAAATGCCTGTATAATGATTATGGAAATGATATTGAAAAATGAAATCTTGTGGTCTATTAAAACTTATGGAAATGATTGTTTATGATAAACTAATGAACTCACCAGCCTTTTGGTTGACACTTTTAAGCATATTTATTCTCAGGTATGAAAGAAATCTTCCGCTGTGCATTTGCTCATTTTAAAGATATTACTTGGAGTCATTCATGGCATATTTCAAAAGATGTTGCATTCGAGTTGTTGAGTTCATAAAGATTATTATAAAGTAAATAACAGATTAAGTCATTTATAGTTTGGATATATTATGAAATGGTATGCATACTTGTCAATTATCGTTGTAAAGAAAGTTTGTCTTTTGAAAACGAATGCAATGTTTGTAAAACGTATCATATAGAGGTCTGTACCTCACAATGGAACCAGATGTTGAAGTGTTCGTCCAGATGGATTAGGACGGGCCGTTTCATAAATGACAGGTTAAGTCATTTATAGTTTGGATATATTGTGAAATGGTATGTATATTTGTCAACTATCGTTGTAATGAAAGTTGTCTTTTAAAAACGAATGCAATGTTTGTAAAACGTATCATATAAAGGTCAATACCTCGCAATGGGACCAAATGTTATTGTATTCATCCATATGGATTTGGACGGGCCATTTCAGTTGGTATCAGAGCAGAGGTCTTAGAGAACCAGGTCTTACATTAGTGTGCCTAACTGATAGTTGTTTAGATGCATTAGTGAGTCTGGACTTCGACCGTATCTGCATGTCAAAAGTTTTGCTTATCATTTCGTGTCGAAAATTACCTGCTTATCATTCTTAAGTCTAGACACGTCTTACTGCATTTACTGCATAGATAGTGCATAGGCAAAATTCATATCATAGCATATCTGTTATTTTAACTTTGCCTAACAGCTTCCGAAAGTTCCGCCGTAATCTACGGGATCTTCTGTATTACATAAAGGTAATCTATGTAATTAGAATATCATCCGATATCCAAAAATCATTTCATATCAAAATGATCTATCTGATCGTTTAAGATGGATCCTACACCTAGCTTGGATTCCATTAGTTTCAGAAGCGATTTTGAGATGAATATCGAAGAAGACTCCGAAGTCAATGAACCAGAAGTGTCTCAACCATTTAACTATTTTTCTTTTTGGATGGACTGGGGATGGGTTCGTAGTTGACTCAATCAATGGAGACTCAAAGAAGGTAATCCTTTCCATCAATCTTATTGCCCTCTTGGCGAAGAACCTGAAGCACTTACCGGTGAACCAATCCGAAATACCATTTTCACCCTCATTGCCAAAATATCTTGCAACGATTACATAATATATAGGATTCTAGACTATATTCATCCGCTCGTTCCAACTGCAAATCATCCCAGAGTAATGGAAGAAATCAACAAACTTCGCGCTCGAGTTGTAGCTTTGGAGAATATGGTACAAAAATTACAAGCACCAGCAGCATCACCAGAACCAACTGTACCACCAGCATCAACTCATGTACCACCAACGACAACATCCGCATTACATACCTCAACATCACAAACCATACCTCAAGTATGATCTTCGTTCTATCTACCGTTCTACCTATCATTCTATATCATTTATCTTCATTCTATGTATGTTTCTATATCGATTATCTTCGTGCTACCTATTATTCTACATCGTTTATCTCTGTTCTAAATGACGATTATGTAATCTTTAATGTTTTAGAGATTATGTATTCTAGTTCTAATCGTAAATCAGATGAGTTAGTATTATATTAACTCATTAAATCCATGATTACATCTGAAGAAAATATATATATTATCATAAAGTTTGTAATTAAAGATTCGTTCGTACAAACTAATTAATTGTGGGAATATTTTAACGGGTAGGTAATACCCGAGGAATATTTAGATTTCACAGTTATATGTTAAACTGTACATTCTTTAATTCTGATACAACAATTGTTTATTATCCTACTTACCACCACAGATATATGTATCCGTTCATTCAAAACATAACCACTTTCATTTCAATTCAATTACATATTCGGATTTTCACCGATCAGAATCCAAGTCAAGATTTTACAAGTGGCATAATGAAGAAATAATGGACACAATAAAATTTGTTAGAAAACAAACTAATACTGTATCAGAATTTTGTTAAGAATCCACGCTAACAATATCCTAGCTAACTATTCCTATATCCTTTATGACTATTCCTTATAATTTACTAGTCTTGGTTAATCCCGGGACAATATAATATAATCTTCGAATTAAATACGTCGAATAAATCGTAAGACACATGTACACAATACATCGAGATTACTTCAAAGACAATAGTTGTACAATGGGTCGTAGATATTACATATACAATACGTCAAATAAATCATAAGATACATGTACACAATACGTGGAGATTACTTCAAAGACAATAGTTGTACAATGGGTCATAGATATTACATATACAATACGTCGAATAAATCGTAAGACACATGTACACAATACGTCGAGATTACTTCAAAGACAATAGTTGTACAATGGGTCGTAGATATTGCATATACAATACGTCGAATAAATCGTAAGACACATGTACACAATACGTCGAGATTACTTCAAAGACAACAGTTGTACAATGGGTCGAGATTGAGCCTTAGATAATACAATACGTCTTAATTAATTCGAAGATTATATATTAAACTATATATGGACTATTGGACTATATTTGGACTACTGACTGTGGACTACTAACATCGGACAATTAAAAGGTATTAAAATATTGATATGAAACTAAATATTTCTTTGAGTCTGCCACTTGATTTCATCTTAAACATCATATGAATTTTGACAATTACAATCAGCATTCAATCATCTAAAAAAAAAATCTTCTCGGAACACCTCGAATTAATAACCACTGATTTAGATATGGTAACATTAAATGCAGAGGAAACGGCAAAATTATAGATGGTCTTAATGGCCAAAAGTTTGATGATAAGGAATGGAGTGTTAGGAACGCTCGATAGAAAATTTGGTACTGAAAAACGGATTGAGCAAACCATGAAGGAGACCAAGGACAAATACAAGGACCAAACCCTATATTTGAATAATCCAGATAATTCTATATCCGATGAAATCTCTAGAGAATATCTTGCCCCGTACTCATGTTAAATCTTGCAGAAAATCTTTCTTCATCAACCTTCGATCTTAGAAATTCTGAAAATATCATCATAAATATCTTCGATATTTCTGGAGATATTTTCATAAATATTCTTGTCCGAAATTATCTATCTCTTCGTTCTATCTGTATTACATCATAAAGGAAACTGTTTTAGTTTCTGAATTTCTATAACATTTGAATTTGAATTATAAGTGATTTCTTGGAGAAGTGTTGGAAATGGAAAGCATGAGTTAGTATAATATAATGACGCCTGGCCAACGTGGTTATATTACAGTAAGTCATGCTAAATTTCTAATGGAATGTGATGATGGTTCACAGATCATACCTTCATCATGTGCCATGTTACATAACTCTTTCATTCTACTTAACCTCTGAACATATCAAGAACGTATATTCTTGATAGTTCTATCCTCATTGATTCGGGTAATTTAACAAATCAAATCGTACTATTGCATTCCTCTCTACTTAGAACATCAGGATCATTCGAAGCTTCATACTTACGAATTCTGGACCATTACTCGCTTTACTTAAGGTCGGGAAGAAAGAACATAAGCATGGAGCTCCGAAATATAAGGGAAAATATAAAGCCCGACAACAACACAGAAATTACAAATCGTGGATATTAATACGAATAGTAATATAAAGACACGGTAGAATTAAGAATAATATCACCCCAAGATAATAGTAGAAGTAAACAGGTGCCTCGGGTGATAATTGAGAAAGAAGGATAATTATGACAATAGTCAGGATAATGTCAAGAACCAATGCTAGAGTTAGCATGAACAAAATCTTTAGAATCGAAGAAGGAGTATAAATAAAGCAAATAGGAGAGATCATTAACCGTGGATATCAATAATTATGGAAAGACAAAGACAAGGTAGGATTATGAAAACCACCATCCTAAGAGCGTTGTAGAAGTAAAAATATTCTTCTGATGGAAGATAGAAAAGAAAAATAACGATAAATATGGTTAATATAACAGCAAGGATCAATACAAGATTGAGCATATTAACAGATCTTTTAGGAGTAAGAATTAAGAAAGAAAGTATAGGAATGGTGAGAATAATGGAACGGAAGATTTAATATATAATGGAAATATCAGATAAAGCAATCGAGGCAGATTACCGCATTTAATTAAAGAGATCCTAATTTCCTTAAATCTCAAAGAATCAGATCTTATTTAGATTTCCAAGATATTATTTAAATCCCTTAAATTACAGAATTCAACCCTGACCACGTCAAAAGCTAAGACGAATCTTTATTTCCTCATTTCAAATCTTTTGCGATAGCTTCTCCCATATGCTTCGAGTAATTTAATTATTCTATTCAAAATACTCAATGGTGATAAACTCTAGTTTTCAACTCATGTTCATTATGAAAATATTCTAGTTGTCGACCATGACGACCTCACTCAAATTTCGGGACAAAATTTCTTTAACGGGTAGGTACCTTAACGACCCGAAAATTTCCGACCAAATTTAAAATTAATCTTTATATTATTTCGACATGATAAGCAAGGTTTGTAATGTTGAGTCTCAAAAACTTTTGAAATGTTTTCATGAATTCATTTAACATTTGACTATTCCCGACGACTCACTATACGATTGCATGTAAATGGATATATATATATATATATATATATATACTTTTTATATAATACTTTTCATATATAGTTATATATATATATATATATATATATATATATATATATATATATATATATATATATATATATATATATATATATATATATATATATATATATATATATATATATATAAAGTATATAGAATATATATTTTTTGATTTCTAAGTTATTTAGTAAACGACGGTAACGTTCAATTGTCATTTGATTGATAGTAAACGAGTTAAAAAGGAACTTATGTGATTTTAAAATAAACGGTGATCCGAAAATGAGTTTTATAAATTATAGGCTTATCAATATTATATTTAGGAGCTATTTGTTAAATTTCAACACTTTTTATATTTTACTTGAGTTTGGAAGTGAATAATTAATGTAATTTTTATTTAATAGTTAATTACCGAATTTTATACCATAATGACTGAAATAAATAAATATAATTACTGTAAAAATTTGGAATTTTTCCAAAGACTTTTATCCGTCACTAATTATCAATGGAGCACGAGGTAATATCCGTATTAATTAAGTCCGTAATAAGAATCCAAGGTTTAAGGCTGCTTATTAACTTCAACACATTCCAGTGTACTTGATTGATGAGATTGCAATTACTATACCAATTATATATTACTATCTTACTCTAAATTTCTATATACATACAATCAAATAGCCATCTAATTACTATTGCACGTAGTGTAAATATGATATTATTAAAGTGTCGGCACAATATTCTAAATCAAATGTCTGCCATATTTGTGAGATTACAATTGGAGTACTGTTTTTGTTTTATTTCCTAATAATTAAATTCAAGGAGTAATATGTATACATATACATTGCATACATATATCTATATATCCATCTTCGTTGAACCATAATCACCACCACTTCTCATCCTACCACCACAGTCCACCGGCCATCACCACCGTCCTCCACAGCCCAACCACCATCACCTCGACCCTTTTGCAAGCTGTAAATAGTTTCCGTTTCCATTATTTGTTTTGGTTCAATCTCCATAACCCACTTACTTCCCTGCTATTATCTTCGATCACCATGGACAAACCATCACCTTCATTAAGACTTTATAAACTGAAACCACCTGCGTCTGCTGCTTCTGTTAAAATGATGACCACCATGAATCATCATCATGTAGTGACCCGAACTTTTCTATGTTTATATATATTAATTGAGATTGATATTTACATGATTAAATGTTTCCAACATGTTAAGCAATCAAACTTGTTAAGACTTGATTAATTGAAATATGTTTCATATAGACAATTGACCACCCAAGTTGACCGGTGATTCACGAACGTTAAAACTTGTAAAAACTATATGATGACATATATATGGATATATATATAGTTAACATGATACTATGATAAGTAAATATATCATTAAGTATATTAACAATGAACTACATATGTAAAAACAAGACTACTAACTTAATGATTTTTAAACGAGACATATATGTAACGATTATCGTTGTAAAGACATTTAATGTATATATATCATATTAAGAGATATTCATACATGATAATATCATGATAATATAATAATTTAAAATCTCATTTGATATTATAAACATTGGGTTAACAACATTTAACAAGATCGTTAACCTAAAGGTTTCAAAACAACACTTACATGTAACGACTAACGATGACTTAACGACTCAGTTAAAATGTATATACATGTAGTGTTTTAATATGTATTTATAGACTTTTGAAAGACTTCAAGACACTTATCAAAATACTTCTACTTAACAAAAATTCTTACAATTACATCCTCGTTCAGTTTCATCAACAATTCTACTCGTATGCACCCGTATTCGTACTCGTACAATACACAGCTTTTAGATGTATGTACTATTGGTATATACACTCCAATGATCAGCTCTTAGCAGCCCATGTGAGTCACCTAACACATGTGGGAAGCATCATTTGGCAACTAGCATGAAATATCTCATAAAATTACAAAAATATGAGTAATCATTCATGACTTATTTACATGAAAACAAAATAACATATCCTTTATATCTAATCCATACACCAACGACCAAAAACACCTACAAACACTTTCATTCTTCAATTTTCTTCATCTAATTGATCTCTCTCAAGTTCTATCTTCAAGTTCTAAGTGTTCTTCATAAATTCTAAAAGTTCTAGTTTCATAAAATCAAGAATACTTTCAAGTTTGCTAGCTCACTTCCAATCTTGTAAGGTGATCATCCAACCTCAAGAAATCTTTGTTTCTTACAGTAGGTTATCATTCTAATACAAGGTAATAATCATATTCAAACTTTGGTTCAATTTCTATAACTATAACAATCTTATTTCAAGTGATGATCTTACTTGAACTTGTTTTCGTGTCATGATTCTGCTTCAAGAACTTCGAGCCATCCAAGGATCCATTGAAGCTAGATCCATTTTTCTCTTTTCCAGTAGGTTTATCCAAGGAACTTAAGGTAGTAATGATGTTCATAACATCATTCGATTCATACATATAAAGCTATCTTATTCGAAGGTTTAAACTTGTAATCACTAGAACATAGTTTAGTTAATTCTAAACTTGTTCGCAAACAAAAGTTAATCCTTCTAACTTGACTTTTAAAATCAACTAAACACATGTTCTATATCTATATGATATGCTAACTTAATGATTTAAAACCTGGAAACACGAAAAACACTGTAAAACCGGATTTACGCCGTCGTAGTAACACCGCGGGCTGTTTTGGGTTAGTTAATTAAAAACTATGATAAACTTTGATTTAAAAGTTGTTATTCTGAGAAAATGATTTTTATTATGAACATGAAACTATATCCAAAAATTATGGTTAAACTCAAAGTGGAAGTATGTTTTCTAAAATGGTCATCTAGACGTCGTTCTTTCGACTGAAATGACTACCTTTACAAAAACGACTTGTAACTTATTTTTCTGACTAGAAACCTATACTTTTTTTGTTTAGATTCATAAAATAGAGTTCAATATGAAACCATAGCAATTTGATTCACTCAAAACGGATTTAAAATGAAGAAGTTATGGGTAAAACAAGATTGGATAATTTTTCTCATTTTAGCTACGTGAAAATTGGTAATAAATCTATTTCAACCATAACTTAATCAACTTGTATTATATATTATGTAATCTTGAGATACCATAGACACGTATACAATGTTTCGACCTATCATGTCGACACATCTATATATATTTCGGAACAACCATAGACACTCTATATGTGAATGTTGGAGTTAGCTATACAGGGTTGAGGTTGATTCCAAAATATATATAGTTTGAGTTGTTATCAATACTGAGATACGTATACACTGGGTCGTGGATTGATTCAAGATAATATTTATCGATTTATTTCTGTACATCTAACTGTGGACAACTAGTTGTAGGTTACTAACGAGGACAGCTGACTTAATAAACTTAAAACATCAAAATATATTAAAAGTGTTGTAAATATATTTTGAACATACTTTGATATATATGTATATATTGTTATAGGTTCGTGAATCAACCAGTGGCCAAGTCTTACTTCCCGACGAAGTAAAAATCTGTGAAAGTGAGTTATAGTCCCACTTTTAAAATCTAATATTTTTGGGATGAGAATACAAGCAGGTTTTATAAATGATTTACAAAATAGACACAAGTACGTGAAACTACATTCTATGGTTGAATTATCGAAATCGAATATGCCCCTTTTTATTAAGTCTGGTAATCTAAGAATTAGGGAACAGACACCCTAATTGACGCGAATCCTAAAGATAGATCTATTGGGCCTAACAAACCCCATCCAAAGTACCGGATGCTTTAGTACTTCGAAATTTATATCATATCCGAAGGGTGTCCCGGAATGATGGGGATATTCTTATATATGCATCTTGTCATTGTCGGTTACCAGGTGTTCACCATATGAATGATTTTTATCTCTATGTATGGGATGTGTATTGAAATATGAAATCTTGTGGTCTATTATTATGATTTGATATATATAGGTTAAACCTATAACTCACCAACATTTTTGTTGACGTTTTAAGCATGTTTATTCTCAGGTGATTATTAAGAGCTTCCGCTGTCGCATACTTAAATAAGGACGAGATTTGGAGTCCATGCTTGTATGATATTGTGTAAAAACTGCATTCAAGAAACTTATTTTGTTGTAACATATTTGTATTGTAAACCATTATGTAATGGTCGTGTGTAAACAGGATATTTTAGATTATCATTATTTGATAATCTACGTAAAGTTTTTTAAAACCTTTATCTATGAAATAAAGGTTATGGTTTGTTTTAAAAATGAATGCAGTCTTTGAAAAATGTCTCATATAGAGGTCAAAACCTCGCAACGAAATCAATTAATATGGAACGTTTTTAATCAATAAGAACGGGTCATTTCAGTTGGTATCCGAGCGTTGGTCTTAGAGAACCAGAAAATTTGCATTAGTGTGTCTTATCGAGTTTGTTAGGATGCATTAGTGAGTCTGGACTTCGACCGTGTTTTCTTTAAAAATGATTGCTTAACATTTTTGTTGGAAACTATATATTTTTAACATATGAATATTATGTGATATATTAATCTCTTATCGTGTTTGATATTATGTGATAGATGTCTACCTCTAGAACAAGTCCCATTGACTCACCTAATAATAATGAAGAGTTAAATGTAAATTGGAATGATTCGTGGACTGATTCACAAGTTCCCGAAGAGGAACCGGAAGAAGAGTCGGAACCGGAAGAAGAATCGGAACCGGAAGAAGAATCGGAACCGGAAGAAGAAATAGAATCGGTGGGGGAAATAATAAAACGGTTAAGTAAAAGAGAATCCTCAACCAACCGACCAAGGTTAATCATGGTCAATGGTGTTTCCGCCAAGGAAGCAAAATATTGGGAGGATTACCAATTCTCTGATGAATCGGATTCCGACGAGAATTCCGATGATGTTATAGAAATTACCCCAACTGAATTTAAAAAGGCAAAAGAAAATAATAAGGGAAAGGGCATAAAAATAGAGAAATCTAATTCCAACCCCGATGAACTTTATATGTATCGTCAACCCCCGAAGTCCTTAAGTTGTAACAATGACCCGGGAACCTCTAAACCACCAGGTTTTTCTAAACCAATGTGGACAACGACGGCTCGTATTAGGGGAACATCATATATCCCTAGAAACTTGGCAAAACGAACCAAAACCGAAGAAGAAGAAATGAGCGAGTCGGAATAAGATAGTTGTATTCGTGTGGTGTAATATATGTAATATAGTGCTCTTATGCTTTATGATATATGTAAAAATTGCTTGTATTAATAAGTATTTTTCTATGAATCTAACTCTTATCTATTTTACAGTTTAAAAACACAAAATGGATAGACAACCCAATATTTTAAGAGACCTACCCGGAGACATGATTGATGAAATCTTGTCTAGAGTCGGCCAGAATTCCTCGGCACAACTATTTAAGGCGAGATCAGTTTGTAAGACATTCGAAGAACGTTCCAAGAATGTCTTGGTTTATAAGAGACTTTCGTTTGAAAGATGGGGGATATCACATTGGGAAACCCATAAGTTACGATGTGTTTACTTTGACGCATATATTGCGGGGAACCCAAATGCTATTTTACGCAACGGGTTAAGAAATTATTTTGACTCAATATATCCGAATATTGGACTTCGTGATTTAGAAAAAGCGGCTAACATGCAACATAAAGAAGCATGTTATGCTTACGGATTAGTAATGTTCGCTTCTCACCAAAGTGAGAACAAGAACATCGGGCTACAACTATTAAACAAAACGTTTCCACAAGTGACGGAGTCGGTAATTGGGGTAAGAAATGAGGTTTTTAGATTATTACGGGACTGTTGGACATTACGTAACCCTCGTCCCTTTGACGACGTTACAACACGCTGTCTTATCAATGGCCATAACGGTTATGTTGCACAAGACCAAGGATGGGAAGTAGTCCTAGTAAAACCAGAATGCATGACTTGTTTCTGGACGTATGAATTACGTGTCTTTATTGCCTTTGCTGAACGACTTGTGTACTAGCTAGAATTATCTTCACAACTATCTTGTATCAAAGTTATTGTGTGCTATATTTCATGCTTTATGTAAAATAAGCGGTATTGTAAGTTTGTAAAATATTGTATAAAAGTTTGAACGCGAAATATTATTATAATCAGTTTTTCATATAGAATTGTAGTAGTTGAATTGTATATTAGCTATTAAGTATGAACTTAACGGGTAGGTACTACCCGAATTTAAACTAATAAAACGCTAATATGAAGAAAAAGCTTTTATAAATGAGTTCATATTATGCTATGAAATACTATTAACTACTCTTAATATTCTGTATGATTAACTTGTTCCATTTGACTATTTTGAAGGAAATGGCACCGACTACTCGACACACCGTGAATATGAATGAAGAGGAATTCCGTACTTTTCTAGCTTCAAACATAGCCGCAGTACAGGCTGCGCTACATACCAACAATAACCTTGGATCTAGCAGTACAGGAAATCGTGTAGGATGCACCTACAAAGAATTCACTGCCTGCAAACCTTTGGAATTTGATGGAACCGAAGGACCGATCGGATTGAAACGGTGGACCGAGAAGGTCAAATCGGTGTTTACCATAAGTAAGTGTACTGAAGAGGACAAAGTGAAGTACGCTACGCATACCTTCACAGGTTCTGCGTTAACATGGTGGAATACCTATCTAGAGCAAGTGGGACAAGATGATGCGTACGCACTACCGTGGTCAGCATTCAAGCACTTGATGAACGAGAAGTACTGTCCCAGAACCGAGGTCAATAAGCTCAAGACAGAACTTAGAGGGTTACGAACCCAAGGATTTGATATTACCACGTACGAAAGACGATTCACAGAATTGTGCCTATTGTGTCCGGGAGCATTCGAAGATGAGGAAGAGAAGATCGACGCGTTTGTGAAGGGATTACCGGAAAGAATCCAAGAAGATATAAGTTCACACGAGCCCGCCTCCATACAACAGGCATGTAGAATGGCTCACAAACTAGTGAACCAGATTGAAGAAAGAATTAAAGAACAGACTGCTGAAGAGGCCAATGTGAAGCAAGTCAAAAGAAAGTGGGAGGAAAACGGTGATAAGAATCACCAATACAACAACAACAGCAATTATAACAATAATCGCAACAACTATCCTAACAATTGCAACATCAATCGCAACTACAACAAACGGCCCAACAACAACAACAACAACAACAACAACAACAACAACAACAACAACAACAACAACAGCAACCACAACAATCATCTTAACAACAATAATAACCGCAACAACAACAACAATCAGAAGCAGCTATGCCAAAGGTGTGAAAAGTATCACTCGGGGTTCTGCACCAAATTTTGCAACAAGTGTAAAAGAAATGGTCATAGCGCGGCGAAGTGTGATGTCTACGGACCAGGGGTTAACAGAACGAAAGGAACAAATGGTGTCGGAACGAGTAATGGCGGAGCAAGTAGTGTCGGAGCAAGTTATGCCAATGTAGTTTGTTATAAATGTGGAAAACCGGGCCACATTATTAGAAATTTCCCGAACCAGGAGAACACGAATGGACAAGGCCGCGGAAGAGTTTTCAATATTAATGCGGCAGAGGCACAGGAAGACCCGGAGCTTGTTACGGGTACGTTTCTTATTGACAATAAATCTGCTTACGTTTTATTTGATTCGGGTGCGGATAGAAGCTATATGAGTAGAGATTTTTGTGCTAAATTAAGTTGTCCATTGACGCCTTTGGATAGTAAATTTTTACTCGAATTAGCAAATGGTAAATTAATTTCAGCAGATAATATATGTCGGAATCGAGAAATTAAACTGGTTAGCGAAACATTTAAGATTGATTTGATACCAGTAGAGTTAGGGAGTTTTGATGTGATAATCGGTATGGACTGGTTGAAAGAAGTGAAAGCAGAGATCGTTTGTTACAAAAATGCAATTCGCATTATACGAGAAAAAGGAAAACCCTTAATGGTGTACGGAGAAAAGGGCAACACGAAGCTACATCTTATTAGTAATTTGAAGGCACAAAAACTAATAAGAAAAGGTTGCTATGCTGTTCTAGCACACGTCGAGAAAGTACAAACTGAAGAAAAGAGCATCAATGATGTTCCCATTGCAAAAGAATTTCCCGATGTATTTCCGAAAGAATTACCGGGATTACCCCCACATCGATCCGTTGAATTTCAAATAGATCTTGTACCAGGAGCTGCACCAATAGCTCGTGCTCCTTACAGACTCGCACCCAGCGAGATGAAAGAACTGCAAAGCCAATTACAAGAACTTTTAGAGCGTGGTTTCATTCGACCAAGCACATCACCGTGGGGAGCTCCTGTTTTGTTTGTCAAGAAGAAAGATGGTACATTCAGGTTGTGTATCGACTACCGAGAGTTGAACAAACTTACCATCAAGAACCGCTACCCACTACCGAGAATCGACGACTTATTTGATCAACTACAAGGCTCGTCTGTTTATTCAAAGATTGACTTACGTTCCGGGTATCATCAAATGCGGGTGAAAGAAGATGATATTCCAAAGACTGCTTTCAGAACACGTTACGGTCATTATGAGTTTATGGTCATGCCATTTGGTTTAACTAATGCACCAGCTGTGTTCATGGACCTTATGAACCGAGTGTGTGGACCATACCTTGACAAGTTTGTCATTGTTTTCATTGATGACATACTTATTTACTCAAAGAATGACCAAGAACACGGTGAACATTTGAGAAAGGTGTTAGAAGTATTGAGGAAGGAAAAATTGTACGCTAAGTTTTCAAAGTGTGCATTTTAGTTGGAAGAAGTTCAATTCCTCGGTCACATAGTGAACAAAGAAGGTATTAAGGTGGATCCGGCAAAGATAGAAACTGTTGAAAAGTGGGAAACCCCGAAAACTCCAAAACACATACGCCAATTTTTAGGACTAGCTGGTTACTACAGAAGGTTCATCCAAGACTTTTCCAGAATAGCAAAACCCTTGACTGCATTAACGCATAAAGGGAAGAAATTTGAATGGAATGATGAACAAGAGAAAGCGTTTCAGTTATTGAAGAAAAAGCTAACTACGGCACCTATATTGTCATTGCCTGAAGGGAATGATGATTTTGTGATTTATTGTGACGCATCAAAGCAAGGTCTCGGTTGTGTATTAATGCAACGAACGAAGGTGATTGCTTATGCGTCTAGACAATTGAAGATTCACGAACAAAATTATACGACGCATGATTTGGAATTAGACGCGGTTGTTTTTGCATTAAAGACTTGGAGGCACTACTTATATGGGGTCAAAAGTATTATATATACCGACCACAAAAGTCTTCAACACATATTTAATCAGAAACAACTGAATATGAGGCAGCGTAGGTGGATTGAATTGTTGAATGATTACGACTTTGAGATTCGTTACCACCCGGGGAAGGCAAATGTGGTAGCCGATGCCTTGAGCATGAAGGACAGAGAACCCATTCGAGTAAAATCTATGAATATAATAATTCATAATAACCTTACTACTCAAATAAAGGAGGCACAACAAGGAGTTTTAAAAGAGGGAAATTTAAAGGATGAAATACCCAAAGGATCGGAGAAGCATCTTAATATTCGGGAAGACGGAACCCGGTATAGGGCTGAAAGGATTTGGCTACCAAAATTTGGAGATATGAGAGAAATGGTACTTAGAGAAGCTCATAAAACCAGATACTCAATACATCCTGGAACGGGGAAGATGTACAAGGATCTCAAGAAACATTTTTGGTGGCCGGGTATGAAATCCGATGTTGCTAAATACGTAGGAGAATGTTTGACGTGTTCTAAGGTCAAAGCTGAGCATCAGAAACCATCAGGTCTACTTCAACAACCCGAAATCCCGAAATGGAAATGGGAAAACATTACCATGGATATCATCACTAAATTGCCAAGGACTGCAAGTGGTTTTGATACTATTTGGGTAATAGTTGATCGTCTCACCAAATCAGCACTCTTCCTGCCAATAAGAGAAGATGACAAGATGGAGAAGTTAGCACGACTGTATTTGAAGGAAGTCATCTCCAGACATGGAATACCAATCTCTATTATCTCTAATAGGGATGGCAGATTTATTTCAAGATTCTGGCAGACATTACAGCAAGCATTAGGAACTCGTCTAGACATGAGTACTGCATATCATCCACAAACTGATGGGCAGAGCAAAAGGACGATACAAACGCTTGAAGACATGCTACGAGCATGTGTTACTGATTTCGGAAACAGTTGGGATCGACATCTACCATTAGCAGAATTTTCCTACAACAACAGCTACCATTCAAGCATTGAGATGGCGCCGTTTGAAGCACTTTATGGTAGAAAGTGCAGGTCTCCAATTTGTTGGAGTGAAGTGGGGGATAGACAGATTACGGGTCCGGAGATTATACAAGAAACTACCGAGAAGATCATCCAAATTCAACAACGGTTGAAAACCGCCCAAAGTCGACAAAAGAGCTACGCTGACATTAAAAGAAAAGATATAGAATTTGAAATTGGAGAGATGGTCATGCTTAAAGTTGCACCTTGGAAAGGCGTTGTTCGATTTGGTAAACGAGGGAAATTAAATCCAAGGTATATTGGACCATTCAAGATTATTGATCGTGTCGGACCAGTAGCTTACCGACTTGAGTTACCTCAACAACTCGCGGCTGTACATAACACTTTCCACGTCTCGAATTTGAAGAAATGTTTTGCTAAAGAAGATCTCACTATTCCGTTAGATGAAATCCAAATCAACGAAAAACTTCAATTCATCGAAGAACCCGTCAAAATAATGGATCGTGAGGTTAAAAGATTTAAGCAAAACAAGATACCAATTGTTAAGGTTCGATGGAATGCTCGTAGAGGACCCGAGTTCACCTGGGAGCGTGAAGATCAGATGAAGAAGAAATACCCGCATCTATTTCCAGAAGATTCGTCAACACCTTCAACAGCTTAAAATTTCGGGACGAAATTTATTTAACGGGTAGGTACTGTAGTGACCCGGACTTTTCCATGTTTATATATATTAATTGAGATTGATATTTACATGATTAAATGTTTCCAACATGTTAAACAATCAAACTTGTTAAGACTTGATTAATTGAAATATGTTTCATATAGACAATTGACCACCCAAGTTGACCGGTAATTCACGAACGTTAAAACTTGTAAAAACTATATGATGACATATATATGGATATATATATAGTTAACATGATACTATGATAAGTAAATATATCATTAAGTATATTAACAATGAACTACATATGTAAAAACAAGACTACTAACTTAATGATTTTTAAACGAGACATATATGTAACGATTATCGTTGTAAAGACATTTAATGTATATATATCATATTAAGAGATATTCATACATGATAATATCATGATAATATAATAATTTAAAATCTCATTTGATATTATAAACATTGGGTTAACAACATTTAACAAGATCGTTAACCTAAAGGTTTCAAAACAACACTTACATGTAACGACTAACGATGACTTAACGACTCAGTTAAAATGTATATACATGTAGTTTTTTAATATGTATTTATACACTTTTGAAAGACTTCAATACACTTATCAAAATACTTCTACTTAACAAAAATTCTTACAATTACATCCTCGTTCAGTTTCATCAACAATTCTACTCGTATGCACCCGTATTCGTACTCGTACAATACACAGCTTTTAGATGTATGTACTATTGGTATATACACTCCAATGATCAGCTCTTAGCAGCCCATGTGAGTCACCTAACACATGTGGGAACCATCATTTGGCAACTAGCATGAAATATCTCATAAAATTACAAAAATATGAGTAATCATTCATGACTTATTTACATGAAAACAAAATAACATATCCTTTATATCTAATCCATACACCAACGACCAAAAACACCTACAAACACTTTCATTCTTCAATTTTCTTCATCTAATTGATCTCTCTCAAGTTCTATCTTCAAGTTCTAAGTGTTCTTCATAAATTCTAAAAGTTCTAGTTTCATAAAATCAAGAATACTTTCAAGTTTGCTAGCTCACTTCCAATCTTGTAAGGTGATCATCCAACCCCAAGAAATCTTTGTTTCTTACAGTAGGTTATCATTCTAATACAAGGTAATAATCATATTCAAACTTTGGTTCAATTTCTATAACTATAACAATCTTATTTCAAGTGATGATCTTACTTGAACTTGTTTTCGTGTCATGATTCTGCTTCAAGAACTTCGAGCCATCCAAGGATCCATTGAAGCTCGATCCATTTTTATCTTTTCCAGTAGGTTTATCCAAGGAACTTAAGGTAGTAATGATGTTCATAACATCATTCGATTCATACATATAAAGCTATCTTATTCGAAGGTTTAAACTTGTAATCACTAGAACATAGTTTAGTTAATTCTAAACTTGTTCGCAAACAAAAGTTAATCCTTCTAACTTGACTTTTAAAATCAACTAAACACATGTTCTATATCTATATGATATGCTAACTTAATGATTTAAAACCTGGAAACACGAAAAACACCGTAAAACCGGATTTACGCCGTCGTAGTAACACCGCGGGCTGTTTTGGGTTAGTTAATTAAAAACTATGATAAACTTTGATTTAAAAGTTGTTATTCTGAGAAAATGATTTTTATTATGAACATGAAACTATATCCAAAAATTATGGTTAAACTCAAAGTGGAAGTATGTTTTCTAAAATGGTCATCTAGACGTCGTTCTTTCGACTGAAATGACTACCTTTACAAAAACGACTTGTAACTTATTTTTCTGACTAGAAACCTATACTTTTTTTGTTTAGATTCATAAAATAGAGTTCAATATGAAACCATAGCAATTTGATTCACTCAAAACGGATTTAAAATGAAGAAGTTATGGGTAAAACAAGATTGGATAATTTTTCTCATTTTAGCTACGTGAAAATTGGTAACAAATATATTTCAACCATAACTTAATCAACTTGTATTATATATTATGTAATCTTGAGATACCATAGACACGTATACAATGTTTCGACCTATCATGTCGACACATCTATATATATTTCGGAACAACCATAGACACTCTATATGTGAATGTTGGAGTTAGCTATACAGGGTTGAGGTTGATTCCAAAATATATATAGTTTGAGTTGTGATCAATACTGAGATACGTATACACTGGGTCGTGGATTGATTCAAGATAATATTTATCGATTTATTTCTGTACATCTAACTGTGGACAACTAGTTGTAGGTTACTAACGAGGACAGCTGACTTAATAAACTTAAAACATCAAAATATATTAAAAGTGTTGTAAATATATTTTGAACATACTTTGATATATATGTATATATTGTTATAGGTTCGTGAATCAACCAGTGGCCAAGTCTTACTTCCCGACGAAGTAAAAATCTGTGACAGTGAGTTATAGTCCCACTTTTAAAATCTAATATTTTTGGGATGAGAATACATGCAGGTTTTATAAATGATTTACAAAATAGACACAAGTACGTGAAACTACATTCTATGGTTGAATTATCGAAATCGAATATGCCCCTTTTTATTAAGTCTGGTAATCTAAGAATTAGGGAACAGACACCCTAATTGACGCGAATCCTAAAGATAGATCTATTGGGCCTAACAAACCCCATCCAAAGTACCGGAAGCTTTAGTACTTCGAAATTTATATCATATCCGAAGGGTGTCCCGGAATGATGGGGATATTCTTATATATGCATCTTGTCATTGTCGGTTACCAGGTGTTCACCATATGAATGATTTTTATCTCTATGTATGGGATGTGTATTGAAATATGAAATCTTGTGGTCTATTATTATGATTTGATATATATAGGTTAAACCTATAACTCACCAACATTTTTGTTGACGTTTTAAGCATGTTTATTCTCAGGTGATTATTAAGAGCTTCCGCTGTCGCATACTTAAATAAGGACGAGATTTGGAGTCCATGCTTGTATGATATTGTGTAAAAACTGCATTCAAGAAACTTATTTTGTTGTAACATATTTGTATTGTAAACCATTATGTAATGGTCGTGTGTAAACAGGATATTTTAGATTATCATTATTTGATAATCTACGTAAAGTTTTTTAAAACCTTTATCTATGAAATAAAGGTTATGGTTTGTTTTAAAAATGAATGCAGTCTTTGAAAAATGTCTCATATAGAGGTCAAAACCTCGCAACGAAATCAATTAATATGGAACGTTTTTAATCAATAAGAACGGGACATTTCACATCAACCCCTTTGAACATCCAATATCAACTACTGTTCGAGATATTTTTTTTTATTACTGTGCAACGAGGAAAATGATGATGTTAGGAGGTGATGACGACATGTAATGGAAATGATAATGGTATTGTTTAATTCATAACTAAATAATAATGTAATGATATTAAAGATACACGATGATGAAAAGGTTACGGGATTGATATTGATGAGATACATGGAATCACGATCGTGACTTCATGTTAGATGTTGTATATGATGATGAAGATAACATGATGGTTAAGTGATGATAATCGTAATATTGAAATGAGAAAGATGATTAGATTAAGATGGTATTTATTGATTATAATAATGAATATGTTACTGAAGATGATGATGAATATTAACTAGCAGCGATATTTTTTTTTCATTTCGGTAGAACTCAGGGAAAACCAAAACAATCCATTGATTTTACTTAGGCCGAATTCCTTTCTCTTTATGATTGGGCCGTGTATTTGAATTGGGCCACTATGCTCCGGTTTTTAGGCTGCCATGTTTTGGTTTCTATTTGGGCCGAAATGAAAATGATAACTGGTTAAATAATGTTTAGTCTGAGATATAATCAGAAAAACATAAATGGAGGAGTGGTTTAAGAGTGTGTTGGGTGAACGGGAGGTCGCGGGTTCGAGCCCTGTTTAGGGCATTTTTTTTAGAAAAGCTTTGGAAGGTAGTTTTCTTTATTAAAAATTGCTATTATTATTATTATTATTATTATTATTATTATTATTATTATTATTATTATTATTATTATTATTATTACATTATTATTATGTTATTATTAATATAATTGTTAAGTATTATTAATATTTGTATTATGATAAAATATTGTAAACTTTATAATTATATATATATATAGATATGAAAATAAGTAAAACTATAAATAAGTCATTAGCTAAATAAAATATTATTGTTATAAGTATTATAAATATTATTATTATTATTATTATTATTATTATTATTATTATTATTATTATTATTATTATTATTATTATTATTATTATTGTTATTATTATTATTATTATTATTATTATTATTATTATTATTATTATTATTATTATTATTATTAAGTATTAAGTAGTATTATGAAAACTAATTATTTTCATTATCATTATTATTAAACTTATCATTTTATTAAAAACTACTATTATTGTTAAAAGTATCATTTTTATTAAAATTATCATTTTAATATGATTACCTTTATTATTAAAACTATTATTATTAATATTATTATTATTATTATTATTATTATTATTATTATTATTATTATTATTATTATTATTATTATTATTATTATTATTATTATCATTTTTACTACTAATGTCATTATTATTATTATTATTACAACTATATTATTATTATTATCAATGTTACTATTAATATTATTATTACAATAAAAGTTAGTCATATAAAAATATACTTAATAAAACTATATTAATATTTTTTTATATAAATTATTTAAAGTATATAAAATAAATATATTTAGTTAAGTTATTAATGAAACATATAATTTATTAAGATAACATTTATATCACTAATTATATATAAAATTGTTCAATTACAATTATACGTGTTAATATATATACTTGATATAGGTTCGTGAATCCGAGACCAACCCTGCATTGTTCAGTATCGTCGTATGAATATTTTTACTACAAAATATTGGATCGTGAGTTTCATTATCCCTTTTTATATATATATTTTTGGGCTGAGAATACATGCGCTGTTTTATAAACTGTTTTACGAAATGGACACAAGTACTGAAACTATATTCTATGGTTGGATTACGAATACCGAATATCGCCCCTTGTTAGCTTGGTAGCCTAAGAATTAGGGAAATGGCCCCTAATTGACGCGAATCCTAAATATAGATCTATGGACCTTGACATGTCCCATTCGGGTTACGAATGCTTTAGTACTTCGATTGATATATACTGATTGCGATGGCCAGTATATAGCATGCAGAATGCGAAATGCCTGTATGCGGGGGATATTCTATATGCATCCTATTAGTTCGGTTACCAAGTGTTCACCATATGAATGATTTTATCTTTGTACAGATTGCGAAATGCCTGTATAATGATTATGGAAATGAAAATGAAAATGAAAATGAAAATCTTGTGGTCTATTAAATTGTTGGAAACGAATATTTATGATAAACTAATGAACTCACCAACCTTTTGGTTGACACTTTTAAGCATGTTTATTCTCAGGTATGAAAGAAATCTTCCGCTATGCATTTGATCAATTTAAAGATATTACTTGGAGTCATTCATGGCATATTTCAAAAGATGTTGCATTCGAGTCGTTGAGTTCAAAAGATTGTTATAAAGTAAATGACAGGTTAAGTCATTTATAGTTTGGATATATTGTGAAATGGTATGTATATTTATCAACTATCGTTGTAATGAAAGTTGTATTTTAAAAACGAATGCAATGTTTGTAAAACGTATCATATAAAGGTCAATACCTTGCAATGGGACCAAATGTTATTGTATTCGTCCATATGGATTTGGACGGGCCATTTCAGTCGGAACACCCTTCTTCAAGAAAATTGAGTTTTGCGCGGAAGAAGTAGTAGCCAGGTTAGGATCGGGTTTTGAATCGAGTTGTTCAAAAGCCAATCCTGAAAATTCATCGAACTTGACATTGATGCTTTCCTTGATCGTCTTTGTCCGTTTGTGATAGACACGATAAGCAAATTTGTTCGAAGAATAATCGAAAAATATAGCCTGATCGCCATGAGGATCAAACTTTCCAAGGCTGTCAAAATCGTTAAGCACATAGCATATACAACCAAAGACACGTAAATATTTGACATTCGGGCGTCTACCATATAGTAACTCATAAGGAGTTTTGTAAAAACGTTTATTAATGATACAATGATTTTGGGTATAACATGCAATTGAAATGCCCCCCCCCCCCCCCCTCCACCCCATTTTTGGAGGTAGTTTGGAGTAGGCAAGCATCGTTCGAGCTGCCTCACACAACGTACGATTACGTCGTTTGACTACTCCATTCTGTTGAGGGGTTCGTGTAGCAGAGAACTGATGTTCAATGCCTTGGTCTTTCAAATAACTATCAAGCAGGTCATTCTTAAATTGCGTCCCATTATCAGTTTGGATGCTCTTAACATGTTTGTTAAAAGAGCGTTGAGTCTTTTTGATGAACTTAATAATAATGGCGGGTGTTTCAGATTTAGTCCTCAAAAGAAAAATTCATGTAAAACGTGTATAATCATCTACATTGATAAGCACATGTTTCCGGCCACCGAGGCTAGAAACCCTCATGGGTCCACATAAGTCCATATGCAATAATTACAAAGACGATGAAGTACTGGGGTTTTACTTAAGCAGATGATTAGTCCATTTCAGCTTACCCATCGCACATGATGCTTATCATACTGAAGGCAAGGAATACCATGAATTAAGTCTTTAGAGACTAGTTGATTGATACCCTTGTAATTCAGGCGTGACATCCGGTGATGCCATAACCACAAATTTTCTTTTATAGAACGGGTAGCCAAACACATGTTCCCATGTGATGGTGCATCATTGAGGTCAATAGTATATAGTGAAGCACAACATTTGGAGATCATTTCCATCGGTGGATTGCATCGAGCATTGATGATGTTCAAACAGAACTTTGAGATCTCCGTCAAAAAATTGGCTGACACTAAATAAACTGCACCCCAAACCCTCAACATATGAGACCTGTTTGATCGTTACGCCATTTTTCACATAATCTCCATAACCCGTTATCGCTGCAATCTTGTCATTTCCAAACATAACCGTTCCTATAAATTTGTCAACAAAATTGACAAGCAAGGATCTATCGCCCGTCATGTGTCGAGAACAACCGGAGTCGATATACCACACACAGACATCAAAACCCTGTCAATGTTAATTTTCCTAGAGTTTAGGTACCCAAAGTTTCTTGGGCCCTCTACGGTTAGTACCAATAAAAAACTTTGGATCACAAATCAATGTATCACATAAAGCAGCATGCAATTTAGACATTAAAGCATTATCTAAAGCCACATTACATGAAGCATCATAAGTGATATCAAGTTTTACAGCATCATCATCAGAAGTCTTTACACCCAATTTATTCCAAGTAGATGTTTTGTTCACACAAGAGAATTGAAAATATGCGATGACTTCCTAGGTCGACTAGCAGATTTCTTGGTTTGGTTTGCTACTTTCTTAGTCGTGGACTTAGGAACCCATACAGACTTGTAATTCAAGTTAGGATTATAACATGTGACACGAAAAACATCTTTGTTAGTTAGACGTCCAAACTTTTTAGTTGACACTTGAGTATTTTGATTTTGAAAAATTTCCATTTTTATTTTACATTCCTTTGCATCATACTCACTCAAATCAGGTTTTGGACTCGTGGTTTATTTTGAAGACTTCTTTGGTTTTGTTAAAAGACTTTCCTTTATATATTTTGTCATTAACATCAGAGGAAGTTTTTTACTTGAACATGAACCATCTGGATGATGTACCTTCTTCACAATGAATTGTGGTGAAGGTGTAACCTTTGAAACTCTTTTCTCAAATTGAGATCGTAATGGATTTTTAAGAATGGTAATGGGTGTTGAAACTTTAGAAACATTTGGTTGTGATTTACCCTTAACCGTCTTATCAATCCCGCCAACACACTCAGAAACAATATTTATACACTTAGTAAGCATTTATGATGTGTGTGCTTGCATAGCGATCTGTTGTGTTGTTGCCTGTTTTAGTTGAACTATCTTTATATTCAAACTTTTAATCTCAAGACATAAATCTTCAGCAGATACTAAAACTTCACCTTCCTTAAAATCATAAGTACATTCTTTCTTAGGAAGTTTAGGCAATTGTTCACTCAATTCAAGCATTTCTTTCAAGTGTTTGCATCTAAGTTGCAATTCTATGTTCTCTTTTTTCAAGTTTGTCAACTAGATGAAACAAATCTAATTCTGCAGGCTTTTCCTCTCTAGGTTCTACCTTAGGTTCTACCTTAGGTTCTACCTTAATATCAGAAGCCGTTTGACCTAGTGATACTAACTTAAACAAGACAGTAAGTTCATGTGCTGGGTCCTCACAGATAGAATCATCAGAAACAGAACATGCAGGTAAGGCCAGTAGCATTGGTTTTACATCAAAAGTTGGTTCATCAAACACCTCATCTATGGCAATAATGATAGAACAAGGTTTGTTAAACACTTCATTCTCAAGCATTGAAATGTATTTCTCTAGCATGAGTGTAGGAATATAAACCAGTGTACGTTTAGGCATATAATTAGCATGTTGCATATTCTTTTCAGATTCAACAAGTTCCTTCAAGAAATCAGGATTTGATTTACCCATTTTAGCATTGACTTTTTCATACATTAAGCTAATTTGGTGATATTTTTTAGATTTGCGATTAATAATAACATCATCAAAATCATCATTAGATGCATGCACAAAGTGAGAAGGTAAACCAGCTTGAAAGTAATCAGAATGATATAATCCTGGAATCTTTTTGAAAGCATCGTCTAAGATCTTAGAATCTTCATAACCCAACCCCCACTTATGACCATGAATCATTTTTGGTCTGTTCATGAAAATTGTTTATTTTGAAAGTTCCATATCAATGATAGCTTTAGATTGCTCTGTTCGATAGAGTTTTTCCTCATATCGAGCAAGTTGAGCTTTCATTTGAAAAGACTCTTTTGTTAATACAGAAATTTCAGTGTTCTTTTCAATTATGGTGTTTTCTAATTGAATAATTTTCTTGTTTAACTTTGAAAGTGTGGGTTCATGTTAGTTTTTTAAATCAGAAAGATCTTTTGCTAAGAATTGAATTTTTTCCGCAAGACGTTCTGATTTTAGACGATAATCAGTCCTTTCGACTTTAATCGGATGAATTGACTTTTTAAGTGCTTCCAACTCAGTTTCCGAAGAGCTGAGTTGGACTTTTAATCTATTCATCTCCGATTGTGTTTTGGATGATGAAGGTTTGGTCTCACTTAGTTTGATTTTATCTTTCAAAACTTTGTTTTCAGATTTTAAACCTTAACTTCTTTTGACATTGAGACCAAGTTCTTCATCAGGTCATTTTGCATTTTGATAAAATCAGTTGGGATTTTAGTTGATTGTACCTCATCATCATCATATGCTGAGTCGAAATTCTCCATTGCTTCCTTTGCTTTGATGAGCTTAGTCACCTTGCAAACATTTGCATGTTCCACCTTTGAATATGAATCATCAGTCTAGTTAAACTAAGTATCATCAACCGGTTTCAGCTCTCCTCCAGTTTCCACAATCTTTGCCATCAACATTTTCTTCTTGTAGTAAGCTGCATCCTTCTTCTTAGGCATCTTGCACTCACGAGAGTAATGACCAGCTTTGCCATAATTGAAACAGATTGAATCATCCTTCTTGGAATCATCAACACGTTGATGTTTTGATTGATCAGGTTTCTTGTAATAGGAGGAAGAAGATGAGTTCTTACATTGATTGCTTGATTTGCCTTTGAACTTGTGTTTGTTCAAGGCTTTGGTGAACATGGCTTCCATCTTGACTAATTCAAGGTGAGAATCATCAACATCAGAAAGATTCAACTCTTCAGAATCAATTGATTCTTCAACAAGCACTTTCTTGGATAAGCTTTTGGAAGTTGTAAATGATTTGCTCTTCTTTTTGGCAAATAAAGCAAGTGGATCGCCCGGAGAAGACTCTTTCCTTCCCTCTTGAAGTTTAGACACCTCTAGTTGATAATGCATAAGAACTCCAACAAGCTCATGAATAGTCATCTTGTCAATCTCTTTGGTCGATCGAACGATGGTTCCATAAGGAAACCAATCAACATTGAGCTTTTTGAGGAACTTCATGTTGACTTCAGCATTTACTTTTATAATCTTGCACCTTTTCAACTCATTGAGAACACCATTGAAATGACGATAGGTATCCTTGAGTGGTTCTTCAGGTTCCTGCTTGAAATCTTCATAAAATCCCAGAGCCTTATTCAGTTTAGTAACATCGAACATGTCATAACCTTCTTATTGTCGTTTGATCTCATCCAATATATCTTTTGCTGTGGTGTTGCTATCAACATTTTCAAACAACTCATACGGGATAGCTTGCATAACAATGTTCTTAGCCTCTATGTCACCCTGAGCTCTCTCTCGTCTATTTCCAGAAAGTTCATAGACTGGAATTGGTATATGATGTGCAAAAGTGTGTAGTGCTTAATTTGCCTTTCAAACATTTAAATTTATAAAACCTTTATTAATACACTTTTAACACCCTAACGAGCAACAAAACCCGATAGAGGTAGTATTTTAGGTTATCATCCCAAGAGAGCGTAGATGCGTTATAAGTTGTTTTATTCAATAGTTTAATTCTTATTAAAGAGTTAAAGATATATTTTTATGTCTTTTATGGGATAGATTTATCTCTTAGGAAAGAGATGCTTTTTAAGATAAACAAAATAATAAAACAAAGCAAGAAACTTAAATTACAAAATAAACAAATAAAAGTAAAAGTAGTTACATGAACGACCAATTCATAAGGAAATCATATTAAGCAAGTTTCATGACTTATATTAACACTAAGCAGAATAACAATCATAGACCAATTATTATCCCTTAATAAGCTAAGCTAAGTGTCGCATATCATTCAACAAGTAGGAATTAAAGCATATGCTAGATATGTGATGTGCATAACTGTGACGACCCGGAAATTTTCGACCAAATTTAAACTTAATCTTTATATGATCTTGACACGATAAGCAAAGTCTATTAAGTTGAAATTCAAAAATTTAGAACTGTGTTCATGTAACCTTCGACTTTTCCAGACGATTCACGAACCACTATTTGTAAATAAGATATGTATATAAATATATGTATATATTTGAGATTGATATTTACATATATATAAATGTTTCCAACATGTTAAGAAATTAAACTTGTTAAGACTTGATTAATTGAAACGGATTTTATGTAAACGTTTGACCACCCAGTTTGTCCGACGATTCACGAACATTAAAACTTGTAAAAACGACATGATGATATATATATGAACATATGTATATATTTAACATGATACAATGATAAGTAAGTATCTCATTAAGCATATTAACAATGGGTTATATACATAAAACGAGACTACTAACTTAAGGGTTTCGAAACAATATATATATGTAACGATTAACGACGAAATAACGACTTAATTAAAATGTATATATATGTAATGTATTAAGAAGTATTAATACACATTTTAAAGACTTAAAGACATGTATCAAAATATTTATACTTAATAAAGATAGTTATAATCGTATTCCCATTCGTTTTCATCAAGAGTTTTACTCGTATTCATACGGTATTTTCACCCGTATAATACCCAGCTTCTAGATGTATGTACTATTGGTATATACACTCAAATGATCAGCTCTTAGTAGCCCTAAATTAGTCAACAAACATGTGGAACCAACTATTAGACAACTAGCATGACTTATGAGCAAGAAAACAAAACAAGAACTCCTTTTAACCCCACTCATCACTCACCACTCACCATTCACTTCATTTCACTTCCCATTTTCTTTATAATTCTCTCTCAAAACATACACACACATCAAGAAAGAATTTTCCAGTAAACCAATCATCATCTTCCTCAAAAACTACTTCAATAATCAAGCTATAATCATCATAGGAAGAACACTTCAAGAACACTTCGAAAATCTTTTCTAGTTTGCTAGATTACTTTCAATCTTGCAAATCCATTTCAAGTGATCATCCAACCTCAACAAATCTTCATTTTTATCAGTAGGTATTCTTTCTAAATTAAGGTTATAATTATATTTAAGCTTTGATTAAATTCTATAAACATAACTATCTTAAGTCAAGTAGTAATCTTACTTGAACTTGTTTTCGTTTCATGATTCTACTTCAAGAACTTCCAAGCCATCAAAGATCCTTTGAAGCTCAAGATCATTTCTCATCATTTCCAGTAGGTTTACTTACTATACTTTAGGTAGTAATGATGTTCATAACAATGTTCAATTCTTACTTATATAACTATCTTATTCGAAGAATATAACTTGTAATCACTAGAACATAGTTTTGTTAATTCTAAACTTGTTTACAAACAAACTTAATCCTTCTAACTTGACTTTAAAAATAACTTCACACATGTATTATATCTATATGATATGCTAACTTAAGGATTTAAAACTGGAATACACGAAGAACACCGTAAAACTGGACATACGCTGTCGTAGTGAAACCGGGGGTTGTTTCGGGTTGGATAATTAAAAACTATCTTAAACTTTGAATTTAAAGTTGGTTTTCTGAGAAAATGTTATTTCATATGAACATAATAATATATCTAAAAATGGTGGTTAAACTCAAAGTAGAAACATGTTTTTTTTTAAATGGTCATCAAGGTGTCGTTCTTTCGACATATATGACTACTCTTTATAAATAGACTTGTAACCTATAACTCTGACTATAAACCACCACTTTTTCATTTTAGTTCTATAAATTAGAGTTTATTACAAAACCATAGCAATTTGATTCACTCAAAACCGATTTGTAATGAAGAAGTTATGGGCAAAACAATATTGGTTAAAAATGGCTAAAATGACTACGAGATTGTTTTTACAAAATATATACTAACCATATCCTAGCTAATTTTTTCTGTATTATACATGTATTTATACATGTCTTGACTATTTTTCTTGTACTATACTAGTCTTGGTTAAATTCGAGACAATATATACAATACGTCGAGATTACTTCAAAGACAATAGTTGTACAATGAGTCGTGATTGAGTCTTAGATAATACATATACAATACGTCAGATAAATCGTAAGACACATGTACATAATACGTCAAGATTACTTCAAAGACAATAGTTATACAATGGGTCGTGATTGAGTCTTAGACAATACGTCTTGATTATTCCAGGGTGATATTTTGGAATATATATATGGACTACTAACATTGGACTACTAACGTTGGACAGCTAATTTGACAACTTAAATCATCAACACGTAAATAAAAATATGATGTGAATATATTTCTATCATAATTTGATATATATGTATATAATTATTATAGGTTCGTGAATCGATCCGTGGTTAAGTCTGATTTTCGACGAATTGAAAATATGTGAAAGTGAGTTTCATTACTCCCTTTTTACATATATTTTTGGGCTGAGAATACATGCACTGTTTTATAAACTATTTTACGAAATGGACACAAGTACATACTTAATTCTACACTGAGTTTAAACCGAAAATCCCTTAGCTTTGGTAACTAGTAACTGCCGGTTATAAGAACTGGTGGGCGTGAGTAGTTGTATATGGATCCATAGGGCTTGACATCCCCGTCCGTTCCAGGTATAGAGACCCTAGCCTGAACTATAAAGCGGACGTATGCTATTTGAGTTTAGTACATGTTGGTTTGCGTGTATTGTACATGTTGGTTGCATGTATATTAAAACAGGGGTACTTATTATATATACGTTAAGTTTAGTTACCAGGGTGCTCAATTTCATAGAATATTTTGATAAACGATTTGTATGAAACAACTGAAATCTTGTGGTCCACCTTTATATACAGATTATGCGCAATATTAAAACTATGAACTCACCAACCTTTGTGTTGACACTTTTAGCATGTTTATTCTCAGATCCCTAGAAGTCTTCCGCTGTTTGCTTACACGATATACAAGTTATGTGCATGGAGTCATACATGCTTTATTCGAGAAAACCCTGCATTCACAAAATCATCACCATGTATCTTATTTTGACTGCATTATCAACGGATGTATTATTGTAAACTATTATTTACGGTGATTGTCTATATGTAGAAATCATCAAATGTCAAAAACCTTGGATTTAGATATTCATTTATGGTGTGCCTTTTCTAAAGAATGCAATGTTTACAAAACGTATCATGTAGAGGTCAGTACCTCGCAATGGGACCAAATGTTATTATATTCGTCCATATGGATTTGGACGGGCCATTACAGTTGGTATCAGAGCGTTGGTCTTAGCGAACCAAGTCTTGCATTAGTGTGTCTAACTGATAGTTGTTATGATGCATTAGTAAGTCTGGACTTCGACCGTGTCTGCATGTTAAAAAGTTTTGCTTATAATTTCTTGTCGAAAATAACCTGTTTATCATTCTTAAGTCTAGACACATCTTACTGCATTTATTGCATAGATAGTGTATAGATAAATTCATATCTTAGCATATCTGATACTGTAACCTTTGTCTGACAGCTTTCGAAAATTCCTCCGTAATTTGCGGATCCTTTGTACTCTATATAGGTATTCTATGAAAATAGAATATCATCCGATATCCAGAAATCATTTCATATCAAAAATCCTTTATCTAACCGTGTAAGATGAATCCTGCATATAGTTCAAGTTCATCAGATTCTGACAGCTATTCCGATATGAATTTCTACCTGAGCTCCGAAAGCAGTGTAACCGGAATAGACCAACCAATCAGCCATCACCAATTCTGGATGAATTGGGGATGGGTTCATAGTCAACTTAATCAATGGAGACAAGAAGAAGGTGATCCCTTCCATCCACCAAATTTCCCTCTTGGCGAAGAACCTGAAGCACTTACCGGTGAACCTGTCCAAAACACCATCTTCACCCTCATTTCCAGAATAGCTCGCAACGATTACGTCATATCTACTATTCTAAACCTTATTCATCCGCTCATTCCAACCGCCCATCATCCGGGAGTAATAGAAGAAGTCAACGAACTTCGCGATCGAGTAATCAATCTGGAGAATATGATGTACAACTTACAAGCACCAGCAACACCACCGGCATCACCAGTACCCCCATCAACAGCACCTGTATCACCAGTAGTCTCACCATCATCAGCAACACCTGCAGTACCACAAGCTCCACAAGTTCCATAACCACCGCAAATATCAACACATCAATCACCAATAAGAATATTATACTATCGAGTTATGAAATATTAACTCATTCTTTCTAAAGAATTTATATATATATATATATATATATATATATATATATATATATATATATATATATATATATATATATATATATATATATTTTATATGTTGAAACCATATTATATCTTTTCATACTAATCTGATACGTGTGAATTTTGAAGGGTAAATACTACTCGATTAATTGACATTACTAAAATGCCATGATATACATCCTTCGTTAACAACCTAAATCTCTGCATCACCTCAAAGAATTCTATTCCCTAATAAACCAAGTGTATTATTCAATTATAAGTTTGATTTTACACTTTCATTTTAGATGTACCTGAAACTTTTTAGAAAATATCATTCGTACCTTACGAAGTTCACAAGAATTCCACGAACACCAATATCTTCCACCGAGAAATATTTAAGTTCACAATTAATATGTTACACTGTACACTCTTCAATTATTCAATATTCATTATTTATACTCACTACTTTCACAACGATATACATTCTTCCATAGAAATCAGAACAACCATTTTCATTCAGATTTAATTACATATTCTGATTTTGACAGATCAGAATCCAAGACATAACAGATGACATCACTCTTAGATTCTTACATCTTTCAAAACCATACTTTGAAGTCAAAACTGTACTAGAACATCACTCTTATTCATAAAACCCAGAAATATATTCAAAATCCTAAATGAATTCATTTTAAACATCACATGTATATCAACGATTACAACCTACGTTCAAACCCTTTATGATTTTTGAAAACACCTCAACTATTGAACAAATGAGAAGATGAACCAACCACACAATATCAATAGAAGGAAGGAGTTATACTTATAGTCATACACCTGGAAAGCTCTCAAAACCTAAGTAAGACTTTAAAATGTCCGTAATAAATCCTTCGGCATTATTATTACTGAAAATAACTTTGCAATTCCTTTTCAAGTATCCAGTTTTGTCACACCATCAGCAAGTCAACTTCGACTTTTCATTCGGACAAGCCTTAATTAAACCTTGACATATACGATTGTCTTTCTATCGTTGTTACCAGGGAACCTTTTATGATCCACCATATTAGCGGTAAATGTACCAGCGACTCCGTTACTCTGCAACTTAAGCCTCTCTGGAAATCACTATATTTATTCCTTGAAATTTTATCATGTACTCATCAAACGCCTTGTAACGATAGCTGCCATACCAGTGCCGGGAAGCATCGATCATTGATTCAGCAGCGTTTCTATGTCAACAGTTACATATATACATATGACGTCTATCTCCTGGACTTACGTACTCCAATTCTGGAATTCTAAAAAGCACCCAACCTGCGAATTAGCTCTCCGGGTTTGAAAATGCTGATGAAGCAGCAAAAACTGTAAACAACCTTAACAGTCAAAAGTTTGACGATAGAGAATAGAGTGTTGAAAACACTCAACATAAAAATTGATACTGGAAAGCGGATTAAGCAAAACTATGAAGGAGACGGTGAACAAATTACAAGGACTAAACTTGTACATAAAGAATCCAGATGATTCTGTATCCGATAAAATCTTTAGCGAATATCTTGCTCCTTACTTATTCTATATTCTTGCGGAAGAATTTTCCTCCTCAACCTTCGATCTTAGAAATTCCAAAAAAATATCATCATAAATATCCTCGATATTTCTGAGGATATTTTCATAAATATT
The DNA here is from genome assembly GCF_046630445.1 of Rutidosis leptorrhynchoides. Classification (NCBI taxonomy): domain Eukaryota; kingdom Viridiplantae; phylum Streptophyta; class Magnoliopsida; order Asterales; family Asteraceae; genus Rutidosis; species Rutidosis leptorrhynchoides. The sequence continues at coordinate 143,930,576 of NC_092343.1, forward strand.
CTTGTTCGAAATTATTTATCTCTTCGTGCTATCCGTATTACATCTTATAGGACACTGTTTTAGTTTCTAAATTTCTATAAACTCCGAGTTTAAATTATGAATGTTTTGAAGTAGTGTTGGGAATTGAAGCATGAGTTAGTATAATATAATGACGCCTGATCAATGTGGTTATATTACAGTAAGTCATGCTGAGTTTCTAATGAAACGTGATGATTCACAGATTATACCGTCATCATGTGCCATGTTATACGATCCTTTCATTCTATTTAACCTCTAAACATATCAAGAACATATTTTTTTGATAGTTCTATCTTTTCCATGATACCGGTATTTTACCAAATTAAATCGTGCTATTACAATTCCTTTTAGCTTAGAACATTAGTTATGTTCATTAGAAATTTCATACCTACATATTCGAGACGTCTTGATCGCTTTACTTAAAAGTTGAAAAGAGTAAACAAAAGCATGGAGCTCCGAAATATAAAGCACAATAATAATACAGAAATTACAAACCGTGTATATCAATGCGTATAGCAATATAAAGACACGGGAGAATGATAAATACAACAATCCCGAGAGCATAATAGAAATAAACAGTTTCCTCCGGTGGGAGCTGGAAAAGAAGGATAATGGTGGCGAACATCAATATTAGGTCAAGAACCAGAACTGGATTGAGCATTTCCACAATCTTTTGAATGTATGAATTGGGGAAGAAGGTAGGGATGGTGAAAATAATGAGATGGAAGAGGTCAATTTATAGGGGTAATATTAGACAAAGCAATCGAAGTAGGTTACCGGATTTAATTAAAGAGGATCCTAATTTCCTTAAATCCCAAAGAATCAAATCTTATATAAATTTTGAAGATTTTTTTTACATTCCTTGAAATCCGAAAATCAAATATGACTACATCAAAAGTTAAGACGAAACTTTATTTTTTTCAATTCCATCTTTTACGATAGCTTCATTCATACTCTTCGCGTAATCAAATTGTTCTATCTTCAAAAAGATGAAAAACTCTATATTTATTGAACTCGTGCCATTCATAAACGGAACTCGACTCATTCAAGGTATTCAAAATACTCCATTAATCTATTTCCTTAATAATGATTATAGGAACAATCGAATTCATGATGAGAATTCAAGTTATATCATATTTCTTGATACGAGAATATTCTGGTTTTCGTGATCAAACTTTCCTTAACCAAATTTCGGGACGAAATTTCTTTAACGGGTAGGTACTGTGATGACCCGGAAATTTCCGACCAAATTTAAACTTAATATTTATATGATCTCTAACGATAAGCAAAGTCTATTAAGTTGAAATTCAAATATTTAGAACTGTGTTCATGTAACCTTCGACTTTTCCGGATGATTCACGAACCACTATTTGTAAATAAAATATGTATATAAATATATGTATATATTTGAGATTGATATTTACATATATATAAATGTTTCCAACATGTTAAGAAATAAAACTTGTTAAGACTTGATTAATTGAACCGGATTTTATGTAAACGTTTGACCACCCAGTTTGTCCGATGATTTACGAACGTTAAAACTTGTAAAAACGACATGATGATATATTTATGAACATATGTATATATTTAACATGATACAATGATAAGTAAGTATCTCATTAAGCATATTAACAATGGGTTATATACATAAAACGAGACTACTAACTTAAGGGTTTCGAAACAATATATATATGTAACGATTAACGACAAAATAACGACTTAATTAAAATATATATATATGTAATGTATTAAGAAGTATTAATAAACATTAGAAATACTTAAAGACATGTATCAAAATACTTATACTTAATAAAGATAGTTATAATCGTATTCCCATTCGCTTTCATCAAGAATTTTACTCGTATTCATACGGTATTTTCACCCGTATAATACCCAGCTTCTAGATGTATGTACTATTAGCATATACACTCAAATGATCAGCTCTTAGTAGCCCTAAATTAGTCAACAAACATGTTGAACCAACCATTTGACAACTAGCATGAATTATGAGCAAGAAAACAAAACAATAACTCCTTTTAACCCCACTCATCACTCACCACTCACCATTCACTTCATTTCACTTCCCATTTTCTTTATAATTCTCTATCAAAACATACACACACATCAAGAAAGAATTTTACAGTAAACCAATCATCATCTTCATCAAAAACTACTTCAACAATCAAGCTATAATCATCATAGGAAGAACACTTCAAGAATACTTCGAAAATCTTTTCTAGTTTGCTAGATTACTTTCAATCTTGCAAATCCATTTCAAGTGATCATCCAACCTCAACAAATCTTCATTTTTATCAGTAGGTATTCTTTCTAAATTAATGTTATAATTATATTTAAGCTCTGATTAAATTCAATAAACATAACTATCTTAAGTCAAGTAGTAATCTTACTTGAACTTGTTTTCGTTCAATGATTCTACTTCAAGAACTTCCAAGCCATCAAAGATCCTTTGAAGCTCAAGATTATTTCTCATCATTTCCAGTAGGTTTACCTACTATACTTCAGGTAGTAATGATGTTCATAACAATGTTCGATTCTTACTTATATAACTATCTTATTCGAAGAATATAACTTGTAATCACTAGAACATAGTTTAGTTAATTTTAAACTTGTTCGCAAACAAACTTAATCCTTCTAACTTAACTTTAAAAGCAACTTCACACATGTATTATATCTATATGATATGCTAACTTAAGGATTTAAAATTGAAATACACGAAGAACACCGTAAAACTAGACATACGCCGTCATAGTGAAACCGGGGGTTGTTTTGGGTTGGATAATTAAAAACTATCTTAAACTTTGAATTTAAAGTTGGTTTTTTGAGAAAATGTTATTTCATATGAACATAATAATATATCTAAAAATGGTGGTTAAACTCAAAGTAGAAACATGTTTTTTTTTTAAATGGTCATCAAGGTGTCGTTCTTTCGATAGATATGACTACTCTTTATAAATAGACTTGTAACCTGTAACTATGACTATAAACCACCACTTTTTCAGTTTATTTCTATAAATTAGAGGTCATTACAAAACCATAGCAATTTGATTCACTCAAAACCGATTTGTAATGAAGAAGTTATGGGCAAAACAATATTGGTTAAAAATGGCTAAAATGACTACGGGATTGTTTTTACCAAATATATATTACCCATATCCTAGCTAATTTTTCTGTATTATACATGTATTTATACATGTCTTGACTATTTTTCTTGTACTTTACTAGTCTTGGTTAATACCGAGACAATATACAATACGTCGAGATTACTTCAAAGACAATAGTTGTACAATGGGTCGTGATTGAGTCTTAGACAATACATATACAATACGTCTAATAAATCGTAAGACACATGTACACAATACACCGAGATTACTTCAAAGACAATAGTTGTACAATAGGTCGTGATTGAGTCTTAGACAATACGTCTTGATTATTCCAGGGTGATATTTTGGACTATATATATTGACTACTAACATTGGACTACTAACATTGGACTACTAACGTTGGATTGCTAATTTGACAACTTAAATCATCAACACGTAAATAAAAATATGATGTGAATATATTTTTATCATAATTTGATATATATGTATATAATTATTATAGGTTCGTGAATCGATCCGTGGCTAAGTCTGATTTTCGACGAATTTAAAATCTGTGAAAGTGAGTTTCATTACTCCCTTTTTACATATATTTTCGGGCTGAGAATACATGTGCTGTTTTATAAACTGTTTTACGAAATGGACACAAGTACATACTTAATTCTACACTGAGTTTAAACAGAAAATCCCTTAGCTTTGGTAACTAGTAACTGCCGGTTATAAGAACTGGTGGGCGCGAGTAGTTGTATATGGATCCATAGGGCTTGATATCCCCGTCCGTTCCAGGTATAGAGACCCTAGCCGGAACTATAAAGCGGACGTATGCTATTTGAGTCTAGTACATGTTGGTTTGCGTGTATTGTACATGTTGGTTGCATGTATATTAAAACAGAGGTACTTATTATATATACGTTAAGTTTAGTTACCAGGGTGCTCAATTTCGTAGAATATTTTGATAAACGATTTGTATGAAACAACTGAAATCTTGTGGTCCACCTTTATATACAGATTATGCGCAATATTAAAACTATGAACTCAACAACCTTTGTGTTGACACTTTTATCATGTTTATTCTTAGGTCCCTAGAAGTCTTCCGCTGTTTGCATATACGATATGCAAGTTATGTGCATGGAGTCATACATGCTTTATTCGAGAAAACTCTGCATTCACAAAATCATCACCATGTATCTTATTTTGACTGCATTGCAACGGATGTATTATTATAAACTATTATTTACGGTGATTGTCTATATGTAGAAATCATCAGATGTCAAAAACCTTGGATTTAGATATTCATTTATGGTGTGCCTTTTCTAAAGAATGCAATGTTTACAAAACGTATCATGTAGAGGTCAGTACCTCGCAATGGGACCAAATGTTATTATATTCCTCCATATGGATTTGGACGGGCCATTACAATAACTAACATCTTAATTCTCCATGTTCAATTCAATTACATGATATAAACCAATCTTGTGATGAGGATCAATATGCAAATAGACTGACAAATTATATAAGCTATTAAACACCAAGTAGATCAACTCAAGTTACTAGCTGAAAGTCAATTACTACTAAGTTATCATGTAATCATTAATTAAACAAATTCAAACGAAGGTTCTTCGATTAAGCCTAACAATATCAAACTCTATTATATAAGCGTAATTCCAATTAAACATGTTTATAACTATTATGCTGTTTAACTTAGTTACATGCAATTCAATTTAACAACTTTGATGGACTAGATCTAAACAAGTAGCATGAATCGAATAATAGATTGTCGAATTAAGTACTATTTAACCCTAAAATCATGTTATTTAATCATTAAGCATGGCAAACAAGTGTATTTAAGAAAAACAGATTCGAAACAGTTCAAATATTATGACAGAAACTCTACCATACAGATCTGAAAAAGAATCAGAAACTGCACAGATGAAGCACTGAAGCCGGCGGCTTCCTCCCATCCAAGCCGGCAGCTTGGGGTTGTGAGGCCGGCAGCTTCATCTGATTTCCAGATGAAGTTCAGTTTTCGTCCACTTAACCACTATGAACATTTAGTTCATAGCAGAAGACGAACAGACACAATTACTGTAACTAAAATAAATAAAACAGTAAAATAAGGATAGAATCATACCTTAAAAAGGGAGATGAATTAAAAACTTGAATGAATCTTGTTTACAATGAATAAATCTAACCGAAGGGTTTAGAGAAAACCCTAAAAAGAAAAACGAACTATACAGAATTATTGAATTCTAAAAACTGCATATGAAAACTGAAACCAGAGGCCTTTATTTATAGTGTTCAGGGACGGTGGTCAAGCCGGCAGCTTCAGTGGGAAGCCGACGGCTTGCCTTAGGTCGGTGACTCCTTCTGCAAGTTAAACCTAATCCGCAAACACAAATCTTTTAACCGTCATTACTAAGCCGGCGGCTTCAGGGAAGGCCGGCGGCTTCAAAGATCCGCCAAATCTTTCTGATTTTGTTTCCATTTTTACTTGAACTTGGTCGATAAGTTGAGAAACCGTGTTTATTAGGCCGACGGCTTCAAGATGAAACCAGCGGCTTCCTTTCCTTTTTGCTTGATCAACAAGTTCTTTCAATTTCACAAAAATTAGATTCTGGAACATTCTGACGTATGTAATGAAAGGACTCGTCCTAATCCATCCGGACAAAGTCCATATCGATTATAAACGATTCACAACAGTTGATTACATCGCGAGGTACTTGACCTCTTTATGATACATTTTACAAACATTGCATTCGTTTTTGAAAAGACAACCTTTCATTACATCGAAAGTTGACAACATACATACCATTTTGTAATATATCTTACTATAACTAACTTAATAATAATCTTGATGAACTCAACGACTCGAATGCAACGTTTTTTGAAATATGTCATGAATGACTCCAAGTAATATCTCTAAGATGAGCAAATGCACAGCGAAAGATTTCTTCCGTAACTGAGAATAAACATGCTTTAAAGTGTCAACCAAAAGGTTGGTGAGTTCATTAGTTTAACATAAATAATCATTTCATAATTTTAATAGACCACAAGATTTCATATTTCCATTTCTCATAAACATACGTCCCATGCATAGAGACAAAAATATCATTCATATGGATTGAACACCTGGTAACCGACGTTCACAATATACATATAAGAATATCCCCATCATTCCGGGATCCTCCTTCGGGCATGATATAAATTTCAAAGTACTAAAGCATCCGGTACTTTGGATGGGGCTTGTTGGGCCCGATAGATATATCTTTAGGATTCGTGTCAATTAGGGTGTCTGTTCCCTAATTCTTAGATTACCAGACTAAAAAGGGAGATATTCGATTTAATAATCCAACCATAGAATGTAATTTTAAGTACTTGTGTCTATTCCGTAAACAGTTATAAAAACAGCGCATGTATTCTCAGTCTCAAAAATATATATTGCAAAAGCATTTAAAAAGGGAGCAAATGAAACTCACCTAATGTATTTTGTAGTAAAAATACATATGACTATATTGAACAATGCAGGGTTGACCTTGGATTCACGAACCTATATCAAGTATAAATATATTAACACATCGTAATATTAGCCATTTTATTTTATATGTTCTATAATATATATAGATTAATATCCATATATATAATATAATTAATCCTTGTAATTTGGTAAGATACTTATATGATATATATTCTTTAATAAATGTTATATTAATATAAATTATGTTAGTCAATATATTAAAAATTTAATATTAGTATACTCATGATATGTATGATAAATATATATTTTTTTATATAATTGTTGTAAAAATAATAATTATAATACTAATAAAATAATGATTATACTAATAAATATAATAATTAGATTTGAAAATAATAATAATAATTATAATTATAATAATAATAATAATAATAATAATATTTATTAATACTTAATATATATATATATATATATATATATATATATATATATATATATATATATATATATATATATATATATATATATATATATATATATATATATATATATAAACATGTGTTTTATTTAGGGTTCCAACACAGATCGAGTTAGATCAAAATGGCAGAAACAATTCACAGAGAGATGTATCGTCCTTGAATCGATCCATCAGCAACCATCATCGTTATTATCGATCTTCTTCATCATCGGTTCCCAATTATAACAGGAACAGAAAGAAAAAGCTGTAGTCTTTCGGTGGTTTTTAGGGTTGAAAACGAATAAGAACAGAACAAAATTGTTCTCATGGATTCTGGTTATCAACTTAATCAATATCAGGTAATTGATTTCGTTATTATTCTTTTAATTTCTTCATCCTCCTATGAATTTATTCTATTTTTTATTTATTTAGTTAATTATTGATTTATTTTTTTATTTTATTTTATTATTCTGAATCAATCATGAATAATAACAATGGGAAAATGTTAAATGATATTGTTGATGAATTGAGGTATTTTGAAGTAGGTAGTGATGGTGATCGATTGGGAGTTTTTAATGGAACGAAAACCCTAATTAGAAGTAGCAACTTGCAGCAGCAACATGTGGTTGTTGGTCTGGTAATGGTTGCTTGCAGGTTGTTGATTTATCCCTGATATGCTCACAAGGTATCCTTTGTATGAAACAGGTATGGTCCATATCGATTCCTTTGGAAGAATAGCAAATTTCTGGTTAGTCAAAACAGATACATATTTTTATATGAAAATTTTATTTTTCTAACATAATATTGTTTGAAGTATATTTAGCATTTAAAGTTTTCATGATATTAAAATTTACTAACTGTTCTTGCATACAAATTTTATTAGTTTGAAGACTATCTCTTATCGATTTGTTTGTGGTTTCATTATAATGAGGATATGGGTAAAGCTGCTTCACAGATCAAAATTTAATTAATACGGATACTTACTATGTGATAATTTTTTTATTGTTAGTGTATGGTATAATATATGGAATTTGTGTTATAGAAGAATATGAAATGGTTGTTTGTGATTGGAACAAGATTGTTTGGCTTTGTCACTCTAATAACTTCAGAGCCCTGGAATAATTTCTTTTGTAACATCTTTTGGGATCACAGATGAAGGTAATATATTATGTATTAGTATCCATTCATTAGTTTAAAACAAATCTTGTATATCTATTAATCATACCTTTTACTTTTTCATATCTATTTATATATGTATTTTATTATGTGCTTAACTCAAAGTTTTGTTGTGGTCTTACCAGAGTTACAGTAAAAATTGTAGCAGCAGTAGTGGTGAATGTAAACCTGCAGCTGGGTGTCGGGCTGTGATGACCTGCAGGAACAGAGGAAGCAACTGCAGTTTGGTTGTGTTGGTGAAGGTAATCATGGTGATGATTTGAGGATGGTAAAAAGGAGGTGATGTTTGAGCCTATCTTCGAACGAATATAAATGGAAACAGGAAGCTGTGCATAACAGTTGCAGACAGGAATAATTTCAGTTACAAAAGTACTATGATTTCTGTTGGGTGTTTGGTTGTATGTACGAGTTTAAAAAAAAATGCAGCTCACAGGTGAGCCTTCCTAGGTTATATCGAATCTAAAAAGAAACAGAAGTGTAAATTACTTTGTTGATGATGTTTAGTGATTTAAGGTGGTGTTCATGTTGATTGCCAAATGTGTTTAAAGATGGTGTTGTGTTGTATTGGTTTTGAAAGCAGAAGAATAACAAACGGCAGCAGTGGTTTGGTGATGGATGGATTGAAGAAAGGGAGAGTGATGGATGATTTTTATGGTTGTTTGATGAAGCGAAATCTGTATGCATATATTTTATGTATATATAAAGAAAATCATAGATATTAATAGATCGATAGATAGGGATATGTGAGTAATAGTAGATAAAAGAAATAATAGTATTCAGTATAATATATCAACTATCCCATGTGCAGAAAGAAAACAAATAGAAAGAAACAAACCACTTTTCTTTTTCAAATAAATACTTCTCTTGTGAATGTTATTTAATAACATAAAGAAGAATTTGATGTTTGATGTTTCCCATTTTACGGATATAATTTAATTAAGTTAAAAGTATTAATTTAATATCAATAATAATAATTATGGTCATTAGGTTACAAAATAAGAAAGGAGAGAAAGAGATGTGATCAATTAACCACTGTGAATCTCAATTATGTACAGTGTCGAAATAGTAATCTTTAATTAATTGATGGAATTGAGAATTGGTTTCATTGATCAAATGCTCTACCCGAAGGTATACATATATATAAGACAAAGGTATCATAATAATTAAAGTTATGATATAAATATAATAAGAATCTTAAAAAGTGTGCTACAGCGGGCATCGGATATTTCGAATTTTAATCTACCGACAGTTTCCAGGGATTATTATTTCGTACCTCGTTGTTAAGTTAGTGATGATTAAAAGTCTTTGAAAAGAAATTCTAAAATTTTTACAATAATTATATTTGTTTATTTTTATTTTTATTTTTTTTATAATGATATCATATTTTATTTTTACTTTACATAGTTAATTTTAATAACATATAATATCTTAAGTTATACTTCAAATTATTATTTATATCTATCTCTATATTTAAACATATATGAACCCATTTACAAATAGTTGTTCGTGAATCGTTGGGGACAGTCGAAGGTCAATTGAGTATACGAAACAGTTTGAAATTTTTTGAGACTCAACATTATAGACTTTGCTTATCGTGTCGGAATCATAATAAGATTAAATTTAAATTTGGTCCGAAATTCCCGGGTCATCACATGTAACTCCAAGCCGGCGGCTTCATGGAACCCATGCCGGCGGCTTCCTTAGCCTGTCTACAATTTTCCCGTGTTTTTGATCCTGTTTGATACATAACTTTGATAAAATCATTAGAAATACCTTTTTCCCATTCTTACCCATTTTAGCGTGTTTTGGGGTTAAAATGACTCTAAAATACTAAGATAACTCCTCAAAATGTTATTAAAAAACTGTATAATTTAGGAGTTATCAAATTCCCCACACTTAAATCTTTACTTGTCCTCAAGTAAACCTTATAAATTATATCATGGGTATTCAAATTAAAGTAAAATTGCAAAGTCAAAAATATGTCTTAATAAGAAGTTAGTGTTTATTATTCGTAAGAACTAGTCTGAACCAGACCAAGGATTACAAGCAGTTCTAATGTTTATTAAGTCAGATTTATATAGTTTGGTCATCATTGGACTCTTTTGTGTTCTAGAGAATTTTTATAAGTGTATGGTTCTCATTGGAACTCTTTTCTTTTATTGGCCTTCATTGGGCTCTTTTACTTTTCATTTCTTTTGCTTCCATGCTTAGTTTTTTAGCTTCACACTTAAAATTTTTTCTAAATTGGCCCTTCATTGGGACTCTTTTGCTGCCTTAGTGGTCCATGCTTATTATGCCATATGGTAGTGGCTATAAGTTCGCACTCGGTTCACAATTTCTTTGACTTTCTCTTTTGTCTTTAAACCATTAATCCGATCTCGAAATTGAGAGTAGTTCTTTTATTATCATTAAGATTAAGTTAGTAAAAAGACATAAGTTTGACTAAGAATTTATACTTTTTAAAAAATTTTAAAATTGTACCCGTTTTTCACATTTTCGGGAAAATTTAAATCTTAAGCTTTTTAAGTGAGCAATCACTTCCCTCCCCACACTTAGATTATGCAATGTCCTCATTGCATTTATAATAAAGATAAAAATAAAAAATAAAATAAAGGACATAATTGAAAATAAGGGAAAGAGTGATGTTACTTGATTGTAGGATTATAGAATGATTGCAGAGTACTGTTGCGGACTTCCTTTGAATTTAATATAAATAACTTTGACAAAATATTAAATAATGTGAAGTATAACACAAACATAATATTTCATTAATAACTTTCATCACTTAAACAATTTAACACTTAGGAGCTATATTGCTCTTACATTCATAATTAAATAAGAATCAAAATGACAAAAACAAAACATAGTCTTAATAAACATAAAGGGATATGTAGTTTTGATTATAGAGTCGGTTGCACGACTCATTTTTTGGACAGAATTACTCATTAGGTGCATTTTCCCCACACTTATTCTTTTCTATTTCATTTAACATCTTAATTTGTTGTAGGAAATTCAATGTGGTGTCAAGTCCATTTCGAAATGATATTTCAAATTTAACATTCAATTCATGGATTTGTTTTCTCACTTCGGAACTAAGCTTATATTTTTCTTTTATGAATTCGGTCACTATTTTATCAACGGTAAGCTCATCATCATCTTCTTTATCAACTTTAACCATTTTCACATTTGAGAGAGGAACTTTAGGTCTCAGAACTAACGGAATAGATTCAAATATGCCACCATAATGAATACTTAATGAATTATCAGCATAGTTAATGGTAGCATGAGCAGTAGTTAGAAATGGAGATCCTAGGATTAGAGGAGTTATCGGATCTTCTTTCATGTCCATAACGACGAAATCAATTCTATAGAAAGCATAACTGACGATAACTTCAACTTGTTTAACAACCCCCAATAGTTTATGTAAACGACTATCAGCAAAACAAACACTCCCTTGAATAGGTTCCAACGATGGCAACCCTAAACGATTGTAAACGGAGAATGGCATGACATTAATGCTAGAACCAGTATCAGCTAATCCAATAGCAGGAATGAGACCACGAATTAAGCAAGGGACTTGGAATTCCCCTGGATCAGAACGCATAACAACCGAAATTTTAGGTGATGCATATGGATCTACGGGATCAATTGTGAATGAATAAAGTGGGCGGAAGCCTTCTTTTCTCCTTTCTTCCAACTGTTTCATAGTATCGGCTAACCAATCATCTTTATTTTCACTCTTCGATTTTTTAGTTTTTTCATCACTTTCATCAACCTTTTTATCAACCACTTCTTCTTTCTCATCAAACAACTCATGCATGAAAATTACATCATCACAATCAAGACCTCGAACTTTAGAATCTTTTGATTTATCTTCCTCATTATCAGTCAACTTCTTTATTTCTTGATCATATTCTTCTTCTCCCATCTCAAACTCCCATAATTACCTCAAACCAGGTTCATATACATCAACCCTATTTAATTTTTGAATCACATTCACCTTTTCAAAATGAACTTCTTTAGAAACTTCAGATTCAGCAGGAACTTTACCCTCGACAAGTTTGAATAACTTAACAACATTGCACTCTAAGTTTTGAATGGACGCTTGATGATTATTTTGTACTTGGGAAAGTTGAGCCTTTATGTTATCATTAGCTTCATTTTGATTTTTGATGAAAGTTAGGATGCTTTCTTCAAGATTAGACTTCTTGTCTGTTTGAGCATTAGCACAATTTGGAATGAAGAGTGCTCTAACAGGAAAGAAACCAGGTGAATTTTTATTATTATTACGATAAGGTGTATTATTATTATTACGGTAATTTGGGTTTCCTTGAAATTGATTCACATACGAAACATTCTCAACTTGCTCCATAATAAGACCAGCAACACAATCTTTAGTATCATGAGGACCTTGGAATCTTTCACAACCTACCTTAATCATATGCATTTCTTTAGTAAGCTTTTCAATTTGCCTTCCTAGATTACCTAACTGCACATTCATAGCCTTAACCATATCTTCAGAATCATAACTAACAGATTTTACCGAACGAGAAATGTCTAAGTCTTGGTGCCATTCATGGGAATTGGCAGCCAACTTATTTATCAATGTTTCAGCTTCTTCGGCAGTTTTACTCATAATGTTTCCTCCAGCAGATGTATCAATCTCTCTTCTTGTAGCAATATCACAACCTTTATAGAAAGTAGTTACCTTTTTAAACTTATCCAAACCATGTTGTGGACAACCTCTAAGCATTTGACCAAATCGTACCTAAGCAGGGTAAAGAGACTCATTAGTTTTCTAACGAAAATTAGCAATTTCAGTTTGAAGGGTAACAGTTTTTGATGCGGGAAAGAATCAAGTAAGAAATTTTTCAACCATCGTGTCCCAACTAGTAATATCTCCTTCAGGCAACGAGTTTAACCATTCCTTAGCTTCATCTTTTAATGACCATGGAAAGAGGCGAATATAGATGACATTACTTTCCACATTATTAATGTTAAACAAATTACAAATATCTTTAAAATTCCGAATGTGAGCATTAGCATCTTTTTTTCAGTACCCCTAAATTGGTTATCCTTAAGCAAATGAAATATAAGACCTTTAATATCAAAATTTTCTTTTATAACAGGCTGAGTAATAGCATGACCTAATCCTTCCCGACCCGCTTTCATTAACTCTTCCATTGAGTTTTCAGTAGTCATTTCAATTTCTAAACCAAAAAGATGTAACGGCCCGTCTAAATCCATATGGACGAATACAATAACATTTGGTCCCATTGCGAGGTATTGACCTCTATATGATACGTTTTACAAACATTGCATTCGTTTTTAAAAGACAACTTTCATTACAACGATAGTTGACAAGTATGCATACCATTTCACAATATAACCAAACTATAAATGACTTAATCTGTCATTTACTTAATAATATAATCTTTTTGAACTCAACGACTCGAATGCAACGTCTTTAGAAATATGCCAAGAATGACTCCAAGTAATATCTATAATTTGAGCAAATGCACAGTGGAAGATTTCTTTCATACCTGAGAATAAACATGCTTAAAAGTGTCAACCAAAAGGTTGGTGAGTTCATTAGTTTATCATAAACAATCATTTCCATCATTTTAATAGACCACAAGATTTTCATTTTCATTTTTCATAAACATCATACAGGCATTTCGCAATCCGCATAAAAATATCATTCATATGGTGAACGCCTGGTAATCGAACTAACAAGATGCATATAGAATATCCCCCGCATACAGGCATTTCGCAATCTCCATGCTATATACCGACCGTCTCAATCAGTATATATCAATCGAAGAACTAAAGCATCCATAACCCGGATGGGACTTGTTAGGTCCAATAGATCTATCTTTAGGATTCGCGTCAATTAGGGGCCATTTCCCTAATTCTTAGGCTACCAAGCTAACAGGGGAGATATTCGGTATTCATAATCCAACCATAGAATATAGTTTTAAGTACTTGTGTCTATTTTATAAAACAGTTATAAAAACAGTGCATGTATTCTCAGCCCAAAAATATATATATAAAAAGGGAGTAATGAAACTCACTTTCACAAATTTTCAATTCGTCAAAAATCAGACTTAGCCACGGATCAATTCACAAACCTCAAGTTTAGTAGGTAAACCTACTGTAAATGACAAGAATTAATCTTGAGCTTCAAAGGATCTTTGATGGCTTGGAAGTTCTTGATTTAGTATGATAACCTACTGTAAATAACAAGAGTTTCTTGATCTTAGATGATTACTTGGAATGGACTAGAAAGATTGAAAGTAATCTTGCAAACTTGAAAGGATTTTCGAAGTGTTCTTGAAGTGTTCTTCCTATGATAATTATAGCTTGATTCTTGAAGTAGTTTTTGATGAAGATGATGATTAGTTTACTGGAAATTTCATTCTTGAGGGTGTGTGTGTGTTTGAGAGAGAATTAGAAAGAAAATTAGAAATGAAATGAAGTGCATGGTGAGTGGTGAGTGGTGAGTGGGGTTAAAGGAGTTCTTGTTTTGTTTTCTTGCTCATAAGTCATGCTAGTTGTATATTGGTTGGTTCCACATGTTTGTTGAATAATTGAGGGCTGCTAAGAGCTGATCATTTGAGTGTATATACCAATAGTATATACATCTAGAAGCTGGGTAATATACGGGTGAAAATACCGTATGAATACGAGTAGAATTCTTGATGAAAACGAATGGGAATACGATTATAACTATCTTTATTAAGTATAAGTATTATGATATATGTCTTTAAGTCTTTCAAATGTGTATTAATACTTCTTAATACTTTACATATATATACATTTTAATTAAGTCGTTATTTCGTCGTTAATCGTTACATGTATATATTGTTTCGAAACCCTTAAGTTAGTAGTCTCATTTTATATATATAGTTCATTGTTAACAATTAATGATATACTTACTTATCATTTTATCATGTTAAACATAATGTATTAATATATCTTAATATAATACATATGTATTTATTTTAATTAAGACGTTGTTACGTCGATAACCGTTACATATATATCTTGTTTCGAATTCCTTAATTTAGTAGTCTCATTTTATGTATATAACCCATTGTTAATATACTTAATGAGATACTTACTTATCATAATACCATGTTATATATATATATATATATATATATATATATATATATATATATATATATATATATATATATATATATATATATATATATATATATATGTCCATATATATATCATCATGTCGTTTTTACAAGTTTTAACGTTCGTGAATCGTCGGACAAACTGGGTGGTCAAACATTTACATAAAATCCGTTTCAATTAATCAAGTCTTAACAAGTTTGATTGCTTACCATGTTAGAAACATTTATATATATGTAAATATCAATCTCAAATATATACATATATTTATATACATATCTTATTTACAAATAGTGGTTCGTGAATCGTCCGGAAAAGTCGAAGGTTACATGAACACAGTTCCAATTTTTTGAGTTTCAACTTAACAGACTTTGCTTATCGTGTCGAAAACATTAATTCATTTAAAGATTAAGTTTAAATTTGGTCAGAAATTTCCGGGTCGTCACAAAAGAGATCCCAAATTAGAATCAGGACTAGACGGAGGACTAGATAATGAATCATCAGTAGAAGTAGTTCCTTCATTGAAATTTAATTTCTTAACGATATTTGAATCCTCAGAAGGTTTAAATAATATATCGAGATTTGGTAACATATCTTGTAAGACTGGTTTCTTGGATCGTGTATTCATGTGATCTAAAATCATAAAAAGAATTATTTTAGGAGAAAATGTTTTATATCTTAAAGGATATATATATATATATATATATATATATATATATATATATATATATATATATATATATATATATATATATATATATATATATATATATATATATAATTATATTTTGAATTTATTCTAATTTCTCTTATAATATTTAAGAAATATATTAGTATATTAGTAATTTTAAATTGATAAATATAATAAATATTAATGAAATAATTAATAATATAAATATTAAATAACAACTTTTATCGCATAACAACGAATAATCAAACATACACGGCCTATTGAGTCTTTCAATACTTCAGTGACCCGTCAGCGTCTAGGTTCGAGCAGGAGCCTTTAAATCAGAACCCCAGCAACCCTCCCCTAAAGGAAGACAATCATCACCCGTTTTCATGAAATATCAATAACCAAAGTATATCCAACTTCCGTATTTACCGCGCTCCCCGGCAGCGGCGCCAAAAAGTTGATGTGCAAAAGTGTGTATTGCTTAATTTGCCTTTCAAACTTTTAAATTTATAAAACCTTTATTAATACACTTTTAACACCCTAACGAGCAACAAAACCCGAACAGAGATAGTATTTTAGGTTATCCTCCCAAGAGAGCGTAGATGCGTTATAAGTTGTTTTATTCTATAGTTTAATTCTTATTAAAGAATTAAAGATATATTTTTATATCTTTTATGGGATACATTTATCTCTTAGGAAAGAGATGCTTTTTAAGATAAACAAAATAATAAAACAAAGCAAGAAACTTAAATTACAAAATAAACAAATAAAAGTAAAAGTAGTTACATGAACGACCAATTCATAAGGAAATCATATTAAGCAAGTTTCATGACTTATATTAACACTAAGCAGAATAACAATCATAGACCAATTATTATCCCTTAATAAGCTAAGCTAAGTGTTGCATATCATTCAACAAGTAGGACTTAAAGCATATGCTAGATATGTGATGTGCATAACTAACATCTTAATTCTTCATGTTCAATTCAATTACATGATACATAACAATCTTGTGATGAGGATCAATATGCAAATAGACTGACAAATTATATAAGCTATTAAACACCAAGTAGATCAACTCAAGTTACTAGCTGAAAGTCAATTACTACTAAGTTCTCATGCAATCATTAATTAAACAAATCCAAACGAAGGTTCTTCGATTAAGCCTAACAATATCAAACTCTATTATATAAGCGTAATTCCAATTAAACAAGTTTATCACTATTATGCTATTTAACTTAGTTACATGCAATTCAATTTAACAGATGGACTAGATCTAAACAAGTAGCATGAATCGAATAATAGATTGTCGGATTAAGTGGTATTCAACCCTAAAATCATGTTATTTAATCATTATGCATGGCAAACAAGTGTATTTAAGCAAAACAGATTCGAAACAGTTCAAATATTATTACAGAAACTCGACCATACAGATCTGGAAAAGAACCAGTGTGACGACCCAGAGATTTGCGACCAAATTTAAACCTTACTCTTATATGAAATTGACACGATAAGCAAAGTTTATATTGTTGAGTTTAAAAATTTTTGAATTAATTTCATATATGCAATTACCCTTTGACTAACTCCGACGATTCACGAACAGTTGTTGTAAATAATTATATATATATATATATATATATATATATATATATATATATATATATATATATATATATATATATATATATATATATATATATATAAAAGAATATAAGTATAAGTATATATATAATAACTAGAAATAACAAAATACAAGTTGATCATTAGAATTGTATATGTAAAATAGGATACGAAATAATTATGTGTAAATTTAAGAGGAATCTATATATAAATATATATGATATCTATGAATAATTTTTATTATATATATAATAATATATAAAAATTTGATAAATAATAATTATTTAATAAAAGACATTATATTATACGTAATTTCAAGATAAAGTATAAATGTTATATTAAAAATATGAGTATTACTTTCTGTATTATTATTAATAGTAACATTAATATTTGTAGTACTAATAAGATTGTATCTGATATAAACTATATATATATAAATATATAAATATATATATAAATTTGATATATATATATATATATATATATATATATATATATATATATATATATATATATATAAGTGATGATATTATTATTGATACTATTAATATCATTAACAATATTAATATTATTGTAACTAATAAGAATATTGTTATCATTATCATTACTAGAAATCAAACTTATTTAAATTATCATTATTATTAGTATTAATATTATCACATTATTATTATCGTTATCAACAATATTATTATTAATAATATTATTATTATTATTAGTTATTAATAGTATTATTATATTTATATTTGTCATATTCAAAAAGAAATTAAGAGATTGATATATATCTATAAATATATACAGATATACACTCGATATACAGATACAATTACATATATAAAAATATTTACATAAATAAAAATACAGCTATATAACACAGTAAATATATATAAATTTATATATAGATATATTTATAATTATATATACGATTATAAACTCACAAGAATTCAAATCAGTTACCTTTATCCATCAACTGTATCACGCTTTTGTTTCTGTCTATAAAATGGAATATAAATCGAATGAAATCATCAGAGAAACAACAAATTCAGATACACATCGATTTCTTTTATTTTCTTAAAAATATTTATGTACGACCGAATATTTTCTTGTCCACTCAATCAAGCTACGAAACAAAACTTAATTGAATCACTTTTGCTGTAACAACATCACTTACCCTCTATATGACCCGCTGCTATTGCAATTCAAATTAAAACATAAAAATTAAACTAAGGTTTTGATGAAAACAGTCGAGTTCCTCTGTTCTTCATATTTTCAACTCAATTTCGAATTTGAGTATTTAACATTCTGTAAATGCAGTTCTGTCTTAAATTGTTCAGTTAAACTTCCTGGAAAGATTCAAATTCCAATTTTTAGTATCAAATTCTAATTTTCAAAGTCAAACTTTCGAATTCAAAGTCAACTTTCTTGTTCAGAGTGAAATTCGGTTTCCAGTTGATAAATTAGGTTCAATTAAGGATCCAAGTAGTTTCTAAAGTGGTTTTGCAATCTTTTTCATGTTGGAAACTTTGTCTAAAACTGTCTTAATTTCACAATCAGAGTTAGAGTTATGGAGTTCTTCACGTTAGAGAGAATTTCAAAGTTTATAAATATATTTTTTTTATCTCGACTGATTAAATCAAAATTCTCATATACAGATATTTCCTGGATTCATTTACATCCTCTAATACAGTTAGTGATTGGTTATTATGATATTGATATACTCTGATCGAATGAGATAGTGAAGAAGATGAAAGGAATAGACAGAAATATGATTAAGCATAAATATAAATGGGTTATAATTTTAATCAGGAAAGACAGCGTAGCTTGAGTGGTTTAGTGGTGTGTCGGGTTTGCGAGGGGTCTCAGGTTCGAGCCCGGGCATGGTCTTTTTTTTTTAGGAAACTCTTAAAGGTAGCTTTTTTATTATTTTTTATATTATTATCATTTTACCATTATTATTATTATTATTATTATTATTATTATTATTATTATTATTATTATTATTATTATTATTATTATTATTATTATTATTATTATTATTATTATTATTATTATTATTATTATTATTGTTATTATTGTTAGTGTTGTTATTATTGTTATTATTAGTGTTATAAAGATTATTATTATTATCACATGCATAAGTATTATAATTATTACAATTATTATTATTATTATTACTAATACAAGTAGTAAATATAATTTATTATTAATACGATTATAATTACAATGATGATATATATTGTCATTACTATGTGTGTTATTATTATTAACATGTTTAGAATTATTATTATCATTATTAACGATATCATTATTATTATTGGTATTATCATTATTAATCAAGTTATTATTATTAGTAACTCATTAATATAAAAACTATCATTTTTAACAAATAAATATTTTTATACAAAATATATTTAGTACATATACTATAACGATATTAACATCTCATATAACTACATATTAACATTATATAGATAAATATATATTTTTATCATGTATAAACCCTAAAATAAATTGTTATATTAGCTATACAAAATATATAAACTAAATATATTAAATTTATATATATCTATATAACATATGAGATAACAAGTATGTTAATAATAATAATATATATAAACTTGTTCGATTACGATTATATGTTTTAATGGATATACAAATGATATAGTTTCGTGAATCCGAGGCCAACCCTACAATTGTTCAATGTCGTAATATGTATTTTACTACAAAATACAATATGTGAGTTTCATTTGCTCCCTATTTCATATATTTTTGGGCTGAGAATACATGCAATATTTTATAACTGTTTTACGAAATGGACACAAGTACTAAACTTAATTCTACGTGGGTTAGAATCACAAATATTCCCCTAGCTTGGTAACATTAATCTATTGGTTTATGAACTGGTAGGCGCGAATCCTAATGATAGATCTATCGGGTTTGACAACCCCATCTGGGCTAGTAACGCTAGCATTTAACGGGTGTTTATTACTTCGAGGTTAACGAAACGCACTTGATTCAGTACAGATATTATTATACATCAGGGGTATTCATCATTATTATTGTTAAGGCTTGTTACCGGGTGCCCATGGTTGTAGAACGTTTTTATTACACTGCGGTGTAAGGATATTTATGGAAACTAAAATCTTGTGATCCATTACTGTTACTGAAAGTATTATTTTGGATAAACCTATGAACTCACCAACCTTTTGGTTGACACTTTTAAGCATGTTTATTCTCAGGTACGAATTAAATCTTCCACTGTGCATTTGCTCGTTTGAAAGATATTACTTAAAGTCATTCATGGCATATTTAGGTCAGTACCTCGCAATGGAACCAAATGTTGAAGACTTCGTCCAGGTGGATTAGGACGGGCCTTTACAATTGGTATCAGAGCAGGTCATCTTAGCGAACCAGGTCTTGCATTAATGTGTCTAACTGATAGATGTTAGGATGCATTAGTAAGTCTGGACTTCGACCATGTCTGCATGTCAAAAGTTTTGCTTATCATTTGTGTCAGAAAAATATCATGTTCATCACCTTAAGTCTTGACACGTGTTCTTGCATTTATTGCATACACGGTGAATGGACGAATCATATCTTATCATATCTATTACAGTGGATCTTATTTGGTGTTTTTCGTAATTCTCTCCGTAATCTTAGGTATAATATTATATATATCCATACATATTATGCATTAGGAATACCATCTAATCATCATTTCCTACCACTGATCTTTTCATACTGAAAGTCTTTTCTATAATCGCGTAAGATGGCTTCTACAAATCGGCCAAGTTCTTCTGACTCTAAAGACAGCGTAACGGGAGCACGCCAACCAATCAACTACCGTGATTACTGGAGAAAATGGGGGTGGGTTCGTGACATACTCACCATATGGAGAAGGGAAGAAGGTACTCCATATCATGAGCCGAATACACCACCTAACATCGGAGTACTCGACCAGCTCACCGGCGAACTTGTTCGCAACACTGTTTATACCCTGTTTGTGAGAATTTTTCGTCTTGAGGCTACCATTAACGGAACTAGAGAAGATATTTGACCTCTACCTCACACTGATAACCAGCCAGGGTTAGTGGAAGAAGTTAACGAACTCTGAGCTCGAGTGTTAGCTTTAGAGAGCACGGTACATAATTTACACGCACTAGCATCATCACCAACCTTAGCACCAACCGCACCAGTACCACCGACAATAACATCCACATCACCAGCCTCGACATCACAATCCGTTCCGCGAGCATAATTTTCTTTCTATCTATCGTTCTGTCTATTTTATTTTCATTCTACATATTGTTCCATCTCAAAACTCTTTTGTACAAACTATTAATGATGAGAAAATTTTAACGGGTAGGTAATACCCTAGAAATATTTAGATTTCACATTAATAAGTTACACTGTACATTCTTCCAATTTGATTCAACAGTCATTTACTATTCTACCTACATCCACAGATATACGAATTCGTTCATCGCAGAATAACCATTTTCATTCAATTTCATATATTGGATTTTTACCTATCAGAATCCAACAAGTGGCATAATGAAGAAAACATTGGACAAAATAAAATTTGTTAGAAACAAACAAATTAACTATGAGAAAATTTTTGTTAAGAATCCACGCTAACTGTTCCTAGCTAACTGTTCCTAGCTAACTTATTACATTTTATTTATCGCAATTTATTTATCGCAATTTATATTCTCACAATTTTATTTATCATCATTTAATTTCTGTTATTTATTTTACGCACTTTAAAAATCGGGACACGTATACAAGGTTTTGACATATCATATCGATGTCATCTATAAATATTATTTGGAATAACCATAGACACTCTATATTGCAGTAATGCTCGAGTTAGCATATACAGGGTTGAGGTTAATTCTATAATAATATATATACTTTGAGTTGTGATCGAGTCTGAGACATGTATATAATGGGTCACGATACGTATTAGTTAATTCGAATATTATATATTAAATTACATACGAATTATTGAATTACTAACTGTGGACTACTAATTGTGGACTACTAACTTTGGACAATTAAAATGAATTAAAATATTGATTATAACATATGAAACTAAACATTTCTTCAAGTTTGCCACTTGATTTTATCTTAAACATCCTTCGTAACTTAATTTCATCTTAAATATCCTTTGTATCTTGACGATTACAATCAGCGTTTAATTATCTAAAAACACAATTCTCTTGAAACCTCTCGAATGGATAACCTATGATTCAGATATCGTAGCATTAAATACAGAGGAACCAGCAAAATTGTAGATGGTCTGAATGGCTAGAAGTTTGATAATAAAGAATGTAGTGTTAGTAACGCTCGATAGTAAAGTTAATACTGAAAAGAGGATTATGCAAAACTATGAAGGAGACTGCGAACAAATACAAGGATCATACTACGTATTCGAAGAATCCAGGTAATTCTGTATCCGATGAAACCTTCAACGAATATCTTGCCCCAAACTCATGTTAAAATCCTGCGGAAAATCTTTCTTCATTAACTTTTGAACTTAGAAATTCCAAAATATCATCATAAATATCTTCGATATTTCTGAGGATATTTTCATAAGTATTCTTGTCCGAAATTATATACCTCTTCGTACTTTCTGTATTTTATTATATTAGAAACTTCTGTAAAATCTAAGTATAAATTATGAATGAATTTTGGAGAAGTGTTGGGAACTGAAGCATGAGTTAGTATAATATAATGACACTTGATCAACGTGATTATATTACAGTAAGTCATGCTGAGTTTCTAATGGAACATGATGATTCAAAGACCATAACGTCATCATGTACCATGTTACATAACTCTTTCATTCTGCTTAACTTCTGAACATATCAAGAAAGTATATTCTTGATAGTTCTATTCTCAGTGATTCAGGTAATTTGACAAATCAAATCGTGCGATTACGTTCTTTCTTGTTTAGAACATTAAGTTCATTCGAAATTCCATATTTACGAAATCTGGACCGTTACTCGCTTTACTAGAGGTCGAGAAGATAATAAAAAGGCAAAGAGCTCCAAAACATAAGAGAAAATATAAAGCCCAATAACCACACGGAGGTTACAAACCGTGGATATTAATACGAATAGCAATATAAAGACACGGTATAATTAAGAATAGTATCACCCCAAGGTAATAGTAGAAGTAAATAGATTTTTCTGGTGAAAGATTGAAAAGAAGGATGACAGAAATGATAATTAGGAAAATATCAAGGATTAGAATTGGATTAAGCATTTTTACAATCTTTTGGATGTATGAACTAAGAAAGAAAGTACAGGAATGGTGAGAATAATGGAACAGAAGAGTTTAATTTATAGTGAAAATACCAGACAAAGAAATCAAGGCAGATTTCTGCATTTAATTATAGAGATCTTAATTTTCTTATTCGCCGAAGAATCAAATCTTTTTAGATTTCGAAGATTTTTTTTAAATCCCTTGAACTCCGAAATTCAACCCCGATGACGTCAAAAGCTAAATCTTTAATTTTTTTTATTTCAATCTTTTGTGATAGCTTCTATAACAACCCGGAAATTTTTGACTAAAATTAAAACCTAATCTTTATATGAATTCGACACATTAAGCATAGTATGTTATCATGCGTATCAAATTTTTAAACTATTTTCATGAACTCAATTACCTTTTGGCCAATTTCGACGATTCACGAACAATTATTCGTAAATAATTATGCATTAGTAATTATTCGTTATATTAATATTATTATTAATATCATTTTATATCATTAATCATTATCATTTACAAGTATAATTATTATTTATATTATTATTACCACTATTATTATTATTATTAATTATTATTAAACTTATTAAAATTTACATTATTTTTAAGTTTATTATTATTATTTTATCAATATTATTATCATTATTAGTATAATTATTCTTATTAGTATTATATTTATTAATAATTTATATATAAAAAAAATAATCATAAACCTAATACCTAATTTAGGTCAATTTTTTTTTATTTTAGTGGACAGCTTTTTATTTTTTATTTAAGATCGTGAACTGCATTACTTCATCAAAAATCTGCTTTTAAAATATTTTAAGTTTATTGTAGCTGCTTTCCATTTTTTTTATTTATCTTGCTTGAAACCTTGCTGTGATCTAAGTCGACATTAATCACCAGCATTAAATTAACACATAAATCAATCAAGATGCATCCTATATAATAGATACTGCAAAGTGGAAGTGGAAAACAAAATAAAAACAGAAAAGAAAGAAAAATGTCGCTGGTCTCTGCTCTTGTTCAATTTTTCAAAACTTCATAAACAAATTCCATTTCAAAATCTAATATTGCAGTCTTGTTAGGAATCGTTCACTCAAATTATCTGCAAAATATCATCTATCAAATCTTCAAAACGAATTCGAATTCTTGAGTCAAAGTTTTTGAATTTAAAAGTCAACCGTTGTTCTTCGATCGAATTCGAGCTATATTTTATGATTCAAGTTAAATTGACGATTCAGAAAGTTTATACGAATGATTTAGAACACATTTTATTTTATAATCATCATCTAAAACAGTCACAATTCCAAAATCAAAAAATATGTTCTTTATGTTCTTCGAAGGCTACTGCAGCTGATTTTTATTTATTTATTTTTTATCCGTTGATCCCAATTCCCCCATATCCTGGTCGTATCTATCTCATTGCAAATCCTAAATCAAAATGAAAATCAAATTGTGTTAAGGTTGTTGGTCCCTGGTCGATTGAAACTGTTAAAGAAGAAGGAAGTGGAAATAGAAAAATAAAACTGGGATAAATATATAGGGATTACAATTTAAATCAAAAGTGTTAAGACAGAAGAATGGTTAAGTGTTGTTGCGGTGAGCGAGAGATCTTGGGTTCGAGCCCGGCCGATGTCATTCTTTTTAAAACCAATTTCCTTTGAGGTAGAATTTCCATTATTATTATTATTATTATTATTATTATTATTATTATTATTATTATTATTATTATTATTATTATTATTATTATTATTATTATTATTATTATTATTATTATTATTATTATTATTATTATTATTATTATTATTATTATTATTATTATATTTATATTTATATTATTATTATTATTATTGTTATTATTATTATTAGTACTAATTATCATTATTATTATTATTATTATTATGATTTACATTAGTATTGTTATTATCAAAAATTATTATCATTATTATCATTTTTATAAAAATTATCATTTTTGCTATCATTAAAACTATGTTGTTATTATTATTATTATTCTTTTTACTACTAGTATTATTATTATTATCTCTATTATGACTAGTATAAAAATGTTATTATTATATTCATTATAATCAAATACAACTTTTATATACTATTATTAATAGTATTTTACCAGATAAATATTATGAATTTATAAGTAATATTACATAAAAGTATGTAATAAACACATTAACAAGTTTTATATAAATATTCAAATATACAAGTTAGATATTTTAATATAATACTAATCAAATATATATGTGTGTGTGTGTATATATATATATATATATATATATATATATATATATATATATATATATATATATATATATATATATATATATATTAACATAACCATATAAATAATTAATCATTTTTGTATACACAAATTACATATATAAGATATATAATTTAAGATAAAATATATAAACTTATTCAAATTACGAGTATATGTGTTAATATATATATACAAATGATATAGGTTCGTGAATCCGAGGACAACCCTACACTTGTTCAGTGCCATCAAATGCATAATTACTACAAACTATCGTAACGTATTGTGAGTTTATCTGCTCCCTTTTTATATATTTTTGGGCTGAGAATACATGCGCAACTTTTATAAATGTTTTACACGTATCAACTATTAAACTGTGATATGTTGGGCTATGACCAGCAAGTCCCCAACCGACAAGTATAAACGATAACTTGTACGGGGCAAACTTGAAAGTCTAGTCTAAGTATCAGTACCAACTATTAAACTATGATATGTTGGGCTATGACCAGCAAGTCCCCAACCGACAAGTATAAACGATAACTTGTTCGGGGTAAACTTGAAAGTCTAGTCTAAATATCAGTACCAACTGTTAAACTATGCTATACCCGGCTATGTCCGACTAAGTCCCTACAGTGATATTTTTAATTGCTGCGGCATTCTTAATTATTGGGGATAGGCCTATCGGGAGTAACGTCCCCGATACATTTGACTAAGTCTTTGTATTTCTTGATAATGAAATTAAACGACCAGGACAAAACAACTTGTCACGGGGCAAACAACGTTTAGTCTAAATATCACGCACTGGCATAACTTTTTGATCCTGCGGGTGATCAACTTGATTGGATCTTGCGAGATCTACTTTACAAACTAAATCTTGTGGTCTAACACTATTACTGAAATCATTAATTATGACAAACCTATGAACTAACTCAACCTCGTGTTGACTTTTTAAGCATGTTTATTCTCAGGTACTTGAATATTACTTTCGCTGTATATCTACTGCTTTGATGATGATTGCTTGCTATGCTTGGAGTCTTCATTACATATCATATCAATTAAAGACATATTTATCTTCCGCTGTAAAACTCAACAAAACGTCTCATGTAGAGTCGTTCTCGTTTATACAACCGTGATTTGATATAATTAGAAACAAATACCCCAGGCCCTATTTGGGGGTGTCGCAGATTGGTATCAGAGCAGGTTGTTGTAGAGAACCAGGATTGCATTTTATGTGTGCCTTATACAATTAGGTACCTTAGCAATGTAGGACTACAACTTTCCCTGACCATAGTGCCTTTAATTGTTGCCTTAAACTGTTAAATGCTATACTATACTTTAGAAACTTTACTTATCTTAGAATACCGTGCCAACCTAAGAACTCTGCTCACTTTCCTAAGTATTATCCAATTACGCCACCGCACTTAAATGCGACACCATGATTTCTGAAATTCTTGACATTCCTATGTCATCTATCATGGTTTTGTGTATTACATATGTATTACATGAAATATTATCCATGATTTTTGAAACTCCTATAATTGTTACTATTCATACTCAAACGTATATAACTCCCTGTTATATCACGTACCTATATACCTTAAACCTTTATGCATCGGTTTGCGAATCAGAAAATGTCACTGGGTTATCACAGTATACGAATTGAAATTCTTTAATCAATATCTGGTTACAAACTTACTATTTATAAATCTCAACACGTCATACCACCATTATTACATAAATGGAGGACACATTATATCTTATCATATCTTATCATATCTATCCCAATAGACCTTGTCTAACACTTTTCCTAAATTTCCTCCGTAAATTTCGTAAATTTTTTTGTTATATATACGTATTCAAGGAGACAAATATATCATTTAGTATCCAACACCCATTTCATATCAAACCCTATTCCAAACACATAATATGAATTTCTCGAACTCTTCGAGCTCCAACGGCAGCGTAACCGGAACAAACGAACCAATTAGCCATCATCTTTTCTGGATGAATTGGGGATGGGTTCGTAGCTGACTCAATCAATGGAGGCAAGAAGAAGGTAATCCCTTTCACCAACCGAATTCACCTCTTGGCGAAGAACCTGAAGCACTTACCGGTGAACCAGTTCGGAACACCATTTTCTCTCTTCTTTCCAGGGTATCCCGTCACGAATATATAATATCGAAGATTTTAGATCTTATTCACCCCCTTGTTCCAACCGCCAATCATCCCGAAATAATAGAAGAAGTCAACGAGCTTCGTGCTCGAGTAGTGGCTCTGAAAAATCTGGTGCGAAACCTACGAACACCAGCAGCAGCACCTGCACCATGACCAGTACCACCAATACCATCAACATCACCACCAACAGCATCAGCTTCATCAACAACAACATCCGCATCCCACGCCTCAACATCACACTCAGTACCTCAAACATCAACATCATAAGCCCATAAATACCAAGCAATATTGGTAATAATGAGTTAAGATGTATTGACTCATTCTTCGTGAAGAATTATATATGTATACCTTATATATATATATGATTGGAACAATAATAAATCTTGTCGTACTAAGCAATCACGTGTGAATCTTAACTAGTGTGTACTACTTGGTTAATTCATATCACTAATATGCTATGATGTACATCCTTCGTTAATGACTTAACAATTGTTAATCACTGCTTTAACACAATAAACTCCATTTCATAATAAATTAAGTGTAACGATGAATGTATTGATTCATAACTTCATTAGCGAAATATTTCGCAACAATTATGAAATCTCTAAAGGTTTTGGAGATTATTTACTCTCGTTCCAAACCGCAAATTAGATGAGTTTAATATATATTAACTCATTAAATCCATGATTATATCTGAAGAATACATATATGAACGTATATCTTCATAAAGATTGTAAATTCTGTTGTACAAACTGTTAATTGTGACAATATTTTAACAGGTAGGTAATACCCGAGAAATATTTACATCTCACATTAATACACTGTACATTCTTCAATTTCAATTCATAAATCATTAATTATACGCACTACCTTCACAGTGATACACAATCATTTTCATACAAATTTAATTACACATTCTGAAATTAACATATCAGAATCCAAGAAAAGCTTTAGCAGGTGTTGTCCTCCTAAAGATCACTACATTCACGAATTATATTCATTTGTATTCTGCAATGAATTATCACATCAAACCACCGAAATTATCATTCATTACTTTTGAAATCAAGAACGCCTATTCGTTAACCATTAGATCCGTTGACGATTACAATCAGCGTTTAAAAATAAAATTTCTTGAAACCATCTCGGATTGATAACCAATGAATCAGATATGGTAGCATTAAATGCAGAGGAAACAGAAGAATTTTCCTCGCCATTGGTGTTGGGATTTAACAAGTTCCATAAAGAGTAAATACATTTTAAGAATCAAACTAAGCGGAAGCATGTAAAACCCGATTTAAAACTTGTTAATCTTTAACCATTTAAAGTTAAATCCCAAATAGGATCAAGTTGTGAAACATACTTACAAACTACAAGTAAGAAAGGAGTTTATACCTTCTCAAACTAGGTAGTAAATGATGAGGATGATGATGATGAATGGAGCTCCAAAAGAATGAAACCTCAAGTAGTTATACCCCAAACTTGTGCACCAACACCCTAGCTTTTAGTTAGGATTTAATAACACTTGATATGAACTTGTAAGATCAAATTAAGAACCCCTCTTGGCCCTCCAAACCCCACGGTTTTGCAGCAGAAAAAAGAGAGAGTTTTTGCCTTTTTTTTGATATGTTTGAATGCATGTAAGTGTTGTTGACTCAATGCCTTGATACATATGCAAATACATGGGAAGTAGCCACTCTTGAAAGTGTGTCAAGCATGCCTACTACATACTCCCATGCCACTTCCATGTGTATTATAAAATTGTTTTATAAAATTAAATTTTATAAAACTAGTTTTTATAAAACTAGATTTTATAAAATACATT
Organism: Rutidosis leptorrhynchoides; assembly: GCF_046630445.1. Taxonomy (NCBI): domain Eukaryota; kingdom Viridiplantae; phylum Streptophyta; class Magnoliopsida; order Asterales; family Asteraceae; genus Rutidosis; species Rutidosis leptorrhynchoides. Next base: position 143,960,805 of record NC_092343.1, read on the forward strand.
TTTATAAACTTGCATATTATTTGTTATGTTTATTTTATAAAACCAATTTTATAAATGTAACATAACTTAATTAATTATTTAACCTATAAATAATTAAATCCTTAATATATAAATTATTCCATAATTTATATATATACATATCAAGTAATATTTCAGAAAACCATTTTTCTTAAAGTTCAAGTGTCGCGTATTTAATCAATGATCCAATCGTTAAGATCAAACATGAATAAGGTGTCAGTAAGTTTGTTATTGGGTATGACCCGACTTGGAATAAAACATATTAGCCACATTAATTTAATATGTCTCTCGGGCACACGAAATACCTTCAATCTCCCACTTGCACGAGAAACATAAGAAATTAATGCAAGTGATGGATACCACCTAACGACCGTCCATCACCCCCAACATGTTATGACTTTGTGCCATTCAATAACATCATCCCTTTCGAGTTCCCACCTCGAATATGAATATGTGAATCTTTCATTATATCCTTTCGTCCTAGATGTCACGTTAAATCCAAGAGATATAGAGTGATCACTCTCTTCTAGACTCAACTTTATCAGGCCTTAGACATCTGACTCTCAACGAATAAGAGGGATAAATTCCATCTTGACTACATACGTCCTAAATATATACATTGCATTGTACCTGAGCTCTTCCTTATGAACTACCATATTTCAGAATAGCGAAGGAAAGAATCAAGGCACAATACTTGGTAAATATCCGAGCCCAATACGTATCTCAGGTCAGAGGATACAATGATATTCGCCTTTACTCAAGATTACCCGTGATCAACCACAAAGGCTCCATTTAGTAAATCTTAAGGGCGGGTCTTCCAATATTTGTATCCTACAAATATCTATGAACCTTGGTTGCAACCTTGCCCCACATTCATCCCGTGAATGCATACCAATCCAAGTTCATAATAGTCTAAACCTCACATTCGCTCCCACAAATGTGATCGACTACGGAATTTAGAATAATTACTTATTCATGGATAAAATATGCAAAATAGGAACATAACTCAAAATAAATTAATGCCATAATTATATAAATGAGTTTGAACAATTTCGTTCCGTTACAATACTTAAACAGATCATGACCAATCACTAGAATATCGAAGCCCTAATGCACAAACATGTCCTGTATGTTTTGATCCATGTAAGAGCATCGTGAGAGGATCCGCTATATTAAGATCTGTGTGAACTTTGCGAATACATATCTTTCCCTTTTCAACTTCATCCCTTATGTAGTTGAATCTCCGCTCAATGTGACGGGTCTTTTGGTGAGCACGAGGTTCTTTGATTTGAGCAATCGCACCCTCGTTGTCACAAAAGATCTCAAGAGGGTCCTGAATGGAAGGGACTACTCCTAAGTCGTCGATGAATTTCTTCATCCATGCAGCTTCCTGAGCTGCCAATGATGCGGCGATGTACTCCGACTCTGTAGTGGATAATGCAACAACATCCTGTTTTGAACTCTTCCAAGAGACTGCACCTCCATTTAACGTGAAGACATAACCGGATTGTGATCGAAAATCATCTCGATCAGTTTGGAAACTCGCGTCCACGTAACCTTTTACAGCGAGTTCCTCCTCACCAGACCCGTATATAAGAAACATATCCTTAGTCCTCCTAAGGTATTTCAATATACTTTTAACAGCAATCCAATGACTGTTTCCTGGGTTATTCTGGTATCTACTTGTCAGGCTAAGAGCGCATGACACATCCGGTCTAGTGCATATCATTGCATACATGATTGACCCAATAGCAGATGCATAAGGGACCTTCTTCATTCTCTCTTGTTCATCTTTCGTGGTAGGACACTGAGATGAACTGAGAGGCGTTCCTCTTTGAATAGGTACCAAACCTTTCTTAGAGTTGTCCATCTTGAACCTTTTCAAGATCTTTTCAATGTATGCACTTTGATTCAAACCTATCAGTTTCTTGGATCTATTCCTGTAGATCCCAATCCCCAAAACATATTGTGCTTCTCCAAGATCCTTAATGGAGAAGCATTTACTTAGCCAAGTTTTAACTCCTTGCATTGCCGGAATATCATTTCCAAATAACAATATATCATCCACATATAGTACAAGGAACATGATAGTGCTCCCAATAGCTTTCTTATATACACAAGCTTCATCTCCATTTTTAATGAAGCCAAATTTCTCGGCTTCCTCATTAAAATGATGATTCCACATTCTAGATGCTTGTTTCAATCCGTAGATTGACTTCTTTAACTTGCATACCTTTTTAGGATATTTCGGATCAACAAAACCTTCAGGCTGAACCATATAGACATCTTCCACAAGATATCCGTTTAGGAAAGCGGTCTTGACATCCATTTACCATATTTCATAATCATAATGAGCAGCAATGGCAAACAATATCCTAATAGACTTTAGCATTGCCACAGGCGAAAAAGTTTCATCATAGTCAACCCCTTGAGTTTGAGTGAAACCTTTTGCTACAAGTCTCGCTTTATATGTATCCAAGTTTCCATGTATGTCTGTTTTCATTTTGAAAAGCCATTTATAATCAACTAGCCTTGAGCCAGTAGGTTGTACAACCAGTTCCCAAACTTGGTTGTCATACATGGATTGCATCTCAGCGTTCATGGCTTCCTGCCATTTATCCTTATCAGTCCTCGACAAAGCATCTTGGTAGTTTGTTGGTTCATCCAAATCAACCACATAGTAACCATCCATGAGAAACCCATATCTCTCAGGAGGATTACTAATCCTACTAGATTTGCGAACGTCTTGTGTATTTTGATCATCCATCTGATCACTCTCAACATTTTCATGTTGAGTGCTAGTGTCAGCCAATTGTGTATCATCTACTTGATCTTGAACCTCTTCAAGATCTATCTTCCTTTCACTATTTCCTTCCATTAGGAACTTAGTTTCAAGGAATTCAGCCTTTCGAGCAACAAATACATTTTGCTCGGTTGGATCATAGAAATAGTATCCCATATCATCCTTGGGATATCCTATGAAGATACACTTCATGGATCGAGCATTCAACTTATTAGGGATGTAACGCTTAGGATAAGCTTCACATCCCCATACCTTTAAGTATGATAGAGATGGAGGTTTTCCAAACCACATCTCATGAGGTGTTCGTTCCACTTTCTTGGTTGGGGCCATATTTAAAATACGAGCCGCAGAGCATAGACAATAACCCCAAAATGATAGAAGTAACGAGCTTCTAGCCATCATAGATCGAACCATATCCATTAGGGTTCGGTTCCTCCTTTCGGAAACTCCATTAAGTTGTGGTGTCCCGGTTGGAGTAAGTTGCGAGATAATCCCACAACTTCTAAGATGATCTTGGAAAGCATCACTTGGGTATTCACCTCCTCTATCGGTACGAAGTACCTTGATTGTCTTATTGAGTTGATTTTGTACTTCGTTTTGATATTCCTTGAATGCCTCAAAAGTTTCGTCCTTATGTCTTAATAAGTAGACATATCCGAAACGACTGAAGTCATCAATGAAAGTAACGAAGTATCTTTCACCATTCCTAGTTATGGGCTTAAAGGGTCCACATACATCCGAGTGTAATAATCCCAATAAGTCCTTAGCCCTTTCATAGGTCCCTTTGAAAGGTGCTTTAGTCATTTTGCCTTGTAAGCAAGACTCACATACATCAAACGAGTCTAGTTCATTTGATTTCAAAAGTCCATTCTTTTGAAGTGTATGCATTCGGTTCTTGTTTATGTGACCAAGGCGACAATGCCATAAGTAGGAATCACTCAAATCCCTTTTGAGTTTCTTGGTGTTCGAATGGAACATTGAGCTACTGCATGAAGTGTCATTATGAACCAATTCATAAATACCATTCGAAGGTGAAGCCTTAAAATAGAACACATTATCTAAAGAAACATGGATATCATCATTAATGAAATTAAGATTAAAACCACATTGTTTCAAACGGGATACAGAAATAATGTTTCGAGATAAATCGGGTGCATACAAAACATTTTTCAAAATAAGCTCCAAACCACTTGGTAGCTTTAAAACAAAGTCTCCTTGAGCTTTCACTTGCACCCTTGCTCCATTTCCCATGAAGAGACTTTTCGTTCCCGCTTCTCGATCACTTCTTTTGAACCCCTGCAAAGAATTGCAAATATGAGTTCCACATCCTGTGTCTAATACCCATGTATTAGAAGAAGTAATACTAAGCTCAATGTATACCATATATACATTACCTGAGGTTTGCCCTGCATCCCTCTTTTCCTTCAACTCCTTAAGGTAGACCGGGCAGTTTCGTTTCCAGTGACCCATTTCACCGCAACCGAAGCACGGATCTTCCTTGGGGTTAGCTTTACCGGTAACCTTTTGCTTCTTGTTGTTGGTTGGGGTAACCATCTTCCCCTTTCCCTTGCCCTTGCCTTGGTAGGCGGGTCCTTTCCTCTTAGCCGCCTTTGGCTTAGAAGTGTTATGGTTTTTGGACCCGCCTTCATTGATCGTAAACACGGGTGAAGCCCTTTTTCCCATGCTTGCTTCTGCCGTCTTAAGCATGGCATGTAATTCGCCAATGCTTTTATCCCAACCATTCATGTTATAGTTTAACACGAATGTGTCAAACCTCTTTGATAATGAGTTAAGGATAAGGTCCGTGGCTAATTCATTAGACACGTTGCAATTTAGACGGTTTGCTCGACCAATGAGGCTTTTCATCTTAAGGACATAAGATGAAACGGATTGGGTGTCGTCCATCCGACATGCATGAAGCGCTCGGACCGTTTCAAAGCGCCCGACACGAGCTTGTTGAAGGAACATCTCCTTCAATTGTGTGATCATGTCATATGCACTATGATGCTCGAAATCCTTTTGGAGTTCGGGTATCATAGTCCCAAGCATGAGGCAAGAAACTTGCAACGAATCGGTGCAATATTTCTCCCAATAAGCCATGGCTTTCGTATCATCCTCATCCGGTTGATCGAGAATGGGGTCTTCCAACACATACGCCCTGTCCTCTAGTTTGAGGACGATTCTTAGATTGCGGAACCAATCCATGAAGTTTGTATGGTTGAGTTTTTCCTTTTCGAGGATTGACCTCAACGATAGGTTGTTAAAGTTGATAGGTGCGTTTGGAATGTTGTTGTTGTTATTGGCGCCATCTACAAAATTTAACAAAGTTGTTTAAGTATTAATTTTAATTTAACAATCAATACCCTTTAAATCCAATTGATATTTATTAAATTTTAGAATCCAACGGTAAACCAAATTTCGGTTAGGTGACCTTTATCCCGTCATTTGATTTAGCTAGGTAGTCATTATATGACAATTGCAATCCTTTTGCAACTTCTAAGTTATGGGATCATGCAATCCTTTTGCATGCCATATTATCCCATCAATGCCTATTTGTTCATCATGCTTCGGTGACCCTAAGTTCATGATTCCCAAATCAAGTCGTCCTACTTGTGCTAACGTGTAAATTCAACATACTAGTGGTTAGGTGACCTTTATCCCACAAGTGTGTGAAATTCACCTCAATCATATTAGTTTGCTCATAACGGTTAGGTGACCTTTATCCCATTAAGAGTTCCCTAATATTTTTAAGTGTTTGCACAAAAGGATGGCATTTAACTTGTTTGCCTTGTTAGTTAAAGGGATTTTAAGTTTCATTATTTCTAGTTTGAGAAAACTTTTATGCCATACACCAACATGCATTTAGTGTATGGTATTTATGAAAATCCATTTACATGTTATGTAATAAAGATATTTCATTACTTTGATATAAACCGTTTTATATGTGCAATCCGTTTCTTGTTCTTAATAACCATTTATTAGCGTCTTTTGCCATTTCAATTTAACCGATTAAATTGTAGTTTGGTACATTTCATGTTGTTAATAATTTAACCAATTAAATAGTAGTTTTGCTTGTTGTTAACATGTGTGATAACTTGTTGTAGTAACATACACAATCCACAATCATACAAGAAATTAAAACAACCACGCATGCAAAACAAATGTTCACAATCAAGCCTTTTGGTAGACATTTTGTTTAGCCGAAAACAAAATGCCACCGGGTAATGGGTCATAACACAAAGTAGGAGATTTTAAATCTCCCACTTAATCTTGCATCCAAATGCTTCTCCTTGTGTTCTTCAAGTCTTCATCATCTTCATAATTTTTTTTTTTACAAAATATATCCTAATACATTTTTCTCTAAAAAATGAAATTACAACCTAATCTATTTTACATACCAAATATAAAATAAATTACATAACCAAAATAATATTATTACAAACCAAATGAATGAATTAATATTACATACCAAATAAATGAATTAATTCAACCAAACATGCAACCATTCAAACACAAGGTCAAGGCTTGATTGTGAACTTTAACATACAACAAATATGACCAAAATGGAACAACCCAAAACCCATTTTGGGTGTCTAAAAATTCGGCCAAAATGGCAAACCCACCCAAACCCGAAAATTTTTGCATATTACTTTCATGCATGTTCATAAAATGCAAAAATATAGTGGGTTTAATAGATCATCTCGAAGCATATTCCATCAACTTCGGCTCTAGATACCAATGTTGGGATTTAACAAGTTCCATAAAGAGTAAATACATTTTAAGAATCAAACTAAGCGGAAGCATGTAAAACCCGATTTAAAACTTGTTAATCTTTAACCATTTAAAGTTAAATCCCAAATAGGATCAAGTTGTGAAACATAAATCAATCAAGATGCGTCCTATATAATAGATACTGCAAAGTGGAAGTGGAAAACAAAATAAAAACAGAAAAGAAAGAAAAATGTCGCTGGTCTCTGCTCTTGTTCAATTTTTCAAAACTTCATAAACAAATTCCATTTCAAAATCTAATATTGCAGTCTTGTTAGGAATCGTTCACTCAATTATCTGCAAAATATCATCTATCAAATCTTCAAAACGAATTCGAATTCTTGAGTCAAAGTTTTTGAATTTAAAAGTCAACCGTTGTTCTTCGATCGAATTCAAGCTATATTTTATGATTCAAGTTAAATTAACGATTCAGAAAGTTTATACGAATGATTTAGAACACATTTTATTTTATAATCATAATCTAAAACAGTCACAATTTCAAAATCAAAAATTATGTTCTTCGAGTTCTTCGAAGGCTACTGCAGCTGATTTTTATTTATTTATTTTTTATCTGTTGATCCCAATTCACCCATATCCTGGTCGTATCTGTCTCATTGCAAATCCTAAATCAAAATGAAAATCAAATTGTGTTAAGGTTGTTGGTCCCTGGTCGATTGAAACTGTTAAAGAAGAAGGAAGTGGGAATAGAAAAATAAAACTGGGATAAATATATAGGGATTATTACAATTTAAATCAAAAGTGTTAAGACAGAAGAATGGTTAAGTGTTGTTGCGGTGAGCGAGAGATCTCGGGTTCGAGCCCGGCCGGTGTCATTCTTTTTAAAACGTATTTTCTTTGAGGTAGAATTTCCATTATTATTATTATTATTATTATTATTATTATTATTATTATTATTATTATTATTATTATTATTATTATTATTATTATTATTATTATTATATTTATATTATTATTATTATTATTGTTATTATTATTATTAGTACTAATTATCATTATTATTATTATTATTATGATGATTTACATTAGTATTGTTATTATCAAAAATTATTATCATTATTATCATTTTTATAAAAATTATCATTTTTGCTATCATTAAAACTATGTTGTTATTATTATTATTATTCTTTTTACTACTAGTATTATTATTATTATTATTATCTCTATTATGACTAGTATAAAAATGTTATTATTATATTCATTATAATCAAATACAATTTTATCTACTATTATTAATAGTATTTTACCAGATAAATATTATGAATTTATAAGTAATATTACATAAAAGTATGTAATAAACACATTAACAAGTTTTATATAAATATTCAAATATAACAAGTTAGATATTTTAATATAATACTAATCAAATATATATATATATATATATATATATATATATATATATATATATATATATATATATATATATATATATATATATATATATATATATATATATATATATATATTAACATAACCATATAAATAATTAATCATTTTTGTATACACAAATTACATATATAAGATATATAATTTAAGATAAAATATATAAACTTATTCAAATTACGAGTATATGTGTTAATATATATATACAAATGATATAGGTTCGTGAATCCGAGGACAACCCTACACTTGTTCAGTGCCATCAAATGCATAATTACTACAAACTATCGTAACGTATTGTGAGTTTATCTGCTCCCTTTTTATATATTTTTGGGCTGAGAATACATGCGCAACTTTTATAAATGTTTTACACGTATCAACTATTAAACTGTGATATGTTGGGCTATGACCAGCAAGTCCCCAACCGACAAGTATAAACGATAACTTGTACGGGCAAACTTGAAAGTCTAGTCTAAATATCAGTACCAACTATTAAACTATGATATGTTGGGCTATGACCAGCAAGTCCCCAACCGACAAGTATAAACGATAACTTGTTTAGGGTAAACTTGAAAGTCTAGTCTAAATATCAGTACCAACTGTTAAACTATGCTATACCCGGCTATGTCCGACTAAGTCCCTACAGTGATATTTTTAATTGCTACGGCATTCTTAATTATTGGGGATAGACCTATCGGGAGTAACGTCCTCGATACATTTGACTAAGTCTTTATATTTCTTGATAATGAAATTAAATGACAAGGACAGAACAACTTGTCACGGGGCATACAACGTTTAGTCTAAATATCACGCACTGTCATAACTTTTTGATCCTGCGGGAGATCAACTTGATTGGATCTTGCGAGATCTACTTTACAAACTAAATCTTGTGGTCTAACACTATTACTGAAATCATTAATTATGACAAACCTATGAACTCACTCAACCTCGTGTTGACTTTTTAAGCATGTTTATTCTCAGGTACTTGAATATTGCTTCCGCTGTATATCTACTGATTTGATGATGATTGCTTGCTATGCTTGGAGTCTTCATTACATATCATATCAATTAAAGACATATTTATCTTCCGCTGCAAAACTCAACAAAACTTCTCATGTAGAGTCGTTCTCGTTTATGCAACCGTGATTTGATATAATTAGACACAAATACCCCAGGCCCTATTTGGGGGTGTCACAGCTTCACTCGTACTCTTTTCGATTAAATTATTTTATCCATATTACTCAATAATGATAAAACTCTATTTATCAACTCATATTCGTCATGAAAACATACTTTTTATCAGCCATGACCATCCCAATCAAATTTCGAGACGAAATTTCTTTAACGGGTAGGTACTGTGATGACCCGGAGATTTGCGACCAAATTTAAACCTTACTCTTATATGAAATCGACACGATAAGCAAAGTTTATATTGTTGAGTTTAAAATTTTTTGAATTAATTTCATATATGCAATTACCTTTTGACTAACTCCGACCATTCACGAACAGTTGTTGTAAATAATTATATATATATATATGTATATATAAAAGAATATAAGTATAAGTATATATATAATAACTAGAAATAACAAAATACAAGTTGATCATTAGAATTGTATATGTAAAATAGGATACGAAATAATTAAGTGTAAATTTAAGAGGAATCTATATATAAATATATATGATATCTATGAATAATTTTTATTATATATATAATAATATATAAAAATTTGATAAATAATAAATATTTAATAAAAGACATTATATTATATGTAATTTCAAGATAAAGTATAAATGTTATATTAAAAATATGAGTATTACTTTCTGTATTATTATTAATAGTAACATTAATATTTGTAGTACTAATAAGATTGTATCTGATATAAACTATATATATAAATATATAAATATATATATATAAATTTGATATATATATAAGTGATGATATTATTATTGATACTATTAATTTCATTAACAATATTAATATTATTGTAACTAATAAGAATATTGTTATTATTATCATTACTATAAATTAAACTTATTTAAATTATCATTATTGTTAGTATTAATATTATCACATTATTATTATCGTTATCAAAAATATTATTATTAATATTATTATTATTATTATTAGTTATTAGTTATTAATAGTATTATTATATTTATATCTGTCATATTCAAAAAGAAATTAAGAGATTGATATATATCTATAAATATATACAGATATACACTCGATATACAGATACAATTACATATATAAAAACATTTACATAAATAAAAATACAGCTATATAACACAGTAAATATATATAAATTTATATATAGATATATCTATAATTATATATACGATTATAAACTTACAAGAATTCAAATCAGTTACCTTTATCCATCAACTATATCACGCTTTTGTTTCTGTCTATAAAATTCAATATAAATCGAATGAAATCATCAGAGAAACAACAAATTCAGATACACATCGATTTCTTTTATTTTCTTAAAAATATTTATGTACGACCGAATATTTTCTTGTCCAGTCAATCAAGCTACGAAACAAAACTTAATTGAATCACTTTTGCTGTAACAACATCACTTTCCCTCTATATGACCCTCTGCTATTGCAATACGAATTAAAACATAAAAATTAAACTAAGGTTTTGATGAAAACAGTCGAGTTCCTCTGTTCTTCATATTTTCAACTCAATTTCGAATTTGTGTCTTATTTAACATTTTGTAAATGCAGTTCTGTCTTAAATTGTTCAGTTAAACTTCCTGGAAAGATTCAAATTCCAATTTTTTGTATCAAATTCTAATTTTCGAAGCCAAACTTTCGAATTCAAAGTCAACTTTCTTGTTCAGAGTGAAATTCGGTTTTCGGTTGATAAATTAGGTTCAATTAAGGATCCAAGTAGTTTCTAAAGTGGTTTTGCTATCTTTTTCATGTTGGAAACTTTGTCTAAAACTGTCTTAATTTCATAATCAGAGTTAGATTTATGGAGTTCTTCATGTTACAGAGAATATCAAAGTTTAAAAATATATATTTTTATCTCGACTGATTAAATCAAAATCATCATATACAGATATTTCCTGGATTCATTTACATCCTCTAATACAGTTAGTGATTGGTTATTATGATATGGATATACTCTGATTGAATGAGATAGTGAAGAAGATGAAAGGAATAGACAGAAATATGATTAAGCATAAATATAAATGGGTTATAATTTTAATCAGGAAAGATAGCGTAGCTTGAGTGGTTTAGTGGTGTGTCGGGTTTACGAGGGGTCTCGGGTTCGAACCAGGGCGTGGTCTTTTTTTTGAGAAAACTATTAAAGGTAGCTTTTTATTACTTTTATTATTATTATCATTTTAGCATTGTTATTAATATCATTATTAATATTATTATTATTTTTTTTATTACTATTACTATTACTATTATTATTATTATTATTATTATTATTATTATTATTATTATTATTATTATTATTATTATTATTATTATTATTATTATTATTATTATTATTATTATTATTATTATTATTATTATTATTATTGTTAGTGTTGTTATTATTGTTATTATTAGTGTTATAAAGATTATTATTATTATCACATGCATAAGTATTATAATTATTATAATTATTATTATTATTATTACTAATACAAGTAGTAAATATAATTTATTATTAATACGATTATAATTACAATGATGATATATATTGTCATTAATAATATGTGTGTTATTATTATTAACATGTTTAGAATTATTATTATCATTATTAACGATATCATTATTATTATTGGTATTATCATTATTAATCAAGTTATTATTATTAGTAACTCATTAATATAAAAAGTATCAGTTTTAACAAATAAATATTTTTATACAAAATATATTTAGTACATATACTATAACGATATTAACATCTCATATAACTACATATTAACATTATATAGATAAATATATATTTTTATCAGGTATAAACCCTAAAATAAATTGTTATATTAGCTATATAAAATATATAAACTAAATATATTAAATTTATCTATATCTATATAACATATGAGATAACAAGTATATTAATAATAATAATATATATAAACTTGTTCGATTACAATTATATGTTTTAATGGATATACAAATGATATAGGTTCGTGAATCCGAGGCCAACCCTACAATTGTTTAATGTCGTAATATGTATTTTTACTACAAAATACAATATGTGAGTTTCATTTGCTCCCTTTTTCATATATTTTTGGGCTGAGAATACATGCAATATTTTATAACTGTTTTATGAAATGGACACAAGTACTAAACTTAATTCTACGTGGGTTAGAATCACAAATATTCCCCTAGCTTGGTAACATTAATCTATTGGTTTATGAACTGGTAGGCGCGAATCCTATTGATAGATCTATCGAGTTTGACAACCCCATTCGGGCTAGTCGCGGTAGCATTTAACGGGTGTTTAGTACTTCGAGGTTAACGAAACGCACTTGATTCGGTTCACATATTATTATACATCAGGGGTATTCATCATTATTATTGTTAAGGCTTGTTACCGGGTGCCCATGGTTGTAGAACGTTTTTATTACACTGCGGTGTAAGGATATTTATGGAAACTGAAATCTTGTGGTCCATTACTGTTACTGAAAGTATTATTTTTGATAAACCTATGAACTCACCAACCTTTTGGTTGACACTTTTAAGCATGTTTATTCTCAGGTACGAATTAAATCTTTCGCTGTGCATTTGCTCGTTTGAAAGATATTACTTGAAGTCATACATGGCATATTTAGGTCAGTACCTCGCAATGGAACCAAATGTTGAAGACTTCGTCCAGGTGGATTAGGATGGGCCTTTACAACCAGAAACTACACGGATGAAGCACTGAAGCCGGCAGCTTCCTCCCATCCAAGCTGGCGGCTTGGGGTTGTGAGGCCGGCGGCTTCATCTGATTTCCAGATGAAGTTCAGTTTTTATCTACGTAACCACTATGACCGTTTAGTTCATAGCAGAAGACGAACAGAAACAATTACAGTAAATAAAATAAATAAAACTGTAATATAAGGATAAAATCATACCTTAAAAAGGCAGATGAATTAAAAACTTGAATGAATCTTATTTGCAATGAATAAATCTAACCTAAGAGTTTAGAGAAAACCCTAAAAAGAAAAACGAACTATACAGAATTATTGAATTCCGAAAACTGCATATGAAAACTGAGACCAGAGGCCTTTATTTATAGTGTTTAGGGATGGTGGCCAAGCTGGTGGCTTCAGTGGGAAGCCGGCGGCTTGCCTTAGGTCGGTGACTCCTTCTGCAAGTTAAACTTAATCCACAAGCACAAATCTTTTAACCGTCATCACTAAGCCGGAGGCTTCAGGGAAGTCCGTTGGCTTCAAAGGTCCGCCAAATCTTTCTGATTTTGTTTTCATTTTTACTTGAACTTGGTCGATAAGTTGAGAAACCGTATTTATTAGGCCGGCGGTTTCAGGATGAAGCCGGCGGCTTCCTTGCCTTTTTGCTTGATCAACAAGTTCTTTCAATTTCACAGAGATTCTGGAACATTCAGACGTATGTAACTCCAAGCCGGCGGCTTCATGGAACCCATGCTGGCGGCTTCCTTAGCTTGTCTACAATTTTCCTGTGTTTTTGATCCTGTTTGATACATAACTTTGATAAAATCATTAGAAATTCCTTTTTTCCATTTTTACCCATTTTAGCGTGTTTTGGAGTTAAAATGACTCTAAAATACTAAGATAACTCCTCAAAATGTTATTAAAAACTATATAATTTAGGAGTTATCAGCATACCAGTATCCTGATGATACTCTACAATTAGACCATCTCTCAGAGAAGCCCATATGTATTTTGCTTTCTCACCCTTGTAGTCTATGTACTGAGTGATACGATGGAGCCACTGAGTGTACTTGCCATCAAACAATACTGGAGGTCGGGAATCTGATCCAATGATCAAAGTATCTTGGGTAGACATCTTGAAATTGAGGTAGATTCGATAAAGATTCGGTATTACACAAATCTAAGATGAAGGTTCACAAAAATCTAACAAAAATGTCAGATTCGGTATCTGGTTCGGTACTGTAGTAGACTCGGTATGTGGTTCGATACTGTAGCAGATTCGGTAAAGATTCGGTAAACCAGATTCTGTATCAATAACTGATCAGTAAAACATGTAACACACCCAGATTCGGTATAGATTCGGTAACCACAAGACTTGAAGCCTTAGAACACTTAAAACCAATGTGTTAAGTGATACCGAGACTCTGGTTCGGTATTTGACTCGGTAGTCAAATTCTATAATATTTTGAACTTAAACACACTCCAATTCCTTTGAATTAGATTCAGTAACCTTGCTTCATAAGGAAACAAATTAGTAACACACAGAATATCAAAGATACTGAATGTGAAGGATACCGAATGTCAACTATAGCAGTTGACAAACCAAGTCTAAGTATAGAATCTTAGAAATTCAATCGAATCCTTTCTCAAACCTCACCAATTAGCTGCGTATGATCAATCCGAATATGATAGAATCACTAACACACCACACTCTGCAAAACTTAATACGAATTATCACTTTGAAGCAGACTCGGTATGGCAGTTACGATACCGAGTGTTGATCGAATCTTTAAAACTTAAAGAATTGATGAAATTGAATCGTCAAAAACTTGATTAAAAACCTTACGAACACAACTGAATCCACAAACTTTCACTAAAATACAGAATCAAGCAGGAATTGATCAATACCGAGAATTTTAGCCACGAACTCTAAAAATCAACTTGATTCTTCATAATTGTTGTTAAAAAGCTGTAATGATGATCGAAACTCTTTCTAATTAATCTAATAAACCTTCGCTGAACTTATCACATGAATCTGAACGTCAGATTATCAAATTTGAGTATATTGAATTTGATTCAATCTAACCGAGAGTGTACAGATTCTGTAATCTTCAATCTCTGGATCGATATAGTGATGTAGAATCACTCCCTGGAAGCTCTGATACCAAATGATAAGTCAAATCATGGTTAGATTAGAAGATGTGATGAGTTAGAGTGAGACTCGGTAAGTGAATAACAGATTCGGTATTAGAGAGAATCGGTAAAATTACATTCCACAGCTTCTAGAACTCAGTTACAATACAATGGCTATCTAATTAGGACTACTTAGGTTCCTTATATAGTCCTCTTCTAAGGAACCTTCATTTAGGCTTATTTCACATTAACACTATACATACTTTGGGGTCCTAACAATTATTAATTTTAACTTTTAGTGTTTTTTATTATTATTTTTTATAAAATAATATAACTAAATAAATTAAATTCAAGAAAAATGAAAAGAAATAAAAAATACTCCACCCGTCGAGTTAAAGATGGTCTCATAACTTCCTGAATGATAAGTATAATTTTAAGTTGACTAAGTAATGCTTTTAAGTATAATTTTCTGATTTGTGCAGCCACTCTCCCAGTCATCATCTAGAAACTAAACCACCTCTAATAAAAATGATATGGAGTAATATTATACGATGATAACCACCAAAAACCAAAATCAGAATTAGGGCTCAAAAGTCATAACTGAACCATCGTTCACTGTTCACGTTTCCGGCGACGACACTCAGTCTTCGATTTCAGGTACACATTCAAAATTGAATTCGTGTTTGTGTTTGTTAATTTTATGTATAACATATCTTATTTATCGCAGTTGTAGTTCAAGTCACGCGCTGATTTTATAGATGATGTATGTCCAATATTGTAGTAATTAAATTTATTTCAAACTTATTTTAATTGTTGCAGTAATATTTATATTAATATATTAATTAATTTTGGTTCGTTGTTTTTTCTAAATGAAACCGTACAAATTCAATGCATTTTAAGTACATTGTTTGTTGATTCATTCATGTGCGTAGGAAATAGTTTATTTGTTTCTGTGTGAACTTGATTGGAGTTCGAAAGAAGATACCGATTCTGTTAAACAGAGAATATCTCTGTTGAATGACCTTTAATTTGTACTGCATTTGTTGATTGTAAGTCAAAGTAGATCAGAGGCACAGCTTTGGATTTGTAAAGATGTTTTGGTGATAAATACTTTATCTGGCCGACAAAATTGCGAGGAATACCTTGTAAATTTAATGAACAATGTCATTATGTGAAAACAACTGAATCCTCTCTAACAAAAGAATTTGGCCATTAAAATCAGGTATAAATTTGTTCACGGCTTGAACAAATTTACTATCAGGTCAGTTTTATACAAACATGGAAAGAAAACCTGGAAAACAGGTCAGGTTGGGTTGGGTTAGGTTGAGACATGAACGGGTTTGGGTTGAAACAGGTCATGGGTGAACGGTTCAGAATTTTTAGATAGGTCAAACGGGTCTGGTCTAAATAGGTTGGGTTGGCTCGAGACCCGTTTCTCTAAGTTTCGTGATACGTGTTTAAATTATCAAATTCGAATTTTTATTTTAGTTTTCAGTTTCGCATTTTCAGATTTACGTTTTACTTTTCAGATTCTTGTTTCAGTAATCAGATTTGCTTTTAGGATTCAATTTCGTATTTTAGTTTTCAGATTATGTTTGAATTTTCAGATTTGCGTCTTGGTTTTCTTTATGATCTCAGTTCCAGTTAGACGCTTTACTATGAAACAATGGATGATCAAGATGACCAATGCCGGATCCAAAACCTGAAGTCACCAGCACCACCACAAAATAATCTGAAGAATTCTCAGACATTGAATCAAACCTTAAACGCTCACCTAATTTCACTAAAGTCATATCCTCCGAAGACGATCTGGAGAATAATTATATGCAAAAGTCATGTGCAGGTAACATGCGTTAGTTACAATTCTAGTTCAGTTAGGTGGGAGAAACAGTACACCAAATTATGTTATTAGCTCTATGGTGTCATAAGTAGCTAGTAGTAACCAATTTAGTCATTCAGTCAAAATTGTATTCTTCTTTCCCCTAATTTTTGTAACCCTAATTGAGTAATTCAATTAAACAATCTGGTACATTGTTCAAGGCTTGTTTCTAATTTCTATAGGTTTCAATGTGTAACAAGTGAGTTCTCTATTCAGTTCAGAATGCAGGAAGCACATATTAGATAACGACGAACCAGTAGCGAAAAAAATTATAAGCATATCGTCACTCGTACCAGAACCGAAAGAAGAGGAAATAACTGTTGATGTAGTTGCTGCAGCACTGGTTACGAGTGATAAGAAATCAAATAAAAGTCAGAAGAAAAAAAAAGTAAGAGTAAATCAAACAGTGTGTGAACAAAACTGGCATCACAAAAGGGGAAAAGGGGAAAAGGGGAAAAACAGGCCCAAAAGTACCACAACTACAAATGCTCAAATAGAGGATTCTGTTTTAATTGCACTGATTCATAGGTACGTCGATAAGAATGATGATTCTGCAGATATGGAAATTTGTTTTGTAAGACCCAAATATTTATTGTACATAAAGTATATATGGTGTACATAAAGTGTGTGAAGCGTTGTGTAATTTAGAAGCTGATCAGGCCTTTGTACGCGCCATGTGAAGGCTGGGGTGCGCGCCACGTGAAACGGCCAGTCCAAATCCATATGGACGAATACAACAACATTTGGTCCCATTGCGAGGTATTGACCTCTATATGATACGTTTTACAAACATTGCATTCGTTATTAAAAGACAACTTTCATTACAACAATAGTTGACAAATATGCATACCATTTCACAATATAATCAGACTATAAATGACTTAATCTGTCATTTACTTTAATATAATCTTGTTGAACTCAACGACACGAATGCAACATCTTTTGAAATATGTCATGAATGACTCCAAGTAATATCTTTAAATTGGGCAAATACACAGCGGAAGATTTCTTTCATACCTGAGAATAAACATGCTTAAAAGTGTCAACTAAAAGGTTGGTGAGTTCATTAGTTTAACATAAACAATCGTTTCCATCATTTTAATAGACCACAAGATTTTCATTTTCATTTTCATTTCCATAATCATTATACAGGCATTTCGCAATCTGCATAAAGATAAAATCATTCATATGGTGACTTACTTGTAACCGAACTAACAAGATGCATATAGAATATCCCCCGCATACAGGCATTTCGCAATCTGCATACTATATACCGGCCATCGCAATAAGTATATATCAATCGAAGTACTAAAGCATTCGTAACGCGAATGGGATGTGTCAAGGTCCATAGATATATCTTTAGGATTCGCGTCAATTAGGGGCCATTTCCTTAATTCTTAGGCTACCAAGCTAACAAGGGGCGATATTCGGTATTCGTAATCCAACCATAGAATATAGTTTAACTACTTGTATCCATTTCGTAAAACAGTTTATAAAACAGCGCATGTATTCTCAGCCCAAAAATATATATATAAAAAGGGAATAATGAAACTCACTTTCACAAATTTTCAATTCGTCGAAAATCAGACTTAGCCACGGATCGATTCACGAACCTATAACAAATATATACATATATCAAAGTATGATAGAAATACATTCACATCATATTTTTATTTACGTGTTGATGATTTAAGTTGTCAAGTTAGCAGTCCAACGTTAGTAGTCCAATGTTAGCAGTACAACGTTAGTAGTCCATATATATATAGTTCAATACATCACCCTGGAATAATCAAGACGTATTGTAAATATAATGTCTAAGACTCAATCACAACCCATTGTACAACTATTGTCTTTGAAGTTATCTCGACGTGTTGTGTACATGTGTCTTACGATTTATCTGACGTATTGTAAATATATTGTCTAAGACTCAATCACGACCCATTGTACAACTATTGTCTTTGAAGTTATCTCGACGTGTTGTGTACATGTGTCTTACAATTTATCTGACGTATTGTATATATATTGTCTAAGGTTTAATCACGACCCACTGTACAAACTGTTGTCTTTGAAGTTATCTCGACGTATTGTGTACATGTGTCTTACGATTAACCAAGACTAGTATAGTACAAGGAAATATGTATAAATACATGTATAATACAAGAAAAGTTAGCTAGGACATGGTTAGTATAGATTTTTGCAAAATAATCCCGTAGCTATTTTGGTAATTTCTAACCAATCTTGTTTTGCCCATATCTTCTTCGTTATAAATCGGTTTTGAGTGATTCAAATTGCTATAGTTTCGTAAAGAACTGTAGTATTTAGAACTAAACTGAAAAAGTAGTGGTTTATAGTCAGGGTTACAGGTTACAAGTCCATATTTGAAAGAGGCAGTCATTTCCGTCGAAAGAACGACATCTTGATGACCATTTTGAAAAAACATACTTCTACTTTGAGTTTAACCATAATTTTTGGATATGTTATCATGTTTATATGAAATATTATTTTCCCAAAATAAAAATCTTTAAATCAAAGTCAAAGATAGTTTTTTTTTTATTATCCAACCCGAAACAGCCCCCGGTTTTACTACGACGGTGTATGTCCAGTTTTACGGTGTTCTTCGTGTTTACAAGTTTTAAATCCTTATGTTAGCATATCATATAGATATATTACATGTGTTTAAGTTTTTTTAAAAGTCTAGTTAGAAGGATTAACTTTGTTTGCGAACAAGTTTAGAATTAGCTAAACTATGTTCTAGTGATTACAAGTTATATTCTTCGAATAAGATAGTTATATAAGTAAGAATCGAATGATGTTATGAACATCGTTACTAACTCAAGTATAGTAGGTAAACCTACTGGAAATGATGAGAAATAAACTTGAGCTTCAAAGGATCTTTAATGGCTTGGAAGTTCTTGAAGTAGAATCATGACACGAAAACAAGTTCAAGTAAGAATTCTTTCTTGATTTAAGATAGTTATGTTTATAAGAATTGAATCAAATCTTGAATAAGTTTATTACCTTAATTATGAGATGAAAAGTTACTGAGATTAGATGAAAATTCTTGATCTTTGATGAGTTGTTGGATTGGATTAAAAGGATTGAAAGAAATCTTGAAGTCTTCTTGATTTTATGAAACTAGAACTTATAGAATTTATGAAGAACACTTAGAACTTGAAGATAGAACTTGAGAGAGATCAATTAGATGAAGAAAATTGAAGAATGAAGGTGTTTGTATGTGTTTTGGGTCGTGGTATATGGATTAGATATAAAGGATGTGTAAGTTTTGTTTTCTTGTAAATAATTCATGAATAATTAATAATATTTTTGTAATCTTGCTAAATAATTCATATTAGATTACAAAGAATGGTTCCCACATGTTTGATGGCTGATCTAGGGCTTCTAAGGTGATGATTTGATATGTATATACTAATAGTAAATACATCCAGAAGCTGGGTATAATACGAGTACAAATACTGAACGAATACGAGTAGAATTCTTGATGAAAATGAACGAGAATACGATTACAACTATCTTTGGCAAGTATAAGTATTTTGATATATGTCATTAAGTCTTTCAAATGTGTATTAATACTTCTTAATACATTACATATATATACATTTTAATTAAGCCGTTATTTCGTCGTTAATCGTTACATGTATACATTGTTTCGAAACCCTTAAGTTAGTAGTCTCATTTTATGTATATAGTTCATTGTTAATACACTTAATGATATACTTAATTATCATTATATCATGTTAAACATAATGTATTAATATTTCTTAATACAATACATATGTATTTATTTTAATTAAGACGTTATTACGTCGATAACCGTTACATATATATCTTGTTTCAAATTCCTTAATTTATTAGTCTCATTTTATGTATATAACCCATTGTTAATATACTTAATGAGATACTTACTTATCATAATACCATGTTAAACATATATATATGTCCATATATATATCATCATGTTGTTTTTACAAGTTTTAACGTTCGTGAATCGTCGGACAAACTAGGTGGTTAAACGTTTATGTAAAATTCGTTTCAATTAATCAAGTATTAACAAGTTTGATTGCTTAACATGTTGGAAACATTTAATCATGTAAATATCAATCTCAAATATATATATATATATATATATATATATATATATATATATATATATATATATATATATATATATATATATATATATATATACACATATATTATTTACAAATAGTGGTTCGTGAATCGTCCGGAAAAGTCGAAGGTTACATGAACACAGTTCCAAATTTTTGAATTTCAACTTAACAGACTTTGCTTATCGTGTCGAGATCATATAAAGATTAACTTTAAATTTGGTCAGAAATTTCCTGGTCGTCACACCGCGCACAGTACCAGGTGACAGATTCCTGTTTCGTTAATTAAAGTTAAATGAGGGGCAATTGGGTCTTTTTGCTAGAGGCCGGTTTTAGGTCATTTATGGCCAGATTTGTGAGGGTTGAAACACATTCAACACAACCACCAACCTTATCTTCACTCCCATTAATTTCAAGTGGGTTTTTGCTAGATCGGGTTTCAAGCTTGTGTGTACTCACCTCCTAGCATCTCCTCTTGTGTGTGGTAAGTGTCAAACCCGTTTTAGTGTTAATACTGTGTTTAGTGTTATAAAATGAGACTTAATTATGTTAAACCCTAATTTGTGCAAGTTTGGGGGTTTGTGGTTTGGGTTAAAGTGTAAGAACCAGATTATTAGAGATGTTTGTGTTTAAAAGTTCAAGTGTGTGTGTTTTAAGGACTTTCAAGTGTCAAGAGGTTGTATGAACTTGATTAAAAAGGGGTTTTTTATGTGTAACTAGTGAATTCTTGAGTTTGACACATTTGGATGTCGAAATGGTTTTTGTGAACAAAATGGGCTAAAATGTGTTTAAGTGTCAAAATAGTTGTAAAAGTGTACTTCAGGATCGTGGACACTAGCCTTAGTGATTTTGGACCCTTGAGTAGCGAAAAGTGCAAAAGGGTGTGAATTGCACATAGTGGTAATTTGAGCGGGTCAAAGGCCCAAGGTGGAAAAGTGTTTGATCATGTTAATAATGTAATAGGTGATTTGCATCGGTGTTAGAAGCGTGCTAGCTTGTGTTCACCTTCAGAGAAAAGGTGAGTGGAATAATTATACGTGTATGTATATAATGTGTTTATTCGTGTGATCATGTAATAAGGGTTTAAAGTTCGTGCGTCCGATACCTTATTATTATGAGCGTTGCATGGGATACGGGTTTAAGTTCAGGCGATCGATATCATATCATCATGTGTGTGTGGCGTGAAATGTGGGACTTAAGTTCGGGTGATCGATACCACATTGAGCGTAACAGGTGGTCATAAGTTTGGGCGATTGATACCACTCAAGGGGTTAGCGATGCATACTAACGGCTTGAGAATCGTTCCCTTTGGATTTTGGTTAACTATGGTTTGTGTGTGTGATGCTTAGCTTTATTAATTTTGATATTATTTAGCTAACAATATTGTGTACGTGTTGAATAGCTAGCTTAATGAGAAAAGTGTAAATATGATATTATACATCGCGATAGTATGATACGTGGAAATGCTAGCGTTATGGTATTTGTGTATGTGAATGCGGGTAAATATATTATATACGTATATGTATAATTGTTGCATTCACTAAGCTTTACTTACCCTCTCGTTATTTATCTTTTTATAGATTCGGTAGCGGAAGGTGGAAGGGGTAAGTGCGGGAATTAGATGGTGACCCGCTACTGCTTTTGGAGTTAGCTTTTGAAGGTCTACCAGGATTTGGGTAGTTTAACCCCCAAACATCATGCTCTATTGTCGTTTGGAATTTAAACTCATGTGGTTGAAACTTGTATTTTTGTAACTTTAATGGTGAATCGGGTCGATGTGGGCCCGGTGTCGTAAAACTCGTTTTATTGTGAAAACTTACTTAAAATACTTGTCATGAAGTGTTATGATGATTCATTTCGTTTAAAAGCGTCGGGAAGCGGGATTTCCACTTGTTCATTTTCAACATT
This sequence comes from Rutidosis leptorrhynchoides, assembly GCF_046630445.1. Classification (NCBI taxonomy): domain Eukaryota; kingdom Viridiplantae; phylum Streptophyta; class Magnoliopsida; order Asterales; family Asteraceae; genus Rutidosis; species Rutidosis leptorrhynchoides. The sequence continues at coordinate 143,983,698 of NC_092343.1, forward strand.
TTGATCAGAACCTGATCAGGCCTTGTGCGCGCCGCGCGAAGGCTGGGTCGTTACAAGTGGTATCAGAGCATGGTCTAATGGAATTAGGAGACTTGTGATAAAGACCTAGACTTAGACTTTGTGTGACTTTAATTTGCGGGACTTGTAGGAGACAGGTCGGACCGGGATTGGTTAGTGCCTTAGTGTAGGTTACTAACTTCGTGTTTATGCATTTATACTTGGGCGTATTGTGTAGCGTATGTTGTGTATTATTATCATCGAGCGAGATGATCGTTGTACTAACGAGTTGATGCAACGTACTTGCATAGCAATGATTAACTACCATTGCTACGGGATCCAAATCATATCAAACGAGTGATGTACGATGAATATCAAGAAAGATGGAAGGTGTGCGGGTGTGTGTATTTTGTGTGTGCTTCGTTAACTAATTTATTTCGTTTCTTAGAATGAAGATGAGAAATGGGCAAGATACCGATAACGGGGGTACGAGTGAAGACTCCGAGTTCACGGCCAAGGTTGAGGCCATATTGCAAAGCATCATGCGGCTTTTCTAGCGGATGTTAAGAAGATGTTCTTAAAGTCGGATGACGAGCAAGTAACCGATCTAATCAAGGAACAAGTTAGTGCTATTGTTCAAGACTAGTTCGAGCAAAGGGTCCCTTAAAATCAAGACGATAATGTTTTAAGGCGAGACTTCCACTATAAGAATTTCAAGGATGCTCAACCTCCCATGTTTAATGGAGTAAGAGATCCGTTGAAAAGTACTTGTTAGATCACCGATATCGAGGGGGCTTTCCGAACTAGTGAATGCCCTTCCGAAAAGAAAACAAGGTACGATAGTAGTATGTTAATAGAGGAGGCAAAGTTGTGGTGGGATGGCAAGGTAAAAGTGTTCGGTGAAGAACAATGTTTGAGTTTTGACTTGGGAAGAATTTAAGGCCGAGTTCTTCAAAGAATGCCAAACTCAAGTCGATCTTTCCTGAATAAGGGACGAGTTACGCAATTTGCGACAAGGGTCCATGGACTTGACTAATCTCAAGTCTACCTTCTTGTCCAAGACCCTTTTTTGTCCGGAGTATGTCGGTGATGATCGAATGTTGATGGAGGATTTTTATCATACGTTGAATGATGGGTTGAGGGGGAAGATTAGTAGAGGGTCGGTGAAATCGTTTGAAGAGTTATTTGAGGTGGCTAGAGGTATTGAGATGGAGATTTCGAAAAGAATTGATTTTACCTTTAGCAAAAGAAAATTTGAAGCTACAAGTCATTCGAACAAGAAGAGCAAGGGTGGGTCCGTAAGTGTTGGTAGTGTGAAGAGGGGTACTTCCGGGGGTTTCACGGTCACTTGCTACAATTGTGGGCAAAAGGGCCATATGTCTCGTGATTGTCCGAATCCGGTTGCTAACAAACCTACATGTTTTAATTGTCGGAAAGAGGTTCACAAAAAGTCAGAGTGTCCCGAATTGAATGGTTAACAAGCTAGAAAGTTGAAAAGGGTGGCGGGTACGGCGAGGGCCCGAAATTATTTGATGACTAGCGATGAAGCCAAGAAGTCCAACATTGTTGTCTCAGGTACTTTCATGGTTAACTCTAATCCGGTAAGGATATTCTTTGATTGCGGTGCGAATTTATCATTTGTGTCACCAAGATTTATGCCTAAGATTAATAAACCGCTAGCTAAGTTGAGTCATCCGGTAGAAGTCAAAATAGCGGATGGTAAGACGGGGCTAGGGGTTGATGTGTGTAAAAATTGTAATGTTGTGTTTGGTGCCGAAACCTTTAAAATCGATCTTATCCCGATGACTTTGGGTGAGTTTGATATCGTTGTTGGTATGGATTGGCTTGAACGTTATCGAGCCGATATTGTATACCTTGAAAAGTTCATTCGTGTAAAGGCCCCTAGTGGGGGAGAGTTAATTATTCATGGTGATAAGCGGAGGAGACTCGTACCATTATGCACTTATGCACGGGCACGTCGTTTCCTTAGTGGCGGTGGTATGGCTTTTCTTGCACATATAGTTGATATGCGTGAAGAGCCTCTGTCCATTCGTGATATTCCGGTGGTTAATGAATTCAAAGACGTTTTTCCGGATGAATTACCGGGTGTTCCGGCTAAAAGACAAGTTGAATTTCGCATTGAGTTGGTTCCAGGGGCTACTCCTATTGCTAAAACTCCTTACCGTTTAGCGCCAACGGAAATGCAAGAGTTATTGAATCAAACCCAAGAGATGCTAGAGAAGGGTTTTATTCGACCGAGCACTTCGCCATGGGGTGCTCCGAATTTGTTCGTAAAGAAGAAAGATGGTAGTATGCAGATGTGTATCGATTATCGGAAGTTGAACAAGGTGACAATCAAGAATCGTTATCCATTGCCTCAGATTGACGATTTGTTTGATCAACTCCAAGGTGCGACCTATTTTTCTAAAATTGAGTTACGGTCCGGTTACCACCAAATGCGGGTCCGTGAGGAAGATATTGAGAAAACGACTTTTCGAACTGGTTACGGGCATTTTGAATTCGTGGTAATGCCTTTGGGTCTTACGAATGTGCATGCGGCATTCATGAATCTTATGAACAGAGTGTGCCAACCCATGTTGGACAAGTTGGTGATTGTGTTCATTGACGATATACTCATTTATTCTAAGGGTATGAAGGAACATGATCATCATTTACGTGAAGTGTTGAAAACGTTGCGGAAGGAGAATTTGTATGCTAAATTCTCCAAGTGTGAATTTTGGCTAAGGGAAGTGAAATTCCTTGGCCATATTGTGAACAAAGAAGGTATTTAAGTAGATCCGGGGAAGATAGAGGCGGTGAAGGGTTGGGGACAACCGACTACACCTACGAAAATTCAAAGTTTTCTCGAATTGGCAGGTTATTATCGTCGGTTTATCCAAGACTTTTCAAAAATAGCTTCTCCATTGACAAAGTTGATAAGGAAGAACGCAAGATTTAATTGGGAAAATGAGCAAGAAATTGCTTTCCAATTATTGAAAGAGAAATTGTGTCAAGCTCAGATCTTGGTGTTACCGGAAGGTACAGAAGATATGACGGTTTATTGTGATGCCTCATTCAATGGGCTCGGGTGTGTTCTAATGCAACGGGGTAAATTCATTAATGGTGTATCCTAGGGGATACACGCATAAAAACATCGTTTTTATACAGCAAAATGGATCAAAGAGCACAACAGATAACATTATCTGACAGATTATGGCAATTGCCGTCCAGAGTACAGGAGGCCGCCCATCGTCAAACGTAAGCCCTGCAGGCAGCTTCTATGCTTAAGCCCTTATACTAAGCGCGTGAGTAGCACGCAGATACGTCAACCACATCAAAGTCGGTTCCGTCTATTTCGCATAACAGAATTAATCAGTGATTGACACGTGTTTTCTGTAACGACCCGAAAATTTTTGACTTATTTTAAATCAAATTCTCTGAAAGATTTAATACTTTCAGCAAGATAAGCAAAGTCTGTAATGTTGAGTCTCAAAAATTTTAAAATATTTCTTACATTCATTTAACCTCGACTATTCCCGACGATTCACGAACCACTATTTGTAAATAGATACATACATATTTAAATATATGAATATATAATAATAATTTGAAATATAATTTGAAATATTATATGATTTAATTATTAGAATTTATTATGTAAAATAAAATAAAATATGATATTATAATTATTATTAAAAATAAATCAATATATATAATTGAAGTGTATTAAATGTATATAGGTGATTTCGAATTTATTTAGTAAACATCGGTGACACTCATTTATCATTCGATGGATATTAAACAAGTTAAATACGAACTTATATGATTTTAAAATAAACAGTGATCCAAAAATGAGTTATATAAATTATAGGCTTATTAAAAATGTATTTAGGAGCTAGTCGTTAACTATTAACTTTTTTGTATTTTATCTGGGATTGAGCGCGGACAGTGAATTTAATTGTTATTTAATAAATTTAAACAATTAATGAAAAGTTTTATAAAATAATGATTAGAATAATTAAAGATGTTTAATATAAAAATTTGGGATTTTTCTGTGTACTTATATCCATTATCAACGGAGCACGAATTTCAGTCCGTGAATGAAATAGTAGACGACGACTAACTTAATCACACGCTTTAATTTTAATTTATATTAGAATAATTATTATATTAATATTCGGTTACTGTGCTTGTATGCATATATATGTAATATGCCAATCAACCGAATCCATCTACCTATTCCATTTCAACTACTCGAATTAATGATTTAAATTACTGTTGTTGGTTTTGTTTCTTTCATATCCATTTACATTACTTTCTGTTTTCTTTCATTATCACTCACAATCCCCACCTTAGATATTTATATATACAAAACGAGTTTCCTAACTTCAAGATATTATAATTATAAATCTTATTATATTATTATGACTAATTACTAGATTATCTATGTATACATATGCATACCATATCAATTCTACTTCTATCCTTGTTAGACATCTTCACAACACTACAACCACACATTGGCACCACCATCCGCCGCTAGTAACCACACGACCACCATCTTCACTTTTCTCACCGGAAACCATCATCACTATCTACAAAACCCGATCACCATAAGCTTTCCATCTTTATATTCTATTTCGGCTTTTCAAGTACAACACCAACAATCCATTAACGACCACCATCATCTATCTCCTACAATCATGTCTACTTCCTTCAAAAGCTCGACAACCCAACATCATCCTCACCACCTTCATGACTCCATTGCCACCATCTTCACCCTCAACCCTAGACCACCCTCACTTTCTCCACCAATCACCATGAACAACCAACAAATTAATGTTTCTGTTTGTTTCTAGTTTCGTCAAAACAGCACCACCATCTATATCTCATCCATCTCTCTCTCTCTTCTCTCTCTCTCTCTATCTATATCTCTCGTTTTTAAACGTAGTTCGAACCAAGGAACCATCACACACACCCATTCGATCAACACCCACTTCCACTATCATGATCCAAACACCATCAAAAACCTATACTGTTCGAGGTTATTGCTATTTTAAACAACGTTTATTACTCGTTTTTGTTTCCTATTCGGTTCATCCTAATTCAAATACCATAGAGTACTATTGTTACAAATTGTGTGGATATAGCTCCTGTTCGGGTACTATACTCGAAACCATAATCCTTTTAGTTATATTGATGCTATTTGATCAAACCCATAATCAAAACCCATATTGATATGCTACTGCTCCTGTTCATCTTCTTAAATCGAGTGACCCACAAAACATAATGATGAAATGATGAGATGATAACGGAGTCGTTAATAATGATGAACCGTATAGTTGATGATGACGATAAAGCATGATGAGGGTTACTCTATGACTTCATGTTCCTGTATAATTATGATGGCGATATTATTTGATAATGAAGAATGAAGTATGATGATGATGGAGAGAAAAAGATATGGCTGCTGCCCCACCTTTCCAATTCCATTTCGTTTTTTTATAAACCGAACCCTTTTAAATCATTTCATGGACTAAATGATGTAATAGTTGTTCCGAGACCCTGTTGGGCTATTTATTGGGCCGTGA